>NC_013489.2:8486250-8511502 GCF_000004555.2 Caenorhabditis briggsae
CTCAGGTAAACGATTCTGAATTAGATCTGACTTCATTCGGAATTAGATCTGGGTTCGTTCGTAAATAGAAGTGGCATGATCTAATACAGAATTTAGCTGATCTAATTCCGAACGAACACCGAATGAACTACGAACGAATTAGATCTAATTCCGAACAGACCAGCGGGATTTCGGAGCATCGTAGCGAGCGCTTTTCAAATTTTGTTTTCTTTTCAACGCCATTCACTTTATTTATAATAACATTTATTAAAAAAGAAAACAGAACAAGTATGAGAAAAAGAAAAACATTGATTAAAATGTAGATATAGGAAATCGGAACGAAAATGAGGGGTGTGATACAAATGAATGAATGGGATCAGCAAAAAAGAAAACGATGAGATCAGCGAGAATAATGGGACCTATGAGATAAGAAAAAGTGACAAAATTTATGAAAAAAAAAATCTCAATTCGAATTCTTCCGCTCGTCCATATTTTCGATTTTGAAAATTCTCTTGTCATAGCCATTCAATAATGCCATTCTTGAGCCATTTCAATATAATTTCCGTACTCAAATCTTTGCAAATCCAAATAAATTCATCAGAGCAGTTGTTTTATACAACAAATCCCAAAATTTTGAATCGTTTTAATCGGGTCATGACACATTCGGTTGAGAGCCTGCAATTTCACGCACGTTTCTTTGTCCACCAGACATTCGAAAACTAACCTGCTCATGACAAGACACGGCTTCCAAAAGTAAGGCCTTCTCGACTTGAGTAAATTGAGCTCACTATCAGAGAAATTTATCATCTCTTTTTTTCTTGTTTTTTCGGTGATCCCTTGCATCGTTTTTACGTAATCCTTTAAGCTGAAAAGGGCAAAAATTATCTTACCTGCAGAGTTTTCTCCGAATTTAAAATCTTCAAAATATTCGTATTTTTGTCGGTTCATAGAATTACTGTCTTCTATAGAAATCGTATATATAAATTGAACTTTGAATATTCAGCTGTCCCTAAAAAAATTCACCTAAAATTTTGCAAAAACGTGCACAACACATTAAAATATGCTCCAGAAAATATAGTTTAAATAATTGAGCGAAAAAAAAAGGCAAAAGTTGAGAGAAATACCCATTTTCCTGACGAAAAAAATTTAGGACAACAAAAAAAAAACAAAACAATTCATCCGCGGTAGCTGAGTCATTGATGGCGCATTTCTCGTGGCAACTTCGGTATTAGATCTAGTCCAGATCTAATTCCGAATGAACTCAGATCTAATTCCGAATTTCGAGTTATTCGATCTAATTCCGAATGAAGTCAGATCTAATTCCGAATCGTTTACCTGAGCTTAAGTTTAACTTGACTATTCTGAATCTCTAAACCTAGTTTTTATAAATTTCCGATATCTAACGTTTCCAAATTATTGAAATTCGTAATTTCTGAACTTTAAAACGTTTTACTTTCAGAATTTCCTATATCCTAACTGCTGGATTTTCGGGATTTTTATTTGAAGATTTGAAAAAATCAGAAATTTGGAAGTTTAAGAATCAAGAAAGAAAGTAGGGAGCTCGGAATTTAGAAATTTTGAGATTCGCAAATTCGAAATTTTAAGATTTCGGTAGTTGGGAAATTGAGAAATTGAGAAAAGCAAATTTAGAATTTCGAAATAATTGTAAATTATATGATTCAAGAATGTAAAAAAAAGTGTTTAACAGTAAGTTGTATATATAGAAGTTCGATAGGAAATAGGTAAAAAATTTTCGGTTTCCGAAATTCCAAATTCGGTTTATCAGAAATTCAGTAATTACTGTTTTCAAAACTTCAAAAACTCAGAAAATTGTTAATTAGAAATTCGGAAAATAAACTAGTCGAAAATTCAGAAGATTGGCAATTTAATAATTTTTTACTTTCTTTGAATTATCTTTGTAGTTCCTTATTTTCATTTTTTGAAGTTCTGAGTTTTTGAGTTTTCGAATTTTGAAAAATCTGAAATCTAAAATACAAAATTCTGGTAATCAGAAACTCGGGAATTTCATCAGAATTTAAAAAGTTCAGAAAATCCTAAATTTGAAAGATTGGAGATTTGGTCTTCCATAGTTTCAGTAATTTGAAATTGAGAAATTGAGATGAATGGAATTGGGAAAATTGAAAACTAGGAATCTTCATAATTCTAATATTTGAATTTTTTTTGAAGTAAATGAATTTATGAGAAAGGTGCAATTAAATCAGAGATGTTAGGAAGTGAAAACAGTTTTGAACTCGGAAGACGAAAATTAGAAAAAGGAAGCAAAATTTCCTTTTTTTTGGAAATCGGAAGTCGGATGAAAATTTCAAATTTTGAAAAAAATTGGAATTTCAGAATTAGAGATTAGATTTCTCATATCTTCGAAAATACTATTGACTTCTAGGTTTGATCTTCTGGGTGTAGCTGAGTTTTTGTGTAATTCGATGTCCTAAAAAGTTTTCCTGAAGTCTCGCGAGACGACACACTGCTTCCAGAACACTTCCAAAACGAATTTTTGGATAACTATTCTAGTTATTAATTTTAACAACTGGACTCTTTCTGATAATATTACAGTAGTTTCAAAAAAAAATCATATCAATACTTCATTTTATTTCAGATCAGTTATCTTCCAAATTTCATCCATGCTGCCTCTTACTATCCTTTGGTTTTGTTGGTCCTCCTGCTGGAGTTGGAGTCGTTGTGGGAGTAACAGGAGCACATTGTGTTGTTGGTTTAGGTGGTTCATCTGGTTTCATGTAATACGGTTGGTTGCGAAGCCATTCCGATTCACAAATCGCTTTGTAAGTTGGACGATTCGGTGCATGTGGTTGGAGAATTTCAAGAATCAAAGCTTTCGATGATGTTGAAGCTGTACAGCTTTTTGGGAATCTTCAAAAAAAAAAATTAGAATCCGAATGTATAAATAAAACACCCTTACTTTATCTTGTGGGCCAACTGTCTTTCAATCATTTTCTGTGGATTACGGTCATCAAACGGCATCGATCCAGTCAGCATAATGTACAGGATTACTCCAGTACTCCAAACATCAACTGCATTTCCAGAATACTCCCTTCCTCTTAGAATTTCGGGTGCCACATAAGCCCTTGATCCACAGAAGGTGCCAGACTTTTCTCCAGGTTTTAAGATGCGAGAGAAACCAAAATCCCCAAGTTTTACATTTTCGTACTTGTCAAGAAAGATGTTTTCGCACTTGAGATCTCGATGCACAATGTTGTATGCTTGCAAATGCTGAAAGAATACTTTTTTGCTAATTTAGGATTACTAGATTTTAATTTTCACATTAAGGATTTTAAGATTTGCTCACCGTTAGAGCGGCAATGAATTGTCGAAACATGAACTTTGCTTCTTCCTCATTCATTGTTTTAATGTCCTTCATCTTACGCAATAGATCTCCTCCTGCGCAGAATTCCGTCACAAAAATGATATGGTCGGGAAAGGAGATCATCTCATATAAACGACAAATATTGTCGTGTTTCAGCAACTTGACTATCTCCTTTTCCCGAGGAAGAAATTTTTTAATGTAGTCATCTTTCTCGCGGGTTGGAGTGATGTTGATAACTTTGGCAGCAACTTCTATCTTTTTATCACCAAACGTTGCACGAGCTACACGAGAATACGAGCCACTTCCTGAACGAATTTCTAGTCCAAAACCCTATCTGTACGAATAAATGATTACCGAGTATTTTATCAAACTTAAGTTTGTATTCCTTTTCAAGTGTAGGCGCAAAAGCCTTGGTCTTCGGACTCAACTCTTCGGGTTCTTCCTGATTCTCAGAAACATCTGGAAAAGTTTTAAAAAATATTTTGTTCTGTTTTTTGGATGCTCAACCATACCAGTGTTTTCTTCTTTCACCATTTTGAACGACTCGCCAGAGAAATAAAAATCTAAGCAATCTCGAAGATTATGGAAGTTTTTAATAATTAATAAATATAATTGGCCCGAGTCACGCAACGAAGATTGTAATCTGAAAAGACTTTTCCAACTGCACAACCTTCACGCTGATCTAGATTATGTTCTATATAATTTCAGATATTTTTTTTGCTCAATATAAACACCCTGTATTTGAAATTTTGATTTAATTTGGAATTTTATTACTATCCAACGACCGATATAAATAGGTCAAGACATATTAATCATGCACCCATCTGCCTCCAGAAGATGTCCAATTTCTTATTCAGAATCGCCGGCGATTCTCCGCGTACTGTGGAGACCCTGCAAATTCCGGGGAAAAAAACGGTTTTTTTCGACTCCGCCCACTTTTCTCCGGAGTTTTTTTTCCCCGGAAATTTTTTTCTCCGGAATTTGCGGGGTCTCGTACTGTGACCATTGTGCGCGCAACGTCGCTCTGTTGAGACAATTCGAAATTCGCCGGCGCTCGCCGCATTTTTCCTATTTTCCAGGAAATTTCACTTCTTTTGTGTTTTTTAGTGTTCGTTAACGACTAAATAATTGAAAACAATTGCAGATGAGCTCTAAACCAAAAACCACTCGCAAGAATCAAAGACAAGACCCCCATCTTGACGTTTCCAAAGAGCTAGAGGTTATTATAGCGTCTCTCACTTTTATTGGCTTCTAACACAGTTTTTTTACAGGATTCTGTCCCTGGAAGAAGAAGAAGTACAAGATTGAGTGGAAAAGTTGTACCTACTGATGATAAAGTAAGTTTTTATATCGAGAAATGAACCTTCAAAATTGCACACTCAGAAAGTGTCAATTGATTCGAAAGTACGGAAAAACTCTACAAGAAAAGTTTTCAAGGAAGAAACACCCAGCTCTGATGAAGAAGATGTGAGTAAATTTCTTTTTCCTTTTTCATGATTCTTTTCAGAAGCCTGAAATTAACGTAACGTCTGATGTAAAAAGAAAGTTGTTGATGAGCCCAGGAACTGCGCTTGCAGAGCAAGTTGGAACGCTAGAAGTAAGATTCTCGAATTCTAGGTTATCCTAAAATGGGTTTGCAGATATCTTCTCAAAGTGGCGCCAAAACTCCGGACACGCGAAAGATGAAACCTACTAATTTGAAGAACAAGTACATGCAACAAAGAACTCCGGAAAAGAAATCAAGATCATTATCAATCTCAGAAAAAACACCCGAGAAACGAGCGAAAAAGAACGAATCTTCCGATTCTTCCGATTCAGATTGTGAAAGTAACGAACAGCTATGCACATCTTCGATTCAAGGAGCACTGAAAGCTAGAGAAAATGAATTTGAGTCACTCAAATCTTGGATTTTGGAAAGCAAATCAGGAAAAACGTCCTTGTCTATTTATGTCAGTGGTCAACCTGGAACTGGTAAAACTGCAACTACTACCAGAGTACTCGCACATCTGGGCGAATCGATTAAAAGCTGCATCGTGAACTGTGCTTCTACAAATACCAAGTCAGCATTATTTAAGACAATTTTCCAGTCGCTGGATTTGTCTGGAAAGCCTAACGTTGAAGTGTTTGAGGAACAGGTGAAAAAGTTCAAAGTTCCACTAGTATTGGTACTCGATGAAATTGATAATTTGGCAAACCGAAGAAACGAGGCCTTGTACGCTGCCTTTCAATGGCCAGTGACTTTGTCTTACAAAGTCATCATCCTTGGAATTGCAAACTCTATTGATCTAACGGAACGTCTTCTCCCAAAGCTCGAGCTTGGAAAACATCCTCTTAAACGACTCGTATTTGAACCATATACCAAGGACGATATTGTCGAAATTTTGAATGACAAGCTGAAGCAAGAAGAGGTGAGTGCAGTTCGTATTTTTCTCCAAGTTGTTGGTTTGTTTATGATAATATAAAATACGTCATTCCTGTAATTATCATCACTATTATTTTCAGGCCGTCGTTGATGCGAAGGCTATCGAACTAACAGCCAGGAAAGTTTCAGCAATGAGTGGAGATCTTCGAACTGCCCTTCATATCTTCAAGCAACAGAAAAGTCGTATGATGCCTATGAATCCAGACTCCTCCGAACCACCGAAAACACCAGTTAATGGGTGTCGGGATGTTCTCAGTATCATGAATAACGTCTACTCCTCACCATTGGCTAGAGCTCATCTTCCACTACAACCACGAATCCTGCTGGCCGTATCACTGGCACTCTCCACCAGCAAGAAGAGCAAGTTTGATCGAAATTCACTGATTCGTGCATATTACAAAGCTTGCGAAGCATGTCGGTGGCCGTCTCTGGAGGACGATGATCTTTATTCAGCTTTCCAAACACTCGAGTCACAATCGTTTATTCGTCAGATAAACGGTGGAAAACTGGTCCTTCAAGTTGACGTTCCTACAGCTAAGTCAGCGATTAGTGACAATGCCATGCTCGATCAGATCGGTCTCCTTCAACTATAATCATTTTACTTTGTATAATCTATCACATTCATATTCTGTCTTCATCTGTTAAGTTTTCTCCTTCTTGCTCTCAGTTTTTACACCTGCTCACTTTTCCGGGTTTATATTTATTGTAATTATTTTTGTCTTATGAATATCAATATTTTTATCGTTCAGTCGGGGAATTTATTTCTAGAGTGGTTTTATCCGAATACGTATTATCTTTTGTTTCTTTAAATTGTTTCCTTACTAAAAAGCTAAACTATTCCAGATGCGCCCATTGACCGAGGACGAAACATCTCTTGTTTTCGCTAAACTGGCATCATTCATCGGAGACAATGTGTCGATGCTCATCGACAGAAATGACGGAGATTATTGTTTCAGAAATCACAAGGTAAAATAAAATTATTAATCACAAAATAGAGATTTGAAGACTTGTGTGTGTCTTCTAGATTCCCTAAATTTAGCTTTTCAACTGTTATTTCTTATAGGAGCGTGTCTACTACTGCTCAGAGAACTTGATGCGTCAGGCTGCCTGCATCTCCCGTGAACCACTCCTTTCGTTCGGAAGCTGCCTTGGAAAGTTCACCAAGTCGAAAAAATTCCATCTCCAAATCACAGCACTTGATTATCTGGCACCATATGCCAAATTCAAAGTCTGGCTCAAACCAAACGCTGAGCAGCAATTCCTTTACGGCAACAACATTCTCAAATCCGGAATCGCCAGAATGACCGACGGCACTCCAACTCATGCTGGTATCGTCGTATACTCGATGACTGATGTTCCTTTGGGGTAAAATCTTATTGATGAATCGCTCACGTATTCTGGTAATTTTTTCAGATTTGGAGTTTCGGCTAAAGGCACTGCAGACAGTAAACGTGCTGACCCAACTGCACTTGTCGTTCTTCATCAGTGTGATCTTGGAGAGTATCTCAGAAACGAGAGTCATCTCAACTAACATAATCTCATTTTTCATTGTTGTTTTTTTGTTGATTTTTTTTGTTAATCTGTTTCCCACATTTTCGAACATAGAGTTGTTCTCCAAAAAGCCATTTTTATTGAATAAAGAATTTGAACAAGTTACGGCTTATAGGACGAGTTAGCTGTGGTAATATATGCAGCAGCCTTATAGGTGCATCATCACCGTTGGATCGGAAAAATTTAAGAAGTGAAATCATAGAAGGGAAGCGATCCGCAACGGCTTCGGCTCGAGATTGAGACATTCCAGGGCACACCATTAATTGTCGGATCCATGCATCTTTAACAGTTTCAGCCTTTTTCTTTTGGAGAAGACTTTGAAGTTGATTGAACGGAACGCCCGAAATTTCCTCAACAGCTGCTTTGTTCATTAGACGAATAGTGAGTTCTTTGAGAAAGGCAGCAGTATCACGAGTATCAGCACATCTTTGAATTAAGTAACCTCCATTAGACAGTGTTGAAGCCACTGCCTGAAAAATACATTTTTATTTGGGTTAAAATTTCCTAAAATAATTACCTGTTCGCAAGCTACATCTCCTTTATTGTGTGCTTCAATCAAATAAACACGGTTCTTCATTGGTGCCATTCTCAATCTAGCTTTCTGTTCATCATATCTCCCTCCTCGAATACTTGACTGCAAATCATCCCACGTTTTTCTTTCCACGACCCAATCCATCACAATCTCTGATCCATCGATTTTCCGGCATACCCATATGTAATCACCAACAGAAAGAGATCGAATGTCAACACGAATTTCAGTTTGTTTCACAAGATGCTCGATAACAGACTTCAAACGGGGATTGTTACGATGCTCCCGGTTATCTGCAATCAGGTATACCTGAAAAACGTTCAAGTTCTCGTTAATATTCATTTGTAGCAATATCTTACGGTTGGTTGCTCATATGGCTTACAAGTCAGAATACGAAACGATAATGGTTCCGAGGAAGAAGACGATGTAGGCAAAGTGTTTGAAGAAGATGAGATATCACTCCTCATTCGTTGCAATAAAATTGGAGGACGAGCTATCAATGGCTGACTTTTGGTTTTCGAGATATTTTTGGACGATGTCGTCTTCCGAATATTGCCGTCCTCATCAGTAGACACAAACTCATCGTCGTTGATAACTTTAGCAGATATTGACTTTTGAAGTTTTTCTTGACGTTTTGCATCTTTCATCCGTTCGGTATTCGATTTTCGACCATTAATAAATCTTTTACAGTCTTCCGAGGTGAATTTTTTGATGGTTTTGAGGTTCGGCTCCTGTCCATTGTTTTCTTGGCAAGCAACACTCCACGTCTCTTCTAATTTCAATGCAATATTCTCTCCGATTCCTATAGAAAAATGAAGACTGTTAGATCAGTCTTATTAGATTCCTAAATACCTTGCACATTTTTCAAGTCGACAATATTCCGAATTTCAAATGGACACTTTTTCAAATTTTCGTGAGCCTTGTGAAGAACATATTTCAGTTTCCGATCTTCTTGCTCTTGGTGTTGTTGTTTTAACACTCTGAAACATTGTTGTAAACAATGGAACAGTATTTATCAGAATTACTTTTCGAAGAATACGTTTTTCGAGTGTTCGATCTTCACCGTAACCCTTTTGGACATCTGAAACAAGAATTTTTCCCAGAACTCTGTGAATCTTAAAATAAGGACGAAGCTGAAGAATCTGAAACCTTCTGAAATGCAAACAATTTGTGTATAATTTCTTATTATCAAATTAAAAAATTAGTTTTGAACAAAGAATTAAAGATAATAGGAAACAACAATATAAGTATAAGCTCGAAATACAAAACTCGGCTTGTAAAATTTGAGAATATAACAGGTAGAACGGGTTTTGGCAGCAATTGATAAAAACCTAAAAATTTAGAAGAATGCAATGAATTCAGACAAGAGACAATGACAATTCGTTTCGAAGTTGGGGAACCCGTGCACTGAAACTCAGTGGAGAAATCGGTTTGAGTTGAGAGTGGAGATCATTGGAAGATGTGGGTAATTTAAGTAGATGGCAATTGAGAAAAGAGAGATGATAGAAGATGTGATATGTGAATAATGTCGATATGACTATCGACCACTGTAGCCTTTCCAGAGATCATTAGACTCCAGCTTACGATCAATTAGCGATTTTGTGTAGTTTCTGACCTGAAATATAAAATATGAACACTAATGCTTGAAAATTCAAAAATTATACCTTTTTATCTGTGTTTTCAGAGAATTGAAAGTCGAATTTATGCTGAGAACTTTCTCGTTTGAACATTTCCTTAGCAATCAATTTGATCAGCCATGTAGTTTTATCGCTAGTAGCTTCTTGTGAATATTGTAGGCGTGAATGGGATCTAACTTCCGAGCGAATAGAACGCTCTAGTTCTTGTTTGAACTCGCGAATACGACGTTCACTAGCCATACTTTCCCTACACGAATCCTTGTTGTTATGATCACGAGAACGGGAATCCTCTCGGCGATCTCGCTCCCGATCATACTCACGGTCGCGATGAGGCTTTGGAGACACAGATGATTTTTCCGTTGTAGATCGTTTCTGGCGATCCTTGGTTTCGCCTTCATTATCTTCGAGCTCTTGCTTAAATTCCATTTGAACTGGTTCTAGTGAGTCAACTTTAGATTCTGCCTTCAGTGCTTTTTCTCGTTGGCGTTGCTCTTCTGCAACTTGTGCCATGACAGGGCATACATATCCTTCTGGCTCTAGAAGACCTTGTTCGGCAGTCGGTAGATGCCATTGAGTCTCTTTGGTGACTTTGTTATAGTAGTAGGTCTGACCATCTGGATCCTTGGCAGTCGCCCATACATACTTCATGTTTTGTATTTTGCGAGCTGTATCAACGTCCTCCTGTCGGCGACGTTCTGCCTCCATTCTTTCTGCCGCTGCGTTTTCTTCACGTCGTTGTTGAATTAAGCCTTTGAGGAGTTCAACTTCTTCTTCAACACTTTGCAGACGGCTACTGTAAATTAAATAATGAAAATATATCTAACCATCTCAAACTCACCAAAGTTGTTCGAGAGTGGCTTTGTCGTAAAGAATGTAGAGAGAATCTTTGTTTGGCAAAGTTTCTATCGCCAGAGGAACTTGTGGAACGGAATATGGATGTGGGTAATAAGCGGGATTTTGATGATAGGCGTTATATGGAACTCCTGTATTGACATCATATAAACCTGCTGAAATTGTTTTTATTGATCAGTGTAGACGTTCTTTTCTTACCATAATGCTCAAAGCCTGGCTGCAATGGATAGGAGGGATGTCTGGGGGCATATTCTGAGACAGATGGAGTATCCATTTCTTCTTTGACTGCTACGCTGCGGGCACCATCCCTATCGTTTTTAACAGAATCTTTCGACTTGTCCTCGGAACTAGCGACCCGTCTATCGGCAACCGGAGAACGGTTTCTGTGATTATCACGATCATCCACTTTTCTTCTCTTATAATTCTGCGGAGAGATGCTTCTTGAGCGACTTCTTGATCTACGAGCACCGCGTCTGCGATCACGATACGTATCCTTGTTTTGACGACGTGTTAGGTAGTTCTCCTTGTAATTATTGCCATGATAGCCAGTAAAGCGGTATTGATGAACATCGTTGCCATTGTTGAAGAAACGGGGATGAGATTCCTGATCGTTGTTATAGTAGGAAGTGTTGTAATGATGACGATGGCGATTGTAGACCGGAGAAGAATTTCGATTCTGACTAGTTTCCACCAATTGCGACGAAGAAGACGATGCTTCCGCATTCCGAGAAGCATTTCTTTCAACCGTTGGCTTCTTTTTGGGAATTCTAAAGCTTACTGAGCGATAGAACCAGTGATGATTCAGTCGGTAGGCCATTTCTTTCGCTCTGTTGAAGTTGTCCACGATTTCTTTCTGCAAGTTATTCATTAAAATATTTACATCGGGCAATCCAATCCACTTTTCATATACTGTGAAAGCTCTAATACAACGCCACTCTAGGAAGATGATTCGAGAGTTTTGGAAAACACAGATTTTTGCTTGATTTACATCATAACAAAAAAGGAAATCAGCCTGTGAATCATTCGAAAACTGTTTTGGCTACTTTGAATGAGCTTGTAGCCAAACGCCATGGTGGTGTATTAGAGTTTCTTTTCAGTATAAAAAACGCAACTTACTTCAGCTTCTTCTGCAACATTTTTGTAATCCTTTTCAGGAGCTTCAGTGCATGCTACCAATGCATTCATCACTGCATGAATGTTGACCCAAGGACCTGGAGTCGACTCCGACCAGCGAGTTACTACTTCCAATAAGAGACTATCCGATCTTGCACATGACAAGAAAGCATCACCATGGAGAGTTTGTAGTATCACTTGGACCAGTTGGAGATTTGGTAACGTATAGTCATCCGCCTCAAGCCATTCGCCCATTAGTGAAGCCATCCCCTCCTTGGCGTAGAAAGTTTGGAGAGCTAGATTCGTGTCAGTAGAAAATATATCTTTGAGGAGCTGCTCACGTTGTGCATGGTCAGTCATTCTTGTCTGTAAAGTAATAAATATCAACCATCATTTAACAGAAACTTACAGCTATGGTAATAACTTTTCTTGCATGTTTCTTTGTTCTCAGATTCAAATCTTCAAGCATTTCGTTTATCAGTTCCGTTCTTTGATATGAATCCAGGTCAGCCAGCTCTTCTAGTTTTTCTTCCTGGTCTTCGTCCATCGTGATGTGGCTCGTAGTGATGACATCGTCATCGTCTTCGTCGCTTGATGAGCATTCTTCCGGCTTCTCTCCTATCCACCCTGTACACGAAGGAGCACCACACAGACACTGCTGAGCGTCTCGTCCATAGTTCACGAATTGGTAGTCAAAAGTGATTTCTTCACCTGATTTGATGAACTTTTTAGCGAAAAAACCGATTCGGCTGATGTCACCAGGCGTTTTCGGAACAGACCATTTTTCACAAACGGCATTCGGGTCACAACTATGATTCACGAAGCGAGAAGCATTGCCGTAGACCGTTGCATCAATCGTATAAATTCCCGTGTCGCACAGATAGTGATGTTTGTGTTTTTTGTCAGCCGCATACTTGAGTTTTCGTTTTTCGTAATCATCGCGTTCGACTACTTCTCCGATATATTCAATGATAAATCGGCCTTTCTTAATATCTTTCAGTGCTCTCAATCCGCATCCTTTAGCTGTTCCAGTGTGGTAGGCTTCTACTGATGCGATTTTCTTTTTTGCGAATCGCTGATTTTTGCACTTGGCTGTACACGAAGAAGGGCATTCTGTCATCATTGCTCGATTAACGCATGTATTGTCGGAACATGTTCCACCAGTCCGTCCACATTCACACAACAGAGATTCGGTTCTTTTTTTGTTAGCGCTTCTTGTAAGGTATTTGCATTCTGTGATCAATTCAAACTCTGGAATCTTCATTTCTTCTTCCTTCAGCCGTTTTTCCTCGTCCTTGATCTTCTTTTCCTCCAATTTCTTGAGCTCTTCCTCTTTCTTCTGTTTTTCTTCAATCTCTCGTTGCTTTCTCTCTGCTTCTTCATTTTTTCTTTTCTCCTCTCTCAGCTTCTGAATCCTTTCCTCTTCGCGTTCACGATCATGTCTCCTGGTGACTTCACGTTCTCTTTCGCGAGCTCTCCTCTCATCATCTTCTCGTTGTCTTACTCTTGATGATTGCTCATTTCGATCTGACTCACTTCTTCTATCCATATCGAACTTTCTCTCCGAATCATTTTTTCTCTCTTGATCACTTTTCTTCTCAAAATCGTTCTTCCTGTCAGAGTCATATTTTCTGTCATAATCGTTTTTCCTGTACTTTCGATCTCGTTCATCCCTTCTGCGCTCGTAATCATCTCTTTCTTCTTTATACCTGCCTTCTTCTCTTCTCTCTTCTCCTTTATGCCTCCCTTCTTCATGACGACGTCGCTCTATATCTTGTGCAACTTTTTCGGCTCTTTTTTTCTGGAAGAACAATTAAGTTTTTTCGTTGTAATAATTTTGTTTTACTAATGTTTGTTTTTTTTTGAAAACGAAAATTTCTATGGTAACCAAGAAGCTTACCGCTGCTTGGAGCTCCGTTTCTGAGTGTTTACTAGAAGTTGTGACAGAAGAACTCGGCTTTGGAGAAGAAATCTCAACTTGAACTGAATCAACCTGAAAAATGGAAGTTTATTATTGTTACTTTTTTTGCGAAACTAGACAGAGATTTATTGAAATAAAAAAAACGAACTTCTTCTGGTATCACCGGCTTCGTCGTTGATGCGTTATTGAAGAAAGATAATTTTGGGAGTTCGACCATTTGTGGGGGTGGTAAAACATTGGATGTCGCAGTTCCAAAGTTCGAGCTACGTTTCTGAGGAGAAGCAAGAGACTCGTTGACTGCAGAAGGTTCTGCTGTCGCTGACACGTACGGTGCTGAAGATGTAGAAGGTTGTTCCAAAGCAGACGCCTTTAGTAGCGGATTCATAGGGGTTTTTTTGAAAGTCATTTTGAAAGCTACAGAAGCTCCATTTTCGTTCGATTTTGGACCTGGTTCCGGTGGCACAGGATTTGGAGATGTCATAGTATCGCTGGGAAAACTCGAGAATGCTGGGTGTAAGAAGTGTATCTTGGGCCGCTGCATACCAGGAGAACCCATGGTATTCGATTTTTCATTTCTTTCATCGCTTCTGAAAACGTTGTAATACGGTGTGACTTCAAAAAGGAATAAAAAACTTTAGCTACCGATCCCATGGCGGCTTCTCAATTGGTGTAGCTGAGCATGGCTGCTCAACGTCTACATGTATCTCTTTTATTGCATTTTTTGGAGGGGTGGATGATGGTAAGGGTATGGAAGATGACGAGTCGTCAGGCAAATTATCACCTTCTTCTGCTACACTATTTTCACCTTCACTCTCTGAGTCAGCTATATCCATGCACTCTGAATCGTCCGTTACTGGTGCCTGGTGTAAACTATGCCCTGAAGACACTGTTGATGCCGAATTTATCTCAGATTTTGATAGAAACGCTGCAGAAGATGTAGAAGAACTTGGTTCCAGCTCTATTGAGGCTGATGAATATAGATCTTGAGCTATAGGAATCGTAGAAGGCTGCAAAGTTAAACAGTATGGAGCTCTAGAGTTTCTAAATTACCTGAGGGTCGTCTGGATGCAAAGGAGAAACAGGATCATCGGTATTTGAGATCTTAACATCAAATTGAGAGTTGTCTGTACTAGCTGTCGCTTGCTTATCATCTATTTCTTCTTCGTCTTCCTTCTCTTCAGCTTTTAACCTATTAATCGATACCCGCTTGGAGGAAGAGGAGTAAGACGATGAATTCAATTCTGCCTCTTCCGACGAAGTTTTTCTTCGAAAAATCGGCTTGGGTGATGGAAAATCATCCACCTTACATTTTTCTTCCTTTGAAGAAGAAGCTATCCCATTTATTAATAACATATCGTCGTCCTGAAATTTTTGAAATTGCGTTCTCTGCTTTTCATAGTTTCATACCTGGCTTTTACATCCATTGCGAAGCTTCGGTTCTCTAACTTTATCGTCGGAATTATGTTGAGCTTTTCCTGCGGCACTCAAAGTGCTAGAATTACTCGGAGTCGATGTTTCTGCAAAACTGTGATAACTTCGAAAGCTTTCACAGATTCTTTACCGGATTTAATTTTTGGCGGACGTCCTCGCTTTCTATTTTTCGTCGGTGTCTGCGGTGCAGATGGCATCGCTTTATTCTCTTTCACTGCGCCATCTTGTGCAGCCGCTGCTGTTTTCCTTCTTGTTTGGACCATTTCTATTCTGAAACAACAAAGGAGTGTTACACAAAAGTTTGAAATTTGATGGAACAATTCGATCGATGTCATACGAAAAAGTTATAAAAATGGGAAGCCGGTTGAAAAGTTGATTAATAACCCCCACTCACTGGAGATTTTTTTTTAATTTTCTGAAAGTTTGTCGAGCTTGAGCATTTGTCCTCGAGGAGTACACATATTTCGCTTCGAAGCCAGTAATCGACTACTACCAATGTCCCTTTAATCTTATGGTAGTGACAATAGGTTTGACAAGAACTCCGAATGCGGCAATTATTAAAAATTGTCTCGGAGGAATGCCCGAAAACAATGGTTTAATTTTGCACTGTGCTGATTGGAAGCTAATCAGCTATTTTTTTTTAAGTCTGCTCGTCAAATTCTCCAGGTATTTGTTACCGATAGTAACGTTTCAGGTTCGAAATGTTGAGCCGGATGGGGTTGTTTAACCTTTTTTAGGGTCTTCTGCTTGTTTTTGACAGTTTCTTTGATTTTTACAGCATCTTAAAGTGACCTTTTAAATAAATTCTCACCCTGTTTGAGAAAATATCATCGTATGCTGTACCACTTCCGCTCACTCACAGAAAATCGATGATAAAGTAGAATGAGAAGGCAAAAGAGAATGAAAAATGGGTACCTTCTTTTTCTTCTTCTCTTTGTCGTCTATTCGTCCCTGATGCTGTCGGGTGGGGCAGTGGTGGTGTGTGTGCGTGTGTGCGTGTGAACGATGCCTTGATGATGAAGGCTAGAAGACGTCGAGACAACGAAATGCTCTCAAAGCCAGAATGTGCCTATATCGAATTGAAAATGTGTTGCCTATTCGCCTCTCACAGATCTCTTGCTAGAGCGTGAAGGAGACGCAGGCACCGCGAAGAGGAAAGAAACGATGGGTTGTGTGACGGCGGCGGGCAATGTAGGAGAAAGGACGGCTGTGGCGGTAGAACGTGACTGGCAAAGAATGTAAAAGCACAAAAAAGTGGGAGACGCAGATATAATAGAGAACAAGGGGGTCTGCGACTGCACATGCCACCCCAAGAGGGAGATGAATTCTTTATGTGTACGCGGCGCCGTGTTCAAATTTCAAAATGGGAAACACAGAGTCTTAATAACAAGAGTTTTCTTCATTTTTTAGGTTTATATTTAGGCCATTATTGAAAAGAATGAAACAAAACATTAGAAAAATGAAATCTTCATATTTGTGATCATCATCATTTTCCGCGAGGTTGTGTTCGGCTCAAAGCAGCTCGTGGAGCGACTTCGGCATTGGCTGCAATTGTGGATCCTTCGGTGCTTAAGGACGTGAGAAGCGCTTTTTCAGCAGTCATCATTTTCGAAGTGCAAGAAACCACCTCCATGTCTTTTCCATTCACTTGCAAAACCATATTAGTGCCGAGATCTTGGTTCCAAGATGCGGTATATAGCGAATTATTGATCTGAGAAAATTGGTTGTATGCTCATAGGCGTTCTATTTTATTTTTATTGCATAGTTAATCTCACTTACTTGTAGGATCGGTGTGTCTGTATCAGATAATCTCAGCGTGATGAGATCTCGCTCGACAGCATCTCGTACTATGTCAGCATCAAGAATTCCGTTCACTGTTACAACCATGGTCACCTCTTCCCATTCATCATCATGGCTTCCGTTGACTACTTCATCTTCCTGGTTCTTTGCTGATGTATTTCCACTTTCATCGAAGTCTTGATTTTGCTCCATTAAGTCTTCATAGAGTACGTCCTCACTAGTGTCGCCTGGCTCTGATGACATTTTAGCGGTCTGTTTGCAAGACATTTAGAAAAAAAACATCTGGTTAAAATTAAAATATTATGGTGAAGCAGGAATGATAACCTGAATCAAGAGAAAATAACGCATAGATCCAAAAATTTATATTCTCATTCAAACATAAATATCACATAAATACAAATAAACCATACTTGCAAGAACCCATGTTAATAAGTTTTTTTAGATTACTAAAAGGCGTTTTGAAGGAGTTTAACAATTCGAGGATAGTTTTCTACATAATGTTGTTGACCGCGCGAGACAACGGAAGTATTGTACGATGTGACAAGTCCGTTCAGGAAGGCGAGAACTTCTAGCTCCGAATTTTCTTCATACCACTTCACATATTCTTCCGGCTGAAAAATAAAATGTTTATATTATATGTGATACAAAAGTCACTTACGGTCCATTTGACGGATTGATTCGGAAGTGGAAGCTCAGAGGGGCTATCAGACACCAAGAGCTGGATGAAGATTGACTTTTTCACTCCCTCTACTCTCAACATCGTTTCTACATCTGATTCAAATAAGTGCAATAAACGAGAAGTATCACCATATTTAGACGGCCATTCCATCGAACGGACCGCTTCAAGTAATCTGAAAAAAAAAACATGTTATTAAGTATGCTTTTATAAGAAATAAATATTTTAAACCGGAGAAGCAACAGGGGGCTCGTCTTTTACTGACCTGGAAAAATCTATAATAATAAGCTTCCGTTCATCAGAATCGTGAGATCGTACAAGTGTAGCGTTGAGAATGAATGAGTCTATGACATAATCAGCGATCTGTGAAAGAATATGCGAATGACAAACTGCCCGGGAAACATGGGCCATGTGCATGTCAATGTGGTTGATATAAGTGAGTAACTCTTGCATGTATGGAGCAATAGATTTTGTCATTCCGCGGGTTTCAACATGCATTCTTGCTACAATGTCACGAATCGAAGTTTTCACTCCAGTCACAATTGCATCTAGAGTTTCTTTTTGTACGGCTGCTACACTATTCGATTCAGATGGCCAGCGTTTCATGATTCCATCAGCGGTCTGGATCAATCGGTAGTTGATCATCTGATTCGCAGTTAGGCGATCGCCTAAACCATTAAAATAAATTAAATATCAATTTATCAAGCATACCCAATAATAAATCATCCCTCTGGAGATGGAGGTTTGCTTCCAGCTTCTTAGCAATGATCTCAATACATTTTTCAATGTTCGCACTCATTTTCAACCTCAAATCCGCATCCCAATCCACTTTTCTCATTTCCTCTTCCATCGCAGAATTGATTAGATCGACGAAAGCATTGGCATGTGACGTTGAGAAGTCGTTTTCTTCCACTAAATTGTGAAGACGAGACAATGAATGTGATAGAAGTGAGTTCTTGAGTGGACGAAGCGAGTCGTTCAAAGCGGTTGAATTGTCTCCTTTCGCATTGAAAACTCTTCCAAGCTGTTGAACAAATCTCAAAGCATACGGAGTGTCTGAAGGAACTCTACTTCGAATGATCCTGGCCAGTTTTTCCGAAAACTTCTTCTTATACGTATCTCCTAGCATTGATGCCTGTTCCAAATGAGATTGTATAGCAGCACACACGATCGGAAGATTTTTATTTGCCACTTCTGGCGCTGTGTTCGACAGTTCCATCAGTTTTTTGTCCAATTCGACCACAGATGATGACAGTAATACTTCAAGCTCTAGATCCAAGTAGTTTAGTGTACGAAGAGCGCGACGAGCCGAGACAACCATAGAACTGTTTAACGATGCCAATCCTCTCTTCAGTTCGTCTGCTCCACCTCGACGAATTTCATTTTCAGCAACTTTCAACTTTGTATCAATCATATTCTTCAGCCATCCAATTTTTCGAATATTCTTGTTGTCATTGAGAATTTCTTTGATTTCTGCAGTTATTTCCGCCTTTTTCACCAAATCACTTCGTTTTTCCAAAGATTCGAATAGCTCTTCACACCGCTGAGCGTCGGCTGCAACATTCCTTTTCATCATTGTTGCTTCTAGCTGTTTAGTTTGTTCTCGCAGTTTTAGTGTCAGATCCTCACATACAGTCGCTAGACGATTTGATTCACTTGTCACTGAAGTCATTCTCATTTGAACTGAGTGCAGCGTGTCTTCAAGAGATTGAAGTGCCGGAACTTGTTCTAATAAACGAGGAAGATTCGTTTCGACTCCTTTACGTAGCTGTTTATCGAGAGTTTCATGGAGGCCAGCAACTTTTCTGTTCAGTGAATCGGCAATAGAAGTATCACATTCGGCGACCCTGCAATCAGAAAAAAAATCATAGTGAACAGATCCTAATTGTTCAAGCTCACTTTTTCAAGTAGTCACTGACATCGTTTTTCCCCCAAAGAAAATCATCGAGTTGGTCATCAACTCTTCCTGCCATTCTGAAAAAGGAATTGGAGAAGAGATGGTTAACTGGCATAAGTATCAACAAGCAGAATTCGAAGCTGCTAAATAATCTTCTAAATGCTTTTTAACTTATAATTGAATTTGGAAGAATCTTTATTAAAGTTTTAACAACAACAAAAATGGCAAACGATGTATTCATGACCATAACAATCTAAAGCTCCTAATCTAATAAACAATTTAACATTTCTAGATTTTTTCAGCAGATTTTTTCAGATTATGCTTCTCGACGGCTACGTGCTCTTCCAAATCCGAAATGATTCCTCTGGCAATGGTAGTCTTACTGCTTCCTTCTCTTAATGTGAATGGCATTCCTTTTCTTAATGGCATGTCTTTCATCAAAAGTACAGTAGCAGAAGTGTGTTCACCGGGCATCAGTAGTTCGTTGTTCATATCAAACCTTCCAACCTGATCCCAGGTGCTGCAGTACATCTTATCAGTGAACCCTGTACGGATACCAATCTTCCGTCCATTCTCAGCTTCAGAGAGTAAATAGAGCTCTACTTTCACTCGATTCGTAATGGTAATAGCTCCTGGGTGTCCAGCCCACATTCCTCGTTTGACAGTTTCAGCTTTGACTCCTCGACACAATACTCCACAATGTTCACCAGCACGAACTTCTTTCACACTTTTACCAAACACATGAATATCAGATGCAGTGGTTTGAAGTGTTTGACCGTCTCCTTTGATTTCGACTTTATCTCCTTTTTTCAGAATACCTCTCTCCAGTGTTCCGACAACCACAGTTCCTGAAATATAATCAGAGTCAGATCTACAAATTTAGTTTATGGGGTTATGCATGATTTGTTTTTTAAATACAAAAAAATACGAAAAAATACATGAAATACATTTTTTCGCATGCATGCATTAATTATTTGTGTTTAAAAATTCCAAAGAAATACATTTTTTATGTCATGAATAACCCCATTAGTTTAGTTTTCTTAAATTGGACAAAAAAATAGTATTGATCTCGAGATTTAAATTGAATGTTTCTTTTAATTCTTACCTCTACCAGTGATTGCAGTTTTTGAGCCGATCGGCATCACAAATGTGTCTTTATCGTTTCTATTAGGTTCTGGAAGAGAGTCCAGCGCTTCCAAAAGTCGTTCGATGCAAGAAATATCTTGTCCTTCTAGCGCGGCTAGAGCAGATCCGCGAATCACTGGCGTTGCATCTCCGTCAAAACCATGAATAGTCAGTAGTTCTCTTGCTTCGATTTCAACCAAATCTAACACATCTTCCTCCACTAAATCAGCTTTGTTGATAAAGATCACCATATTTTTGACTCCAACTTGTTTCGCAAGAATCAGATGCTCTTTCGTTTGCTCCATCACTCCGTCAGTGGCAGCAATTACAAGAACAGCAACATCCATTTGAGATGTTCCGCAAATCATATTTTTGATAAAGTCCGAGTGTCCTGGACAATCTGTATGTGAGTAACGGCGAGCGGGGCTTTCGTACCCAATATGAGCTACGTTGATTGTGATTCCCCGTTTCTTCTCTTCTTTTCCTTTATCGATTTCATCGAACTTGATATGCTTTGCAAATCCTGAAATGTGATTCTGAAGATACGAGGAATAAAATGAAGCCGCTAGTCTGAACTTTGAATAGTGCAGATTTCATTCCGAAAGTTCATACTAAAGACTTACTGTGGTTCGCTAGACAGTGCGATGATAAACATACCTTTTTTCGCCTGGACTCTTGTGATAGCCGAAGTCAATGTTGTTTTACCATGATCGATGTGCCCAATAGTGCCGACATTAACGTTTATTTTCGGACTGGTTGAAGCTGTTGCGAGGAATGCAGTGGAATTCCAAATTAATGGATGACGTAACGTTGACGATGAGCATCGATTGAAAAGCAGAGACTTTGTGAAAGAAAATATCACAGAAGATGTCATTTTCTAAAAATTTACAAATAAAGAGATGAATCAACAAAAAATTTCGAACACAGAAAATACATTTTTCGGCATGCATGAATCGGTTGAAAAAAAGACATGTTTATCTCATCAATAATCCTACATCTTCTAAATAGCCAACGGTTTCTGTTTTTTTTTTAATTCTAGACAAATAAAGTATTCAAACTTGTTTATTCGAATCGCGAGCGAGATTTTCATACAAAAATTGAACAATCTTCGTGGCAAGAGCCGATTGTCCGCGAGGAGTACACGGCCGAACGGCCTAGAAAAACCGCAAAAAACTAGAAGAATTTTCCCTCATCATGTTTTGATTGGTCTGCTGAGCAGCTTCAACTATGGCCAATGAAAACAATGCAGCCGAATCGATAGCCAGGAAACTCGCACAAGTAATTTATCTATTTATGTAACAAACAAGTTAGAGAGCTTGAAATTACAGGAAGAAGAATGGTTACTCAACTTCGAGAAAAATATCACAAAAAGTGGACAGATCAGACAAGGAATCGAACAAGTAGTGGAAAAGTTTGACCAAAGGCTGGGCTTACTTGAGAAAAATGTTCTCCCCATGCATATTTCTAACGGAAAGCTTCAAAAAAAGCAGCATAGTTAGTCTTTTGTAACTCTTTCAGAATTTTTGGCTTTTTTGAAATTTCAGATATTCAACGTCTGATCAATACTATTGATGCTACCCTTCAATTTTACGGGAAAACCAGCACAGTCGAAACCGCAATAAACACTGGAAACCCAACGGCCGAGCTAGATTCTTATTTGGAAAATATGGAAAGTCTTCAACAAGCGATTATATTTTTCGAAACACATCCGAACTATCGAAGTCAGACCGAAAATATGAGAATAACACTGGATACTGGGTACACTGTTTTAGAGAAGGCATATAAATCGTTTCTGCTCAAACATAGTCTCACTCTGGATCCAACACCATTTATCAAAAGTGAACTGTCTCCTCGATTGAACGAAATCAAAATTCTATCTGACGAAGAACCTATCATCAAAATTGGTGTTTGGCTTTTGAAACAGCCTCGAATTCCGACTCACTTCTTAAGCTACTATTCCGAAATTCGTGGAGCTCAAATTTTGAAAAATATAAAGAATATTGCTGAAGCACAGAAAACGATGCAGTTAGCAACTCGAAGCAAATTGTGAGAATGTTCCCGGTGTTCATTCTGAATATATGTAATTTTCAGGTCTACCGTACGAAAGCCAACACAGCGTCCAGAAAAACTCGATGGTCTAGCTGATGTGGACTCATGCCATGTAATGTGCTCAGCATTGCTCAGCTTATTAGAGTTGGAAGAAAAGTTGATGGTCAGGGCCATTCCAGATACCTCGAAAAGAGCTCAAGTTTTCCGCGAGCTTGTATCAAGACCTCTGGCATATGTGGTTCTTCAAACACAAAAAGTAGTGAACGAGAAAGACATTGGAATCATTCCTCTACTTCCCCTGCTTCACCTTCTGTCCCAGAATTTGGCTAGGTTCCATAATTTGGCGGCGGTAAGTGAAGTAAAATGTTGTTGAATTAAAAACTTTGTTTTCAGAACAGCATTGGAGATGTTCAGTTTGATTCCCTCATGCGTCAGTTACAAGTGAAATGTTCTTCATATGTGAATGAAGTTGTAGAACATTTGAATGAGGACACTACGAAGTTTGTGCCTCCTGATGGAAATGTTCACCCAACCACCGCTTCAGTAATAAAAGTGATAATCGGTTCAATTTTAAACAATATCTTTTTCAGACACTCAACTTCCTTTCGAGTTTAACAGCTCATCGAGTTACGGTAACACAACATATACTCGCATTGACTGCTCCACAAGGGACCAACACAAACCTTCTGCTTCCAAAACTTTTTGCTCGGATACTCTCTGCTCTGGGTAGTATGCTCAAGAAGAAAGCAAATCTTTATGATGACCCTACTCTGGCTACTATTTTCCTACTTAACAATTACAACTACATTGCGAAAACTCTGGCTGATGAGAAAGATGGCCTTCTACCAGCTATTACAGAAATGAATTCGAATATTCTGTCTTTTTATCACGAAGAGATTTCTACATGTACCAATGAATATCTGAAGAGCTGGAATGGAATTGCATCTGTTTTGAAATCGACGGACAGGATAGGAGAAGACAAGCAAATGGCAAAGCAAATTATGAGTGTGAGTATCATTCTTGGAAAGAAGCATTTCACTCCTCACTAAAACGAAGGCATTCACATATCCATTTTCAGACCTTTATTCGCGACTTCGATCAAATTCTTGCCCAGCAAATGGACTACTGTATATCTGATCCTAAAATATGTGCCCACGTTCAATCTGAAGTTCGAGCTCGCATCTGGAAAAACTACTCACAACTCTTGGATGCTTGTCAACGACTTCATTTATTTCCACAGGGAATTAAATACACTGAAAACACTTTCGAAATGGCTATCAAAAATTTATTCTCATCTGCCAGAATAAATTAAGTAATTATTGATTCCAAATACTAATCATCTGTGATATATCTTATTATGTGCTTGCTGTATACATGTAACTAGTTCAATAAAATCAACAGAGCTTCAATATGTTTTTTTTTCCAAAAGAAGCCTCATACTTGGCTTGAATTCCTCAATTTTGGCAAGAATTGAAATGCTCGATGAAAAAAAAAAGAAATTCAGATGTGCGTAGGAAAAATAACATCCAATTGGAGATCTGCTGCATCTATTATTTTGGGTTTGTTGTTGATTCTTCATTTGCTATTCGAAAAGATTTTTTCTATAGCATGCAAGTCGAGTCGTAGAGTTCTCATGCTGAAACGAGGCGACACAGCCAAGTTCATGCCGAATACCATGGTCTTCCCTGGCGGTGTCATAGACAAAGCTGATTCGAAGTTAGGCGAAGAATTCAGAATCGCGGCAGTCAGGGAGCTTTTTGAAGAATCTGGAGTACTTTTGACTAAAAATGGATGGCAGACGTCAGCTAACAACTCAGAAATGACGAGTTTGAAGGCAGATGTGGTTACCGATGCTTCCAAGTTTCAGAAACTTTCTGAATCTATTTGTGCTGATAGACTCATCGAGTGGACTACCTTCATCACTCCAGCGAACTATCCACGTCGCTTCCTCACAAAATTTTTTCTTGTTCTTATTGATGGTATGACAACTTTCAACCTCAATACTCAGAGAAATTTAGATTTTCAGAAGAACCCGCGATAGATTTATGTACTTCTGAAATGTCAGAATATTCTTGGATTGATCCAAAAGACTGCGTAGCCGAAGCATATTCTGGGAAGTATGCACTGCCACCACCACAAGTATATGAGCTAACTCGTCTATCTCAAGTTCGCAGTTTCAATCAACTACCAAAATAATCTCCAATATTTCAGATTGAAGATTGGTCGTACTGTGACAAGTATGGAAACGTGAAGAAGCCAATATGTCCCCAGCCAATCAAAACTATAGGCGAAAACATGATTACAAATTGTTTTCCAGGAGATCACATGTATATCGGTTAGTTCAAGAATAACAGTCAATGAATAAAACTGATTAATTTCAGATGAAAATTGCTTCCAACAACCACTCCGACAAATGTCCGCAGACCGTGTAACTGTGTCTCCTAAACTTCAGACGCATCGTGTTACCTACTTCTCCGAACCCACCTATGGGCGTGTTCGTGTTTATCAGCATCTTCTTAAACCAGCGGATGTAGCGGCCTTCCATCAATTTGAAACCCACTCTAAAGATATTCTGTGACTATGAAACATATCCTAAATAGCTAGCTCGGGTTGTTAGGTCTAGTTCGTTCAATAAAGTTGCATAAAACAAATTCGAATAGAGTTGAAAGCTTGTTGTGTCTATTTTTATAAAAAACAACGATAAATAACATGTTATTTTTTATATACTTCACAAACAAATCTCGGTCGCTTTGCTCATAATATAGAGAGAACGAGAGAGAACGAAAATGTTATTTTGCTGAAAAATAAATTTTCCAAAAAAAATACAACAACAGAAAAAAGTCACAAGTTTGCAGTATTCTGCGTAGAAGTAAAATCGGAATAGCACTAACCGTAAGCTTTTCTAATGCCGCGTTCAAAGTTGATTTCCA
>NC_013489.2:8511866-8519764 GCF_000004555.2 Caenorhabditis briggsae
TCTCCCCCACGTTTTATTGAATAGACAGTAGTGGAACGCGAAAAATCGAGTTCGGCCACGGGGGCGGGGCTTAAGTGGGCGGGGTTAGCAACGACCCGCATGGTTTCCGCCGGTGCGGCACAGAAATTATCGTATTTTTTTGCAGCTCAATTCACATAACGAGGAAGAAAAATAGCATGTAATCGTTGTTTTTTGGGGGTTTAATCTGTTCAGTCAATGAATTTTATGAATAATAAATGATTATAAATAATGATTTACTGTGTTACTGTTATCTTTCATAAACTGAGTCGATAAATCGGAGAACAAGTTCGGTTTTTGTTTTAAAGCCAGTAGTCGGAAGCGTCAATCTACTCCAGTGCAATGCTACGATGAGAAGAAACAGGCGTCGAGATATGTTAAAATTCATTTATGCTTTTTTGAGAGGGAACAGAGAAAAATCGGTCAGACAAGAGACATTATTCGATTATTAAAGTGAGAGAAACGGGTTGGAATTCTGGGAGACGTCTCCAATCATTGTGATGAACAGCTCGTCGCAGAACTGATACATTTTCCATAGCAGATCGTACGACAACTCGCCATTCTCCGTCGTTTCTTCCGTTTGTTGAATACATTGCCATCTAATCGCTTCTCTGGCATTGTGAATGATTCCTGAAACCCGAGGTTAAGTAAACAAAATGACAACAATTATAGACTTACGAGTGATAAATTCAAGGCTAACTTCGGTTTGAAATCGAAGTTCCGAAACCAGCGTTTATTTTTCTTTCTTCGCATTCTTCGGGTCGTCCTTTAGCATTTTTCGAGTTTGCTGACAGATCTGTCGACATTTCTATCAGCGTGTCGTCTGAACTCCTTTTCAGACGCTCATTAGTCGATTTTTGAGGACGTCACGAATGGTCGCTGAAGAATTTTTTCGTTCGACGGAATCCAAATGACCGTCGACTGCATTCTGAAAAAAAATTCCGTTAAAAAAAAAACAATTATCGCGAAAAAATAGGCAATTTCAAACACAAGAAACAACATTAAAATACGAAAAAACACTGCTGCATTCGCTTGCCTAACATGAAAAAGTTCGGCCAGCCGAAATATAATTCAGTCTGCATTTTTACAAAGTACAATGGACCTTTCAAATCGGTCTCATTTTTTTATTATATATTCTTAGTAAAATTTACTGAAAATCTGTGGAACAAAAATCAAATTATATGGACTAGAATTCGAGAAAAAACATTCCAAAGTTGAAAAAAAGCAGATGGAAGAGAAAATTACACTGAAAAAGTTTCATCGGGCAAGTCGGGATTTCGAGGGCCGTGGCCTAGGAAACCAAGCAAGTGGTCGTCAGAATTTCACCGTGACTTTTTCAAATCGTCCCCCATTTGCCTCGACTTTTATTTCCGAATTCTGCTGGTTTCCTAGTTTTTTGAGGGTATCGTATGAGACGTACCTCCGTTTTTTTTCGATTTTTGTTTTTTTTTCGGAGCGCAGTTGTAAAAATGCGAAACATTGTTTTTTTAGAAAAACAGATAGACAGAAGTTGTAATTTCTCTAAAACTTGAATATCGTAGTATTATTCTTGAACGATAAACTTTCATTAGATAGCATAATATCCAAAAATGTCTAATAACCTTCAAATAAATATTAATTCAAGAAAAACCGAACCAACACGACATGCATTCTCAGCAGCGTCCTGGCCAAATGGGTAGGCATCCATATGGGGTAAGTGAAGTTGATAAAATGCGTATTTACCACAAGAACATTTTTCTAGACTCCATCTAATGTACAACAGACGCGTCGTCCAGGAACATTCTCGGCTCAGCAACAACAAATGCATGCCGTCAGACCTCCTCCTACTGCTGCTCCAAAGAAGAAACGATATGCAGATAAATGCATACATCCTAAGGTTTCCAACAGAGAAACCGATCATTTTTTATGTTCAATTTTCAGATTCGAGAGCTGGAACCCGATACAGAAAACTATATGGCGCTTCTCGCATCGGAACAAAGAATTGATTCCACAATTGCACGAAAAAGATTGGATATTCAAGAAGCCCTGAAGCGTCCAAGCAAAGTGAAAAAGCGCCTTCGCATTTACATTTCACACACATTCATAGAAGAGAGACAACCAGAACGAGAAAATGAAGATGCTTCTCTACCAATGTGGGAGCTCCGTGTCGAAGGACGTCTTCTTGATGATCAATCCCCGCAGTCCGCAGTTTCAGGACAACGTCCGAATCCTAAGAAAAAGTTCAGCTCTTTTTTCAAGTCTCTAGTTATTGAACTCGACAAGGAAATGTATGGACCTGATCAACATCTTGTAGAATGGCACAGAACACCCCAAACAAACGAGACAGATGGATTTCAAGTGAAACGGGCTGGTGACCGTCCTGTGAAATGTCGCGTTCTTCTACTGCTGGATAATCATCCTTCAAAGTTCAAACTTCATCCACGACTAGCCAAAGTTTTGGGCATTGCTGCAGATACTCGTCCCAAAATCATTGAAGCACTGTGGCAATACATAAAAACTCACGGTCTTCAGGACCCTCAGGAACGTGATATTATCAACTGCGACACTTTCTTGACCCAGTGCTTCGGGGTCGCCAGAATGAGATTTATGGAAGTTCCAAACAAGTTGCATCAGCTTCTCCAGCAAATCGACCCATTGGAGTTCAATCATGTCATTCAAAGACCAAAAGAAGGACAAGAACAAGTTTCTACATGCTACGATATTGACGTCGAAATGGAAGATCCAGTGAAGCAGTATATGGCACAATTCATCCACAATCCAATACTTGTCAATGACATCCAAAATCTTGATCAGAAGTGCTATGACATCATCGAACAAATCAACGAATTGAAGACTCGTCGTGACTTTTACGCCAGATTCTATACCGAGCCAACCGAGTTCATCAGAGATTGGCTTATGAGTCAGAATTCAGATCTAAAACATTTGAACGATATGAATGGAGATGTTGAAGCGGAGAGATACTCAGCCGCCTACGTTAAGTCTGAAACAGAGGAAGGAGTGCAACGGTTCGTGAAAAAAGGTTACAAATCTGTATTTATTATCATTATTCAGCTACATGTATCAAAAAGTGAATCAGAAACGCCTCGAGCTGGAACAAAGTCTCGGAGTTCGCTCAAATTAGTACGATCTACATTGATTGCCTTTTTTATCTTCACATCTAAATATATCATCAATTATTTCCGCATTTATTCTTGTAATTTTGTTTCGTATCTATCTTCATGTACAATCATTTATCACCAGCACATATGCTTTTTCTTTTTACACTTCATTTCTATCCGCAATAAATAATACGTGACCTCCACCAAATCATTAACCATGTGCAATTCAAAAACCTTCCATATTTTCAGTTGTTACTGTTCGTTTTAATTCAATAATTGCAATGGATTCGGACGAAGAAATTTTGTCTACGTATTCTAGTTTGACTGTGACTTCAAGGTGCTATCATATAAATTATAATTTCATAAATTTGAAACTACTGTATTCAACAGAAGTGCGACAACAATTTCTACTAGAGATTCCGCAAGCAACGCAGTTCCTGCTGTCGTGGATCAAAATGAGGAAGTTTTTGAGGATGCAAGCAGTGACATCAGTATCTTGTTGGTCAATTTAGATCTCAATATGTACTTATTTGTTTTCATTCAGAACAAAACGAGTGGTGTCGTCGATTCGTTTGGATCGAACCAAACTGCGCATAGCAGTTCATCAGGATTTGTGCACTCATACGCAAAAGATCTACGAGCCATTGTTCCTGAGAAAATGTGAAGTTCAGAGAGCCAGACAGGGTTCTGCACCACCAAACATTATTCCAATCCAGAATGTGGAAATCATGGATTCCCAAGAGGTTAAGTGTCCGATGTTAGCTGAAACTTGACCCCTTTTCAGAAAATGTCTTGTCATTCTGCTCTTTTGACCAGTCTCAACTCTCCAACTTATTGTGTTCGTTTCTTGGCTGCTAATATCAGCCATAAACCTAAAAATGTGCTCGTCTATGCTTCTCCAATCAATTTTGTCCGATTCGTCGTACGTCCAGAACACCAGCAAACATCTGTCAGTTTTGGAAGAAAGTGATGCATCTGCCAAACTATATATTTCAGCAATCCGTATTCGAAGATCCATCGGAAACGGTGTCACTCATGATGAGCCCCGATGAGTCTATTGTCGCAAAACGAATGATTCCAAAATGGCAAACTGTCACTTTTACATTGGCTTTCGGAAAGAACGTAGCTGTCAAGTATCGTGTCATTGAAACTCGTAAACAACCAATCCTTCATGTTAACGCCAAAGTTGACCGAGTCAAACGTGTTCCTACCAGTACCCTCTATCGTATTGAACCCGAACAGGTTGGATGCAAATAATAACATGAAAAAATACACTAAAATTTTGAAGAGAGTCGAATACTGGAACTGCTTCAAAGCGAACGAGCTGAAGTTGTCCACCGTAGAGAAGAATGATCCACAAATTGTGAAAAGAGTATTTTTGGAGACATCAGGAGATGCTTGTCACTCAGTGGATATTGTGGATGGCTACGCGGACAACAACCCCCCAAGGACAAAAGTACTTACTGTTAATTAGTCTGATTTAATACCATTGCAATTTTCAGAAACGACTTCAGTCAAGCTGACCAAAGAACTCAATCTCATGTGGCGGAGAGCTGATGAATGATGATGTTATAACTTGTTTTCGAACCAATGTTTAATATAAAATATGAATTATAAACTATTTATTGGCATTTAATTAGAACGGGAATGTGGTACTATTCCGAAAACATCACTTTGATGATATGTACAAAAAAGTATTCTGCTGGGGGAAATTGCGATGAATTAATAAAGAATCGAACTTATTGAGAGTCAACGTTATCGGATGGGTACACCACATGCCGTTTTTCACAGTTATAATCCCAGCATTGAAAGTTGAGATAGCCCTGAAATATTCTACAGTACACATGCAGTACATGCTGAAGTCGAACTCACGGAGCAGATGTTTGTATCCGGTAGCTTCAGTGGCCAACTAGGCGCCGTGATTTTCTTTCTGAAACCCAGGTGGTCCATTGTGAAGAACATAACGCCATCGAATATTACCCTTTAGTACTTTTTACTGATCCATTGTGGGAAAAGGGACAAATCGTGGGGGCAAAGCAGTGCCCATACTTGTTGAGAATGCATTCTTCAACTCCATTTTCGGAAACGGAAGGCACAGTCACGATGAGGGTCGGGCCTCTGTCAGTTGTTACGGATACCGACTTCCGCAGAGGTCTCTGAATCTACGCACAATATACACAGGCGCACTTATAAGAAAAAGAACTTACATCAGGCGATGAAGCAGTGGTTTCTGAAGAATTACTTGTGTTGTTGTCGGAAGATGACACATGTTTGTCGTTGTTCTCTTTTCCAGATACAACCCATCTCATTTGAGTCGTGGATGGCTGACTATCTGAAATTTTAAAGATACCAACTTTTAAATTATTTTCAACTTTTTCACCATCAACGAAGATCTGATCACTATCTGCAGTCGAGTGAGGGGATGAGTGAGAATGGGTGACCGACGGCGGATTCACTTTCCGATTCAGGACATATTTACTTCCTGACGGATAAATCTTTGAAAAATCTAACTTTTAGAAACTAACTGTCGTATTCATTCCACGATGGTTGTGATGCATCGCTTCCGCCTTGCGTTTCATGATCATCTTCCTCATAAGTAGTTCTCTTTTCAGGGTAGGTTCTCCAACTTGGATCCGAATCTTCATGTCGCAATCCTAATTGCCGCTGAAAATATCTTTTTGAGGAAGATGAGAAGATAGTCATTCTTACTTTTCTCAATAAGCATTGATCTGCCATTTCCTTCTGATGAGCAGCCCACTTTTGTAATGTTTTTTCTTGCAGCGGCGTCGTGAGCTGACTTCTCATTTTCAAACTTTCTGGGTCAGTGGTTCTTCCCAACGGGTACCGTCCTTCGTCTGAATATTGTTGTGGATAGGGTCGCTCTCTCACGATCATTCGCTGAAAACGATTTGTAGTGTCTGAAAAAATATTTATGAGCGGGTTGATTACAGTCGAGTACTTACTTGTAGAATACCAGTTGTACTCATTGTGATGCATTTGATAAATTATTTTACAAGCAGAAGAAGTGATACGAACACGTGCTTGGTTAACCTGGCAATCGCTAGCGCATGAAGAGACTGTCGGCAGCAAAAGAAAAACGCGAGACGTTCCCCGTAAATCGACACGGACTAGATTTTTCTGCGCGAAAACTAGGCCCCCACTGGTTTTTTCGCGGACATTCAAATTATCTGCATCATATATTTCACGATTCTGGAGTTAATCAAACTGTTTTTGTATAGAACGAAACGGAGGAAAAAGGAGAAAATGCAGTGTTCCACAAAAAGATATTTTCACCCTTCGTTTGTACTGGAACACCTATTTAAATCAATTTTCGCGAAAAAGTGTCAACATCAAAAACAAAAGTCTTCCTTCAAAGTACATATGTACAAAAAATTTGGAGCCATCAACGCGACTGAGAAACGAGAAACCAGAAAAGTTCCAAAAGCCCATTCTGGTGGTTCCACAAAATGATAACTCCACTCTGAAAATGTGATATTTTGGAGGTTTTGAAGCTCTGAGGAATCCAGTTGAAGTTCTGAATTCGAACAATTTCAAGCTTCTGATTTCTATAAACAAAAGCTTTCGTACACGGATTCCGGATATTCGAATTTCCCGATTTCCGGGTTTCCGGATTTCCGGTTTACCGAATTTTCGAATTTCAGGATTTCCGGGTTTCTGAATTTCTGAGTTTCTGAACTTCTGGATTTCTGGATTTCTGAATTTCCGGATTACTGATTAAGGTAGGCCGAAATCCGGTTAACCGAAAATCCGGAAACCCAGAAATAAGAATCCTGAAACTCTGAAATCGTGAAATCCAGAAATCCTGAAATTCGAAAATTCGAAAATCCGGAAAACCAGAATCCTTGAATTTTTAAATTCCGAAATCCTGAAATTTTGAAATCATGAAATCTAGAAATCCAGAAATTTGGAAATTCGATAATCCGGTAAAACGAAACTTGGAGGAGATTCAAAAAAATTCGAGATTCAAAACCTCCAAAATCTCACTTTTCAGAGTGGAGTTCTGTCATTCTGTGGAACCGCCAGAATGGGCTTTTGGAACTTTTCCGGTTTCTCGTTTCTCAGTCGCGTTGATGGCTCCAAATTTTTTGTACATATGTACTTTGAAGGAATACCTTTGTTTTTCATGTTCACACTTTTCATGAATATTGACTTAAATAGGTGTTCCAGTACAAACGAAGGGTGAAATTATCTTTTTGTGGAGCACTGTATTGTAACATAATATATTTTTCAGAAAAAAATATATAATTCAAGTTTCATGTTCATAAATTGAAATCAGAAAAAGAAGAAGAAGAAGAAGCCGTGAGGAGTTCATAAAGAACATCATTAACTTGTTCTCAATAGTCAAATAGTCAGAAATATCAGCAGAGCTCTCGTGGTTCTAATGAAAACTGAAAATAGTTTATATATTCTTTTTTCCCCGATTTTCTTTGATAAAGAATATTCATAACACATTATTTTTCCAGATGCATAAATGCTTTTCCAACCAATTTCATTCAATCACATTATATCTCATCGAATGCTTAGCAGAAAAATACAGAATAAACACCTCAGGTAATTCTCAGGGAGTGGAGCTGTGGAAGAGAAGCGCCGGTAGCCGCAACCGGAGGTCCCACAACAATAACTACAGTGACCAAAAAATATTACCGTGTTTATTTTCTCGATTTTTCGTGCATTTTCAGTCAATTTTTTACTATTAAAATTTTTTATTTCCCGGCTTTTTTTTGGGAAAATAGAAGATTAGCAGAAAACTCGACGAAACGC
>NC_013489.2:8519864-8531906 GCF_000004555.2 Caenorhabditis briggsae
TGAATTTCTGGATTTCTGAAATTCTAAATTTCCGGATTTCTGATTTTCTGATTTTCTGAATTTCTGAATTTCTGAATTTTTGAATTTCTGAATTTTTGAATTTTTGAATTCCTGAATTTCTGAATTTCTGAATTTCTGAATTTCTGAATTTCCCGAAATTTTCAGAATGTATAGTTCAAATTGGGACCACAACAGACCACAATTTTCTCAAACTCACTGGAATTCAGTGTGGAATCAGAATTCGTGAGTTTTCAGAAAAATTGGGAATTTTCAGAAAATTTGAATTTTTTGAAAATTCAAAGTTTCAGAAATCAAGACCAGCCAATCCAACAAAATTACAGTTTAAATTCAATTGGCAACAAAAATGGTTACAGGTGAGGAATTTCCGAAATTTCAGAAATTTTGATATTTTTGAAAATTTCCAAAAACTCAAAATTTTCCGATTCTTGTCGAGTTTGGGCTCATTTTGAAGCGTTTAACCTCCTAAATTGAAATATTATATCAAAAATTTCAAAAAAAAATGTGAATTAGGCTCATTTTGCGCGTCAAAATGAGTCCACACACGCCTAGGCTCCGCCCATTTTGATATTTCTGACGCGTCGCGGTCGTGCGTCGCATGCCGTGGGTGAAAATTCAAAGTGGGCGTAGTCTAGTCGTGTTTGGGCTCATTTTAAAGCTCATGATGAAAAAACGTTTCCCACCAAGACAACTACAGTAACCCAAAGAATTTTCAGGTTTCCACATCTGAGCAATGTCGCCTCAATTCTCGCTCATTTGAAGCCCAAAATTCTCGAGACCATCGAATTGGACTACAAAAAAATCGATAATCGATTGTGGGCGGAGCCTGGATGGTGGCGAAATTGGACCAATGGAAATGGGCTCGAAATTTGAATTTGAAATTTTGCTCCTCGAATTTCTTGAAATTTGAAATTTTGAAAAATTTTGAAAAAATCGATTTTCAAGAAACGATTATCGATTTGAGTGCGATGTCAGAGAGAGGTGCATTTTTTGGAAATTTTGAAAAAAAAAATTTCAAAAAAAATTTTTTTCAGATTTTCTCAAAATCTCCCAATTTCAAATCCTCGTTCATCAGGCTCAAAACGGCGTCTCCTTGGAATATTGAGGACTTTTTGGGCTCGAAAATCGATAATGGACATACAGTAAGACACTACAGTATTCCAGAAAATTCTCGGAATTTTCTGGAATTTCGATTCGATACTGATAGTAATTCGGTGAAGAAAATGGATTATAATTATTGATTGATTTATTGATTTATTGATTGCTCATTATTGCAAATTTATTTGATTGTTGGTTGTTATGTTTATTAATAAATTATTTTGAAAATTTGACAAATTTTGGATTTTTTTAGTTTTTGAATTTTCTAGGCCATGAGCTGTTTTTGGTGGTTTCTAGGCTAGTTTTTTTGTGAGAAACACGAATTTAAAGTTTATTTTAACTGAAAATCGGTGGAAAATCCAAAAAATCGATTTTTTCAAAACTTGGCACCGTGCCAAAAAAGTTTTTTTTGAGTGCAAGAAAATTGTTTCAACTGTATCTCAGCCAGTTTTCCTCTAATTCCGAAAACTTTAACATGTTTGCTTTTTTCGTAATTTCAGTTTTTCCAACCGTACACAGAGTCGAAAAAGGGGAATTAATGAACTTTCAGAGTCTAAAATTACTGTATCTCAGCCAATTTTTTTCAATTCAGAAAATTTTTAAATTTCCGAACTTTTCCTGCAAAGAGCTTCAAAACGAGTATAATCATGACCATATTCCGTGAATTTTCGAATTTCGACCCCCTTATGCGCCTTTAAATTCGAAAAATCGATTTTAAAGGAACACAGTCATGTTTATACTCATTTTGAAGCTCTTCACTTCCGGAGCTAAAAAGTTTAAGAATTTTCAAGTTAGCACAAAAACTGACCGAGTTACGGTAGTTTTAAAAGAAAGCCCTGTGCCAGGTACTGTGCCAAAAAATGGGTATAGAAAAAAAAACTTTAGAAAACACTGAATTTCTTGGTTTTTTGAGCTTCAAGACTATCAAATTCAGATTATCCATAAAAATCTACCCCAGAAACCTTGAAAAAACGGAAAAAATGAAGGTGCTTGTTTTTCTTCAAATGTTCTTCTTGTAATTTTTTACAAGGTTTTCGATCCGTGTTTAAGTCTCTGTCTGATATTATGCTGTTTTCAGTTTTTTGAAAGAATTATACATCTTTTTTCAGAAAAAAAATGCCGAGTACTTCTATGATTGAGGATCGAGGTGAAATTGAACGACGGCGTTTCGAATACTTGGATCATCCAGCGGATATTCAACTGCATTCTTGGGGAACAACAATCGAAAGAGCGTTTGAAGCATGTCTCGTTTCGATGTTTGGGTATATGACTGATTTGGAAAAAGTGGAGGAGGTATCACTTGTTGACAACTGATATAAAACTGATGAATATAATTCAGCAGTACGAATTCTATTGGAAAGTTTCTGGGGACAGCATGGACGGTCTCTTGTTTCAGTTTCTAGATGAAGCCCTCAACTCATTTCATGCTGAGCCTTGTTTTGTGGCAAAAAGAGTAGAAATTATGCGATTTGACAAGGAAAAGCTTGAGGTTGATTTTCTAGACAGCTGAAATTATTTCAATGATTCCAGATTGAATTCCGTGGATGGGGAGAGTCTTTTGACACGTCCAAACATGAAACCGAAGCTGACATCAAGTCCCCCACCTATTCAAACATGCAAATCATTGAAAAATCTGATCGATGCGATGTTTATGTCATTGTTGACATTTGATTTTTCCTTTCTCTCATTTCCCCATTGTTTCCCACTTTCCAAGTTTGACATATTTTCCTTTCTCTTATTTTTTAATTATTATTCGTTGATTACCGTCGAATTATGTCAATACGTTTCTAATTAAAATTGTTAAAATTTCAGGTAAAACATGGGCATCGATGTCAAAAAGAAGGTGCTGAAACGAAAACTGAAACAAATGAAGGACGGTCATGAGAAGAAAAAGGCCAAAGAAGTGGTAGAAGAGCAACCGATGGAGGACGATGATGGTGAAAAGGTAGAAGATGAAGAACAACAGGCTGAGGAGAATACTGGTACCAAGGTTTCTGAGTTCTTGACGAAGACAACTTTCGCATCATTGGATGGAAAAGTAAACTCAAATTTGTTGAAGTCGGTGCAAAGACTGGGCTTCACCACATTGACTGAAATTCAAGCCAAAACGATCGATCCGTTGCTTGAGGTGAGAAATCGCAGGAGAGTTTCAACTTTCAAAATATTAATTTTCAGGGAAAAGATGTGCTAGCCTCTGCGAAGACTGGATCGGGAAAAACTCTCGCGTTTCTGCTTCCTGCCATTGAACTCCTTCATAAACTGAACTGGAAGCAGCATAATGGAACTGGAGTCATCATCGTCTCGCCTACTCGCGAGCTTTCGATGCAAACGTACGGAGTGTTAACCGAGCTCTTGGAAGGTTCTAATTTGACTTTTGGACTCGTTATGGGAGGATCGAACAGAAGTGCAGAAAAAGACAAGCTGGCTAAAGGTGTTTCCATCTTGGTCGCCACTCCTGGACGTCTTCTCGACCATCTTCAAAATAGGACAACTTCCTAGTTCGCAATTTGAAATGTTTGATCATTGACGAAGCTGATAGAATTCTGGATATCGGATTCGAGATTGAGATGCAACAGGTTCTCCGTCATCTGCCAAAACAACGTCAGTCGATGTTGTTCTCTGCAACACATTCTCCAAAAGTTGACGAATTGGTAAAATTGGCTCTTCATTCAAATCCAGTTCGTGTATCAGTAAACGAGAAAGCAGAAGAAGCTACTGTCGAAGGATTGCAGCAAGGATACATTGTGGCTCCTTCTGACAAACGTCTTCTCCTTTTGTTCACATTCTTGAAGAAAAACAAGACTAAGAAAGTGATGGTCTTCTTCTCGTCATGCAATTCAGTCAAATTCCATCATGAGCTTCTCAACTACATTGACGTTCCGTGCATGTCTATTCATGTAAGAAAATCTAGGTTTAACTAATTGTACAAAAAACACATTTTTAGGGAAAGCAGAAACAACAGAAACGTACTTCAACATTCTTCACGTTCTGTCAAGCTGAAAGTGGAATTCTCCTCTGTACCGACGTCGCTGCTCGCGGTCTGGACATCCCAGCGGTTGACTGGATCGTTCAGTACGATCCTCCAGATGAGCCAAGGGAATACATTCATCGCGTTGGACGTACGGCGCGTGGAACAAATGGAAGTGGAAAAGCACTGCTCGTTCTGAGACCGGAAGAACTTGGATTTTTGAGATATTTGAAAGCTGCGAAAGTTACTTTGAATGAATTCGAGTTCTCATGGAACAAGGTAATTTTTTTTAGTTATATGGTCATTGATCTGGTCTTTGAAGTTCTACTTTGCAACAGGTTTCAATTCAAGTGAATTGGATGTCATCTTAGATTGACTAATCGAAAGTGCACTTCACTTCAAAAGATCCAAAAATGTAATTGATAAAGACGGAACTTGAGTATAATATCAGTTGTTTAAATTGTAGATTTGAAAAGTAATGATGAAGATTTGTACTTTTACAGGTGGCCAACATTCAAACACAGCTGGAGTCTCTCATCAGTAAAAACTATTATCTCAACAAGTCGGCAAAAGAGGCATACAAGTGCTATTTGAGAGCGTATGATTCCCATTCACTGAAGGTGAGTCTATACACAAAGTGCATCGTCTTCCAAAAAAATAGAGGACATGATGACAGGACACTAATTGTTCACGAGATTCGTTCGCCTTCCGGCTATAGTTTCGAGATGTCCGGCTACAAAATACTTGTTCAACACCTTCGTAATTCAAATTTTTGCAGGACATCTTCGATGTGACTACTATGGACCTAACAGCTGTTTCCAAATCATTCGGATTCTCCGTTCCTCCATTCGTCGATCTTCCAATCAGTAACAAGCCGAAGGTATGGTGGAAAGAAGGGCGCTGAAAAGCTAAAATAGAAGATAAAATTTTGAATATGAATTCATAATCGAAATCTGAAATTTCAAACAAGTTTCAAATTGCAGGTGGAGATCAGATCCAAACTTTCCGGGGCCGGATACCGCAAGAAGAAGCAGTCGTTCAGTTTCAAGACGAAGAAATGAGAGAAGATCCGGCACATCAAAATTGTTATCTTTTTTTGTTATTTTTGTTATCTCGTTTACTCCTTTTTATTCAGTCTTCCCCCATTCTATGATCCATTTATTGTTCCTTTGTTGTTCCATCGAAATCTTTAATAAAACTGTTTCAGTGTGTCACAGGAACCAACATTTTCCAGCTGTTTCATATCGTTTCGTCTCACTTTTTTGAGATCTAGAAGCGAAAGCTTCTCGTTCTCGTTTTCACCTTTCTAGCAACACCACCACCATACACACAAAAAACGAAGATATCGAAATTCTGCTAGAAGGAGAAGGAGGAGACGGGAAGATATCATCTAAATGTCATGTGTACATATGTAAAGTTGTTGCGCAACTGTCATTTCATGATATCTTCTCCGTCTTCTTTTTCAGACGACCGCTTCTTGTTCCCCTCGTCTCTTCTGAATTCTCATCCTCCAAACTTCTTCGTTTTGACCCCGCCCACCTCCCACTTCTTCCACTTTTTTTTTGAAATTTCGACGCCTACTCAGGAATCCTCCCGGTATAAAAACATTCGGGCGAAAAAAAATAACCTAAGAAATTCAAAATCCCGCCTTCTATTTTCCCTTTCTCAATGATCTTTGCCTACCTTTTATTTCTAATAGGTCATCGGATCTCAGCGATCCCAATTCCAAACGGTTTACTAGGCAAGTTTGCTGTATTCTAAAGAAAAAGTATCCAACATTTAGAAACTGATAATTTAAGCGGCAACATAAGACTCTTTTTAATAGTCACTTTCATTAGTTGTTAGTCTATACAAGTCGTAGTCATATGACGGATTTCTAATAGCTTAGCAATCAATGTCAGAATAGAAGAAAACTATAAGAAATTTTATGTTAATTGTTTGAGACAAGGCGACGCAGGCAAATGGTGAAGAAAGTTGAACGGAAACGTCTTTATAGATGTTAAGAGATAAAGCTTATATAAAGTTTCAAAGTTTCAGGAAATGTTGAGGTTGAATGCACAGATACAACAATCGAAGCAGTCTTTCTCACAGAATCCAACTTTCTAGGTTTTTTATTTATGATTTGCAGTCGCCTAATCGGAAATATGTTCCAGGTCGAGTATTTGTTTTGGGACATTCTGCTGATAAAGAATGTGTGTCTCGAGAAGTTGGAAGACGTACAACATCGATTACTGTACCTCGAGATAAATGTGGAGTTGAGACTGTGCAACATGGAAAAGGAGCTGGCTACACATCCTCTGTAAACATCGTTATCTCATTCCATGATAAGTTCCTGACGAAAGTTGACCGAGTGAGAAAAAAAACTTGAATTTATTCCAAAGTTTTTGTATTCAGGCTTACAACATCACTTGTCTGTACGCACCTACTGGGGATGTCGTTTCATACGCATTAACTGTTCAACCATCGGTAAGTTTAACATTTGTTGAGAATTCCTACAAATTGAACTTCAGCTTCTGAAAGACATTCAAGTTTTGGCTGATCAACCAAACTGTGAATACGAGGTATTCGATGTCAGAACTCGACGCCCAGCAGACGTTGTACATGTAAATGCACCCCTGGAACATGTGTGGACATGTGATGGAGCCAATCTTGGTTAGTCTTGGAACATTTCAACTAAAATCTCAAAAGTCAAAATCCAGATCTATTCTGCATGCGAGTACATGACTGTGTAATCAATGAAGGAAAAAACAAGAGACGATCGAAAATTATTGATTCTGAAGGATGCTCCCTTGACACTACGCGTCTTCCGAATCTCCGTTATGACAACAACAAGCTCTCAGCTCGAGTGATGTCGAAAGCATTCCGATTCGGAGATGATGTCGCTGTTGAGTTTGAGTGCAACGTACGACTGGATCTCAAAAACGGAACATCGTGCCCCAGGCCGAGATGTTGATCTAGATGCTTGTTTAAATTATTTCTGACTACTAATATACGTGTTGTTGAGCTAATATATTTCTCATCTTACCATTAGACTTCGATTCCCTCACTGCATTGGTCTGAATCCGATCAAAACGTTCTAAAATTTTGGAACAGAATTAAATATATAAAGTGTTTGACTTTATTTTTCTTATGATGAATAGTAATAGCACCAAATTAAGAGAATTAAAAAATGCCAGCTCCTGGTTTTCTTCCTGGCCATGCTTCCTTCGCATATCGTTTTTTGTGATGGTCTTCCAGTTCTTCTTCGTTTTGCGCCGTGACGAACTGATGTTGACCTGGTTCTGGAAGCGTTTTCCCGTAGAGTTCGAGATCTGGAGCAGAGTTCAACGCCATCGGTCCGAATGTTGAAGAAAGTGGAGCTGCTATGAGATCTCTTCCTGGTCGAACCACTTTCCTCGGCGGCTCTGATCGTTTCGGATCTCCTGGTCGTTTATTTGGATTTGTCGAAATAATGGCAGTTGTAACCAGGTTTCGGAATCGGCCGACAGAAGGATCGACGTCTTCTGGATTGATAACTTCTTCTTCTTCTAAGAATGCCACGTTTCCACGTGGTCTCTTCTTCCGACGTGCTTCCTCAACTGAGATTGGTAGCTGAGGAATCCTTCTGTTTTGGGCAGTGTTGTACGATGTTTGATGCTAAAAACTTTCAGATACAGGGAATACGAGGATAACTATTATTACATCTAGTTGCTCTTCGGAAGCAATCACTTTTGGGTCATCTTCCACAATATGTTCCGTTTTCAGTCGAACTGCATATTTTCGAGTTGATGCTCCAAGGTGAAATTGAGATCCTGGGTCCATGAAAAATACTTCGAGAGGGCGAAGGCGAACGCTTCCGAGAAATGTTCCATGACCTGAATCAAACATTACAATACCCTAATTAATTTTTAGAAAAACACTTACTACTTCCCATATCTACTAATGCAAACCTCTGCAGCAAACCGTGGTAAATAATGAGGGCATGAACTCTGGAGCATGAAGCATGCTCGACTGCGAAGTCGACCTAGAACATAAAAAATTAGAAATTTTTTGTTACAAAAGGACTTACCTGTTTGTTATTTCTGCCAAAATAATACGCTTTTTTGTCGTCAATCAATAACTTCTGAATAGGTAAATCGTTCGAAACCAGTATAATTTTTTTAACAAGCCTGAATCAATGCGTCGCCTTTATATACATCTAAATGTGCTCCGTCTGGCGGTTTCACAGCCCATGTAGGAATTTTAAACTTGCTTTTCTCATCGGCTTCTTCCATTTCTGGCTTAATATCAGCTGGGTTTGAATTTTAACGACGAGGAAAATATAGGTAATGTGAACGCGCTCCAGTGAGTCAACTGGATAAAATTTGGAAAAAGGAGGGACATTCAAAAAACGTTAGAAAAAGAACAAGTTTATTTGACAATTTTTAAACAAAAAAATCAGGTTACTATTTAACTGTAAGTTTAAGTTTACTTAATATACTCGATGAATGACCCTACAGGTTTAAGATGGAATCAGATAAATTTCGGGTGAATGATTTAGATAAAGATAAAAAAGTGTGTATCAATAAAATATATCAGTTGGGGACCTCAAGCGGGAAGTTCATTAAATGATTTCATTAAATGATTTATACTTCGGCCATAGCCAGTGGATGAGAGCTGGTGGATTGGGTGCGTGGGCGAGTCTCGAGTGGCAGAGAATATGTTCGGCGGCGCTTGTTTCTAGCCACGACAATAGTTGTTTCGTCTGAAATTTGTGAGCATCGCGGAAACGTATGCAAACTGTTGACTTACGGCAAGCATTGAAATGATTTCCGTTGCTGGGAACTCTCACTTCGTAAACGTCCTTTGAGCATGTCGCAACTTTTGGAACCTTCAACTTCATTCGAATATTCGGCTCTATGAACTGATTCGCAGTGGCTCCATCACCGCCTGTCTCGATACCGTCATCTTTGGTTCTCAAGCACCAGAAAATGGTGAACACCAGCCCGATCACGTTCACAACCATTACAGTGACGATGGCTGCACATGTCGCAATGGCTTGAAGGTTCCATTGTAAAGGCGGGGGTATAATCAGATCGTCATTCATTTTCGGTTTAACTGCAAGTTATTAATTCAACTGAGACTGTCGATTCGAAAAAATCGCGCAGATGAAAGCATAAACCATCAAATTGTTTATTAACAATGGGCGCATTTTCTTTTGTTTATCGTAGAAACGACGAATGAGGGCGGAGCTCATTTTTTGTTTTAAACAACTTTTTATGATGAATAACATGTAACAGCAATACGAATTTATCCGCGCGATTTTTTGAATGGACAATAGGAAATACACTTATCGAATACAATTTGCACAAATGACCTTCAATGAGAACGACAACAACAACAAGAGTGAAGGCAGCTGGGAACAGTGGGTAGGGAGGAGCGTTTTCAGTCAAGGCATAGTAACTATAGCGCTGCGAGATATTCAGCAACGGGAGAAACGGAAAAGAAAACGTGCGCAATCTTGAAAAGGTTGATTTTTATTAAGTCATATGAAAAATCTCTGAAATCAGCTTATTGAGAACTTCTCTATGATTAGCTTTTTACTATATTTATGTCATAAATATGCTAAAACATCAGTCTTTGGAAGCTTCCGCGATTTCTCCCGTTGCTGAGTATTCGTACAACCTTTGCAAAGCTTTGAAAGTATGAAACGAGAAGTCTCTCAAAAATTCGTAGCTTTGATGTGCAGGTTGACCTAATTAGCAGTGGGTTTTCGAAGATTCAATGATTTAGGTTGTTGACTGATAGTGTGCAACTTTATATTTTTGTTATTGACTAAAACAGCTTCAAAATTTAAACAGTAGGTTCAGAAAAAAAGAAAATTTGTACAAAAGACCACCAACGAAGTTCAAAGAAAGAGCGACGAAATTTTTCTAGCGGTACCGTAATACTCCTTAAAGGACGCTGAATGGTAAAGTTTTCGATGGTCCCACAGCGCTGTTGTAATTACTAGGTTGCGCCTTTGAGGAAAGCTACGGTTTGAAATGCAAAAAAAGCACACGGAATTTCACATAGCGATTGGGTTTTAGCATAACAAGCTCTCCCACAGAACAATTCCGAACTCACTTGGGTTCAAGCGAGGGGGTCAGAAAAAGCGCCCCAGCAAACTCGTAGGCCAGAAGAAATTTAATAATTTTAAAATGAACGCGGGTTTGAACTAGATCATGATCTCTTTCTTAAAAATCAACGGGTTGCAACGCGCGTATTCTCGCTCATCCTTTAAAACTGTGATACTCAGCCAACGAAGTTCGGCAGCGAATTGAGAACTTTTGAAAAATTTACTGGGGCGCGCTTTCTGACCCCCTCGCGAACTGCAAATTAATTTTTGATCTACAGAAAAAAGTTTGGCGCGATCACAATTGCAGGTCTAAAACCATAATTTCAGAATTTTTTATCTGATTTTGTGAAGTTCCAAGATGACTCAAATGATTCTTTAAAAAATTAATTAATGGTTATAGATTCATGTATGGTCGTTTTCCGGAAGAAAAAATGTCAAAAATGGTCTTTTTTGAAAGTTTTTTACAGAAAAAATCTATCTCCTCTTTCAGTTTTTGACATTTCTAGGAGTTCTATATCTCAAAAAAAAACCGCAATTATTTTCTCTACATTTTCTATGGACAAATTTTTATTTCGTCTGATAAAACTTTTTTTATAAGGAGGCTAACGCCCAAGCTAGTGTTATCAAATATTTTGTTAGAGACCTTACTATTGTTGAGAACTCAAACCCCAGACCCCTTCCCAAAGCCCCTGTACAGGGAGCCGCTCCCTCCTCTGTTTAAAAGTATAAATGTCCATTCAAATGTTATTGTCTGTCCAACCGTGGCACCTCGTCCCGTCTCCGATATCTCCCCGTGTCCCATCGCCGCCCCAGTTTTGTCCCCCTTTCCCTTGAAACCCCTCCCTAAAACGAACCCTTTACCTGCTTCCGCAGCCAAATCAGCTGTGATAAATCTCTCCTGCAAACTCCCCAATGTCAGATCTATAGCATCTGCAGAACGCCTCCAAGTACTTCACTCTGACATGCTAGACAACCAGATCGACCTTCATTTTGTTACTGACTCCTTTCTCTCCTTATCCGTCCCTGACTCTCTCTCCTCATCTTCGACCCTTCATTTTCTTCGCTTCGACAGACGGTCCCCTAACCCTAAGGGCAAGGGAGGTGGCGTCGCGGTGTTGGCCCGCAAAGACATATAGCTGGTAGAGGCTGATAGTCTCAGCTCCCAGTTTTACCCCCTACACCACTGCGAAATTATCACTGTCGACCTGCTTCAGGTAAGTTGCCGAAATTACCCGCAGATAAACTGGTCTTCTGATAACCTTCTGCCTAATGATATGCCTGCTGGCCTGGAAAGCCTGATGTCACTATTCGATCTGACTCAGATAGTAGACTTCCCAACCAGAACCAGTCATTGCGGTGCTGAAAACTTCTTAGACCTAGTATTTTGTAACAAGCCGCAACACATCTCGAACACCGTGAATCTTCCACCCTTCCTGCTCTCTGACCATTCCTCTGTCCTCTTCGAAACAATCCTACCTAGTATTTCTCCTCCTTCACCCATCCTCAACACTACCTCGTCAAAACGTCTAGACTATATAAAATGTGACGTCAAGCGTCTTTTGGATCATCTTTGCTCTTACAACTGGCCCAGGCAGCTATCTTTCTTCTCCACGGTTGATTCGAAACTTGCTCATTTCTCCGCCATTTTCAACGAGCTCGTAGTCCTCTACACTCCAACCGTCCGTGCTCATCGTCCAACCTTCTCGCGTAGAAAACCCAAGGTTTTCAGGTTCATCCAACGTCGCAACCCGTCCCTCCCTAGACCCCAGCTCAAACTGCTTGTTCGGCGACAGCTCAATCGAGTTAAGAGGGCGCGTGCAAGGGAGGAGCTTTCTATTATAAACAACGAGAACCCCAAAGAACTCTTCCATTTCGTTAAATC
>NC_013489.2:8533994-8541844 GCF_000004555.2 Caenorhabditis briggsae
GTTATTCACTTTGATTTTCGCAAGGCATTCGACACTGTCCCACACAATCTCTTGCTACTGAAAATGAGGCGAATAGGTATTGATGAACGATGCTGCGATTGGTTCGAGTCCTTTCTCAGCAATCGCTCATCCAACGTCAAGGTTAATGGCCTAATGTCAACCAGCGAGATTGTTGTCAAATCCGGAGTCCCCCAAGGAAGTGTCACTGGCCCCTTTTTGTTTCTGATCTACATTAACGACTTACTCGGCCTCTTCCCTCCCAATGTTCATGTCACGGCGTTCGCCGACGACCTAAAAATAACCGGTTCCGACCCATTGGTTATGCAGAGAAGTATCGAAATCGTCGAGCACTGGTGTGACATCTGGAGACTCAAACTAGCCGAAAATAAGACGGCCGTTATGCATTATGGTAAACGCAATCCTAAGACAGTTTACCTTATTAAGGGATCCCCCATTACTCCGCATCGCTCATTCAAGGACCTAGGTATACTAGTTGATGATCAACTTCAATTCGACAAACACATCAATCTTATTGCCTACTCTGCTAAACTCAAGTCCCGCCAAATACTGAAAACGTTCCAATCGAAAAACCCTTGTTTATATTTCCGTCTCTTCGACACCTACATTAGACCGGTCCTCGAATACGGTTGTGAACTTTCGATCCATCCAATGCCACACTTGCCAATAAACTAGAATCTCCTCTTCGTTATTTCACCAGAAAAGTCTTCCAGAGATGTAATATGCCCTTCAATTCATACACCGATCGCCTATCCCAGTTCTCTATGCTAACCACCCTTCATCGCCGCACCCTTCTAGTTCTTCGTACCTATCACAAAATTGTTATAAACTCATACTATTTTCCCTCTATATCGTCCTACATTCTTCTCAGCCATTCTAACAGAGCTGCATAATGAAACTCTTCAAAAAATCTTTTTATAAACTCGAAAAATGTGTGTTTGAGAAACCACAACAGCAGACAAATATGATGCTAATCCGTCGGTTCACAGTTTAGCAAAGTTTGAATTGATATTCAACTTACAAGATGAAGTTTTTTTTTGTATTTTATAAAATATTTTTTAAAAAATTAAAAAAAGTGACACCTGAAAATCTCGGAGACGGCGCTCGTGTCGATTTACGAGGGAGCGGAGCGAAAACGGATACTGTAGATAACAAATTTATTTATGTGAATTTAGTGGGATTTTCTGAACGAAATTTTGATTTCTTGGTGTGAAAGTGATCGCTAGCATCTCTAGAATCTGTTTTTCAGTAAAAAACTAAACTTAAACGCGAAAGTAGCTCAAACGAGCCGAAATTCTGAGATATTACGTTTTTGCCGTACTTTTTCGTATATCAAAAAAAGCAAACGTTTTCAAATTCTCAGGTGTCACTTTTTTAATTCGACAATAAATACTCCTCTATAAAATTTTTGAAAATCTAATTTTCGCCCTTTGCGACTCCCTCCTTGCAAATTGCTTCTTTGTTTTTCTGTATTATCGCCATTGTAGGTCCAACTAGTTATCTTCTATTTTCAAATTTCCGTGGGCAACACCCCAATCTTTAATGATGTCAATTAAAAAAAAAAATTCTAAAACTGCATTTGCTTTCTATTATCGATACTGAGTGGGATGTTAGTATCCAAACATTTATTTATTCACATTTTTCAGGAGATCTGTACATTAAGAGAGAATAGGAACATCGACGTTTGAAAATTGATCGTCGTCTAATTATAAGAGTGATAGCGAGGATAAGAATAGATAATCCGCCAACGACGTATACCTTAATTTGCTGAGCTTCGGATGGCAGACGACAACTGTTCACAAACGCCTAAAATTCGTAGTTAAGATTTCTAGAAAGAGTTGAAACTCACATCCTCGCCATCCATCACAGCTAACAGAACTGATGGAACGTCCCCGTTTCTCCAGGAAAATGAATTTACAGTATACTCGTAGAAGTACCCAGGCGCTTGAGACGACTTCCATTTCTTCTTGCACATTTTATGAGTGTGCCCATCAAAAACCGCTATTGGATTTAGTGTACTAATCAACTTCCTGGTGGAATCCTTAGAAAGTGTATCCCATTGTTCTCGATATTTCTCTTTCAGATCAACTACATGCTGCTCATCCATTTTTTCACAGACAGCATCAGATTTTCTGAAAGTCTATCATTGCAATCATTAGAAATTGTATTCTGATATTTACCTGTAAAGGGGGAAATGTTGCAGTACTATTGGCCGAGTTTTGGATGATCGATTTTTGATTCGATCAAGTTCTACTTCAGCCTCATGACATAATCTACATCCATCTCCGTGCATTGCCATTGAGTTTATCAGAACAAAACGATAGTTTTTTATTTGAATATCGTCGATAAGCCCGCGCTGAAATTCTTTTCGAAACATGTCCAGAGTGTCAGGCATCACACTGAAATTCAATTGAGCATGGTACATATTATAAAAGAAATTTTACGCATAGTGAAAACCGATATCATGGTTTCCTGCCAATGTGATAACCATCTTATCATCTCCAAATAGCTGCCGGAATCTGTTAGCATACGAACTGAACAATGATTTTTCAGCCCACTTTCCTTCATCCATCAAATCTCCTAAGAAGAATACAACCTCCGGATTTAGAATCCATTTAGCAATTTGATACGATTGATACATTTGCCACTCTCTTTTCAACTTATCTAACCAGTGACCATTTCTTTTCCCTAGTAAATGTGTGTCGGAGATCATGAAAGCTTTTAGACTAGTTTCAGAGCATCTGGAAATCGAATTTTTAATTGTTTTTAATTGTTTCAGTCAGCGGACCTTCCGTGTTCACATGGCCAATTACAATGAGATATGGCACTGTAAAATATATAATACTCATTATAAACCACTAATCCGATAACGAGTAGTAGAGGGGGACCGATGAGCTTATAACATTGCATAAAGGATTTTGAACGCCTGGAATAGTAATTAGTATTGAAGGACATAAACTACAACACTTTGGTTATATACATAGTTATGTGGAAGGCTCCTAGTTTGAATAATAATGGTGTGACATGAAATTTTTGGCGAGATTTCAGGAAACGAAACTTTATTAAACAATTTTCAGTAACAAAACGAGAAGAAAACAGTCAAACCTAATTCTAAATTAAAGATTACAAGCTAAGAAATAAATTATCGTCTACTGCTTCATCAGCATCTGTGTCACACGTTCCAAAACTTTCTCGTTTAATCCAGAATCAACACGCCTCTGAAAAAAAAATCAGTGAATAATCAGGTCTCGAATCGGTACAACTAACGTTAACATTGTTTTTCGCATCAACATATTCTTGCGAACTCGTATAATTTCCATCTTCATCTACAATTTCGAACAGACGATGTGGTCCATCGATTTGAATGAAATTGGTGCGCGGATTGACGAACCCTTCGCAGTCCACATTGATGGCTAGAGTGTTGAGCTGTCCAACGGCGAAGTAGAAATTTAAACCATCAGAGAGAATCATTTGAGATGTGAACGGACGAGTCACATCGGTGTATTGGGTGAATCCGTGAGTGTGAGCTTGAGCACAGAGTGTAGTGAACATACTGATGACGGCTTGGGATCTGGCTCCATCATCGATCATTTGTTCTGAAAATTTGAAAAATACTTTTCAAACTCTAGTTAAATGGCAAACATGTTTTTCGAAGTTTTATCAAAAGTTGATACCGTACTGAAGATTTGAAACCAGCAATGTTAATGAACGGTTCGTTCATTGCCGATTTAGAATCTCCGTAATTAATTAATTTAATGACGTTCTAACGACTCACTTGCTTCTGGACTCTCTTCTAATTCTGCCTGACTTTCCCATCCCATCCAATGTGCAACTCTTTCCCTCAGAGGTCTCAACGATTTCACACTGAGTAAGCCATAACTGTGAGTTTCTCCTGAATCAGCATGATATCCTGGGCACTGCCACAGTGGCTGCTGGTCCGGCCACAAATTGAAAACTTTTGGAGAGTAGAGTGTCTCCTCGATATTGAAGTCCTTCTCGAAAACTGGAAGCTTAGCATCATCGGAGTCTAGAGAATGAAGTAGCGCTGGTGGTTCTCTGGATCTGATTTGAGCTGCCAATTTATCTCGATGAACAAACGCAAGTTCTCCAAGTTTTCTGCGATCGTCTCCAATAAACTTCGGAAAATTGTTTAGTCTTCTTTTGTGGTCTTTGTTTGATCCGATAACCGGTTCATCATAGAGGAACATGAAACCACTTCGCACCCAGAAGGCTTCAGACTCAACATCATATGCAACACGGTGATCCGCTAGACGAGAAACGTTGTGAGCAATTGCTCCCATAGCGTCATCAATCAGACAACCAAATAGTTTCTGTGTATCTTCTTCTGAAAAGGTAATTCCGTCGCCGAATTCCATTGATTTTAGTGTATTCTAAAAAATTGTAATTTAATACTGGAGTAAATAAGTTTTGTACCTGGAAACTCTGCTGCAATTCAGCTGTTGGTGGTCTCAGTCCATGGTAGAAATCATCTAATGACTTATTTTCAACCCTAGTCTTTGTGATATACTTATAATAGTCCAACGTATCGAAATGTGCGGGTGTTGGTGGAATTCCCCAAGCCTTGCGTGTTGCCATTAAAGTCGGGTGCCAATCTCTTCGCCATGTTCTCTCTGCTCGGGTCCATGGTCTCTCATAAGGAGAAACTAAGTCAATCTTTTCTTTTATAGTTGGCATTGCGTTTACCATTTCTGCGGTTTTGTAGTAGTCGAATAAACGGACACCAGCTCCAGAAGCATCTCCTGCATTCGCGAATTCTTCTTGAAGAATATGACTTGACTCGTGATACTTGTGGGGTTTGCGGTAGTACGGTGGACGATATACCGTGGAAGCGTTTGCTGCCTTCGGAGCTACTTCTTCGCTTTTGCTCGTTTGTACAACTTCTTCTTTTGGAATGTCAGCAGCAGTTGATGCTTTTCCGCGACAGACTGTTCTGATCAGCAAGGTTCTTTTCAACCCGTGCATTGCGATCTAGATCTAGAACGAAATGATGCATTCTACCATTATGAGATTGAAAGAAACATGATACCGAAAAACAACAGTCTGGTAGAATGTGAAATCGAATTAGAGTTAAATTTACAGTTTCATTGTTTAAAGTGTTCAAATATATAAATATCTAAAAAGAAATTGAAGATTGTACATTTAATGTCTTTGAGATCGAGTATTTGATGAAGGCCCTCCAGAGCTAGATGTGGGATTGATCGGAGTAGCTGAAATTAAAAGTGAATATGATTCTGGGATCTAAACTTACAGTAGAGATGAGCATTCGGAGATTCCGGAGAATCAGATGGTGTAGGTGATCCGTTACTACCTCCTGCTGGTTGTTGCGGGGTGTCATATGCATTGAACATCAGAGGAACATCTCCATTCACAACTCTCGAGTCACGTTGACGACGTCCTGCCCGAGCAAGTCTGACGGGTGGAGGAAGAGCCATCATTTCATTCGATGAACTAGGGTTGACAGGAGTAGAGAGATTCACAGAAGCTCCCGAAACAGGAGTGCGAGCAGAAGATATCGACTGAAAATTCAAACTGAATTGAACAATACGTAAGCTAAAAATTTCGTCTATTAACGTACAAGACCCTGATCAGTAAACTGTGCGCCCTCTCCACTTGTGCCTGGAACATCTTTTTTTCCTGAAATTTTGAAAAGTAAACAGAAAATTCAAAGTGCACTTGCTTCGATCTGCGGATCTCAGGTTTCTTTTAGAAATTCCACCTGTCGGCTCGCTCTGATCCATAGGTTCGTCTTCGTCGACATCCATCACCTCGTATTTAACTTCATCCTCGAAGCCAGTCTCTTTTTTTGCGAGTTGTTCCGACAACCATTGAATATCATCCTCACACAACTCCAGCTGCGTTAAAGGTCGACGTAGCATGGACATTCTGAAAATAATACTGAGGCCTGGGTTCCTGTAAACCGTCATCAAGTAAAATGGAAGGGAACCTTTGGATGTTCGAAAAAAATGTTCCGATGTTAAAAAAATTAATTAAAAAACCAAACAACCGACGAATGCCCATCTTCAGTCGAATGAGGGCCAGAGAAAACAATAAAGAAAAACAGGGATATTAGGACAGTTACAATAGAATATATTATCCGAGTAAGCCTCATCAGAAGCAAGGGGTAGAAAAAAGAAAAAAAACAACTGATAACTGAATGGAAAAATAATTACACCTTTTAAAATGGACAATAAATTATTTGAGAAACGAGAACCAACGGCAGAAGGAGAGAAGCAAAAAGTATTGTGTCATACTCTAGTTTCAAATACAAGAAGACACACCAAATCAAGGTCCCTATAACTCGGTTATCGTTTCCCAAATATTTAAATGCTCCGAATTTCTAGAGATGTTCAAAAATCTATGTGGTTTTCCACTCAGTTTTCAGATAAACATGAAAAGGAAAGTGTAGATATGACATTCAAAGTGGATATCAAGAAATTAACTAATTTGCCTTCACTTTATCCTGTCGGCCTTTCTCCAACTGGAGAGCAATCTGTTGAGCGCGAAGAGTCAGTCTCTTTGTGTTCTCCATCACTTGTTCGTGAATACTGACCGATTTCACTCCCATGACGACTTGTCCTAGTTTGCTATCAATCTTCGCTCCTTCGATACGATAGGTACGGATGAGATCTACAATCCAGCGTTCGGCTTCTTCTTGACTCATGTTCAAACGACGAGCGAGCATTTCGATTGTAATACATTGGTGAATGCGGCAAAACATTTCGAAGATAAGAAGACGAGCGGACTCGCGGAAATCTCCGAGGACAGCGGTCAGGAAGAAGTCGTTGGAGAGAACTTCTTCGCACTTCTGCAGCATTTCTTGAGCCTCGTCGAAATCATATTTGATATAAAGACATGTAAGAAAATCGGTGACTGGATCTTTGTAGCTGTGTCTTTCCTATAGCATCACTGGCATTATCAAGTACAGACAAGAAGAAAACTCACGATGTCGATGACTTTCACTAAGTCTTTAAGGCTGTTCTTCTGACGGCTTTTGCTTGTTACCACTGCCACAGCGAGGTAACGGAGCAAATGAGGAGCAAGAACCTGAATAGCATTGAGATATGGTTGCTGATTGAGGAACATCTCGATAATCTCATCACGTCCTTTTGGGTAGTTGTAATACACGAAAAGAGCCCAGTGCATGAGCCAAGCGCGCTGGGTAACAAGTTCCCATTCAGTATCGAAAGGATTGGCATCGATATAGGCACGAAGCTTGAGAAGATCGTCACGAGCGTGTTCCCACTCTTGGAGCAAGATTTCACTCGCCAACTTTCCGTAGAGAGCATTCAAGTAGTTTGGGTCAGCTTGATTGACGAGGTTGCGGTAGTAGTAGAGGCATACCGAAGCGACGGTGTAGTTACCACACTCATACATGAACTTGCTGTACTTGAACAGAGTGTCGACCATATCCACAGTGAACTGAAAAAAATACCGTTATATGTGCTTTCACAGGTAAAATGCGAACGGATCCGTTACGGACGCTCAGCGTTCGCGCGCGGTTGAAATAGGAGCCGCATACGGACCGCACGCGACCCGTTTTCAGAAAACCACATCACATTATTTCCTATTTCTACATATTCTATCCGTTTGCGAACTCCGTATCCGATCCGATTGCGATTAAACTTAAACTTTTGTCTGATTCGTGAACGGATCCGTTTGTCCATCATTCGCAATAGGATCGGATACGGAGTTCGCGAACGGACAGAATACGGAGGAATACGGAATAATGTGCTGTGGTTTTCTGAAAACGGGTCGCGTGCGGTCCGTATGCGGTTCCTATTTCAACCGCGCGCGAACGCTGAGCGTCCGTA
>NC_013489.2:8542392-8561060 GCF_000004555.2 Caenorhabditis briggsae
CCGGTTGCTCTTTCCTCGGAATCGGTGGAGTCACGAATCCTGTGAAGTTAACGATAATTTCGAATTCGATGTGAAAAATTGAAATTGAGCATTCAGATCGCTGTGTTAACATTTTTAAAAAAGTTTTGGCAGGCTTCTTCAGAGGTGACGCCGTAACACAGCCAGAAGAAAATATGAACTTGGAACAATATTTCGACAAATTCGGATTGGAATTGAGTTCTACGCCTGAAAAACATCACAGAACCAATACTGCATAGTTTCACACCATCGACGATAACAAATAGGGTTCAGTAAAGTCGAAACGAAAATTAGGAAAGCTTTCCGTTAATTAAATTGTTCAATTTAATTAACAGATACGCAGAGAATGGGTAATGGAAGATTTCAATTCCAGTTATTTATTCTTGACTTGTGGAGTTCGTGGAATATTTTCCATTGAAAAATTACGGAAATTTTATTCCAAAACACATTGAAGAGGGGTCATTTTTCACAGAGGGCCCTTCTATTAGAGGGACCCTTCTATTAAAAGGGGTTCTTCTAATACAGGTTTTACGGAATATTTTTTCTAAGTCTGATTTTTAAGTGTCTGCGCCGTAAGCCTGCTTTTTAAAGGCTAAGCCTACACTTTAGAAGCTGAAAATAATTTTTAATGGCTGATTTTACTTTTAAGGGCCTTGTTTTTAGTATATCCCGATTTAAGTGGCTATTTTTTTGTATTTAATAGTGATTCGACTTTTGGGGTACTTTCTCTCTATCTTTTGAGAGGAATAAATTCACTATAATTCGCATCATGCGAATACTGTGGATCCACGTTTCTCATTTTTTTTAAATTGGCTCTTATTTCATTGAAATGTCACGGAAAAAACTGTGTGAAACAATTTTCTAAAAAAGCTCAGCGTAAAAAGCGCCCCCTGGTGTGTAGATACGATTAGGTAAAAAAAAAAATAAATTTTTGTTCCAAGAAATTCGAAAATTAAAATTTCGACCATTCTGAAATTTAGGAAAAAAAAAGAATTTTTATTATTGGTTTTTTTCGAATTTTCAGATTTTTTTTTTGGAATCCCGAAATTTTGAAATTTCTTAAAGTCGGGAATTTCTGAAATCTAGGAGTTTGACCAAATAAAAGAAAAACGAGAATGCTCTAAAGTTTGATTTTAACAAAAATTGAGCTTTCAAAATTCAAATTTTAAATGTGTTTTTTATTCCAAGAAATTCGAAAATTAGGTTTTCAGAAAATTCGAAAAGTCTGAAATTTCAGAAACTGAAAAGTTTCAAAATTCCTTTTTTTTCGAAGATTTGAAATCGATGTTTCTGGAATTGATGGGCATTAAAAATTCAGAAACTCAGATGAATGGAATTTCAAAATTTTTGAAATTTCGAATTTTCGGAAACTGATATTGTTTTTTTCTTGAAAATGATCTAAAAAATCAGAAAAAGCTGCTAAAAATGAAAATATCTCATTTTGGATGCATACTTCATATATCTAGTAATACGAATATTTCCTATTCATTTTTTATTCCAATTTTTTCTTTTCAGTTATCAAAATTCAAGCTTATTTTTTGACACCGGATCCCTATTCTAATTTTTTGAAGTTTTTTTTCAGACTTAATTGCTATAGTGAAGACAAGTATATACGACTGAAAATGGAAAAGGAATAAGTCTTCAAGAAGTTGAATCTTCTGAAACAGAACTTTTGACTTCAAACGCTCCAACCACGAGCTACACTGATATTGATGCCGCGTTCAAAGTTGATTTCCAGGAGTAATTCCCTGGAAAAACGCTGTCTAAAGCTGTCATTGTTTTCCAGATTTCCAGGCACACTAAACTACTGTATCACTCGTTTTGACAGTGCTTTTTCTGTTGATTTATGTCGATTTACGGTGGGTCTCAAAGCGGAAGCCTCCCTGGAAATCTGAAAAAAAATGGTAGCCTTGGACACCGTTTTTTTCCAGGAAATTACTCCTGGAAATCAACTTTGGACGCGGCATGAGGAAACTGAAAAACCGGAATCAACACCTTCTGACAAACCATCACGTCAATCTTTTGAATTAGTTACTCCAAACATTTACCTCTCGGAACAGATCGTAACCGCGACAAACTTAAGAGTCAATTCCCAAATAGTATTATTTCAATTTTCAACTTCCGACCAACATATAACAATGGCCCGATATACAGCCGTTGTGGGGCTGGTTCCAAATAGAACCCGGCCAAATCCGTTGGATCTCCAAATCCCTCCAACTTCTGATCAAAAGTAACAAGCCAAAAACCGAGTAGTTCAAAACTCGCATTGAATTCCAAACAAGAGTTGAAACAGAATTCCACATTCAAGAAACTCCCGAATGGATGCTTTTAAGATTGGATTGATTATGAATAGTCGGTTTAACATTCGAAGTTTCCCCATGAAAATTAAACAGAGGCTTTTCTCTGCTTCCCAATGTTAAAGTGAATCACAAAAATTATCTTCTAGTTCTGTGCCGTCTAAAATATCAGATACAATTCCAACATTCCCATCTGATCTTTTCCACTTTTGATCTTGTATTTTCAACATTTGATTCTGAACATTATATTTATAGGGGAATGGAAACAAAAATATATGTGTGTGTGAACATGATTTTCAAAATTAAGTTCGAAAAGAGAGAAAAACTATATCGTATCCAAAGGCAGGACTTCTGAAATAAAAAAATATAATAAAAAATATTAGGAATGTGTCTGACCTACAATTAAAAAATTTGTTTCTTATGAATGAAAATAGAACCAGTCGGTTTAGGACCCCCTTCGCGCTAAACCTCCTGGCTTCTGGTCGCCCTCCACCATCGCCCTTTTAACCCACCACCCTTTACTGAGGTGAAACCAAGGAACGTCTCCAGAAGACTCCAAAATCAAAGTTTCGAGAAACCAAAAATCCGGGCATCAACTAAGACACAATTCTGATCTATCTGTCCAGGTTTCAGATTGATCGGTTAACTTTGAATGGGTGATAAGGTGCGCTACATACATACGCACGTACAGAATCTGGTGAATGTTATTAGTAATGATAGCCGAAGTATTTTTTTTTCATGTATTTTTTCCTGCATAAAAATTTGGAACCAAACATTTTCTACAAAATTTGAAAAAGAAGCTGATTTCGTTGCCGTACCCAACTAGTGACCGAAATGACCGATCAGACTATATTATTGATAAATCGGGGGAAAAGTGATGCGATTTCTTTTCATTTGATGCTTTAAATTAATAGAAGGAATTGAAAATCTGAAGACATTTATTAAAAATTGAAAAAATAGGAAATATATGGTCCACTTAAATTGGATATGCCAAAAACCGAATGAATGAAAATTGATGGATGAATAAAAAACTACCAAAATTTAGATTTGAAATTTGAGAATATTCCCAGGTAAGATCAAGATTTTTGAAAGCCTGGACAAACGACTACAGAAACGAAAATAGAAAAAAGCTTTCTATTGGTACGAAAAATCGGAGCTGTGGAAGAGAAAAGCTTGTGAGCGTGACCAACTGTTCCCATAACGAAAACCACAGTAAACTAGGATTTTCGGTTTTTTTTTTACTATCGCTTTTCGACAACTTTTGTGTCGAAAACCTTCGAATTCAGTTTCTGGGAAACAGACGAAAATCGAGAAAAAAAAATATGAAAGTAAAATATATTTTCTAACTACGGTAGTTCGGCCGTGGTCGCGGCCACCAGATTTTCTCTTCCAAATCACTATGTTTTGCAACACAATAATATGTTTAACCAATCCTGACAAAATTTGACAAAATCCACGAAACTCTGTTTTAAGACTTTAAAAAAGTAGATGCTCTATCAGTTTCCGCTTTTTTTTTTGGAAAAATCTAAAACGCAAAATATAGAATACTATAGTTTTGTTCAATGTAAGGCACATGTCATATGGACTTTATCCCAGATTTCTGAGTCTGATTAAGACCAAAAGTTTCGGTCCACAATTCCGTCATGAGTCCGATAGTAACATTTTAACAATCCTGTTCCAATGATCTGCCCAATCGATCAGGTCACGAATGGTTGTTGTACTCGACGCACTTACTTTCCCAATCTCTCTCATATCAGACACTTTGAAGCCACGCCTACTTTTTAACTGATATAAAATAGGAACTATGAGGTGACTTATCAAAAACAAATTTCAAGTTGATTGTCTGAATCTTTCATTTTCTTTCAAGTCTCCAATATGTCTAACTATTCCATTCTCTGTATTATGGCAATTGTGTTTATGCTGTCTGCCACCGTAAATTCCCAATTATTCGGTGGCTGGTCGCAACCTGCATGGGGATACAGTTCTCAAGGTAAATCGATTTAATTTTGCTGTAAATGAAGAAGTATGACTTCCTCAGGTGTTGGAGTAGATCAATTTGGAAACACTTTCGAAGGAACCCCACAAAATGGAATCTATCTGTTCTGTAATGGACATGGATGTCCGGGACGCGGCTAAACAGACAGCAGAAAAAAATTGTCAACTTTTGGGTCCAATCACGATTTCAAATTCTCACTTTTTTTTCTTTACAATAAAGATCATAAATGTTTTATTTATACACATCAACTTGACAGTACTTAAAAACAGATTGAAACCTTTTTTGAAAAACGGACCCTGGTCAAGGTCATTTGTTATACTACCTAAGGAAAACCTCTCTGAGAAGATGTCAATATTACATCTACTATTCTAATTGGTTTTTATCACAGATAGAGGATATGATAGGAACAATATCACAGGTTATAGAGAACAAGAAGTTATCATGTAGTCGGTCAGTAAATATACTTTAATCCATCTGTTTTCCCACTTTTCTGCCTGAATCATTAAGATGTAATAAAACTTTATCACCGGGCGCCTGATAGACCAACAGAAAAAAGGGGTGAGAAACATCACATAACAGCCTTTGTTTTCAAATCGAAGAAAATACACGTATTAAAAAATGTAATGTTTTGAGAGGGAGAGACAATTTTGATTTGATTTTCATACATCGTTATTAATTATGTCGTCAATACTTGAATAGAGTCCAGATCCCAGAAAGAGCCAGCCAAGAACGAATAAAAATACATTGATGATCAATTTCTGATAATATAGGAACCTGGAAATAGTTTTATTGAACATGTTTCGAATAATAATAAAAACATACATTTCTCCTTGTTTTTTATAAACTGGTAAAAATACTATACAATCCAAAAATGAAGGTAGAATCAAAGAAATCAAAAGACCAGATGTGATTCCAACCAGAGGAATTATCTGCATTAGATTTGGAACCACCAAGGCCAGACACACTGGAAATATATTAAAGTTAAAAGAAATTCTAGGAAATGGAAACTTACATGAGATGAGCATCAATCCGAGACGAAGAGCATACGGTAGAAACCGATGAATCAATTTTCGATCTTCCGAGATTAGAGATCGAAGACTTGGAAGAAGCATTTGAACAATAACAAACAGTTGGATGGCACTTCCAAAGAATATTTTCAGAACAAGAAGTCCTTTGATGGAAACAGTCAGTCTGAAAGCGTTCTAATTTCAGTTGAAGTTTCTTAAATAGTATCATTTTGTCGGCATTTCTCTTCTTTCTAAAAAGTCTTTCATACCATAGTTGCAAACCGGGCCTTGCCATGGGATCTTTTAGAATCAATATTTTTCAACCTATAGTCTTTTCTCAAGTTTTATCAGCAATTGATTCGACATATCCTAAAATCTTAAAGAAAGGAATACCAACTTTTTATCAAAATTAGTCGAAAGCTGCTGAAAATGACTGATGGCGGGTTTTCGTGGGCCATACCATAGTTTCTTTTGGAATTAATATTTTCGGGCCAACTAAAATAGATATGATAGAACTCAATACTTACTACAAAATGATACTATTTAAAAAAGAGTGTCTTGTCTATGAACACAGTTATATTCAATCCAAAAGGTGACTGATCCGGGCCTTGTTTCGGACTGTTTCTTTTGTAATAATATTCATAGACAAGACACAATTTTTAAAAACAGTATCATTTTGCAGCATTCGTTGGGTTTTATCAAATCAGTTGGTTCAAAAATATTGATTCTAAAAGAAACTATGCCAAAGCCCGCGAAGGCTTGCTAGGACCTGGTTTACAAGTAGGCTTCACACAAAATTGAACCGAAACTAAAACACAGAACATGTAGTTTATAAACTTACATGGAGTTTGGTAGGTTCAGAGTCAAACTTCCTTGTACTTTGGGACCAAATGTAACATATCCAAAAAATCCCAAAAAGGCGTATAGAACAGTAACAAGGTTCATTGCTGTTGACAGAACTCCGCTTGCTCCAGTCATATCTTTTGGATGTTTCAATGAGTTTTCCAATGGCAAAACCATAGCTTGTCCTTCGAATGAATAGATCAATGCTCCAGCAGCAAGTGAAATACCCTCGATCCCAGTAACACTATTCAATTCCCATGTGGGATACCATTTGTGAACCATTAGCTCCTGAAAATATATAATGATTCTAAAGATGGAAATTAACGTTCCTAACCTTCGTAATTAAAATGATAGCTCCAAATATAATCACATTTCCACACAGACACAGTATTGTGATTAGCTTCATGTGTCCAATGAAATTCAGGAGCATTTGAGGAACGAAATATAACAAGATCATGACAGTTTTTGAGAATGGTGGTGGAGAATCGCCAATAAATTCCCAGATCTGAAAAATATCAATTATCATAAAAATTATTATTTCCATCCAGTACCTCAATAACATGTTCAACTGCAAAAACCATGAATACAGTAATCACACCAAGTTGGAAAGCCAAGAGGCAAGCATTAACTATTATCCTGTAACATGATGTAAGTAGGAACCATTTTAAACTTAGAAAACATACTTTGTTAATTTAGCATGCCTTTTAGTCCATTTATAACTATTTAGCATTGCTGCTTCTGCCATTTGACCGTAATCCAAACTTTGGTCACCATTACTGAAATAAGATAAATCAAAATCCATTCATCCTAGACTTTTTCTTACGATTTTGCTAGATACTGGGAACAGCTAACTATTTTGTGCATACTGTAGAGACTTAGAAACCCGACAATGAAAACTAATACGAGACCACCCTGAAATTTTATAAACTGGAAAATTACATAGAATTGGTTTTTACCCATAGACCTGCTTGCTTAAAGCTCACTGCAAGTGAAAAACATCCCGGACCAATCATTCCACATATAAAATTGATGAGCCCAGATGTAGCTCTGAAAAAATCAATTTGAACTCCCGCGCATTTCTTGTGAAGTACGCAATCACGGACAATGCGCCAGACACTACGCCTACTGTTTTGTACTTTTTTTTTGTTCGACGCTAAACTTTTTTAAAGCTTTAATTAGTTTTTAGTAAGCACCAATTTTTCAGTTTTTTGTCAAAAAATCTGTAAGCTGTTCTTTGTTCATTCTCCTCAAAAATCATTCGCTCTAATTCCCTATTTGTTAACTTGCGGTACGGCTAAAAGTTAATGAGAAAATAATTGAAAATTAAGCATCCAAATGCTTCGTTACTTTAAAATCACATCTTTTTCTAACTTTAAACCTTGAATTCCGACTTTTTTGCCTAAATTCAACGGCGAGGGCGAAGTCTGGGTCTCTCGAAATAATTTTCTCGACTGAACGTTTTTAATGAACGCATATAAGTTTCTGATGTTGCCTGTATTTTTGTTCAGACTAATATAGTTTATAATTTGGTCGCGTTTATCATCGTCAGCTGTTTGACCGAATCATTTTTTCTTCTGATTTTGGATTTCTTGGAGTACACTTCTAGGATATATTGTAGTTTATTATATAGTTAAACTCACGATATTCCATTTTTCCTTGAAATCATTGTGCTAATGACTGACTTAACGCTGCTCAGCCCGTTTGAATTTTCTTCCTTTTTCGTTGTCACATCATCGAATTCTTGTTGTTTCCGTTCTTGCTCGTTATCCGTAGGACCAACAATGAACGGCATAGTTTCAAGCTCTATGAGAATTTTTTGTTCTTCCAAAGTTGACATTTTAGACAGAATAACAGTGCTTATAATATAAGGGTGAAGCAATTCAATGTAGAAATATCTTATCAGTAGCACTGAATATTGTTTCAATAGTTAGACAAAAAGCTCTAAAAACAGTTCTTAAAACTGCTGATATAGCTTGAATGACTAGCTGGAGGAGGAAGACGAAATGTAGTGTGTAAATGAGGAAGAAGCAGCTTTTGGTGGTGCTCGGAGCACCTCAAAAGCACCCGCTTGTGAGGATTAGATGACTAAGAACAGAGATTGAAAGAAAGATATAGTGGCTAGGAAATAGAGAATCCGAGAGGGGAAAAGGGATTTTCGTCTGAGGAATGAGACACAAATGTTTCGTTTTTCGGTGCTTTTGGGGTGCATTTTGCTTTTCCTGAGGCTAGACTTTGTTTTTTTTTTCTCTTATGTCGTCTAAAAGGATTTTTCACAAAAAATCAATTACCAGTAGTTCGTTGGTTAACTTTTAAGTCTTTCAGTTGGAAGTTCATTGAGTAAAGAGATTAGTTTACTTTTGAGATTTTAGGATAATTTTTACTCCGTTTTTCATTGAAATTCGTTCGAGAATAAATATCTAATTTTTTTTTTCGAAATTCTGAATAGAATATCTGGATAATAGGCATGTGGATGTATGATTTCAGCTCTATCGTTCGAATATTCCAGATCACAATATTATTGTTCAAGAATGAATAGACGTTCTCGTCTGCTGGTTGCCCAAAATGGAGATTTTATTGTTAGTTTGGCCTCTGTTTTCGTGTATCCAAAATAACTTCCTCTTTTCGCAATGCTCTGCTCAAAAACATTTTTCCAATAATGGTAGGGTGGTACTGTAGGGAGATGAAACCATTTCGGACTTACTGTAGGGAGATGAAAACATACATTAGGAAGTTGTAAAATTTGAGCAATTTCTCAAATAGCTATCAAGATTCTTGATTCAAGAATATGTGAAAAGGAAAAACTAAAGAAAATTTGAGTCAAATATCGTTAGGATGATGAAGAAGTGATCGAGAACAGCGATACTTGATCAAATAATTGTAGGTAGAGGGGACCCACGGGGGTTTGTTCATTCCGCTCTGTTTCTCATGAATAGCATGTGTTATTTATTTACAAGTAGACGCGGGACCAGAAAATACAAAGATTGGAGAGGAATGAGTCAACATGGCTCGATAGCTGAACATGTTGTTTCTTTTTTCATAACTACCAACGCCTAAATCGGTCTAGGACTTGCTAAAACGGACAAATATTAGGAAAAACGGTAGCCGGTCAACCAAAATGTCAGTAGAGAATATAATTCGAAATGATGATAATAATCGTTTGGACAGACAGTGCATAGTATGAGTTGAGTTTCATGAACTTTCCTTGATATGAAATAGGGCAAATAGGGAAATTCGAATTCACAGATTTTATAAGTCTGTATCCTGGTCAATTGACCAAAAAAGCCAGACGAAATTTCTCCTAAAACTAAAAAAATAGAAAATATGTTCAAACCTGATTTTCTGGTCAACTAAAATTTGCATATCAAAGTGACGAATCTTTTGAATAAAATTGATCGAGATCGGTTCTTTAAAATGGAAATGTGACCAATTTTGAAAAGGACGAAGATAAAGTTGGGCACAAACCTATATCTATTTATACTATTAGAAAAGTCAGTTAGCAAACAGAAATTGGCCATCTTTAAAAATCAGTTCAATAGTCGACACTTTTCAGCGTTTGATGATTTATCGTCTTATCTCAAAGAAGATACCGCCCACTTTGCAAAAGTGAAAAAAGCAAATAAAGATTTAAGAAAAATAAAATTTGTTTGATTACCTATTTTATAAAAAAATAATCATGAAAGACTAGTCCTTCACAGAACCTTGGTTCAAAAATATACTCTAGTAAAGTTAAAACCGAATTTAATTCAAATGAAAGCAAGTAAATCAACTTCGCTCATTGTAAAGGTTTTCTTCACTGATCACATAATCTAAAGACCAAAATAATCGATCAGGGCAAAGAATAAGTATCAACAATTGTCAGATAGTTACAATTCTGAAACATTGATGTATTTATCAAGTATTTGAAACTGGTTGGTTGGTCCACCCTATTTAGACTTTCTTTTTTGTTCTTATATATTATGACAATATATCAGAACTGTTGTTAATAACATACTCGGAAAAGCCCGGTTTAGCTTTCGTTTTGTAATTGAAAATAACTTTACAAGAAATCCGGGCCCAGGAAGTTCAGAATTCGGCACCCAAGTGGCAAGTGGTACACAATAACTTATTCATCACCACTATGATGGTCAGAGAATTGACATACGCCTGCCGACTAAAATTTTACAGCATCCCATAATGGGATTCCCATTTTCGAAAAGCTGTGCGTCAGTCTGTGACTGCCACGGTGCTCGCAGATGGATAGTATGACCTTGTTGGATGCTTACTGATGCATGTAACAGTGTCTCAAAACGTTTCAAAAGTGCACTAGTGGTATTTGAAAGTTTGATCTTTTCCTTCTGAACTTTATTTGTGCTTCTCGATTTTGATATCTTCGCTCAATTCTCGGCTTTCGTTTTTCCTATTGAAATTCGTTTTATAGTTACAAATCAAATATGGAGGTCGAGAGTCCGCCTACAACGACGTCGCTCATTCAAGCTGGAGAGTATCTTATTGTCCAGAAGGTAAGTGGAAGAGGAACATGGGAATATGGAAATTATAATTTTCTGGTTCAGATTGATGGCGAACAAAGTCGAATTGTGAGGTTCACACCGAAACAAAAGATTCTAATCGAGAAGTTGAAGTTCACATCTGATAGGTAAGTTTGAAAATCATATGGTTCCGAAATTCCTGAATGTTATTTGTCGTTCTCCTAGAACTAATCTATCGAGAGAATTGGTTTCCTCTTCTATGAACTTTCTCTCTTCGCCAATCACTTGGTCATAGTTGAGTGATACAAAATGATCATTGATGGTGACGTCAAATTTCTATCCAAACATGCGACGCTCTTTAAAAATCACATATTTTCGATCGGCAATCATTCCTCGCTCCCGGGTGTGATAAATAAAAGGTTAAACAAATAGTGCAATCAATGGTCGTATCATGGGGGAAATTTTCCAGCAAATTTTAACATTAAAGGGGGACTCCGACCAAAAAATTATATTTGATTTTTTTGTTTCAAAATGTTCTCGAAGTAAGGTATTTTTATAATACTAATACGAAAAAATTCAGAAAAAAGTCGAAGTCCCTGAAAAACGCCGACAAAATTGAAGCGCCGCTCAGTTCTCGTCAACGAGGGACTAGAAAAATCTTGAGTTCGGCCACGCGGCCACACATTTTTCAATCCAATTTTCGCCGTTTTCAGCCGTTTTTTTCTGTAATTTCCGTAAGAATGAAACTGTTTCATTAACTATTATATAAAGACGGCAAAAAAGTGTGTTCAAGTCAACATTGATTACACGAGCGATGGAGAAGCGACGCTGTCAGTATTGATGTGACCAAAAGCCTGTTCGAAAGCTCATCATTGTTACTTCTAATGAAACTGAAAGAGTGAAATGGATTGAGATTATGGGCGACAATTTTGGCAGTAAAATTGCAGGAAACGAAATGTTTACTTCTTCTGACGGACAGCGTCGCTTCTCCATCGCTCGTGTAATCAATGTTGACTTGAACACACTTTTTTTGCCGTCTTTATATAATAGTTGATGAAACAGTTTCATTCTTACGGAAATTACAGAAAAAAACGGCTGAAAACAGCGAAATTTGGATTGAAAAATGTGTGGCCGCGTGGCCGAACTCAAGATTTTTCTAGTCCCTCGTTGACGAGAACTGAGCGGCGCTTCAATTTTGTCGGCGTTTTTCAGGGACTTCGACTTTTTTCTGAATTTTTTCGTATTAGTATTATAGAAATACCTTACTTCGAGAACATTTTGAAACAAAAAAATCAAATATAATTTTTTTGGTCGGAGTCCCCCATTTAAAATTGTTCCTGGCAAACAAAAACATGGTCTTTTTTTTTCAGTGCCTTCGGGAAACCACATGGATTGTTCGAAGTATCCAACAATCAGTGCTTTCCAATGTCAGTTGACAGGCTTATCGAAGAACTTCAACTCCAGGAAGCTCCTGTGGCAACAACTCTTGCCGATTCTGAGGTAGTGCTCTCTGAGATTGTAGAATCATCGGATCTGAGAGTCGTCATCGCTCCATCAGCCCTAAAACTTGAACCAGAACAGAAGCGACAAAAATTGGAAATGGACGCTGTTTTGGAAATGAAGAAACAAGGAGTAAGCGGACAAGAAGTGGTTGCAAAGCTTGTCGAGGGATCCGCATCCTTTCAAACAAGGACCGTGTTTTCGCAGAGCAAATACATCAAAAGAAAGGCAAAGAAGCATAGTGATAGGTATATCTTTTTACTCAACTTGGCAACCCAAATATCTTACAGAGTTCTTATTCTGCGCCCAACGATCCGCCTACTCGCCAAGGCGTATTACTTGAAAGATCCAGATCGTCTTGCTATGCTTCGTGCTGATCAACTGGCTTTGATTCTGCAAATGGCAGGTGTTCACCATGGCAAAAATGTCCTAGTTTTCGAGCAAACACTTGGTCTCATTACATCTGCGGTAATGGAGAGGCTTGGGGGCAAAGGAGCATGTGTTCATTTTCATCGTGTGAGGAGTTCAGGAAGAAAATAGTAATTTAAGTTTTGCGTTCAGGGTGCCGTTGCACAGTCAATTCCATGCGTACATTCTATGAACTACAACGAATCTACACTTTCTACCTTCCTCCCTGTTCGGATAAAGTGCCTTCTGACCGGAAAGCAGCTACCATATGAAAATAATAGGAAGGCTTGCAATGAAGAAGAAGAGAATGACGATAAAACCAAGGAAGGGAAATGTGAAGAAAATGTAGAAGTTCGTTTATTGCTGAGTCTTTTCAAAGAATAACTGATTTTAGGATCAGGATCTAGAAGCCCTTGCCCGACGCAACGATAGATTGGATAGGGAAAGGCGAGGTCTGGAAATGACATTCGAAGGAAACGCCCATGCGCTCATCATTGGAAGCCGTACCGTTGATCCAATAAATGTTCTAGAATTGGTTTACCCTACTCTCGCCCCATCGGCCTCAATTGTGATCTATTCCCCTCATCAAAATGTTAGTTTTGGATTGAAATATTCGGTTGAAGTTTTAATCGTAACTTTTTTCAGACACTTATTTCTTGCTACGACTGGCTTTCGAAACGTCAAGCGATAAATCTTGTACTCACAGATCAGATGTGTCGAGTAATGCAAGTGCTGCCAGATCGAACGCATCCTCTGATGGCTCAACATGTTGCTGGTGGACATGTTCTGAGTGGAATCAAAGTTGTTGATCAGTGATTTATATGTTTTTTTGTTAATTTTTGTATTGTTATTTTTCTCATTTTTCAAACTTTGAGCCGTTCATTTTTTCTTGTTTTCTGTTATTTAAATTTTGAAGATTCAGACAGAAATATTCAATTTTTTCTTCCTTCTTCGAAAAATACTGTTCACATCATCCAATGTTTTTCCACTGAAGTTCTTTTTCTTTAACGGAGAAGACAACTTCCTTAGAATCGGAGCTGTGTCAATGTTTCAACTAGTTTAAACTAGGATCTAGAATTCTGAAAAATTGAACAGTTTCGAGTATGACCAAATACAGATTCTTTTTAAGGTTTTTCGAGCACATTGCGGCAGCTCCATTTTGCCTCCTAAAAATAATGAGAAAAGTGTGCGGTGCGCTTGCAACCAACCAATCCACGCTATGTTGCCCCGCCCACAACACTGCCGCAGCCATGCCAGCGAGATTCTCGAGCCGATAAGCTTCATCGCTGATCCACGTTTCATGTGGTATTAGACACTCTTCTAGCTTTGGAGTCACTATCGGTGCATCGAAAATGTTTTCTCGGTTTCCCAGATTTTTTGCTTTTGCTCTTGTTACTGTATTTAACAACCTTAATTTCATAAATAACCCAATTCAGAACAAACTCATACAGTTGGTCACTAACTATATTTATTAATTTGGTTTTGATATGTTTATTTCACTCGTTGTCGTTATGAATGCTTTTTTTCTTTCGTTAGCTGTCTTTTTTAACCTTTCTTAAGAAGAATTCTTAACTTAATTTTTTTTCCAGGTAATGACTCTCCTTCGAGTTGGCACCATTTTGGTGCTCGCGGCCGTATTACCACTCGAAGAAGGCTTTTATGTGCCCGGAGTTGCCCCATTCGATTTTAGAGCTGGTGATTTTATTGATGTGAAGGTATGTTTCCCTATTTACTACGAAGATGCATCATCTTAATATTTCTAGGCCATCAAGTTAACGAGCTCGAGCAACATTATGCCTTTCGAATATTACTCGGTACCCTTTTGCAAACCAAAGGATGGAGATATTCGATATAAATCGGAGAACCTCGGAGAAGTTATGCGGGGTGATCGTATTGTCAACACTCCATATAAGTTCAGTATGAAGAAAAACGAACAATGCGCGTCTTTGTGCTCCAATAAATTATCAAAGGAAGATGTTGAGTTGTTCAGAGAACGAATTCGTCAAGAATACTCGGCGCATATGTAATTTTAAAAGTATTGAAACCACCAAATTCCGTCTGAAAATTTCAGGATTGTTGATAACCTTCCAGTGGCTACTGTGATTAGTTCTGGAAAATCAGGAGATGTATACTACGATCTTGGCTATCGTCTTGGATGGATTGATGAAAATTCCAAAGTTTATCTGAACAATCATCTTCAATTCGTTGTTAAATATCATCAGCATACTCCCGGGCTTTATAGGTTTTCATAAGACATTTAATATAAAAATTAAATGAGCATTTTCAGAGTAGTCGGATTTGAGGTTCGACCGAAATCCATCGCCGTCACAAAAAATAGTGACTCGACCTGTTCTCTTCCAGAAGATGGAGGGAAACACGCTGAACTCGGAAATTCGGAACAGACTGTTGATTTCTCCTACTCTGTAACATTCGAGGAGAGTGATATCCCATGGGCATCTCGATGGGACGTTTACTTGACGACGAAAGCCGTCGATATTCATTGGTTCAGCATCTTGAACTCGATCGTTGTTGTGCTTTCTCTTTCCGGTGAGATTTTTCCGTCATTCTCAACACTCTTGATGATTCAATTTCAGGTTTTTTGAGTGTAACTATCGTGCGAACTGTACGTCGGGACATCGCTCAGTATAATCGGGATGACGAAGAAGACGAAACCTTGGAAGAAACTGGGTGGAAGCTGGTGCACGGAGATGTTTTCCGTCCTCCACCCCACCAGATGATTCTCGTCAATATGGTTGGAACTGGAATCCAGCTTCTCGGAATGTCGGCTATTGTTGTCGGTGAGTTTCTTTATTCCAGAAACAAATCAATTAATTTTTTGCAGTTTGTGCAATGCTTGGAATGCTATCTCCAGCATCTCGTGGATCACTCATGTCTGCAGCTGTCTTCCTTTTCTGTTTCATGGGTCTGATTTCCGGATACCATGCCGGTCGCCTCTACAAAACGATGAAAGGACGTAACCCAATTCGGTGCGCTGTCCAAACTGCCACCCTTTTCCCATCGCTGATTCTCGGAGCTGGTTTCTTGTTGAACTTCTTTTTGATCGGAAAACATTCATCTGGAGCAGTTCCATTCGGTACAATGATCGCTCTTCTGATTATGTGGTTCTGTATCGACATGCCACTTATATTCCTTGGTTTCTATTTTGGCTATCGCAAACAACCGTACACCCACCCAGTTCGCACCAACCAAATTCCTCGTCAAGTTCCTGAACAACCATGGTATCTCCGCCTTATTCCGAGTTCCCTGATTGCCGGTGTTCTACCGTTTGGAGCTATGTTCATTGAATTGTTCTTCATTTTCAATGTGAGTTTCGAGAAAAAAAGTAATCTCTGGCAAAGTGTTTTTCAGGCTATCTGGGAGAATCAGTTTTATTACCTGTTTGGTTTCCTTTTCATTGTTTCAATCATCTTGGCCATATCGACTGCTCAGATCTCTGTTGTAGCTACTTATTTCTCTCTTTGCGCCGAAAATTATCGTTGGTGGTGGAGATCTTTTGTCATCTCTGGAGGATCTTCATTTTATGGTACCTTTAATTTCGATACAGCGCAAAGATTAATTTTAATATTTCAGTCATGGCGTACGCAGTGTTCTATTACAACACTAAATTGACGATTGAAGGATTCGTGCCAACTGTTCTCTACTTTGGATATTCGTAAGCGTCAACGAATTCTTATCATTTCCACTATGACATTTTCAGGTCTTTAATTGCGCTTACGTTCTTCTTCATGACAGGAACGATTGGATTCTACGCTTCACATTTCTTCCTCACCAAGATTTATGCTGCTGTGAAAATCGATTAATTACGCTCCCTTCTACGAAGATCTGCTCATGTCTGTCCTTGAACGCTTCTGTCTGCGATCGCCTGTCAATGCATCCGCAGTAAAAAACCATTGCATTTTCCTGTGTATTTCTAACATTTCCACCCACAATTCACCCCCATCACATTCCCCTGTGCTTCACTGTTCTTTTTTTGTATAAAATCTCAGTCTCCCGGACGACATATTAATGGTTGTGTTAAAATATGAATATTTATATAAATAATATGAATATATTTTCCACCGGCATTTTTCTCATTTGACATAATCCTTCATTTATTCTCCGGTAGCTTCAAGTCTATTGTGGTTTTTGGTATTCATCACAACAATTCATTCCAAATGTATATGTTTGATAAAATGTTATTTTTTCTAGAAACAGTCCAGAAATGTTTGAAATAAGTTGACTATCTTTTTTCACCGATACTTTTAGCATGAATCACACAAATTAAACATTTTATTTAAGGGACATGACCAACGAGAAAGATGTAAAACCGTTGGTTGTTAGAATAATACTGATAGTTGGTGGAATTCTGGGAGCACATCGATTATATTTGAAGCAAGTTCCAGAAGCATTCGTATTCTTCTCTACTTTTGGAGTGTTTCTTATCGGTTAGAGTTGATTTTTAATTTTGAGAAAACACCTTTTTCGAAATTTCAGGATGGCTTTATGATAGTTTTATGTTCAAGTACGAAGTTGAGGCTTATAATCAGTTGATAAATCTGAACAAAGAAAACAAGGACAAAGAAAAGTGGAAGTTGGTTTTTTTTTTTGCTTTTCTATCTTATTATTTATGTAACTTTTAGGAATGGTAGGCTGCAAACAGCGCAATCCAAATTTGTTGAGTTTTCTCTGACCCGTTTTCTGTATTCTGTACTTTATGGGTTATATATTGGTATTGGCACTTGGCTTGCTTGTACTCTAACTTTCGGATGGACAGACATCAATTCCATACCATTTGTTTCAGTGGTTGCCCTGGGAATTACAGCAGGTTCGGATTTTTCGCCAGAATCTTTCCAAATTGATTTTCTGTTCAGGGGTCTACATAATCGGACATTGTGGTGGCCAAAGTCGCGAACTCAGCTTCATCTGGATTTCTAGTTTTTCATCAATGTTCCTTATGGTAAATCGTTATCTAATTTGTTTTAATAGACTACAATTCTACAGGTCCGCGTTTTCCAAAGTGCAGTATTCCGTTCTATCTTCATTGCTTCAATCGTCTCCACGCTAGTTGGAAATCGAACGGCTAAAAACAAAAGAAGTCGACACACATGGAGACACTTTTTGGTCCTAACCAAAAATTTTGAATTTCAAATAATTCCTTTCGCTTTTTTCAGTTCTGGTCATCTCTGTTTATGATGCTTGTCTGTGTGATTCTGCTAGGATGTTCAAGAAAAATCGGGGAGAAACAGGTAATTTCACTATCTAGAAATCCATAATTTATTTTTTGTTCAGATAACAGCGACTCGTCCTGGATCGTTTCGAGAAACCACTTCTGTTGGAAGTCTGATGAGAGACCGAATCTTTGATTCTAAAAAGGTTTACAGGTAAAATTTCAAATTTGTTTCAAGGCCCAATTCATTAAATGAATAATTTCCAGTTTCTTCGAAGGAAATCCAATAATCGAATATTCCATATCAGACTCCTCACAAACTGAAAGATCAACAGCGTCTAAAAAAAGTAATTCTTTCTGGCAACACGTTTGGAGTGGAGAGTTGTTTGATGAGCTCACCGGTGCTGCTCATCTCACAAAAATCGATTGGGTGAGAAAATATGAGTATTCGAAGCCTTCATGTCTCTTTTTCAGGTTGAGTTAACGATGACGTTTATTGTAGACGTCCTTCGTGCAGAAGCACGTGTTATTAATAAATCATCGACGGTTGAACCGTTCAAATGGGCTCTCTGGAGGAATTATCTGATCCATGTGAATATTTACAAAATGTCTTTTCGAATACGAAAACTATGTTTTTCAGCGCTTTTCACTGGACCCGTTGGTTTCCGATGATCACATCAGATCAGAATGCAAAAAATGGCAACAAGAGCAAAATCAGAAACGGGAGAGCTCTGAAAAAGACTTCAGCATGATTGCCGCTAAACGAGGATGTGCTACATTCCAATCGTGATTCATCTCCGCATCCGGTGGTACGACGGATTGGAGATTTCCTAAAATGAAACTGTAGCAAAATGAACATTTCCTAAATCAAAATGGTTCCAAATTGAAAACTGTGCGAAACCAGAACTGTCCGGAAGTATAAATTGGACGGAACAGAAATGTCTAAAGTGAAATTGTCCCGTTTTG
>NC_013489.2:8561282-8565585 GCF_000004555.2 Caenorhabditis briggsae
GAAAACATCTCCGTGCACCAGCTTCCACCCAGTTTCTTCCAAGGTTTCGTCTTCTTCGTCATCCCGATTATACTGAGCGATGTCCCGACGTACAGTTCGCACGATAGTTACACTCAAAAAACCTGAAATTGAATCATCAAGAGTGTTGAGAAGGCCGGAAAAATCTCACCGGAAAGAGAAAGCACAGCAACGATTGAGTTCAAGATGCTGAACCAATGAATATCGACGGCGTTCGTCGTCAAGTAAACGTCCCATCGAGAGGGCCATGGGATATCAGTTTNNCCACCCCGTATCCATAACTCAATAATCATAATATTATTTGATCTCACTATATTCCGGTTTTCGTAATCAAATCTCTCGAGTTGTGAAAACAACACATTTTCATAATAAAACTTCAGTCTCTCATTCATTTTTCCTTCTATGAAACTGCGAATATTACTGAATTATAGGGAACACAAGACCAAGGCAAGTTGGGGGAAGAATCCAGAAATGACATGACGAAAAATGTAAAACAAGAGCCAAAACTGTTCGCAAATACGGATTATAAAACTTTTGGTTAAGTGTTAACAGGAGGGACAGGAGACAAGATATATTCCATGGTTGATATTCAATGATCCCGCTTTCGATGTTCCAGAGGCCATCAAAAATTTACAAAAAAGAGGGAGGGAGCTTGGATACCCGAATTTGTTGGAACGACAAAAAACATTAGTTTTCAAAATAAACAATACTTGAAAAATATACATTGAAAGCTGAACAAGGCTATAGTATGATCACTGGGGAATGAAAATGATGACATGACCAGCAGCATCGGTGAAGCCCATCAGATGACACGCTGATTACAGACCAGATGGTGGTGGGCCATTGTTTCCGGGTACTCCTGGAACATCCATCGGGATTCCAGGGAGAGAAGAAACGGAGGAAGTGGCTCCTGTTGACGACTGAAAATCAGAATTGTTTTTAATTTGAATGGAGACTGTATTACTTACTTGTCGTTCAATTTGGCTGAAGATGTCTGTGATAAGATTAGGATGACATTTGAGGATGTCATCCCATCCTGGAGTCCCAGTGACATTTTTTGGACGGGCCAAGATGAACTGAAACAATTTGGAAATATTAAGATATCTTCCTAATTGCTTTTACAATATATAAAATATGGAAACTTTTCACCTCATCTAGGAAACAAAAATCGGAGAAAATAACCAACAGAAGGTGGCATATCATTTTATAAAAGATTACTACGGTCTCAAGTGCTCACCTGAACAGCTCGCCTTCTCAGCTTGGCAGCAGTATAGATATCTCCAATAATAAGAAGACTGCATGCGTTTTCCACTGTGATATTTTCCACCAAATACTTTTCGCAATGATTTTTCAACTCGTCAATGCGATATTTATCTGCAGCGATTAGAAGAGCAGTCGCCATATCTGTGATATCTTTCTGACACCTTCCGCAATAAATATAATACACCATCTCGTATATAACATCAAAATCCATATCGTTTATGTACATCACTGACTGGAAATTTCGAATTATATAAATGGGAATTGACTGACTGACGAAACCAACCGTTCTAGCCTCATCTGTGTCTTGGTGGGTAAGCATCGCATTGAATACTGCAGAACGTGCAGCAAGAACTGCCTTATGTGCGCGGATTACTCTTCCGTTTACATTTATATCGAAATCAGTCAATAGTTCATCACAAAACAATCGCTGATAATCGTCCACTAGCTGTTGTTCCGTATTTATAGGTTCAAACTGAATAAAAAATAAATCTCGATTTTGGATTTCATAAAAAACTAACTTGAATTGGCTCATTGGTAGTTGTGATCGTCTCCACAGCTACATCAATTTCCACGTGGACAATTATCATATCACGAGGCATGATTTGAGGGAACAGAACGTCCCGTTTGATGTAGGAAACATAGTCAGAATGTGATGGGTTGGGATGAATCCTCATCTAAAAACAAGGTTATTTTACAAAATACTGTAAAATTTTTCAAACCTCTATATCTTTATTTTCCGCAGTTCTCAGCTTGAACTGCGATTTGAATCCAATCTTTCCAGCCTTCACATTATTATTAATGACTCGGTTCAGACATAAAAACACAAAATCCTTATTATTTTCGCCATTTCCTTTCGGATATATCTTAATGGACCATGTCAACTGTTCGTCGCCTCGTTGAAGATATACAAAGTTTTCGAGATATTCTTGGTAGCAGTGCGAAAAATTCTTTACTGTCCATGTATGTTGAACTTTCTCGACTTTGATTTCAGTTTGAGAAGAAACACCGAGTGCTGGAACTCCGACACAGACCACATCAGATCCAGAGTTGCCGACACCGCCGATGTAAACCCCGTCGACATGAGGCTCCATTCCTCTGAAAGAAAAGAAAATATCTTATGGCGAATCAAGTTTAAAAAGGCAATTTTCGAAGCTAACCACTAGGAAGAATTGTGATAAAAATGAGAAAACAATAGAGAAGCAAAACGAAATCGAACTAGATGAAAACATCGGAAAGTCGTTGAAAACAAATCGATAATTGGTGTTGTCTGGCGCCGAGGAAGCGACGAAGAGTGAGACGCAAGAAGTCAAGAGAAAAAAGTGACAAACGAGGGGAAAAGTGTGCGCAAACATAGTTTTTGAAGATATCAAAAGTTATGAAACGATATGAAATGAAGAGTATGCTATAATACTGGCGAATTAGGAAAAACTGGCACCTGAGGTCCTGGGAACCGCCGCTTGTGTTGATCTACGCGGTAAAAAAGATATTTCAGACTTCCCGCCTCGCTCCGACGTTTTCCCGCAATTAAGTTCGGTTTCTCTTTTCAGAGAGCGATTATATTTTTACCAAAGATCTTAATTTGGTTCATAAAATTGTATAGAAATAAATTCCCTTCAAACAGTATCCTTGTTAAGACGAGGCCTTGTAAATCGACACGAGCGCTACTCGCGAGATTTTCAGGTGCCAGTTTTTTTTTATCAGTTCAACAATATGGGTAACTTCATACAGAGGAGAAGGAAAAAAGTACGCGTGGTTTCATGAGCGGGACAATGTAAATAAATAGACGAGATAGAAGGATAGTGATTCGGTTTCTGTGAGAACTACAAAATATGAAAACGGAAAACTCTCATTCAAATGTCACACAACTTCTGTTTAACCTTAATAGTAGATAATAATATGAAATCATAAATGAGTCATCATGAAAGCTGCGCTATAATCATAACATCAGCCCTAAAGCGATAAATAGCGATAAATTGTAACATCTCGTTTGACAACTACACTATATGTAGCTGAGAATTCAAATCATAGATATTATGAGAATTTTGGGGAACTCAAAAGAATAAAAGCATCAAACATCAGTGCTACAATAACTACGTTGAAGTTTTCGCGATCAAACTTCGCACACTCCAGTTATAAAAAAAACAACTGTGATGAGAACATAATGTTTCAAATATTAGTTGAAAGAGACTCTCGAAGTAGAGTGAAAAACAATGATCGTTGTGCAATTGAAAAATAGTAAAACGAACAAACTGCTGCTAGTTTTCGATATGTTCAGAATCACAGATCGACGACATACATGCTAAAGAACATACGTGATGTTTCACTTAGTGCCACAAATAAAGAAATATGCTCGTCGGTTGTTGGAGCCAAACACAAAAATTCGATAATAAGAAACAGAAAACGCACCCAAGTAGGAATACTAAGGAGAAAGGAAGCAAAAAGAAAAAAAGAGGGACCCACAGTAGAAAAGGAGTATGGTCGGCCAGAAAGAAGAGGTCTCAAGTCGTAGCCTTCTTCCCTTGCCGCTTTGTTCAGTGATGAGAACAAAGACTGAGGGAAATAGAGAGTTTGCAGAGAAACGAGACATCGGATAGATCGCTCTAACACGTGAGGCGCAGACGATCAACGGTCAAACAGCAAGGCCATAGTCCAGAGAACCGATTGAGACTAGACAGCAGACTATAAATAACGCGTAGCATAGGAAGAGAATTAGATGAATTGAAAGAGATAAATATTATCGAGAACAGTTGACTACTCACCAAGTAGGAAGTAAATTTCGGGTCACAAATTTTGAAGACGCATTGTGGAAAAAGCGGTTGAGCGATTGCTTACGCACCGTTGTTAGCACTTCGACAACCTCGCGAATAGTTTGACCATTTGAACTTAAAAATAGAGTCTAGTTTCCAGACTAGTCGTCATCTAGAATTGTTTTTTGTCTACGCTTTTCAGTGTCGTTTTAACTGCTTTAAAGTGTTAAAAATTTTGAGTGTTGAAAATTTCGCAATTTTCAACACTCACATTT
>NC_013489.2:8565880-8584943 GCF_000004555.2 Caenorhabditis briggsae
AAGGCAGTTCTTGCTGCACGTTCTGCAGTATTCAATGCGATGCTTACCCCCCAAGACACAGATGAGGCTAGAACGGTTGGTTTCGTCAGTCAGTCAATTCCCATTTATATAATTCGAAATTTCCAGTCAGTGATGTACATAAACGATATGGATTTTGATGTTATATACGAGATGGTGTATTATATTTATTGCGGAAGGTGTCAGAAAGATATCACAGATATGGCGACTGCTCTTNTAATCGCTGCAGATAAATATCCCCTTCCGGAATCGGCGGAGTCTCCGAAAATCAATGAAAAGTGTGTTGAGAAAAATATCCGGAAAATTTAAAAGTTTTTAGGTTACGGTAGTTGTCTTTGTGGGACCTTCGGCCTAGGCCAAAACTCAAGTTTCCGGTTTACTACTCCGCTAGAATATTGATCTATGATCTACCCGCGTTTTTTGGCATTTGAAAAACAAAACATTAAAGCAAATAAAAATAACAAACAAAATCAATTATCGTTCGCTATAAATTCAAGATTAACCAAATTATGAATTCTTTATTCGGTTTCTTTTTTCTTGCATTGTTCGCTTGTAGAGCATCAGGAAACATCATCACTAATGAGCCATCTGTCCATGCTTCCGATGAACCGCATCAAAGATGTAAGTTTTTCATAAAGAGCAAAATATGATGCGTAATTCTCAGTGACGTTCTACAACTGGGATCACACCGATTTGGGAACCTCCGTTTTTGAAGACCTTCCTCCAGTAGTTCCTCACCCTCTTCCACTTCCAATCAATCAATCCGAACAGTGTCCCGATGGTTGGCTGAGATATTCTGACTCGTGCTACTTCTTCGAGACAGAGCACCTTGGATTCGCTAAAGCCGAAAGAAAATGCTATGATAAGCAAGCGACTTTGTTTGTTGCAAATTCTTTGGATGAATGGGATGTCGTGACTTCTCACACCGAAAAATCATCGTTTTCTTGGATCGGGCTAGTGAGATTCAATCATTATGAGCGATTGGAGAAATTACCGAGATGGCAAACAACAGGATCCATCAATCCATCCAAGATGTAAGTAAGCGCTAAACACGATTATTCTGGGACAGAAAAATCGGAGCTGTGGAAAAGAAACAACAGTGGCCGTGGCCAAAGGTCCCACAACGATAACTACCGTAACCTGAAAATAGTTTTTTTCCGGATTTTTTGAGACAAATAATAAAAAAAGCGACAAAAAGGAGTAAAACACGAGAAAATAAATACAGAAAAGATACATATTTTTAGGTTACTGTAGTTAGCGTTGTGGAACCTTTTCCCACGGCCACCAGCGTTTCTCTTCCGCAGCTCCGATTTTTGCATACCAGCATAACAAACACCACATCTTAAAACTTCATGTTTTCAGTAACTGGCTCATCAAACCATACCAACCAAGTGTTAATGGATGGTCATCAATCGCTAACTGTGCTGCTGTCTACCAGTCTCCCGTGACAATCGGGTCTGTTTCGTACACATTCTACTATCCGTGCATTCTACAGTATACATCTATTTGTGAGCGCAACGCAACTATTATCAATGCCAAAAACTGATTTGACACACTTTCTTGTTTAAACTTCATTCATTAACGTCTCCAACTTTTCTCTTTGTAAAATGACCTAGTTTCGATATAAACATTTTTTCAACAACTGGGTGAACAAATCAAAAGTCGAAGCTTTATTTCATTTCAAATTTCAAGTCAGTTATTGCTGAAGTCGCATTCTGTCTACACGACGTAAAATGTCATCGAGTTCATTGGTTTCGTTTGTTAGTTTTCCAACACTTTCGATGAGATCAACGTATAGATTATCGATCTGAACATATGTGGGTATTACTGTATTAATTGAAGAACTAACAAGTTCGTATTCCAGAGCGTTGGTTCTCAAATGTATCTCGAGATTAGCCAATGCATCACTGAGTTCTTGCTCTATGGCATCAAAATTAGGCAGGAGTTCTTTCGTCGTTAGGATAGTTTCATTTTGATTTTCGACTCGAAGGTTTGAACAGATATTCTCCTCGCTTTGAACTTGAATATCTCCACTGTTTAGATTCTTCGGTGTTGTTGAGAATTGCTTTGACTTTTCATCAATATCATCTGAATAAAAAGTTCGGGGAGTGTTCTTAAATTTAGATCACCAACTCAAAATGCTCAACCAACACTGATTCTCTCTATTATCGTACTCCAATGCAGTCCGTGTCTGAAAGTTTTTACGTGTCGTTGCCTCGATTCTTTCCAAGTCGTCTCGTGTCTGAAAGGTTACGGTATTCAATTATCATTCTTCGGGTTCTCACTATTAGCTCTCTCGCAGGGTTACGGTGTTCTCTGCGAACCGCATTCCGATTTTGGATTCTTCTGTTTTGAGCGGGAACGTTGTTGCGACGTTGTTGTTGTCCATTTCTTCTGCATATCGTAACTATTCCATATACACTTTAAAATAAAGAATTACTCATTATTCTGTCTAGCTGGTACAAATTGGTTCAACGCTGCTTGTGGCTGTGCTTGTCTATTACCCCCGGCCTGTGCTCTCTGCTGATTCAAAACAAACTGTTGCCATCCAGGGTTCCAATGATCTGCAGGATTCATCATAAGAAGGCTTGCGAGTAGTGTTTCCTTCAAAAGATTCCGAAAATGAGTGGGAGAGTGTAAATTTATAAATTTAAGAAACTAATATTCTGATCACACGTATGGGATTAAAATTACAGAAATCCAACAATGAAAAATCAGAACACCAGGACAATCGAAGTCAGCAGAAATAGACCTACTTCAAAGTAAACTTTGGAGATACCTTCTAGTTTGTTCAATTTTTTAATTTGATGGACACATGTTTCCTTCAAGATCTTTTTATAAAATGAGCTAACATTCTAAACTTGAAAGTTAACATACACTAATGAAAGGAAGTTCGTTACGAAACAAAATCCAGTAAAAACTAGGTTAGGTTGCGATAAAGGCACATCAGTCAGCTGTTAAAAATATGAAGGGTTTTTTATCCATAATATACGGTCATTAAAATCTACAAAAACATATCATCAGCTGATAATGAAAAAAAGGATATTGGAGTTCGAGGTGAAAAAAAAATGATATATGTAAAGAATCCATTGAGTTCTGAAAGAAATTTGGCTAACTTGCCAGGTCTTAACATTTTGGAATCATTTTCTTTGAATTTTGGTATATTACCCAGGACTCAATTTTTTCGCAAGTCTTTTGTCGAGTTTCCTATGAGAACATATCCCGGCGGTATTCTTTTATGAATGACCTCCGGTTTATAGTCGAAATTATGAATTCATTTGACACTCCCTCGTGTCCCAGGGTATCGAAATATGCTAATGACAGTGATATGGTACCTCCAATGTCCTGATGCCAGTATTATGGTACACCCATATGCTGATGACAGTGGCTTTTTGTCAGGTTTTTTCCCCGTAAAAACCAGATTCTCTTTCACGTACTGAGCCTCTATGCGGCAAAAGGGATCAACAGGCTCAAAGCCTGGCTAATCAGTACATCTTTGAAGTTTCTAATTTTTTTGATCCATTTTTACTGATTTTTTGCCCATTTCTTCATAATTTTTAATTCATTTTTACTGATTTTCTTTTCATATTTTTATAATTGTGTGTCCTTTTTTACTGATTTTCTGTCCATCTGTACTTATTTTTTTGTCCATTTTTTCATAATTTTGGTTCCGTGTCCTCTTTTCTAAATACTCTGATCGCTGTCGTCGGAGTGAAAAGAAGTGGATTCGAAAACTTTTGCATTATTATAAATTTTGTGTGTCTCAAATCATCATTCTTAAAATAAATAAATATAATGAGAACTAAATTTCTCTCTGTTTTCTTATTTTGTTCATATTTATTTTTTTTTCTATATTTCATCAATCAACCTATTTGTTTTCATGTTCATCACGCCCAACGGGTTATCCCGTAGATGTTCTTATAATTTTTCCACGTTTCTCCAAAATAAAACTTCAAAAAAATGTCATAGGATAGACTCTACCTCAACTTATTCTTCTATTTGAACAACTAACACTTTACTTTACTAACTGCTATGGCCAATACACAGAATTCAACAATCTCATCATTTGATTCTTCTCCCGAGTTTCCTCCAATCACCATTCACCGTCCGATTGATTTCCCTGGAACACCTACTTCCGAAGTTTTAACTCCACATCCCAACCCATATCCCACGTTTGACATTTTTGTTTTTTCCGTTGAATCAGTTTAGTTTTTGCAGAGAAGCCTATTCGAGCCCTTTTCAAATTTCTACACCTGTCATAATCACTCCAGTGGAGCCTAGAGCTGTCAGGTGGGTTCTGGAGCCTTTTTATTCATAATATAATCTGTAAACATAGAATGTTTCAGAAATGGTGTTCGACTGAATCAAATCAGAAGAATCAGAAGGCGTCAAGAATCTCGTGCTATTTTCGGCAGTATTCGCCGTCGTCTTTCCATGGTTTCATTCAGAGAAACTCTCCCAGAAGACCGGATTGCTTCTCCACAAACTTTGCCTAGAAGTAAAATGTAGGATTTAAAAACGGTTAAAACCAAACATTAAATTGATTATTTTAGAGTTGATAAGACCAAAACGGCAATTGAGCTGGAATCGCCTAACCGATTACAAGTTATGCTTTCGGAAGAAATGAATAAAATCTGTCTTTCTGATGAAATCGATTCGACAAATGTGCCTTCTGATTCTTATAATTCTGCAAAATTGAGAGAAATCAATCGATTAGAAATAATGGATAGCGTCTTTCTGGCACTTGAATCTGGATGCGAAGAGGAAATTTCGAATGCGTTGGAATCATTGGAATGGAATTTGGGTCAATTGATGCATGAAACTGAGATTGTAATGGGTTATTTATTTCTAGGTTTATTAATTTATTTGTTTCAGATTGATAAGATTGTTGAAGATTTCGAAACGGAGAGGGATGAGAAGAAGAAGAAGTGGGATGAAGTTGAACTGATTTTGAATATTATTAAAAATGATAACCCATAAAAACTGATTTATATTAGAATACTGTCTTTATCTCTTTTCTATATTTTCAGTTTTTTACTCAAATCCAGGACTTCAAATCAGAGATGAGCAGAATTCCTTATTTATTCTTCATTGTTCCGTTTTTCTGATTTTTGTTATTATACTTCCAGATATCGAACAGTTTTTATAATATAACAAGTAGTGATTTTCAAAAGTTTTAATTTTGGGAAAAACATTCAGAAAGTGTTAATATTTCTGTGATTTTTGCCAGGAAGTATCGAAACGCCCATAAAAATGAGAAATCATTGTGCTTTCGGTCAAATTTTTTTTGTTTCAGAGAAAATTTGAAATTTGTGGTTTTCATTGGATGTTTCCACTGTTTTTTTTTCGAGGTTCTCCATTTAACAGTTTTCAATTTTCCCCATGACACATATCGAATATTTATTTGTTGAAAAAACACGTTGCTCCCAAAATGTTAACGGTCCATCTTTTGGAAGATTCGAAAGATTCACGTGGCACGGTGAGTTTTTCACTACCGAAATGCGAAACAGTCTGCGACGTTTTAAAGTACAATGGACAAAAAAATCTGATTCATTTTTTTACTATATATTCTTCATGAAATTTACAAAAAATTTATGGAACGAAAAAAAATCCTTGGGCTAGAATTCGAGAAAAAAAAATTCCAAAGTTGAAAGCAGCGCGCTGCAGCGGTAGTGAAAAACTCACCGTGACGTTGCTCACAAAAAGTGAACGGTCCATTTTTGGGAATTTCAAAAGATTCACGTGGCTCACAAAAAGTTAACGGCCCACCGTAAAACCTCTAATAGAACGACACCCGGATCGTCCACTTTGAGCCTATATATCTCATTTCTTTTGAAAGATATCAAAAAGTGGTTAACTAGTAAAATGTTTATCAGGATATCAGCAACATTTTACTAGTTAGCCACTTTTTGATATCTTTCAAAAGAAGTGAGATATATAGGCTCAAAGTGGACAATCCGGGTGTCGTTCTATTAGAGGTTTTACGGCAACTGTTGGGAGTTTGCAAGGCTGTGCAAAAAGGCGGCTGGCCGCTGCCGGCCTCAGCCGCGGCTCGATTTTTGAGGCCGAGGCCGGCCGCGGCTTTTTTGTGAAAGCCGTGAAAAGCCGCGGCAAGCCGAGGCCGGCCGCGGATAGCCTCATAAAAACGCGTGAAGTGAAAATCAATTAGGTGGTTTTTGAATAATTTCGTTTTTTTGTCCTACTTTTCAAAAAAAATCTACGTTTCTCATGAAAAAATTATTTCAAAAGGCCGTGAAAAGCCGCACGGCTAACCTGGGCTGGCCGCGGCTTCTTCGAATATTTTTTCTGAAGCCGCGGCCGGCTCGGCCGTGGTAAAAGCCGGCCGCGGGTGGCCGCGGCCGGCAGTGGCACAGCTTTGGGAGTTTGGGAAAAAAGGATGTGGTTACAATTTAAAAAGTTAACATAAGATGTTAAAAGTGTTGGGTTAAAAAAGGATGGGAAGGAAACAAAAAGAACTGTGAGGAAACTATCAAAAATAGGGTTTCAATGCAATTAGGAATTTTTTAGTTTTGAATTATTCTGTGATCTGCTTCCGCTTTCAAGTATTGAGAATCTGGGCCAATTTCTTGAGGAATTGTGGTGGGAGCTTTTTTGATAAGCTTCACAGTGATCAAATAAGCTGAAAATCAAAATGTGAGAAATTGGCCCAGATTCTCGATATGTACAATACTTGAAAGCGGAAGCAGGTCCCAACACTTTTAACAACTTTATGTGTTAACTTTTTAAATTGTAACCACATCCTCTTTTCCTAAACTCCCACCAGTTGGGCCGTTAATTTTTTGTGAGCCACTTGAATCTTTTAAAATTCCCAAAAGTTGGGTCTCCAATCTTTTGTGAGCTACGTTAATCTTTCGAATCTCCCAAAAGATAAACCGTTAACTTTTTGGGAGAAAAGTGTTTTTTCAACAAATAAATATTCGATATGTGTCATGGGGAAAATTTAAAACTGTTAAATGGAGAACCTTGGAAAAAATACAAGGAAATCAATATTTTGATTTTTGATAGTTTTCAATGTAAATGTGAACAATTAATTCGTTTGTTGAAGAAAATTAAAAATTATTAAGACTTAACAAAAATTTTTGAAACTTCAGTACTTTGATGTGAAAATTAAAACTTTTGAAATTCACTACTTGTTCTATCGTTTAATTGAGCCTAAATGACTCTATTATGTGATTCTTAAAATTAAAAAAATAGGATTTTTTCAAAACATTGTTTCTTCTTCCTTCTTCCGTCTTCCGTCAACGGTCCGTCTTTGCCGGTCAGACTGTGACAAACAGCTATTTATCTGCCGGCGTCTTTTTAGCGGTCCTGTGATTTTTCTGGATCTCCTGGGTGTAACAAATAGGATCATCAGACCAATTATGGTCCACAAGTTTTGGTGGAATCTTAAATTTCCGATATCTGAAAGTTTTATGAGGCCTCTCTGACTTTGTTAAGATAAATCTATAAATTCAACAGTGCTTAAAAAATTATACCGAAATATTATTTAATCCTAGTCGTTCAACGCCCCTTCTGGGATAGATCTCCTTGCTCATGCTCACAATACTCGTAATCTTATGAAAAAGTTGTGTTTCTTTTATGCAGGGTTGGCTATGGGGCGAAATGGGGCAATCCCCGCCCCGCACCCCCGGGGCGGGGATTCGCCCCCGCACCGGGTTGTGGGGCGGGGATGCGCCCCCGCCCCAGAAATTCAACCGCTTCTTATAACTCAGCTCAGGATGAATCAATTGACTTGAAAATTTCAGGATAGCCTAGTTTCGTACCCTGAGGCTGAAAAACATTATTAAAAATGAGATTACTGTAGGTATACGGTATCTACAGTAGCCCATTTTTCGTAAATCAGCCCAGAATGAACCAATTGACTTGAAACTTTCAGCGTAGCCTATTTGGGCATCATGGATTTTCAAAACATTCTCATAAACTAGACTACTGTAGGTATACGGTATCTACAGTAACCCATTTTTCGTAACTTCGCCCAGAATGAATCAATCGAATTGAAAATTTCAGGATAGCCTAGTTTCGTACCCTGAGGCTGAAAAACATTATTAAAAATGATATTACTGTAGGTATACGGTATCTACAGTAGCCCATTTTTCGTAAATCAGCCCAGAATGAACCAATTGACTTGAAACTTTCAGCGTAGCCTAGCTGGGCATCCTAGATTTCAAAAACATTCTCATAAACTAGACTACTGTAGGTATACGATATCTACAGTAACCCATTTTTCGTAACTCAGTTCAGAACCTTTTTCAGAGACTTTGATGATATCGAAGTTGCTGACAACAGAGACGAGTATATTGCCTTTTTAGAAGAACCCGTTCCAGCTGAAATCATTTCACCATTAAAATATTGACACGAAAGACGTTTTCGCTTCCCAAAACTGGCCAGAATTGCGATGAGATACTTCGCAGTGTTTACATCCGAAGCCATTTGCAAGAGGAGTTTTAGTGCTGTGAAACAAGTGATTACTTCTGATAGGTACCGAACCAAAGACTGGCTGATGGAGCAGATCATGATCTCGTATTTTTATAAAAACAATTTCCACTAGTCTCAATTTTTTCGCATTCTAATTTTTTCTATTCACTTTAATAAACTCCTTTTCTTTGATAAACTCATTCTAGGCTGTGTTAGAAAAAATGGGTTACTGTAGTTACCGTATACATACAGTACTTTAAATTTAAATGATGTTTTTCAAGTTCAAGGTACGAAACTAGGCTATCCTGAAAGTTTCAAGTCAATTGGTTCATTCTGAGCTGAGTTACGAAAAATGGGTTACTGTAGATACCGTATACCTACAGTAGTCTAGTTTAAGAAACTGTTTCTGAAATCCAGGATGCCAAACTGGGCTATCCTGAGATTTTCAAGTCAACTGATTCATTCTGGGCTGAGTTACAAGAAATGGGTTACTGTAGTTACCGTATACCTACAGTAACCTCATTTTTATTAATGTTTTTCAGCTTCAAGGTACGAAACTAGGCTATCCTGAAATTTTCAAGTCAAATGATTCATGCTCTCCCGGGGCGGGGGCGAATCATCGCCTCGCCCTCTTTTAGGGGGCTCCCGCGTTAATGCGGGAGCCCCGCTGCCAACCCTACTTTGATGAAGCCATGACTGTGATGAAGCAAAAAACATTTCAAAAAATACAGAAATTCTCAAAAAGGCAAAATCGGAAGTTCCGAAAGTTGGAATTATGGAAATCTAAAATTAAAAGTCATAAATCCAGAAATTCAGAAGTTTGAAAAAAAAAAAATTGAAAACTGAAACATTCGAAATACTCAGAATTTCAGAATATCAGAACGACCAAGTTCTGAAAATGGGAAATGTCCCAATTCGGAATGTCAGAAATTCAGAATATCAGTAAAGACTCTTGAAAAACCGAATTTTAAGAACATTTAAATGTTCAGAAATTCGGAAATAATCAAGTTTAAAAATTAGGATATTCCAAGATTCACATATTCGGAAGTTCTGAAATTGAGAAGTTCGCAGTTTGGGAATTTGAAAATTAAAAAACTCGAAGGGTTGGGACTTCAAAAATTCGAGAATTCGGAAATATAGATTTCCGGTATTCAAACTTTCGAAGTTTCAGAAATTCCGAAACTTGAAAAATTCTAAAAATTGAAAATCCAAAATTTTATTTACTTTTTGAATTATACCATAATATACTTCTGATGAGTCTGCGAGCACGAGATGACAGTTTTTTTTATGATTCGGGAGATCAGCTCATTTTGATTCTATCATGTAAAAACCTGTACAAGAAAACAATTTTCCCAGAATACAATAAATCATTTATTTAGAGAAGCGGCGTACATCAATAATTACAGAGACCCTACCACACACCAAGACTTCATGAATGACATGAGGAAATAATAATATCCGTTAGAAGAGCCTTCAGGATGAGTGCAATGAAGAATGAAGAATAAAACTGACTCGGGAGGAAGGTTATATGTGGGATGCGTTGGGAGAATGGAAAACGGAAACCGGAGTGTGAGACAGAAATAGAGACTGTTGGCAGAATTGTAATGGAAAATGTGGTAGAAAAGAGAAGAGCATTAGGAAACCCGCTTGAGACTATTCGTAGTGCGTTTGGAAAGCAGTGACCAAAAATGTTACTATTCCAGTACACGAGAAAGAGAAGATTGGAGTTCTGAGAGCTTAGGATGGGGGTAGAAAGAACAAAAAGGACCAATAATGACTTGATATACTAAAGGAAACTGGGGAGGAGAACAAAACAGAGAAAAAACACTGTCGCATCGTTAGTCTGCAATTGACAGAAGCTTGGTCCAACAGCATGAATTCTTCCCAGAACGAGACAGAGCCTATCACATTGGTAATTATTATAAAGCAATTATTATAAAATTACGAAATTATCGTGACTCGCGAAGGGATAAAGACTGATTCTTGCTTATCTATAAATTGGAAGTGGTTTGACAGCTAACCAAGTTATACATAAGCAGAAGGACAAATTGGGTAAGTAAAACAAAACGAAAGGTTGCAATTCGTGGGAGGGAAGCGAGATATTACCGGAAATTTCATAGCTAGTGCACGACGTTCGGGGCGAAAAGTAAACCATAATAATCAATGATGAATCGAACGATATTAACTCGGGAGAAATATGGAAAATAGAAAAAAAAACAATAAAGGCAGCTATGTGCGAGAAAAATACTAGTTCAGACCAAGTGCACCACTGATCTAAACGAGCATCAGAATTATATAGGAAATGGTGGAGAGATGAGGGTAACAACGAAATTGGTTATGTGAGAGAGAAGGAAAACATAGAATATTCTTCAAATCTACGGGGTTTTTTTCAATTGAAAACTAACACTGGGAAAAAAGTGGATCTAAACGGGGCGAAACGTATGTAGAACTTGTAAAGTCTGGGCAAATAACTCTAGATGTGCTTTGGTAAGAGAAAAATTTGTTATCGGTATGAGATGAAAAATATGAAGAATAAATGAAGTGCTGTGGAGAAGAACATTATCTAGTCAGTCGACTTCCCTGAAACAAGACATTACATAACAGAACAAATCACACATTTAAAAAATAACTTACTATGGGCACTAACTGTGGTTGGCGACTCAGGTCAGATGAACTGCTGTTCAACGATTGAGTGTCGAGTCCGCAATCATTGTCTTTGCGCATTGTAGGATGACTGGGTTTTGGTTGAGAAATTACGACTGCTTGCGAAGCACTTGGGATAGCAACAGCATTTCGATAGGATCGTTCAGTCTTGGAAACAGGTGCCATCATTGATGTTGAAGCTTGAGATGCTACACCTGTTGAATGAAAAATGGTATTGTGTATCGAAAAAGGAAGCAGTACCGTTTCTTGTGGTGTTCCCGTTGACCAAGTTCAGGTCAACAGAAGTGATTGGTGCACCAGGAAGTGATGACTTCTTTTTGACAGCGTCAGCATACATCCGAGGAGATCGAGGTTCATCTGTTATTAATGGCAACGAAGAGCCATGTCCATTTTCTTCGGTTAGATTTGCCTCCACAAATTGTGATCTGCGAGACTGGAAATCAATAGGCGGTGGCATAGGAAAGTACATTTGATTCGGACGTCCACGACTTCGTGAGTCAGACGAGTGTCTTGATCGGTTCGATGAATTGGACGGAACGCGCATATTCCTTCTAGCCCGAGAACTGTTATTGTTGTTCAAGCCCTTTCTATCCAAGTCATATCCGTCCGAAGCATCGGAGCCTTGTGAATGATTTCTACTCTGACGATTTCGCTGTGCATACGTTTGTCGGTGTTTATGAGAGCCACATGAAGCAGCCGCAACCGCGGCGTAATCAAGAAATCCGTTACGGCGACTGGCGGTTGGTTGTGGTTCGGGATAGTAGAGATGGTTGTTCATGAATGACTGACCCACGGATCCTGAAAATATACTATTTTTTATCGTAGGAAATTGACCAGTTGAACCTCCGCGGCTAAGTCGAGTTTTACTGAGAATTACATGAAATATAAGTAATTTCCGAGAAAAAACTGATTTTCATAAAAAATTTTAGTTTTCTCAATAGGCCCAAAATACGATTTTTTTTTCATGACATACCTGTTGTTGTTTTGTTGTCATCAAAATTCGTTTGTGTTTTCCTAGAAAACTCTTTCGGCGTCTTGACAACGTCACTGAATTGCTTTTTGAACTGAACAGGGACGCCTCCAGTCGACTTCTTTCGAGCGTCGTTCATTACTGGATCATCATCGTCTTCTTCAGACGAATGGTTCCCCAAGGATGAAGAGAGTTCGGGTGAATCAGTGTCTTCGCGTTCAGAAATGCTTGCCGCAGTGGATACGGTAGCAGAAGTATTTACGGAGGCAGTAGATGTCGGAAGAGGCGGACCGGTGAGAATCCGTCCGCTTACACTTTTCTCTTGTCGTTCATGCGAACTTATAGATGTAGCTTCGTCTTCTTCTGTCTCTGTTTCTGTGGTAGCGGTGATTTGTTCTTCTTTTTTATTTGAAACAGATTCTTCTTTTTCTTTCGACTCTTCTGCTTCTTTCATTCGTAACTGCAGGAGAACTTGATTCCTGACATCATCGGCTGGATTGGTGATTTTGAGTGGTCTGGAATCTCGTTTCTCTGCCCCGGCAGTAGTCTTACGAAGCCAGGCATATCGTGACAAATCAATCATTGGGGAGACAAGAGTATTGTGCAATTGGTTCAAGTTGTATGTGACCGAAGTATCCTGTGAAGGAAACGACATAACTCCACTCATCAACCAGTTTCTGTAGGTAAGCTCCTTGGAGGTAAACGGCATGATCATATGAAGTAAAGACCCTTTGTAGACTCTTGATAGTTGGTTTCTCCCTTTTCTTTCTCTCAATGTGACAGCCACTGCAAGAATTTGAAACGCTTGACCAAATGCGTTGGCAATCGATGAGAAATTGTATGTTGAACGTCCGACGTCGTTTGCAGTAAGAAGTGGGTCTTCTAAAGCAAGGTTGCCTGGCTGAGCACGTTTGTGACCATATCGAGCCCCAGCTGCAGACTTTGAAATGTAACAACACTGGCCTGGAGAAATCCCAATTTCCTCGTAGTTAAACTCCATTGAATAAACTTCCAGGAATCGAAGTAACAAGTGTCCGAGATTGACTCCGCTGTCGTAGATTGTCCGATGTCGCATGTTGAGAGCGTAGAGCTGAAATGAGAGCATTTAAAGGAATATTTAATCGAAAAGTCTCACCTGGAAAAAGTTCACAAGCAAGAGGACCAAACCGTATGAAGAAAGACCTCCAGTGAACGTTTGATTGAGGTTACGATAATGGAGGAACTGCTTTAGGAGAAGTACTAACGGCTCGATGAGTGGAAATTCTTCCTTGACCTGCAATATTCACATGTTTTAGAAACTTTTGGTTTTGGACGTAAATGAGATTGATCCATGAACCGTTAGTATAACAAAGCTTGAAACAACTTTAAAGCCCTGAAATAACATTGTTGACCCTTTTGAAACTTGTGTCATTATAAACATTATTGTATGGTCAACAAAAACTTATTCCGGTGCTAATGAGCAGTTCTTTCAAACTTCCATTGTATGTCTGGGTAGATCATCCAAAATACTACCTTTGCAATATACGAAGCTGCTCGAACTCCTTGAACAGTGTTGAACGAAATGTCGATGCTCAATCTGGTGTCCCGATCGACCATCTTGACGATAGGAACAAACGCTCCTCCAAAAACTGTCACCGACTCAGCAATATTGTCATTCTCCAAACCCCGTGCAGTTTCGCCGAGCCACTACAATTGATTCTCATTAATCTCAGATTTAAAAATATATAACTTACATCTCCAGGCGTTCCAACCCAATCGTCACACTCGACGAGAACATCAATGTCGGAAGTAGGAAGAAAGAGGTTCGTTCGAAGACTTCCAAACATTGAAATCTTTATCGGTTTGTGTTGCCAGCGCTGTGAAACTGAGTCGCGAACCTGTGAAAAGCAATTATTGTTGTCTGAGAAAAAAAAGGATGAGACGCAGACAGTTTTTCTCTGCGTCTCCACCTAATGTGTGCTATTTAGGCTTGCCGCTTCGAGTTTGCTACCGCATTCAGACTGCAAAAAATACTCTCTAACCTTTTTTTTTTCTCTGACAGCGATAATATTCGTATTACAAAAATAATTTTGAAAAGTCATACCTTCTCATAAACCTTTGTTCGAAGTCTAACTTCAATTTCGTTTGGTTTAATCCAGTGATAGAGATCCACGATCTCTTCATGTAACCCTTGCACTGTTAGACCATATCGTTTCCTCCGCCATGGAGCGAATGGAAGAGCATCAGAGTATCCAAAATCACGAGTTTCCATCTTAATTTTAACAAATTAGAATATAATTGTCAAGTTATGCTACTTTTACATTTTGGGATTTTGAAGTACACGGTTGCTCTTGTTGCTGGGACTGTCCGCGCAGTTTCAGACCGTCCGACGTTTTCTGTATCTCAGAATCCGACTCTGACACACCAGTATACGACGTTGAAGGGTGATGTGATGATGATATTCTGCTTTCTTCATCCATCTGTAAAAATTAAAAGATATGAAATTCGAATGATTGAAACTCGACAAAATTAGTTGATAAAAACCACAAGAGAGAAATAAACATTCCACAGCTCGGGTGCTCCGGAAATCCGGGGGAAAAATCAAACATAACGAAGATTTTGATGATCAGAGCGTCTGAGAATACAAGAGGTGTGAAGAGGAGAATGATAAGATAATACATCTAGACAATCGTTTTTGAGAAGCTCCCACGTCAAATAGACGAGAGAGAGAGAGAGAGAGAAAGCTATAAAGACAGCGGAAAAGTACGGATACCAGGTTTCCTCACAACACAACAAAACAACTGTTGACAAGAAAAAAACGATTGATTCTAAATAGCGCAGTATCGAAGCATATATAACCACCGTAACCTAAAACTTTCGATCCTTTTGTCTCGATTACTTTTGATTTTCAACAACTTTTGCATTAAAAACCTCCAAACAAGTTGGAAAATAATAAGTTTCTAAATCTAAAAAAATGCCGGAAAACGGACAAATTTTGAAACTTCTCAAAGGGTTCATAAAAGAACAGACGACTTAGTGGATGAATAGGAATTCGGAAAAAACATAGCAAAAATATATCATTTTTTCTCGAACAGACTAGGGAAAAAATCAGTCAAGAAAAGAGTAAACAACAAAGCGGGGGTGAAGAAGAGGAAGAGAGATACGTTCGTTCTCGGAATTCATCCGATATGAGAAAATAGAGTTGGGATCAGACGAGAATTAGACGAAAGACTCTTAAAGACGTTCTAGATTTAGATATGAAAGTTTCGTTTCCTTATTTCCCGCTAAAAACTGTGAAAGAAAGTTGTATCAACAGACTAAATGTGATAATGATATTGCTACTAACGATGAGAATGGAAGCGGAACTAAGTATTATCGATATATATATATTATATATATATATATATCAAATAGGAGAGAAAATGGGAACTGTTTTCTTTCAACGAATATACTTCTTTTACATTGCAATAGACGAGAGATCGAGAGAAATCGATGAGCGAGACGGTGGATGACGGAAAGATAAAAACTAGCGAGATTCTTTCGATTGGCGGAGAAAATAGTCTGTGAGACCATGAGAGATGGAAAGAATGAAACAACAGGAGAGTAGACGGAAAGACCCAAGAAGGTGTAATAACAAAAAATTTATTTTGTATTTGGATTACCATTGGCAATTTAAAATATCTGAGGTTTTTAACTTAACAACACTACGCAGCTTAGCAAAAACGCGTTCTTTCTATCCGTTAGGTGTAGCTAAAATCGATTTCTGGGTCTCAAGTCAATTTACCGTTTGTCTAACAAAACTGATTAGAAAGTAGAGCTAAAAAAGTCGATCCAAACAAAGATCCATGCACTACAAACATTCCCCGACGACAGAAAATAGTTAACGAGTGATGAATAGGAAACACACAGCTACGGTCATCCTTAGTGCTCTCTTGTCCACCCTCTCTTTCATTTTCTCTTCATTTTCGTTCACTTCTCTCTTTCTCTTCAACATTATCAAAATAGATGTTTGCAGTTTGCACAGCAGCAGCCAGCCCAGCTAGTCAGACCCATCGCAACATGCAACTAAATTCCATTCATAATATGAAGAATTATGGGTAGAACACCAACATTAAAAACTCTTAACTATCAGTATACAATATGCGAATTCTACTAAAAAAACAAAGTTTGTGTACTATTTTTTAGAGATAAGAGACAGTGATACTGCAAGTGTCACTAAATTGAATATTAATAATTAGTCGAAACTGTTGAAATGAACAGATCACAGAATGAGCGAAGGAACGACGCGAAAATGTAAATGCATTCTTTATAACCAGCCAGCTTCTTCTTCTTCACGATCATCTCTCTTATCTCATCAAATATCCTCCCAAGTCTATCCATCAAATTGCTTTGCCTTCTTCTCCTTCTGTTTCGCCTTCTTCTTCTTCATTGATAAGAGGCACATAGATAACTTTTGTTGATATCAATAACTGACTAAGTCAGCTATTGATATCATTACCAAAGTTATAAACTATGAAATTAATGTTCCCTTAGCTTAATGAATTCGGATAATTTTTAATTGCTCCTTCATTTGACCTCTAACCGCTTCAGGTATTTTCTTCGAGCGGATAGCCAGTAGAAAAACTCGTATTACAAAAGTAGTGAACGCGCGAGATGATAGTTATTTAGATGGCAAATCGCGCTTTAAAAAAAGCATCGCAATAGAAAAGGAGGAAGTATATATAATCTCTGATCGCCTAGGTGTCCCAGCTGCAGTTTGGTGGAAAATTACGTCGAGACGAATTGTGTTTCGAGTGATTTCAAACTGAAGAACCGGTTGACGGTAAGAAGAATTGAGATAGACAGCTAGCGAACGAGAAAAAACTTCAAAAAATGGGAAAAAATTAAAGAACTATTTCCTCCTTTTTCCTACTGTGTTCAATATACAAAAACAGTTATCTTCTTCTTCTTATCTAGCAAGACGCATCCTTGAAAAAATGAAAACAAACGCAACAGACGTTGAGCCTATTTGAAACGATGCGTTCAAACACAACTAAAGCAAAGACTGGAGAACTACAAATTACGCAAGAATCACAGAGCTCGAGTTGATTCGGCGAGAAAAAACCACTAGTCTTCTGGTATTCTCTCGCAAATTATTACTATAGCAAACAGAGAGCAGCGAAAAAATAAGAAGAAATAGTAAACGAATCAAACAGAACATGGCAGTAAGATCAGAGATCATGTGCAACAACCGTTACATGTTTACATTGATAAAAAAACAGTGATTATCTATTCTGTCTGCGAAGATTGTTGTTTTGCCAAAAAAAAAACTTAGTTTCTGTTGGGAAATAATTATTAGAAAAAGCTTCAACTTTTCTGGCCATGAAATAAGGTTTTTTTTGGTTATTTTTAAATCAAAAATTCGCAAAATAGTCCAGCAAAACAGGAACAATTCTTTGAAATTTTTATCAAAAACCCCTGTGATGCCTTTTGAACAGTTCCATAATTCTTAGAAAGCCCATCGGATATGAACTGTTTTCGAACGGTGTCAAAATTTCGATTATTGAATGGTTTTGAAATTCTGGTTAACCACTTAAAACAGAGTAAGTTCATTCAGACGTATACATACGCACATACCAAAAAAAAGGTATTGTTTAGAGAAGATTGTGAGAGCGAGAGAGAGAGAGAGAGAGAAAGAGAGCGCTACCAGCAATAGCTGCAGTGACGGGCGAAACTGATGATGATGAGTACGAGACAGAAGAGAGATTGCTAAACGGTATAGTAATTAGAGGAGACGGTCAGACAATAAGACGAATTGGAAAATAGAAAACAACTATGACTGAAGGAAGAAATAAAGAAACGGGAGAAATGGAACTGGGTTTCAAGACAATATATATCATATATTGTTCGAAGTTTTACTATTAATGAGAAGCAATTTGAATTTTTATCGAATATGAGTTCAAAGTATAAACAAATGTTTTCGTTAAAAGTATACTCTTAACCGGAAAATTGTTCAAAGTCTGATTTTGAACAAAAAAAACACAATTAAGTCAATTAAAAACTCTTCCCAATGTGATACGTCATTATCACCAAAAAAACCAAGCATCATGCGACACAAAGATCACACCCAACGAAAAAGTATCTTTCTAAAAATCTATAGTAATGTACTTTGACCTTCAAAATTCCAAGGGAACTGATGACAATTATAATACTGTCGAATTAAAAAAAAACTGGCTCCTGAAAATCTCGCTCGTATCGACTTACGAGGCTCCGGCCCCAAAAAACAATACTGTAAAAAGGGAATATACTTTATATGAATTTAGTAGGAGCTTCTTAACTTAATTTAAGGTTTTTCGGTTAAAATATGATTGGGTATCTCTAGGAGTATCCTTAGAATCAGTTTCAAAACGGGAAAACGTTGAAAATGGTCCGAACGAGGCGGAAGTCACTTGGGTTCAAGCGAGGGGGTCAGAAAGCGCGCCCCAGTAAATTTTTCAAAAATTCTCAATTCGCTGCCGAACTTCGTTGGCTGAGTATCACAGTTTTAAACGATGAGCGAGAATACGCGCGTTGCAACCCGTTGATTTTTAAGAAATAGATCATGATATAGTTCAAACCCGCGTTCATTTTAAAATTATGAAATTTCTTCTGGCCTACGAGGGGCGCTTTTTCTGACCCCCTCGCCTGAACCCAAGTGGGAAGTCCAAAATGTTAGTTTTCCCGCTCCGCCTCGTAGATCAAAACAAGCGGCGGCTTTAAGATTGGGGGTACGACGAATTCGAACGCTTCCAAAATCGAACAGACCTAAAATCGAACATGTGTCAAAACAGAACAAGAGCAGAATCGAACTGTGTCGGAGTCGAACTGTCCCTAATTGGAACGCTGTTAGCCATGGGGCGCGCTTGCATAATTTTTGTTTTCTCATTTTTTCCCCGCAAATTTTTATTTTTTCCTTTAAAAAAAATATTTTTTGTTGTTTTTGTTTCCCAATAAAACTGATTCGTAATATATTTTTTA
>NC_013489.2:8584953-8600307 GCF_000004555.2 Caenorhabditis briggsae
GCGTTCGAATTCGTCGTACCCCCTTAAGATTCTCAGGTGTCATTTTTGAAATTCGACAATAGAAAAAATGATAAAATTTTTTGTTTCATATAGAACATTCTGCGACGAATGATTGAAAATTATATATTTTCTTAGGTTTTGAGACTACTTGGAGAGTTAATTCATCGAAACTAGTTTCGAAACTGTCCGTAACTTCTATAAAAAGAAAAAAAGGTTCCGTAAAAAATGTGTCAGAAGAAAACTAAAAGAAATACATATTTTCTAGGAATTGAGAAAAACAGCTGGGAAAATCAAGAGGCTCAGAGAAACGATTGAGAAGATCGGCGGAGTGGCGTTGAGAGAAGATGCCTTAAAGCAAGAGAAGGCGAGAAACTAGGAGAAAGTTGACAGACAACAGAGATTATTATAGCGACCAGAGGGGGTGAGAGAAAACACAGGAGAGAGTACATTGTGAGAAGAGACGCAAAACCCTGTGCAGAAACAATTCAAAAAAAAATGAAGGAGAGAGAGAGACCCCGCGCCTTGTGGAAACAGAAAACTGGCGGCCGATCGGAAAACGAAATAGAAGCAGAGAAACGATGCTGAACGTGGGCGCTGCGTGGAAGAAAAAGAAGTGTCCGATAAACTGCATGCCTTCAATCAAAAGTTTGGTTCCGGAACGGACCGAATTCAACACACATAGAAATTTTTATATTTCGTCAGTAGAAAAACTAGAATAAAAAAATATAATTTAGTTGAACTTGATAGAATTGCAATAAAGAGTCATCATATTATGCCTGTATAAAAATCAGAGCTGTGGAAAAGAAGATCTTGTGGGCGTGGCCAACAGTCCCCGTAAAACCACCGTAACCTGAAATTTTCGGACCTTTTCTCTAGATTACTTTTGCCTTTCTACAGCTTTCGTGTTGAAAAAATCTAAACGAGTCGGACAATTAAAAAATTCTGAATTAAAAAATGCCAAAAACCGGATGAAAATCGAGAAAAAAAATTTCTCCGATTTTTGCATGCTAAAGTATAGCTTAAACTTCATAGAATCGCAATGAAGAGTAATACTACAACTAGGAACTATACAAGTGGTCCATTTTTCTGCGAGATTCGAATCACCAAAAAGAGGATGATTCTGTAAAATTTTGGGGAGAATGCGGAAATCGTCAAACGAAAAAAAAAAACTGAAATCAAATGTGAGAAAACTGGTGACGGCTGGTCGGATGCGGGTAATCTCCGGCCCGCCCAGAACTGCGATCTGAGCCGAGATTCTACAATTATCATTCGTCGGATGAAAATTCGTTAAAAAGGCAGATTTTCAACTTCAAAAATTGTTCGATGCAATTTTTCGAGAAAATAAACTGAAAGGAAGTGTGAATCATCGTTCAAGCGGTACTTCTTCATATTCATGTGATTTTCATTAATTTCGCCACAATGCATAATTTTCAACAGACGAAAATTTCGATGTGTACTTTGTTCATTCAAATAAACCAGTTGTTTGATGGAAGTATAATGGGTTACTTTACGAAAAAATCTTACTGAAAATCACTTGTTATTCATAGAAGCAAACCAGCAGTTTATCGGTAATTATCTTCTGCAGACAGAAGCGGAAGGTGGTCATGTTCTAGAAAACTCCAGCATTTTTTATCGTCGAGGCTGCAGAAATTTGCTGGTTTTGCTTTCATCTGTATGACAGCAGTAATATTCGATGCTATTTCTATTTAGTCTCAAATCTGTTTATTCTGATGAATTGTCAATAGTCAAGCGATAAATTAAACTGTATCTATTCTACGCTCATCTAAATATACCATCTCTAGAGATATTCCTGTCAGCAGACATACAGAAGTATAAGTAGACATTTTACAAAAGCAAAAAATGAAGCACACAACAATAAAATCAAACAGAAACGATGCTAAATCACAAAAATGCGTTCGTTGTACAAAAACAGAGGTCGTCGCAGGTATTCAATAAGTTACGAATTTTTCATCCGAGAGCGCTTCGCGACAGTACACTTCATTAAAGGCACACCAACTGTTGCAAAAACACACGCGGTGGTATGATGTTACTGTAGAAGAATGGGTCTCGCAGCGCACTGCCAAATCTATTGATTTCCATCAAAAACTTTCGTTTTCAACATCGCAATTCATCCTTCTCGACTATTTTTTATCTCATTTCTCGTTGGATTTTTTTTGAGCAGTTTTATGTCGTTATGTGTCAACAATTACAGGGCTGTCGGTCAAACTACTATGAGAAAGTAAAGATTTTGTATTTCCAACAACATTTTGCTGTGCGGTTTTGTAAAGTAAAAGTATTTATGTAGCATCGATTGTTATTTCGGATTCACTGCTAATTTTTTTTTCATTTCATCAGTTCTTTTTTTTTCATTCACTTATTTTTGGCAACAACACGGGCGGCTCGAAAGGCGCCGGTTCTCTAACTCTCTGGCTGGTGCGTGGCGAGGCAAAACAGAAAACAGATAGAGTGTACCAGACAGAACGACGGAATTATCGATTGAAGCCTGCTGGCGGCCCGAAGGACTCTTGGTTTCTAGCAGTGTTTTTTCTATGACTGTTCAAATCGATTTCTCTGTCCAACCCCGTTTCCCCTTTGGGCTGGTTTTGTTTTTCCATCATGTGTTTTCCTCTTTCTGTTTTTCTTCGCTTCATCAAAAGCCCTAAAATTTTGAATCAGTCTTGATATGAAGCTCTATTTCCTATTTTCTTATATATCCATCAACAAAGCATCTCAGGCCAGGTGGGGAAACACATTTCAAAACCAGCTCTATTTTTCCTTGATCTTCTTGGTTTGCATGTTCAATCATCTGTTCAATTTCAGATGCTTTCGGCACTTCGAACTGCCGGAGCTTTAAGCACTCGACGCCTTGCTTCGACTCAAGCGATCGCCAGTAACAGCGAAGCACCAAAGGGTATTGCCACAACAGGTTTGTTCAGATTATGAACAAAAATATGTCTCCAAATTTATTGTGAATCATCCTGTAATTCATGTTGTTCTTTCAAACATTCCGATTTCAATATCCTGTTTTTTCCTATTTCTTTTCGGAATCTTTGGTTTCCTCTCCTAACTTCAACACGGCTTGTTTTGAGACCCCGCAAATTCCGGGGAAAGAAAAAACCGGGGAAAAAAATCGGGGAAAAGTGGGCGGCGTCGGGGGCGGAGCCTAAAATGCAACCCTGGCACAATTTTGCCGCACGGTTTTTTAGCACATTTGGACGCGGTCATGAGGGGGCGGAGCCTAAATTGCAACCCTGGCACGGTTTTGCCGCACGGTTTGTTTTCGCCATTTTTCTCGACTCCGCCCACTTTCCCCGGTTTTTTCCCGATTTTTTTTCCCGGAATTTGCGGGGTCTCCTTGTTTTTTAAACGTCTTGTAAATGCGCTCCGATGCTAACATTTTTATACCGTAGTAAAAGGCGTAGGTCTCGACACGAAATCTTTGAGTCGCTACTCGCGTGCCTGCACTCTATATATCGGAAAAACGCGGGAAAAAATTAAGACACCTCTCCGAAAAAACTGTGATTTTATTAATGTCATTTAAATATTCGATTTTAAATATAGTCTCTTTTTTATTTTTTCACCAAACTATCATTTCAGGAACTCCCTTCCTCAATCCATCTTCAAAAGCTGAATATGCGCTGGCTCGTCTCGACGATGTCATGAATTTGGCACAAAGAGGATCCATCTGGCCCTTGACCTTCGGTTTGGCTTGCTGTGCTGTCGAAATGATGCACTTCGCTGCACCAAGATACGACATGGACAGATATGGAGTTGTTTTCAGAGCTTCCCCCAGACAGGTAAGATTAGAAGCTTGATTGATGACAATTCAACAAGAAAGGTGATCTCCCCGAGTAACCAAACTGCTAGACTTTGATTCTTCGCTAAAATATCGAAATTATATTTTAGGCTGATCTGATCTTCGTGGCTGGTACCGTTACAAACAAAATGGCACCAGCCCTTCGTCGTATCTACGATCAGATGCCAGAAGCCAAATGGGTGATTTCCATGGGATCGTGTGCGAACGGAGGAGGATATTATCACTATGCGTACTCGGTCCTTCGTGGATGCGATCGTGTTATTCCAGTCGATATTTATGTGCCAGGATGTCCACCAACTGCTGAGGTATGAAGACAATATTGAAGTATCTGTCTGTAGATGTCATATCTATTTTGAAATGAAGTTATCAGTTGAGGATTTCGATGGAAACAACTGATTTCAGGCTCTTCTTTATGGAGTTCTTCAATTGCAAAAGAAGATCAAGCGTAAGAGAGAAGCACAGCTGTGGTACAGGCGTTAGGCACAAGAACGAAGAAAAGAGAATACGAGGGCGTTTGAAAGATACATCAAAGGTTATTTCTACGAGTAAGCCACCATAATCTTCAACCGAAGTTGCATCCATTTCTTTCGATTTTCCTCGTTTCTCTTTTGTCAGATAACCATAGTTTCTTTTACGGTGTTCTTAGCTTCTGTTTTTTACCTCATTTTTTATTCGAAAAATAAACAGAATTTTCCCTTGTTTGTTTAGAGCTACTTTGTAGTTCTACTGTTTTTTTCTCTTTTTATATTATATCAGTCATCCGGACTGGACCATTGTGGTTATCTATTTTCTTCTATTTTTACTGTGTGCACTTTTAAGTTTGAAGTGATTCGTTAAAAGGGGAATCATGCCGCTTTTTCATAGCGCCGCGATTATTTCGAGTTCGAAATTCACCTAAGTTCAATTGTGTGGTACCAATTATTTTTCATCTGCTCTTCTACACGCTAGCGAGAAAAATTGCTTCCCTTTTCGCGCAATATGTCTAGACTAATCAAATCCACACAAGCCAAGCGCCTTTCGAACGCTAAATCGGGAAAAAAAACATCACAAAGATTATGGAATTTCACTGCTGTACTATCTCTTTTTTGTTGTTGAATATCCGTATTATCCTTTCGCAGGTCCGTATGATTTTCTTTTTCGACACTCTGATATCCCACTAGCAGAATGCGGCCAAAAGCGATCCCGTCGACCCGCATATTTTCGAACGAAATCTTACAAAACAAAAAAGTTGTAGATCACATTCAATCGATGGGATTGAGGAGTATTTTATGACAGAGACTCAGTGACTCGCGAACGGATAGTATCATTCTTTCGAAATTTCTTTGCATACCACTGATTTTTGTGATGTTTTTTTGGACCCATAACTATTTAATCTCATAACAACAGTTCATAGCATATAAACTGTCTTTCGTCGGTGGTTATATTTGGAGGAAGTGGACTAGCGTACTTGTGAGGAGTCATGGATTATAACGGTCCTAAAATGATAGGGTTGCACGGAGCAACCTATCCTTTCCCTATAAACAATGGCTTGAGTCCTGAGGATAACCAACAAATTTGTGTACGTTTTGCATTCCAGTGTCAAGGACCAAATTCAGTTTACAGTCCACCATCTTCTCACTCAAACAACATATTGCGCAACAGATCTGCAGCGCTCTTGGCAACCGCAAGCGCATGAATAAAAACGAGCATCAAAAATTCCTTTTGGAATCTTTATACAGCAATCAACAAGCTCAAACTCTCTATCAAACGGTCTGTCAGAGATCTCTACTCTAGAAACTATTTTTAAACTTTAAATATTTTCGTTAAAAATTCCAGATCCACAGCCTCCATGCCAACGGAGTTCTAAAATTGGAGGTGAGATAGAATGATAATTTTATTTAGAATAGGTCTTGCACTTAAACATGAAAAGTAGCACAACAACTCCGAATTAATGGGGAACTCTGTGCTTCATTCGCAAAAACCGCAAGAAAACAACTGTGTTCAGTGCTGTTATTCGGAGGGAAGGAAACTAGCAAATTGCCGGTTTTTATGCAGAGCGAAGCAAAATCAGCAATTTGCTGCAATCGCTGTCGTACAGGGACCGGGAAAAATTATTAAATGCACCAATTTTCTAGACCTAGGCCACCTTTGTGGCGTGCTTGCCAACAAGTTGGTCCAAAAAAAGTTATTGTAGTTTTCTAGGCCAATTGCTTGTCTACGTAGACTCCACAACAAACCAAGTAATACCTCACTTGGGTTCAAGCCAACGGGTCAAAAAACGCGCCTCAATAACTTTTAGGCCAGAAGAAATTTAATAATTTCCAAGTTGACGTGGATTTGACCTAATTAGTTTTAATCAACAAGTTGCAACGCGTGATTTTTTCGTGCAACGTTTAAAAGTTTGATCCTCAGCCACATAATTCAGCAGCGAATGTTTTCTAAAATCTCACGTATACTGGGGCGCGATTTCTGACCCATTGGCTTGAACCTAAGTGAGACCTTGCAGGAAACTCCCTGTGCCTTAATTTTTGTGCTCAACATTTTTGCTGATTTTGCTATTCGCGGATTTTCTGCAACGAATATACTTAGTAAAAGTATGATCGCTAGCATCTGTAGAATCTGAAAACCGAACATGATTGCAAAAATGACGAGACGAAAGTTGGAAATATTACATTTTTGCCGCGCCGGCCCGTAGATCAAAATAAGCGACAGCTCTCAGGGGCATGAACAGATTCACTAGGTTTATGATCATATTAAAATCGAAAACTATCTTCCCAGTTATCTCTAATTTCGAAAAAGCGATCACTTTTTGTTTCCCATTTGTCTCGCAATCTACGACTCCACTTCTTTATGCCGCGCCAAAGATATTGTCGACGTTGCAATTCTCTTTTCTCTGCGTCTCTCCAGCGGAGTATTATGTCTCGCAATCTATGAGAACTACATTCAGACAGTCGTCACTCTGCTCTCAATGTTTTCCGGTACCTTTTTTGAATCATCCTCGACGTTCGCCTTATGCTTTATCTTTTCTACTCATTTTTTCGAGGGTACAGAAGATTTTTAAAGGAAACGATTTTGTCGTTGTTGTATATTGCGTTGTTCAACTTCTAGATATTGCATTATCTCTTAATATAGTATCCTGGATACACTCAATTAGGGCAAATACTCATTAGCTTGATGATCTTTTGCTAAATGCTCACTTGCTAAGTATGCTCACTTGCTAAACTCGCTCATTTGCTAAAATAGTCTCACTTGCTAAATTTCATGTGCTAAAATTTTGTCATTTGCTAAAAATGAAAAAGTGGAAATTTTGCTGTTATTTGCTAATTTCAGTACTTTTTGACTCAATTTTTTACAGAATATTCCGGTTTTTGCTTTAAATTTTAAGCTTAGGCTTAAACATCCGGTTTTCCGGTAAGTAGTTTCAGCCTAAGCCTTCAATTTGAACAAATCCTCTATTTAGCAAATGATCAAAATTTAGCAAATGAAATTTAGCAAGTGAGACTATTTTAGCAAATGAGCGAGTTTAGCAAATGAGCATATTTAGCAAGTGAGCATTTAGCAAAAGATCATCAAGCTAATGAGTATTTGCCCCCAATTTTTTGTGCGAATTGGCGTAAAATTGTTATGGATTCGGGTGCCAACAAATAAGATATCGTTGACAGTACCCGTAAGCCCTACATCGTTATTCGTTCCTAAAAATTGTAAAAGCCTGATTTGTTTTCAATGCGTTGCATAATAAACTATTCATCGAAATTTTTTTCAGATGCCGCCGAAAACGTCGAGAGCTCAAAAACCGTATGATAGGCCACCACAAATGCCAAATGGGTCAAGACAGCCGTATGGCACTCATCACTATCCACAAAACCCCCAAATGCACAATATGGTTCAAATGGCATCACATCATAACGGGTATCCGATGGGACACATGCAGGCGGTGAGACAGAAATCAGTATTCTTTAAGTTTGATGTCTTTCAAAAAAAAATCATCGATCGCTATCAACTTTTCAGTATTTTAAGCCAAACATTTCACTCTGATGGTGTGAATTAGCATTTATACACTTCTTTCCAGGTTTCAATTTAAATTTTTCAGCCTGTGAAGATTTATGCGGATCCTTTCGACACCGTTCGTCTTCCGTTTTTCGATGTACTCAATTGTTTGTTGCAACCTATTGAATTGCAAGCAAACAACAACAACAACAAGCAAAATAAAATGGTAAGAATGTATTTATTATTTAAAACTATAATTCTCGAGTCTTTCAGGTGGCGTGCAGCTTCCAAACAACTCCTGATCAGAACAACAGACTGTCAACGCGTGCTGATGCCATTACGCCGAGATTTGAGATACAGCTGAGGTGATACTAAAAAATTATTGATTTCGGTTTAATCCATTTTTACAGATTTTTCAATATCACTGAACCAGCTGCACAGCAGAAGGATGATTTTCCAGTGAACTGTTCAGTTCGTATCAATGATCAACAAGTCACCCTACCGGTAAGATCGAATTTATATAGATGTTATGTTATTGACTTGGTGAACATCAATATTTAAATAATATATTCCAGAATATAATTCCGACAAACAAACCAAATGCTGAACCGAAACGGCCTTCACGCCCAGTTAACATCACCCAATATGTTCAAAATTATCGAGGTTTCAAACGAGATCATAATATTGTCATCGACTGGCTCTCCGACAGACGGGTATATGCTGCAGGAGTGTATTTTGTACATCGTCTCAACTCGGATATTCTTTTCCAACGTCTCGATTCCAATAACGGCAAACATAGAAGCATCTCGGCTACCAAAGAAGAAGTGATGAAGAAATTATCTGGAGGAGAAGATGACATTGCTATGGACCAGCTCGTCATCAGTCTTCTTGACCCACTGTCAAAAATCAGAATGAAAACTCCTGTTAGATGTGAAGATTGTACCCATCTTCAATGCTTTGATCTGATGTCCTATTTGATGATGAACGAGAAAAAGCCAACGTGGCAGTGTCCAGTGTGCTCTGGTTATTGTCCATATGACAGACTCATCGTCGACGAGTAAGTTCAAACAAATTCTGTTTAGTATTTGTTTACTACTGTTCTGGCTGACTTCTGGTGATGAGGAGCTATAACAGCTATAACATTACCTTTAAAACAGAGCAGGTGTGGGTTGGATATCAGTAAATAAGTTTTCCGTCCAGTTCTGATCGAGTAACAGTTACTATCAATAGTTTTAATACTCCTCTTCTGCAATTTTTATAAATCGTTACCTTTTACGAATACATTTCAGCTATTTCCTCGACATGCTAGCAAAAGTTGACAAAAACATGACAGAAGTGGAGTTGAAAGTAGATGGTTCTTACGAAGTCATCAAGGAAGAAGAAGGTGTTTGTCTCTCAGACGACGACGATGATGATGATGTCAAACCAAACGTTAACACTGGTCCTTCAAGCAGTAATGCAGTCCCAGAAAATGGCGGAAAAAAGAAGAAACCAGTTACTGAGACGGACATAATTACACTAGATGATTCTGATGATGAGGATTTGAACAGAGGTATACAAAATTCATTGAACATCAACCATGCATCTGAGAGACAATCAGGTTCGCAATATATTTGTATTAGATAATCACATAACATTGATTTATAGTTATTCGAAAATTGGCAATCCGAATTGAAACTTTTCAGGATCAAACGGGGACAGACCAAAGACTCCTCCACCGAAGAAAGGAAATGGTGCGATTGAAATTATAACTATTGACGATAGTCCGCCACGGCCGATCGCAGCTCTTGCACCTCAACAACCACCAATGCGTCAATTATCTCAACAACAATTGCATAATACTGCAGCTCCACCATCACCGGCTGTTCTCAGTGCTGGTCATTCTCCTATGGGTAATGGTTCAACTGGAGTTCCGACGCTCCAAGCTGCGATGGATCAAATTGTTGAAAGGCATACAACACAACGGGTAAAAGACAAACATGTTAAGTTTTACCACTCTGTCTCTTATAGATGCCTCATTCTTCGCAATCTAACCTGATGCAACAAGCTCCTGTTCACATGAATTATCAACATTCGTACATGAATGGTCAATCCTCGGGTCCTCAGACACCAACGTCGCAATTCGGATACACGGTGAGCATCAGAATGTCACTCAGCTAAACTTGATCAAACATTTTTCCCGACATATAAATTTGAACATTTTGGAAATTATATTTTTAGTCAATGATGCCGCAACCGTTTCAAACGCAAAGTGGGCTCATCGGCAGAAACAATCAAATGGTTCATTTGCAACAACAGCAGCATCCATCGCACCAACAACATCAACAATATCAACAACATCAACAGCATCCACAACATCCACAACAACAGCAAGGAATGATGTCGCCGAGTTACTATAGCCCACAACAAATTCAAAACGGTAAAAATTTAATTACGAAGTATAGATGAGCATGAATGTCGAAATATAGATATGGTTCTTATATTCTCCAAAAAAATTTTTTCAAAACCGCACAATCAGCAAGATTTGTCACTTCTATAACTAGAAATTTTCATCGTTGGTGATTTTATTCTTTTCCATTGCACCAGTTTCTACTACTTTCACTCAGTCTTTTTCTTCTCATTAGGTTTGCCGTCTCTTTCAGGGAGTCATCTCGGACCACCACGTCTGATCGCATGTCCCGGACCAAGTAACACTTCTCGATTGAATTTTCCAACTGGTCATCTCGTTGACAACCCACCACCTCCAGGAGTAACCGTTCGCAATTCGCGACGTCCAAACTCGAGAGTCAATTGATTGGTCTATTTGGCCGGGAGACCTTTTAAAAAAATCCCTTTATCTTTTTTTAGCATAATTTATTTTGTTTCCCATTCGCCTGCTCTTTACTTTCTCCGATTGAATCATTCTCACTGTATTTATTAGTATTGTCAAATGTTCTTATCGCATATCGAAAATGCAACACTATCATATTTTTGACTGAGCTAGAAAAATGCACCCGATCTTCACTCCTTTCCACTTGTCCTCTAAATCGGAATATATCTGACATTCTATGTCGAATGAAGCACTACTTTTATATAAAATGCATGTCGTTTCAATTTATAGTAAACATGTCTATCGTATTTCAATAATCGCGTGTTTCAGGCTTCTACTTTCCACCACCACAACAACAATATCAGCCACCTCAACAGTACCGACAAAATTGATGACGACTTTTGTTCGATAAATCCTTTTGAATGATGAATTCTAGTTTTCATGACCGTCAGAGTTCTTTAATTTTCGTGATTTCTGTCTTTATTTTTATTGTCATATGCTTGATTCCACTGGATTTTATATTTCTTCCATTGTTTTTTCTCGTTTCCTCCATTTTGTAAATCTCATTTGAAAGAGTAGAGAACTTGGGTTCTGCTCGAATTTTCATTTTCCCAGTTTCGTTTCCCCACCACACACACATCGTCCACACATTTACAATTCAAATGCTCTCTTCTTTTTCACTAATATTCTCGAAAATGTTGATTCCACAAATGAAAAATCTCATTTTAATACTGATGAATAGTGACATTGATTATTATTGTTATTGAACTTCATATAAAACATTAACATCACAACTCGGAACAGTCGGAAAGAAAGGAGGAAGAAAAGACCGGGAAAAGAGAAAGAATTACAAAGGAAATCACTAACGAATGTATTAGGAAAATTAGAAAAAGCAGAAAAAAGGAGGAAATAATTTTAAAACATAAATGTAATGACCCGGATTGGTATAAGCAAAAGAAAAACTGTTGATATTCTCAGGGTTTCAATTCAAAATATAGAAATTTCTACTCACAATATTCGAATTCAGCGTATTTTTTTTGGTTCAAAGTACAGTTCCTTTTTGAAGCTGTATTTGATTATTAAGATTTTGGATGAATTCGAACTTTTGAAGGTGAAATGGGAATGTGATATGACTTTTCAAAAGCAAAATATTATTTGATCTAATGGCAATTACTTATTTACTTTACCAGAATCAAAAATACAAAAATTAAAGGCTTAGAAATATCTAATAAAACAACACAATGATCATGTCAACTGTTGCTGCCTCCATTCTGTTGTAATCCTTGGTCTTTTTTGAGGCGGAGAATGTGGTTCCACTTTGATATATGCATTCGGGTCCATTTTGTATGGAGGTATGGGACCGCCCAAATCCAGTACAGAGTGTCCATTGAGAGAAGAAATATTAGGGGATAACAGAGAAGATGAGCCATTTGAAATTCCGTTTGCCGATAGGTTGCTTGCTGAAAACCCACACTTTTTTAATTGGCAACAGTTTCAAACTAACAAAAAACATCAAGATCTTTGAATGCACTTGAACAGTTTCACCTATATTTTCGAAAATGTTTTTAAAAGATATAAATTATAAAAACGGCCTTGAGTAAAATGAAACACTTGAACTTTTTTCGGAGAGAAGTGTTTTTAGTCTGATCCTAGATTCCAGTTTTAATGATTGAACTCACTGCTTGGAGCCGGTTGTGATACAGGTCGTTGTTGTAGATTAGTCGACCATATATTCTGATCAGCAGCTCGAGACGACGGTACAAGATCGCAATCAGCATCGGCAGCGGCAAGGGGATGAAGACGAGAAGTATCATAAGCGAAGGACGTGGAAGGCGGGAAATCGAGATGTTTGGAGGAAGAGGAGGACGAAGAGGGAGCAGCGGAAGAGGAGGAAGTCAGAGGGTCATTTCTGAAAATAAATTTTTAGAAGCAGTGTTGGATGTTTGAATATATTACCGTTGTGGCAAGTGTCTGGTGTAGTTCGGATTGAAAATCAGGTTCTGGTATAGGTTCAAATTGTGATGTCTTTGAGCGTTAGATGCCTGCAAGGCGGCAGCCGCTGCTGCTGCACCCGAAGATGTTCCTTCAACGGCAGCAACGGCAGCTGCGGCAGCGGCAACCGCGGCAGCAGAAGCCGAAGAAGCGCTTGCAACAGAGTTGTTCTGATTAGAGTTATGTCCATTAACAGCCGGGATTGGAATTTGAATAGCGGGAGAAATCGATGGTCCAGGACTGTCATCATCGGATCCTCCTCCACCATTATTCCCCTCTTTCCGATTTAATGCATCCATTATATCGTTGTTTGTACGAGATTCGTGAGGTTCATTGTATTCAGTGTACTTTAATAACACTTTATCCATATCAGTGGAAGCGTATCTGAACGATTTGTGGAGATGAAAAGATTACTTTTGATTCAAGAAACTCACTGAAACAGTTTGTTGGTTGAGTTGAAGACGATGAGTGCAATTTCACAGTCACAGAGGACGGAGAGCTCGTAGGCTTTCTTCATTAATCCAAACTTTCGTTTGGTGAAGGTCACCTGCAAAATTGATATTTTGATCTCAACTGGTTCATTCAGTTTGTACAGTAATCCCTAGTATTATTTATTTTACTAATCTAATATATCCATTTTCTGTCTCTGTCCTCTTTTTAACTCTCACCCACGCATCCATTATCTATCTCTCTATCACTTCTTTCACTCTTTTTTTCTTTTCCTTTTCAGCATTAATTTGGAATTCCAGCTGTCTATCCATCATACATATTCCTTCCTTCTTCTTTCTCTACTTCTTCTTCTTCTTCCCCAAAAATTCCGTCGTCATTTCTATTTTTGTATCGATTCTAAAAATAGTCGCCCCTTTTTCTTTTTTTGTAGTTCTTCTGCTTTTTCAGGCTCTCGCTCTCGCTCGTTGTGGCTATCAAAATGAGAGAGAGAGAGAGAGAGAAGAGAAACTTGTTTTCTCTTTTTCCTCCCAACTTCTCTCATTTTTACATACTTTTCTCCACTCTATCTGTTCTTTTGATGTCGTCAGAGGCAAGGCAGTGTACAAAAATCAGATACGCAGATGGACGTGCCAACGACGGCGCGCTGATGACGTCATCAGAAGAGCATGAAAAGAAGGCGATGCGGGGGAGCAACAAGAGAAGAAAAAGAAGGAAAAGAAGACGACGCAGCACTTTATGCTTCAGATTCCTTTACATGGAGAAGAAGAAGAAGAAGAAGAAAAAAGCTATTTACAAGTAACCTTTCACACAGTAGATTTTAAACCTTTTTCCAGATATATGAACTAAATATGCCCTAAATATGCGAGAAATCCTAATTTATGCCTTCCAGATTCAATTATAAAAGATTGAGATTACGGTTTCCCAAAAGTTTGAACTATTTTGTAAACCGTAGGAATCAAAAAAGCTGAAAGAATTACTGTAGGATACTGTACTTTTGATAGATTCATCTTTTTAGGACAGAATCCATTTGTCTTCTTCTTTGCTTCCCACGTGACAATCACGAGAAAACATGTCACAAATCAAAAAAGATGGAATCGAAGGGGGAAGAAAGATAGATGTCTCTAGAAAGTGAGAACTCCTCTACGACTTATTTTCCAAGAACAAAAACATTGTAATTTCTCAGTTAGGAAGTTTGGGGAAAAATTGAAAAGAAGAAGAATCAGAAGATGAGTAATCTTTGTATCTTCAAGACTTCCTGGTGATAACAGATCTCCTTAAAGAGGAGATTAGACGGAGGGTTATTTGAAAACGATGATCATATTTTTTAATATATTTTTTTTACTTATTTCTTTCGAAGACAATCAATTTCAAACTAATCGAATAAACAGGGTATAATTTTCTAAACACTACCATGTTGTAGTCCTTGAAGAATTCTATCATATCTAATTTATTTGATCATAAAATATGGATTCTAAAAGAAACTATGGCAGGCAACTGTGATTTTGCAAATCTCTGATATGTATGGACTAGGGAGGTTTCAAAATTTCTTTTTTTCAGAAATTAAAAATATCTGAAACTTTTAAATTTATTAACTTCCATTAACTTCAACAACCGTAGTAACTGTTTTACTGAATCTGTTTTTGAATGTCAATTTTAGAAAGTATACCGTTTCTTCTCACTTTCCCACTTTCCCACATTTCTTTTTTGAAAAAAAAACAAACCTGTCGATTTCTCTCATCCTGTATCCTGGTGATTTGAATTTTCTTGCGACCCATCGCCGTCTTAACGTAACGATTGCTCAGACCTTGAATTTTTGCAAGCGGGGAGAACCTGAAAAACTACAAAGACTGTATAAAAAAAAGAAGTTTCAAGAGAGAGTGCAAAGAGAAAAGGAAACTTTAAGAAATAAAAATAAAATGCGGGAAACACCATTGGACATGAAAAAAGGAGAGAAAAAATACAAGTAGAAGAAGAAGAGGAAGAGGCAATGGAGGTGTTATGAATGAAAAAAAAAGAAGAAGAGAGTCTATCAAAAATAGGAGACGCAGTGGATGAGAGAAAAAAGGAGTTGAAAAAAGAGAGATTTTTCATCATTTTTCGGGTGCCTTGACTAAATGATGATCAACACAATCAGAAAATAAAAAATAAACTTTTTATGGAATTGTACAAGAAATCGGAGATGCTTCAGCTCCGCCCACTCCGGAAAAGGGGCGGAGCGACTGGGAGGGAAAAAAAAGAATGGAGAGAATTAGAGAAAAATATTAGAAGAATGGGAAATAGTGATAAGGAAAGTTGGGTTTTGTTCATCATTTCAAAACTG
>NC_013489.2:8600317-8679494 GCF_000004555.2 Caenorhabditis briggsae
CAAAAGAAGTTTCAAACCACTAGGACTCCTGGATGTCAGGAAAGGCAAAGAAATCACCAAAGCACAAAATCTCTTCTTTTTTCTTTTTTCTTTTTCTTTACTTTGTAGTCTAAATCTTCTATTTTTCCTTCTTCAAACGACATTTACATCTCAAAAAATGGAGTCAAAAGTGATGAAGATAAAATAATAGTTTTTGATTACTAATCCTGCTAATCCTTTTCAACTTTTCAATGAATTTCCTGCCCTGGAAAATAATAAAATTCAGGTTTTTGAACAAATCAAAAGACAAGTGATCAATCAAGAGAAACCAAATCGTTTTTTGATGAAGAGATTCGAATCTTTTGATAGTGGTCACACATTCCTTTCTTCCCTTAATTCTCATCTTTTTTGAATCTGAATTTTCAATTTTTCTCACAGGTTCATTTCAGAACTTTCCCAGTGACAAAACACATGACTTGTCTTCTTGTCAGCTGAAAAATGAAAGATGAAGAAAAAATGTTTTCGGAAAGGAAACGAACGACAAAAAGACAAAAAAAAACATCATTGATTGAGTCATCTTTTTTGTCTTTTTCTCCGGTTTTCAACTTTTTTCTAGACATGAGAAAATGGGCGATGGACAAAGTCTTTTTGAAACTTTGAAACAAAAAAAGAAGAAAAAGATCCCAGAGAGATTGGTGAAAAAAGAAAAGCATTTTTGTCAAGTCGAGAAGACAAGAAGACTATGAGATTAGCGTTGGTTTTTAACTTATGGGAATTGAGGGATTCAGATTTACAAAGAATCAGAGAAGACCAGAAAGCAGGAACATCTAGAACTGATCTAGAAAACGGGGTTATAAATATGAAAGTGGGGTTATAAAAATTAAAAATTCTAAAAAAGAAAATCATAAAAGTTTTTGAACACTAAAACTCTGAAACTATGATAAAATTGTTTAAAAATGTTTTCAATGATAGCAGGGGTGTTCGGAATGGAATTCAGAATTCCGGAAATTCCGAGATTCCAATATTCCGAAACTCCAATATATTCGAAATCGGAATTTTCCGAAATTCCGAAATTCCAAAATATTCAGAATAGCATCTTTCCAAAATTTCGAAATTCCGAGAATTTCCGAAATCGGAACATTCAGAAATTCCGAAATTCTGAAATTGGAATATCCCGAATTTCCAAAACGTTCAAAACCGGAATATTCCGAAATTCCAAAAATTCGAAATGTTTGAAATCTGAATATTCCGAAATTCCGAAAATTCCGAAATCGGAATATGCCGAAGTTCCAAAATTCACAAATTTTCAAAATCGAAATATTCCGAAATTCCGAAATTTTCAAAATCAGAGTTTTTCAAAATTGGAACCTTTTGAAAATTTCAAATTTTTCAAAATCGAAATATTCCGAGTTTCCAAAACGATCATTCCGAACATCCCTGCCTGGAATTGAGCACAATATCAACAATATATTTTTTAAATTTTATTTTCCAAAATTGATCATAAGGATTTTTTGAACACTGATGAACTCTCTGCTAGTAAACAACTAACTGATTTCGTTTTTTTCTCGCCGCCATTAAAAGTTTTGCAATAGGAAAAAAAAGAGAAAAATTCCCATGTGGTGTGATATGATTGTGATCGATCCTAGAGTGGCAATATGAGAGAAACAAGGAAAAACAAAATAGTGGGTGGAGTCAACCTGATATGAAAATTACCTCCCGATACATGACCAAAAGATGATTCAACTTTGAGAAAGAGGCAGAGAATCAGACGAATTCTTCTTTTTTGGGTATAATTTTTCTATTTTCTTCTTACTTCGGTCGCCTCCAGACGTCTAATCGGTGATTATCAATCAATGAAAATACAATAAAAAAGAAGAAGAAGACAAAAAAGAAAGATATGGAAGACGAACTTAGAAGAAAAGAGAAGAAATAGGGGAAAAATGAGACAGAAAAGAAAGGAGATATTGAATTACACGGGGAGAGAAATTTTTCTCGAGTTTCCCTCTGATTTTTTTTGCCAGTTGAAAATGGAATCTGAATTTGGAAAAGAGGAATACAAAAATAGATTAATGAACTGGATTAGTTCCCTTGGTGACGTGGATTTCAGAAGACAGAGCCTAGAGATCCACGTCAAAGAAATGGATTTGGATGGATCCGATTAGAAAAATATGTCAGTGGAATAGAAAATTCTTTGAGAAACAAAAAAGATTCCTCGTGGGCTTCTTCTGAAGTCTATGTAGACCAATCTTTAGCCAAATTTGAAAGTTTTCTTAATTTCAAAATAGTAGAGCTTCGTAGTTCACTATCGTGTTTTCGAAACTTTTCAGTTCAACAAAAATGGCTCCGTAATTAGTTTTCTAACTGTCTGAAAACAGAAAAAATATCTGCCCACGAAACGCCGAAAGGAAATGAATGTATTTTTGTGTGTAGGCGTCTAAATCCGGTCTCTTTTGTCCAACGGAAATAGAACAGTGCAATGTCTGGAATTCCAGATGAACAACGAAATTCTGGGTATTCGATAGATATACCATTTGAAAAAAAGGAATGACGTCAGAAAGTGAATTGAATGAAATAACTGAGATCCCGGCGGTCTCGGCTGGGGCCCGAAATAACAACAAAAGATGCTGAAAACAGCAGCAGAAGGGCTGAAAATGACAACGAGCAGGAAAAAGATGAAGACGAGAAAAAAAACGAAGGAAAAAAAGAAGCAGAAAAAATGAGAGAGATACTCCGCCCACTTGACTGACATACTCTCTCTCTCTCTCTCTCTCTCTCTCTCTCTCTCTCTCTCTCTCTCTCTCTCTCTCTCTCTCTCTCTCTCTCTCTCTCTCTCTCTCTCTCTCTCTCTCTCTCTCTATTTTCTCTCCTTTTTCTCTTTTTCGAAGCTGTTGGCTCTCGGCTGAGCAAGAGGAGGAGGAAGGCCTTTGGACGATGAGCCAGAGGGGGGAAAAGAGAAAAAAGAAAAAGAGCATGTTGCTCTCCATTGAGCAAAAGCTTTGAGAAATTGCCTCTGAGTTCAGGAGGGAAAAGAAGAAATGTGGAGATGAAGGAAGTTGTCTCTGAAATAGAAAAATGAGTTATTTTAAGGGACGAATGGTATCAGAAAAGAAAATTCAAGAAAGGAGTATATGTAAAAGGCATACAAAAAAGAATTGAACTACCTATTTTGATTCTGTAATACCGGTTATAGAAGAGCCCCACACTATCAAGTTTGCGCTAATTTATCTCGGTTCCTAAAGAAAACATAAAAATTGTGTCAACTAAAAAAATGCTTGAGATATTATGCTCTATAAAATAGCAAGTTACGAGACAAGGTTTCGTGTTTTCAGCCGATACAAAATGAGCTCTCCGAGAAAAAAACGGCCATATCTCTTCATTTGGAAATAGAAATTTGGGGGATCAGATCACGAAAACTAGCACACCAAAAAAAAATACTAAAAAAGGGAAAAAAGAAGAGAAGCTAATGAAGGATTGCAACAAGTAATCTAACACTTTCAGAAGTCCCGATTGACCTAATTTTCGCTTTCAGTCACATGCCCTTAAGAAATCGGAGCTATTTTTTTGAGAATGAGGAGAAGCCACGAAGGGAAGCTTATGGGAATAGTACAGTATCCAGAAGCATTAAGATGAAGGAAATCACAGATCTTGACTAGAAAGACATACCAATTTTCGACATTTCGATGATTTAATTTATCAGTCGAAATTTCCAAAATTGGAAGATCAAAACTGGACATGAAGAAAGGGTTCCATCTGAAAACCCCAGACTGAAAACATGGTTTTTCTGATTCAACTATCTTAAATGATTGCTTGAAGACTCCTGTAATTCACCTATGACTGAAATTTACAAATCTAGTTTTATATTCACAACCTTCAATGTCTGCAACCACAGTTACCGTAAAACCTTTAATAGAACGGAGCCCACACTGTCAAGTTCGAGCTTACTTATTTCGATTTCTGTGAAAGGCATAAAAATGTGTAAAATGACAAAAAACTTCTGATATTATGACAAACATTTTATCAGTTGAGAACATTTTGAAATCTTTATTAGGGACCGAGAAAAATTGGCCTAAAGTTTTTTTTTTCGATTTCTGTGAAATATACGAAAAATGTGTCCACTGACAAAACACTTCTGGTATTATGATAAAGAATTTATTAGTGGACAACTTTTTTATATCCTTGACAGGGCCGAGAAAAATTTGCTTAAAGTTAAAAGTTAGGGAACCCTTTCATTATAGGTTTTACGGTTTTGCTGAAATCGGGCAGACATGATGGTTTCTTCTAAAATCATCCCAACTTAAAAATATGAAAATTTTTAAATATTTTTTTCCAGAGTGCAGAAACAGCAACTAACCGATAAACTTTCGAATTCAGCTGCCTCAGCTTGGATTGAGAAAGTAAGGGCTAGAGTTGTAAGTTGGACAAATGCAAAAAAAAGAAGACAAGACACCGAGAATATCTTTTTTCATTTCTAATATAGCCTTCTTCCTTTTCTCCAATATCTTATTCTACATTTCTTATTTATGTCTTCCCTCCTCCTCATTTATTTTCTTCTTTATATTTTCTTTTTTTCCTTTTACTCCACACACTAATGACGTAGATTCCATTCATAATTCAGAAATCCAGGGGTAGAGTGTTTTCAAAAAGTATACACCTAATCAAATATTCTCGGTTGATTTCTGCTCTTCTCTCATCCAGAGCAAAAAGTTTGCCGAAAAATTTTACCCGAGAATTTTCAAAGTTTTGAAACCCCCTAACCTAATTGGCTTCATATATGAAATTCCAAAAATTCAAATCATGGGAGTATTTGGGTGCTATCATGAGTTAGGGAAGGAGGCGTGTGTTAATCCGTTTCCGATTTTCTTTTTTTCCACTTGTTGGTGTTTTTTCGATATGGCTGGTATCACGTGGGATCAAGGATGAAAAGGAGGGAGGGTGGAACTAGAGAAAGTGTGGCAAATTTACTCCGAATGTGTTTTCATGAAAACGGGGACTTCTGAAATGCTAGAAAAAGTTGCTGAAAACTATAAGAGAAGGGATGAAAAACCACAAAACTATGGAAAAACATCCGGATACTTCAGTTTTTATGGGAATTCTAGGATCTTGGGGGCAATTTTAAACATCTGCTAATTAGATCTGGAAAGCTTCGAATATGGACTGGGAACTGAAAATAAGATACCGTATTTCCTCTAATAGAAGCCCGTCCAAACCGTCAACTTTGAGCTCAATTATCTCGATTCCTGTGAAATATATCAAAAATTTGTCAACTGATGAATTCTTTATCAGTTAATATCACTAACATTTTATCTGCTGACGCATTTTTGATATCTTTCACAGGAATCGAGACAATCGAGCTCAAAGTAGGTTTGGGTGGGATTCTACATATTAGAGTGATTATTGCATTAGCTTATATTAGATAAATCCGGTTTGCATTAGCTTATATTAGATAAAGTACGGTGATTTTAAATTTTAAATAATACCAAAGCAAATTCGCATTCCTTTTCTAATAGCTTTTCCCTCGGAGCACCTTCTCTTATAGGTGCCATTCTATTAAAGGGGCTCTTCTATCACAAGTTGAAAGGTACATCCCTAACTTAACTATCCCTGGATCTTGAGAATGAGAATGACGAGCATGAAAAACAAACAAGGAAAAAGTACTGTAGACATGAAAGGGGAACACTGTCGATCCTCCGTTTTTTACAGTCTGTCTGTGTTTGTGTGTCGTCATGAAAAATTGGGAGAAAATGGGCGAGGAGAGGAATAGTATGTGTGCGCGATTGGAAGCAGCTTCATCACCAGCTAGCACAAAAAACCTTTGCGTCGTTTTCTGGTTTTCTGTAGCCAAATATTTTTGCAATCGCGTGATGTGTATACTCAGGCCCTGTGCCTGCTGCTACGAGACGATGAATAAAAGAGTCCAGTTTTTGAGAGAAGACAGAAAATGTTTGAAGAGTGAGAGAGAGGAAATATTGGGTCTTGAGACGATTGGGATCATCTTTCGTGGCGCCAGAACAGAGCAAAAAACGGCTTGGGTTCAAGGAGACTGTCGTTGTATTTGAAACTTTCTCAATTTTTGTACAGAAAATTCTTGATTTTCGATTTCGTTTAAAGTTCTTTATAAGACATTTTCTAGAAGATTAAGATTGTCAATCAGATCGTGGAATACTGTAAAACAATTTTCTATATTTTCATGTTAATACTAAAACTATTCAGTTGGAAAAAAGTTATAGAATCGGTCAAACGAAATCGAGCCTTTCGGGGGGAGCCGCACAAAAAAACTAGTATTTGTTCAAAAAAAAGTGTCGAGTTACCAACTATTACCGTCGATTCTTGTTTATAAATAGCGTCCTTTAGCACCGAAATAAAACTTGGTGGGTCATTTCGAAAAAAGAAGAAAGAGTAATTGGAAAGGCCAATAGAGGGATGAAGAACTTGACTTCGGTTTTTGTAAGATAATGTATAAAAACTTGAGAGTAACTCAAAAGAGAACTGTGAGCAAATATTAGAAAATATGTGGTCTTTTGGTTTGGTGGATTGGAACACGATTTCTCGCGGATTTGAGGGAGCAGAAATCACGAAGGATACAGATTTGGTAGAGAAAGATAAGTAATTTTTAGAGATTTGTACTTGTATTTCTATTTTTGATTATTCTTCAAGTACACTACATTATATTTCTTTTACGTCAGACAATGTCGAAATCAGACGACTGGCTTTGAGGATTCTGTTCTGGGATATTAGGGAATGTAAGTTTGAATGACAGTTGAATATTTTTGAATATTTTCTCTGGTGTGTAAAATAAGGAGAAAAACGAAAAGATAAAAGAAAAGTAAGTGGTACCGAACTTCCGAAATTAAAAAAAAGGTACAGACCTACATACACGAAGAAGAGTTAGTCAAAAAATATAAAAGCTGACATCTCAAATTTTTGTTATGAAATAGTTTCTTGAGAAGGTGTTAAAGGATAAGATAACTGATAGGGCTATGATTTCAAATTTGAAAATCATCCGCCTCGGTGAGATGCACACTGATCTGAATATTTCAAAAAAAAATAGCCGAGAGCATGGAACGGATCAATCAATAAGAAGATGTCTACAGTATACAGGGGGAAATAGTGCAGCAAGCTAGGAAAAGATGAGAAAGGATTTCAAAAAATGGGAGTTACGCACGACACATTGAATTGGAGATTACGAGATGACAGTGAGCGAAATTCGAAAAATAAACAAACTTTTAGAGACAGACCCCTTCTTTTTCTCTTCGCTTTTTCCGCGCGGAAAACTGAGTCTTCTTCATCATTCTGACAGAAAATCGAAGCTCCGCCCATTTCGCGTGACGCGAAAAGTGCGCGGAAACGAGGCGCGAGCGATCCGTCGGTGCCCCGGCGTGTGAGCAAATACGGGCGGTTTGTTTGCGGAAAGAGACATACCACGCCCCCTCAGCGAGAGACGGTTTTCCGCCGTTTTTCCGAAATGACCAGCAATGGAAAAATAATGGATATTTGACGGAAATACTTGGGAAAGGGAGGGGGAGTGTTGAAAATGAGAAACTGTGGGAAAGAAGAAAACGAATAGAGGAGAGGAGGAGCAGAAAAAAAATTATGTGAGAGGAGCAAATCAAAAGATTAAATGAGTGATGGCTGATCGGAGGGAAAAAAGTGATCAGGTGTTCGTGAAGTCATAAAAAAGGGGGTGATATAACATTCTGATACAAAAATTGTGAAAGAGAAACTCCGGTGACCGTGGCCAAAGGTCCCACAACGACAACTACCGTAACCTAGTAGTTTCATTTTTCGCATTTATGTTCTCATTTTTTACTCCTTTTATCGGTTTTCTGTTATTTTCCCAAAAAAACGCACGAAAATCGAAATAATAAATCCGGAAATTAAAAACATTTTTAGGTTACGGTAGTTGTCGTTGTGGGACTTTCGGCCATGGCCACCGGCGTTTCTCTTCCACAGCTCCGATTTTTTTGTACTGGAATAATAGCAATTCAAGTTCTCTTGAATTAGCGGATCAGCTGAAATCAGCAATCAAAAATACAACATTAACTGAAAGTACATTAGGAGTACACGGATTTAGATGACTTGACAGTAGTTATGAGTGCACTTTGTATTCTCCAATAATCAAATAAATTTCCATCTTCTACCCAGAGGAATTAAGATCACAATATTTTGAAAAAGTGCATTTTATATTTTGAAAATCTATAATGAGGTAATTCAAGTGTCAGCTCAATAACATAACTAACTCACTGTATTTCTTTCAAAATTTCTATGCAATACAAAAGTGCCAAATTTTCAAAACTATCATGGGAATAACGAAAAAGTCGCGAAAAACAAAAATGAGTCAGAAGTAAGCGAAAGTCTTGATGCGATTTTGTTTATCAGAGCAATTGAAATATATATGATTTCTGTCAGAAGAATTGGATTCAATTACATTCAAAGAGCCAAACATAAATAATATATACAAACGAAAACCGATTTCTTTTTTTCTTTCTAAATTACGGTAACATAAAAATCAACTGACGTCAATCCGAAGAAAAGGTTTATAAAAGTAGTTATGTGACATTTTTCCTTTTGCATCCCACCTACCCGGAAATTGTCGATTTTCCCGAAAAGTCGGCGACATCTATTATTTTTGGTTTTCTTTCGTGTCTAGAAATAATAACGAACCGGCTCAACAAAAGAAGGGAATTGTGAGAAAATGAGAGAATATTGGGGATAACTGTAGAAGCGGGAAACGCAGATGAGAAAGTGTTTCCGGTTGTCACAGATATTGATAAATTAATGAGATAAAAGGGACAAAGTGATGAAGAGATACTGATCAGAGATGACGTCTTCAAAAATGAATTTAGAAACTTACCGTCAATGTTCCGATCATGGCAAAACCTTCGAAGAAATATACCTTGGATACTGTAATAGAAGGTTCCGTTTGAGTTCAACTATTTCAATTTCCATGCACGATATCAAAATTGTGTCAACTGAAAAATAGTTTTGATGTTACGATAAACATTTTTTAAGTTGACAATTTTTCAATATCTTTTACAGGAACCCACAAAGAATGGCTAAAAGTAAAGGGGACCTTCTCTTACAGGTTTTAAAGCACGGTTTTTGGAGCAATGATTTCAGTTTAAAAATCAGCTGCACAGATACAATTTATTGAATCTCCGATCTCCTCGGAAACTGATTTTTCGAAAAAGTCGCCATAAAGCTTTATTGAAAACAATTCTTTAGAAAATTCGCTATGATAATCAACATGTGTATATCATAAAACCTGTAATAGAAGGCCCCTCACATTGTCAAGTTTGAGCTCAATTATCTCATTTTCTGTGAAAGACATAAAAATGTGTAAAATGACAAAAAACTTCTGATATTATGACAAACATTTTATCAGTTGAAAACTTTTTGAAATCTTTATTAGGGACCGAGAAAAATTGGTCTAAAGTTTTTTTGGTAAAAGTTAGTTACTATTAGAGGTTCTAGGGTAGTTTCCACATTTCTAAAGTTTCGAAATTTGACCAGAGATGGGGGAAACTTAGAATTTGGCCCAGCCCGGTGGTTCATGGATAGGACACATATGATTGTGTTATGATAACTATAACAAAACTATATAATGTGTTTCCGGAAACATTTTGTTGGAGAATCACTTTTAGAAAGTATCCTTGTTTGGGTTTTTAGATATAAAATGTTTTTTAGTCATTTCATAACCATAATATATAGCCAATATATATATATATATATAACTTTCATAACTAGTCTGCCATAATATAACAAGACTTTTTCAGTCTTTCGGCAGGCTTTGACTTTTCTAATATGAGCATCCAAACTTGGTTTGAGGTCGAACTTCAGAAATTCATATTTATTCGATCCAGACTTCTGGCTTGCTCTCGGTGAGCAGAAGTTTCAAAAATATTCATTCTTTTGAAACTTCAGTGCTCCCGATTATAAAATTCCTTTCCCAACTCTAACGCACTCGATAGAATGAAAACATGTCTACACAGTCATTTCCGTTTTGTGGAGGATTTGAAAATGAAACGGCAAAACATAATGCACGAGTCAAAGACCATCCATCCGGGTATTGAAAGTGGTGTAGAGAACTGATAAGAGGCTGGGAGTTGAAAGGTGGAAATCGAAATGGATGGACAAAATTATTATTTCAGGTCAAACATGAGAGCAAACACAATTGTATTCCATGCTTCTTTATCAGTATTACATCAAATTCACCTACGTTTCTCTGCACTCTCTCCGTTTTGCATTGTATTTCGAGTGGTTGCTTATAGTCTGTCATGCTTTGCATTGGGCTATTTCGGATACGTGATAAGACCGAAATGGCTACATTTTCGCCGAAAATAGAATCGGAAAATGGAGAAAATGTAAAAGAGAAGAAGAATAGTAAAAAAGAGAGAGAGAGAAAATAAGAAGATGAGATTGTTGCTGATAAATGATAGTGATAGATGATGGTATTTTTTATTTAAACGAGACGAACAAGAAGAAGGAGGCAAGAAGGGACTTTATACAAAAAAGAGAGGAAAATCATTTGTGACACGTGATTCATAAAGATCAAACCAATGAGAATACAGAGTGATTTTCTAGGTGCGATGTGAACCAGATTGTCTCATGATATCCTGGTTAGTGTGGTTTGATTGAACTGTGTTGGGCTGTTATCTGAAATATGAATTTTTTACAAGAAATGTGGATTTGTGAGTATTGGATACCCGGACTGAACGTAAAGCTTCTTTTAGGTTACCAAAAAAGTTGTGGTCACTTTGCTTATCCGATTTTTGTTTATTTTCCAACTCTTTTCTATATTTATTGATGCCTCATACTTCATTTTTAATACACTCCAAAAAATTTCAGCTAACCCAGCATTTATTTAATTTCAGTTTATTTATTCCGTAGTTTGAAAAAGTACATAGGAAGGAAGCTGAGAAAGTGCCCCTCTTGACGACCGTAACACACTCAAAGATTCTTTTTTGTTCATATCCTCGCAGGGTCCCTCGAGCAACGACTTTTGGCGAATAAAGTGTTAGGCGCTGAATAGTACTGGAGGAAGCGCCTCAAGCTACTTTATGAGAAGTATCCAAATCATACTCGAAAAATCAGAGCCAGATCAATAATCTCCACGAGTCGGTCAAATCGTTCCACAAATTTTGACAGATTTTCAGAAAAAGGTATTCTCACTCATCGCCAGTCAACCGATGACGGACTGGATCCACATGAAACCACTGGAGATGAGAAGTTGGTAATGTATGTCAGTCACACCAAAAAGCACGAGAAATGGCGGTATCGAACTCAATTGGACAACTTCAATAAAAATGAGATTTTTTCGATTTGGTGCGACAATGCTGGAGCTTTATACCGCAAACTGTTTCCAGACTCCAATACCGCTGCGGTTTTTCAGAATCAAAATTCTGCCTCAGAAAAAAAACAACTTGAAAAGAAGTGACCACTGCTTTTTAAACAACCAAATGAATAGAACTGGAGTTTCTTTCATAAAACAAGTAAAAAAAATCATTAGATAGATACAAAAAAATCCATATGAAATAAGGAATATTTCAATTCCTAAATTTCTGGAATTCTGGATTTTTCGATATCCGAAATTATTATTTTCCTAGGTTTTTTTAATTTCGGAGTGGGTTTCTGAATTTCTGAATTTTCGATTTACCCACACACATCTATTTTTCCGAACCTTTGATGCTAAAGCACATTAAACGTATCGTGAGAGTTACTATACATGTATTCTTATAGAGAAGGCTTTCCTCTCCGGTGCTGAACTTCATGGCCTCCTCTTACAATACCCATAATTTTATGAAAATTTCCGTGATTCGGGGTCAAAATGTTGGGAGTTTAGAAATTCAGAGTTTCAGAAATTTTTGATTTGGATTATCAGAAAATCGAAAATTTCGGAACTCAGGATTTCAGAAATTGAAAAAAGAACTATTAAATAGGGAATGCATATTCAATTCACAATTTCGCCACTACTGGGCTGAACCTCCTGAGTACCGTTTACTCTCGGAAAATCGGAGAAAAGGTTTTTTATTGGTATTCTGGCATACAGGAATCGAAGTTTCAGAAGTTCCTATTTCAGGAATTCCTATTTTAGGAATTGAGACTCGGAATTCAAAATTAAGAATTTTCAAAAGAAAAACTTCAACAACTCAGAGAGATCCAAGAAACAAGAAATCAGAATTCTACAAAGTTAGATCTTTGAATGTTCGGAAATATAAGCATACTTGCAAAATCAGGGCCCGGTCCGGCGGGCCCGGGTTCCCCAAATTAAAAAAAAGTAAAATTTCAGAAATCTTTTCAAACTTTTTTGTGAAAAAAAACTATTTTTTATGGACATTGTTATCTTGAAAAGTTTTTTCCTGATTCACAATTTCTATTGACCGCAAACATTTTTATAAAAATACAGGAAACAATTTTTTCTGAAAACCGGCGCAGCGATTAATTCTGAAAAAAGCCCGGCCCGGCCCGTTGCAAGCAAGAATATAAGGTCTTTCAGAATTTCAGACCTTTTTAACAGCGTAAGTGTTATTCTCTGCTTTAGCACCAAAGGTTTAGAAAAAGTGATGTGCGTGGGTAAATCGAAATTTGAGAAATTCAAAAACCCTGTTCCGAAATTAGAAAACCCAGAAAAATAATAATGTCGGATATGAAAAAATCCAGAATTACAGAAATTTAGGAATTGAACTATTCCTTATTTCAGATTTTGAAAAGTTATGCAGAAAATCGAAAAATGGAAAATCTTGGTTTGAAATTCGAGACATGAGTAATTCCAAAAATGTTCGATTCAGGCATTGTGTGTTATCAAAAAACTCGGAAATTCAAAAACTCAGATTAAAAGAAAAACCAGAAAAATTGGAAAAAATACGTCTGCAATAACCAAAAAGATAAACTTCACAGCCAAAGTGACCTTAAATTAGAGATACAGTAAACAGAGGACAGGAGGTTGAGAGGACAGAAGAGGCCTTCCTGAACCCTTCGGAACCGTATAGAATATTTTAGAATCCAGAATCTTCCTCCCTTTTTTAAGTAGGTTTCTTAAGTAGGTCCTAGATTTTGAAAGATTTTCTTAGAATTCATTCGACGTTTTACCGGTTTCCTTTACACTTTCCTTTACACTTGCCTCAGACGAGATGAAAAATCCTGCCGGCGAGGAAAACCATTGACGGCATGATAATTTTGCTTGCCGGCCAGAACGAGTCACGCCGGCGATATAGAGAGTCATGTATGGTAGGGAAAGAAAAGTCATCTACCGGCGAGGAAGCGAAGCTCCGAAATTCCGGAGTGTTTCTGCTGTTTTTAAATGTATTTTTCAAGTTTTCCTATTTTCAATCTTCTTTATTTTCGTTTCATTACTCAAATATTTTTCCAATTTTTAGAAAATATGGTTCTCTCAACTTCTCAACCAACTTGCGACAAAAAGATAATCGAGAAGGTTTGAAATTGTCCGGTTTTCATAAAAATATAAATTATCAGGTTTTTCGGATACTCTTGATTGTCAACATAAAATTTCCTTCTCATTTCGATCAAACGGAAGTTGAACTAGTCGGATTTAAACAGTCGGAACTCACTTTTTACAGTAATCTGAAAAAAATCGACAATATTGTGAGTATGATATTGATGATTTAAGAAATTCAAAAATACATTTTCAGTCATCGAGTTTTGATCAGGAATCAAGAATTTCGATTCGAACAATGAATTACTCTGAAAACGGAACGAATGCAAACCAACATGATTTGCTTCAAACAGACGAAATTGTGAAGAATTTGGAGACGAATCTAATTTTTGTGCCATATCCACTTTTCTCAAAATGTAAACTTTGAATTTAATTCCCTACTTCTTATTGTTTTTTGGAAGATTTTATTTTTAAACCGTTTCTCATTAATAATTTTTTATTTTTATTGATTCATCAGATGCGGAGGGAGAGGGGAGGATTGAAAAAGATTTTCCCTGCCGGCGTGACTCTTAAAAAAACCCTGCCTGCCTGAAAAAACCAATTCTCCCGCCGCGTGTACGCCGCAAGGAAAATACCTTTTCCTCGCCGGCAGGGTTTTTTATTTGTGGATAAAGAACTTTACAAAAAAAACGTATTATCTCTGCTTCCCTTTTTCAAATATTGTACATTTTCATGACAAATATTTTTAGAATTATAAACTTTTAAAACAGACTCCGTGTGGCCAAATGCCAACGTATTGCGTTCAGTTGTTCAAGAGGGATAAGAAGACAAGTACCATTTTCCAGAATAGCAGTGATTTAGAAATTCGGAGAAAGTCCCTTATGACAGTAAATCAAAGGGGCGATGGATCATTAGTAACTGGACAGTGTTTAGTTCTTTGCATTTTGGATCCCGGATGATATGAATACTGGAATAATTAATGAGTTTGTACATCTATAAAAAATAAGTATTGTTATCTGTTCTGATTTTGATATCCGGAAAGACGGTGAGACTTTTTTCAAAATCGAAAAGGACCTGAATTCGGAAAAATTGATTCTCGAGGTGATTCCCGAGATTTACAAACCAGTATGAACAATTCCGGATACTGATATTGAAAATAACAGTAATTGTTTAGTAAATTTGTGGCAGCTCAATTATTTCAGATTCCTGGCAAGATGTAAAAAATGTGTTAACTGATAAAATGTTGTGATATTATGATAAACAATTTATCAGTTTAAAACTTTTATATAGTTGACAGGAACCGAGAAAATAGCTGAAAGTTGAAAGTTAGGGTTCCATCTATTACAGGTTTTACAAAATTGAAAAAAAGATAACGGTACCACTAGTTATCTTCATTTTTAATTTCAGAAGAAATGCTTAGTTTTGTATTGCAACAGTTATCCCATTTGTTGGTACAAATAGTTATAGATGAATTCCAAGAGTTTGATCAGAAATTTTTTGGCTGTTTTATATTGCACCAGTGGGACGTTGCGAGTTCCGCTAAAGTAGAGAACCTTGTTAGCAGAACTCAATAGTTTCCCAGAGAATATAGGAATTTTTTGTAAAACTAGGTAGAATATTGCACTTGCTGTTCAACTGACCTCCTTTCTTGTCTAGAATTCTAGACTTTTCCATTTTTACACTGTTCACGCTCTCCCACAGAACAATTCCGAACTGCAGGTCTAAAACCATAATTTCAGAATTTTTTATCTGATTTTGTGGAGTTCCAAGATGATTCAAATGATTCTTAAAAAATTAATTAGTGGTTATAGATTCATGTATGGTCGTTTTCCGGAAGAAAAAAAATGTCAAAAATGGTCGTTTTGAAAGTTTTTTACAGAAAAAATATATTTCCTCTTTCAGTTTTTGACATTTCTAGGAGTTCTATATCTCAAAAAACCGCAATTATTTTCTCTACATTTTCTATGGACGAATTTTTTATTCGTCTGATAAAACTTTTTTCATAATCAAAAAACAACGCAAAAATGCTATTTTGTGCAATTTCATGAGGTTTTTGAATTATAAAAAAAGTTTTATCAGACAAATTAAAAATTCATCCATAGAAAATTTAGAGAAAATAATTGCGGTTTTTTGAGATATAGAACTCCTAGAAATGTCAAAAACTGAAAGAGGAGATAGATTTTTTCTGTAAAAAACTTTCAAAATGACCATTTTTGACATTTTTTTTCTTCCGGAAAACGACCATACATGAATCTATAACCACTAATTAATTTTTTAAGAATCATTTGAATCATCTTGGAACTCCACAAAATCAGATAAAAAATTCTGAAATTATGGTTTTAGACCTGCAATTGTGATCGCGCCAAACTTTTTTTCTGTAGATCAAAAATTAATTTGCAGTTCGGAAATGTTCTGTGGGAGAGCGTGTTGTTTTCTATATTTTTGTAACCTTTCCTTTTTACGGAACTCTCGCAATAGACGAAAATAGAGACCACAAGAAATGGAGAGGCGCAGATGTGGCCGGTGGCCTAGCATCATGTGGCCTAGAATACCAAGAAGCGGGAGATTTCCGTATTCGAAACTATTTTTTGAAGCTTTTTTTGAAGTGCTGTTCTTATCATTTTTTTTTCGTTTCTTGCTCCGTACTCCATATTTTAGTAAACTTCCCGTTTTCAGTGATGGAGGATTCTCAACTAACAGAAAATAATACTGATGATATGATAAATGAGCAAAATGAGGTAGGTTTTTTTACAATTAGGTTGAAAAGTCATATGTTTCTTGTTGTACAGAATACTACCGACTCAAACTCAAAGGGTGTAAAAAAACGCGTTGCTCAAACACCTCCCGAAAACGATGCGAAGAAAGCGAAGGTATTTTAATGATAAGATTAGTTTAGTATTTTATTCTGAAGTTTTAGCTATCTCCCGAGCCTTCTGTGGTAGTTTTGAACGATTCTCCGGAAAAGCATGATCCTAAGACACCAAGAACGCCAAAAACTCCGAGAACTCCGAAGGCATCTAAAGAAGATCGAGAGAGACAAAGATTGGAAAAACTGGAGGAAAAAGAACGGCAACGAGTTGAGCGCGAGCGAATCCTTGAAGAGAAACGTCGGGAAAAGGAGAAGTTGGCTGAGGAAAAGCGATTAGAAAAAGAGAAGAAAGAAAAGTATGAAATAAACTATTACGGAGCTACTTAAACTGTAAAATTTTAGGGAACGACTGGAGCGAAAGCTTGAGGAGGATAGAAAGAAGGATGAAAAGCGGAAGGAAGCTGAAGAGAAAAAGAAGAAAGACGAAGAAGAAAAAATGAAAAAGGAAGAGGAAAGAAATAGAAAAAAGAAGGAAGAGGAGGAAAAACGAGAAGCCAAGAAGAAAGAAGAGGAAGAGAAAAAAGAAGCGAAAAGAAGAGAGGAGGAGGTGAGCGCTGTGTAAAAATGTTGAGTTTAGCTATGAGCTTTAAGCCATATGAAAATATCGCTGTAGGGGGGACGCAGAAAAAAAAAACTAAGTAAGTTACAGTTTAAAATAAAACTAAGTTACAGTTTTCCTTTCTTCTAGCCAGTTCCCAAGTTGTTTGTTTACAGGCTATTGAAGAGAAGAAGCGACGCGAATCAGCTCACTTCGTAAAGTATTTCAGTAAAGTGGAAAAGAAAAAAGTTTCTGAACCACAAAAATCCACTTCTGATTGGTACTATCCCTTCCAACAAAAAGATGGTATGACAATGACCTCAATTCTTCCTAGAGTTTCTCTTTCGTCCGATTGCGATCTTTTCGAGCAACATGACGAGGTACTGCTCTGATGCTTTTAACCGTAATTCAGTTTTTCCTAATTCAGATAACCACACTGGCAGCTTTTCTCAAAACAGCAACCAAGTTTGTTCCAGTCGACTGCAAACCTCCGTAAGGGAAAAATTGAGAACCTTCTTTTTTCCAGATCTTCACATAAGAACATCGTTTTCTTTTGCAGTAAAATAAAAGCCAAACTATTTCAATTCCACGAAAACAATCGCCCCCCTTACTATGGATCCTGGCGTAAGAAGCCAATGACTATCACTGGATCATGTCCACTGAAAGAAGAAGAAGGCATTGATTACGATGTATGTTCTTCGTGTATTTCAGACGTTTTTTTCTCTGGTTTTTCTCTTTCCTAACATTTGAACAATTTTCAGGTTGATTCAGATGACGAGTGGGAAGATGAACCATCCGACTGTGAAGAGATTAATTCTGAAGACGATGCGGTAAGTTTTTGAAATGATTTAAACACAAAATGTGTTTAGAACTATATCATGTGTCTTTGTTGTTTTTGTTTCAAAACGCTCTATAATTTCTTTTCCAGGAAAAAGACGAGGACGACGATGGTGATGAAGACGATGGATTCTTCGTGCCACCTTGTTATCTTTCGGATGGCGAAGGTGACGAAGAGACCACGTCGGATAATGAAGAATCTGGAAGTAAGAAAAAGGAGAAGAAGCCAAAAAGAATCAAGATTGAATCTGACGATGAAGATAAGTCCAATGACGCTGAACGGAAAGCACGTCTCGCTCAACGTGCTGAAGAATGGGCAAAGGGAACAAAGAAACAGATGATGCTTAAACCAAGAGCAGTTGGTCCTGTTTTCAACACGGGCATCGATCAGCCACAGGATTTTATGCCTATGTACGCACTTCACTTTTACTAATTTTTTAAAACTATTAGACCCCATCTTTTCTCATTGCTTCTAATGAGAACTATCTTCCGTTGTAAATTGTTCATCCGATATCCCTATTCGTTTTCTCATTATTTTAGATATTAAAATTCTCCATTGGAGCCCATTTGACTGTGAATGTTCCCGGCGTCACAAAATTTTTTGTTCCCCTTCGTAAAATTTTCCCAACCTAACTTTGATCATTTTGCTGTAATCTCGGTTTCCTTTTTAATCTTGCGAATTCGGCTAACATTTTTTTGTATTTTTTTCGAAACGAAAAAAATGGAGAAGGCGGTGAAGGAAAATTGAAGCAAAAGAAAGGGAGCTTTCTCGTATACATACACATACAACAAGAGAGAGCCAGACAGCGAGAGCCGACGATGAATAGAACAAGAAGCGAGAGACACAGATCGTGACTACGAGTTGCGTGCGAAAGAGGCTACGCGTCGCGTGTCTCGCGCACGCAACGCAGCCCATTTTGCTTGCTTCTCCGAGCTGGATGGACACATAGAAAGCTTTGATCTGGATTTTTTATTCTGGTTTTTCGATAGTTTTTCTGAAAATGTTGGGATCATGTTTCTGTTAGTTATTAAAAAACGAATTTTCTCCTACTGTCCATTTGTTCACACTGGATATGTTTCTTCTTCTTTGTAGTTTTATACTGAAACACTTGAACGGGAGCAATAGTTATTTTTAAAGAAAAAGGATCAATTCACTATTTTGAATGAGGAAAGGAATGCCATTTTTAAAAAGTTTATATTATGAGTCACTCAATCTTTACGAATGTGAGTATTGTAAAACCTGTAATATAAGGAACCTCTCTCTTCAAACTTTGAGCTAATTTATCTCGGTTTCTGTAGAAGGTATAAAAACGTTGTCAGTTGATAAATTGTTCATCAGAATATCACAAATATTTTATCAGTCGACCACTTTTGGATATCTATCACAGGAAATGAGATAGGTGAACTCCAACTTAATAGTATGGGAGCCCTTCAATTACAAGTTTTACGGTACTCTGATGGAATCACCCATCCGATAGAAGATGACCTCTTGAGCTCCGAACCAATATCTTTTATATTCGTTTCAAAGAGTTGTTCTATTCTCGCAAATACAATATTTCATTAAAAATGGACATTTTACACTTTTTCAAATGTCAACGATCAGCCACAAAATGTCGCAGACGATCTATCAATTTTCTACAGAACTGACTTTCGTGAAAATTCTTGAAAATAAATAAATCATTGAACAAAGCCATAAGCAAGAACTGTCTATAATTGAAAACGATTTTTCATTATTCCGGTTTCAATAATTTTAAATTTTTTACTGCTTTTAAGATGCAAACTTACACTATCAGCTTATTTTCGATTTGTCTTGATCTCTTTTTTTCAGTTTCGTCTATTTTAATTTCACAAGATTTAAACAATTTTAACTGGTTTGGATCAACATTTACCTCAAGATCATCCTGACCCTTTTAAAGTTAATTAATTTTTTTGGATAATCGAAAAAAACTTTTTAAATCATATACTGAAAATAATCATTTTTTTTCATTTTTTGTTTTAAATATTTTCCAAATTTTCCGGATCCAACACTGCCCACAAGCTGAAACCAAAATCAAATCATCCCAAAACACTATCATTTGACAGAATTTCTTTCCCTTTCAGCTTCTTTTCTGCTAACCCAAGTCATTATCGATTCTCTACATGTCTGATGCTCTCTTTCAAAATCCTCGTCTCTTCTTTTTCTCTCTCAGCTCTCAGCTTCACTGAGCTCACGGAGCAAAGGAAGGAGCAATGGGCCCCTTTCTCTTTCTCTCTGCGTCTCTCGTGTCTCCACAAAAAGTGTGTGTGTGTGTGTGCATCCACCCATTTCATGCTTTTTCTTCTTCTTCTTCTTCTTCTTCAAAAGCAACGCAGAGAAAAGATAAATGAAAGAGAGACGGAAAGACGTTACATAGCTTAGAATCGATCATGTGTGTTCAAAGCAGAAAATGGGTGAAGAATTGAGATTTTGATTTTTGTGTAGAAGATATAACGATTTTGGAATTATTTTCATATTCTGATAAATTCTGGATTTTTATTTTTATAGAAGACAAATGCCCTCAAAAATTAAAATCATGTTTGCGAATCTATAAACATCTTCTTCTTCTTCTTCGTGCATTTCCCTTCATACCTTAATCCAAGATAAAATTCCAGAAACGCTGTTCTGATCCTTCAACATCTTCAGTTTCTCCTTCCACCTCCTCCTCCCCCACCGTCCTCGAAACTTCGTTGCTGACGTCCTCCAGGAGCTCGTCAGCTCTTACGTGGCGCAGTCCGCAGGAGGTGGTGGTGGTCGGAGGACACCCTTGGCACTGCTGCCACGGAGAGAAAAGAACGAAGAAGGAGGGAAAAAGTACTGGCAACTAGAAGTATTTAAATACACTCAAAAAGTGTGACGTCTTCTACTTTCTCGTCCTCTCCGATCCCAACTCTTTGTTTGGGAATCACCGCGGTTAGGCTTCTCTGGATAAGGTGGCGCTAACCGCGGAATGCGACAGCATTCCATGGCCAATCCAAAGAAAATACAAGAGGTATGCCGTTTCAAAATGTTTTTCCAACCCAGAAAACTTTTAAAAAGTTTATATCACTGGAAACTTTTTCCGAACTCTTTATCAAATTGCAAGTATAATTTAAAGTTTGGTACATTCCGGAAATAGTCGGGCTGCAAAAAATCGAAAGAAAAAAATTGAAAACCAAGATTTGAAAAGCAAGTTTTCATCTCAGTTTATCTGTCAGTTTCGGAACAATAAGAGTTGCGGAAGAAAAATGCCAACAGACGTGGCAACAGGTTCCGGAAGGAAAACTACCGTAACCTAAAAATATGAATATTTTCCGAACTTTCTCTCGTGTGGGAACTGGACCAAAATAAAAAAATCCAGAACATTTTTTGTGGGGTACTGTAGTTTTGTTTTCTGAGACCGCGTAAGGTCTTTTTTTCTACAAATTATTTTTACACCTGCATAACCGCATTTCCTCTGGTAAAAGCCCACCTAACCCGTTTCATTTGAGCTCAATTATCTTGATTTCTGTTGAAGAGATCAAAAAGTGGATTGACAAAATGTTCATCATATTATCAGTAGCGTTTTATCAGTTGGGCTCTTTTTGATATCTTTCACAGAAATCGAGATTGTTGAGCTCAAAGATGACGGTTCGTGTGGGCTTCTATTTGGGGAAATACGGTATTTTAATACCGTAACCTATACAGTAGGTTTTCATTAAACAGTGGAAGTAACCTTCAGATGAATAAAAATTTGCTTAGCAGATGATAACAAGGTTTTTTTGTCTATTCGATTTATTTTCTCATCTTTTTCTAATGTTTGGCTAAATACTTGAAAACGAAGCAAGCAAAAAATAGTTCACGGATACCTCAGATCGTCGCCGCCAATGCCGCCGCCCCCGCTCACTTGTCGGTGATCCCCTCACCGATCGGTAAACCGAGCTGCGGAATTCAAACAAATGGGCGGCGCTGGACCTTTTTTGGAAATTGAGATGAGAGAGAGAGAGAGAAACAGAAACAGAGACAAAAAACCATGAAAATCCCCTTAAAGAATGAGTTTTGTATTGCAGCTGGTGCACGAGTGCAACGTGCAACTTGCACTCTTTCGTGTAGCAACACAAGGAATCGGAACAGCTCAAGATGGAGCTTCGCTAAGAAGGTTCGTTCAGGATACTACTTTCATATATTAGAAGGATATAGGAATATTCAATAGTTGTCAAGTTCAGCCAATTCCAGTTGCATTACCTTATTTTCTCTAACAGAAGCACATCCAAACTATCAGCTCAATTATTTCGGTTCCTATATAAGATATAAAAAATCTGTCCACTGGTAAAATTTGGAGCATATCATGACAAGCACATTATGCGTTGACAGAATTTTGATATCTTTCACAGGAGTTGAGATAATTAAGTTCAAAGTTGAAAGTTCCTGTTGACTTCTATCAAAGCCAAAGATTTTTTGTGTTTACAAAAGTGGTTACAACTTATTTGTCCAATCTGAAAATGTGAATTTATGGAAAACAAAAATGAAGTTTTAAAAGTGTAATTGACAAATATTTCGAACAAATTTATTCTGTAGAAATAGAATATGTCTTCATATTTTGTTTAAACTGGATACTGAAAAAATGTAGTTCAACTTGATATTTTCGGTAGTTGTTATCAGGAGACGGAAATTTCCCTTTTCGACTTAAAGGATTTCAATATTGTCATCAAATTTCGAAATCACAAAGACCTAGCCACATTCCATTTCAGAGAAGTAGAAACAGCGGGTCGAGCATGCCAGAAAGCAGTCGAGGCAGCGAACAACGTGGTTCTTCCCCAATTGAGAGCTGATGGTGAGTTTAGATTTTGAATAAATATAAGATATACATAATTTATCAAAAGTTGATGGTTTTTGAAATCAGACTTTTTAAATATTCTAGCTTGTGCAGGGGCAGTTTTAGTATTGTTTCCTATTCTTACACTAATTACATTCAGAATAATCGACATTTGCTTTTTTTGAAAGATATATAACTTTAGGTATTCCAAAAGAATGGAAACAAAAAGAAATTAAAACACTAGTATATTTTCACAACGGATGTCATTTTGTTTCATTTGCCATTCTGATTTTCTAGAGTCTATATTGTCACTTTTGACATTAGCTCATTAGCTCATAATTCCCTTATTTTGTTCTCCCTTTTTAAGAATGGGTTATCTACCATATAGTCGGCAATTATCAAGTAACCAGACTATGCTGAAGAAAAACTTTTTCTTTTAAACTGTAAAAAAGTTTGTTTGATTTCATGGATTATAAAAAAATTTGAAGAACATTTTACGAAGAACCATATTATTTTATTATGACCCAGTTACTTATGATTGCTTCTCATACTTAATGCCACAAATTTTTTCCAGATTTCCTAAGTTACGCGAGTTATAGCCAAGATCTTCAGCCGCCGTTTGTCCGCTTTTCGGCAACCCTGCGTTACCTGTATTTTTTAAAGAGTACATATAGCCCTTCGAAACAGAAAAGTTGACAGAAATTTTGATTCTCATTGGTGGCGAAAGAATTTATCCAATAGAAAACTTTCCCGTTAGCAAAAGAGTGTTTGTAGCAAATGAAAAACGTAGCGTATGAGTATCTGGCGACCACAAAGTATTTTAAAACCTTGAGAAAATGTTAGATTATGATTACAATTTCAGACGCTGAAATAGCTCGTCATGGTTCATTATTTATCGGATGTGTTGGTGCATATTTGATTGAAATGAAGCGATGTGTCAAGTTGGAGAAGACGTTTCCAGCCCCAACGGAACCATCTGTAACTCGACAGCAAGTGGAACGAGTGGAGACGATCCTCGACACTCTTGAGAACTTGATTACTGTACATTACTCAACCAACGAGCAACCCTGCTTAGACAAGGTTTGCACCAGAGATATATGTGAACTTTATAAATTTCAATGATCTCGTTTTCAGTTACAAGTAACACCGAGGAGGAGGCGAGCGACATCATGCCGACCACAATGTGTTTGTTCTAAACTGAAAACGAGTTACGCGTGACATTTAGAAAACGGAATGATATTGAATGTCGATCTATTTAATTTCAAATCAAAACGAATCAACAAGCTCCGCCCACACTGTCTAATAGCTTCTTCATTTTTCTCCACGCCAATCGTCTATCTTTAGGTGAGTTTCAGTTAATATTTTCCCGAACGAAGGGTTTCCTAAAATTGCAAAGTTTTTAAAGGGTTATTGTGGGATTACTGTGTTTGAAGTAATCCCTTTGAGAACTGTAATCAAATGTTTGGCTATCCCGTCTTTTTTAAACTGAAATTTACTTTCTATTATTAAAATGTATTGAAAGAAATGTTTCAGGTTCAGGAATTGTTTGGCTGTCATCTTCCCTTGTCTCCATCGCTGGTGTTTCTTTTTTTTTCAAATTAGTTACGAAATCGCCTAGTAGTTTTTCTTTTCTATTTCCAGAGTATTTCTTAATTCCATCTTATTTTTTATAGCAAATTACCTCACCTGAAATAAGTTCGTTCTGTAAAAATTGAACTGATTCTGACCAAAATATTCCCAAAATTTACTACAAAAAAAAAAGCGAAAGCGGATATATTTATTGTCCTAAACTTATCGACTGATTTCAAGACAAGTCGATATATAATTGCCGTTCCCATTTCCGTTTTACATCATCAAAGCTCAATATTTTATTCATTTCATACCTGTTTGCGCCTCCCGGAAAACCCCCACACAAAACTTATTTTTTCTCAAAAAGAACTAATAATAATAGGCATAATTTTTTTTCCTCTCACAATGAGTCATCTTCATTTTTGCATAATGTTGTTTTCCAGAAAAAAGTTCATACTGAAATGTTGTATATCGTATCAATGTTTGTCTTTTTTGTCATTCATCCATTGTACCCCTCCTCTGCAATTAAAATTGTTTATGGATTCGAATAAGATCCTAAAATGTAAAATGGTTACTTTTTATTTTTCAGATCATATACAACATGAGATCGTGCGGGTGGTGATTACAACTATGAATAGACAACAATAAAAACGAACAGGCATGAAAACAGATAAGAATTACTATTGAAATGGTCTACAACTACTAAACAGATGAATCTAATCATCATCCTCAGCTTCTGATGGCACATAGTCTTCGTCGAGCTCCTCGATCTTTTCTTCAACTTTTTTGGCTTCGACGTTATGGGATTTTTGGTGAAAGACGAATGAAATAGAGCCACATTCAAAGACAGCTCGAAGAACGTTGTCAGCAACCTAAAAATAAAAATCTTCCAATTTACAGTTGTATACTTATTGTTACCTTTCTAGCACTTTTCTCCGAATGGAACCAGTTGGCGAGATCGCTTGTACAATCAGCATTCACAGGTGGATCAACACTTTCTAATCCTTGGATGCATCGCTTACATTTTAATCTGAATAAAGATAAAGGTTAAGACATAGAAAACAGTACCGTTACTTTGAATGAGTGTCCGACGCAGATGCTGACTCCAACTTAAATAGTTCACGAAGTTGCTCATTACTGAAATGACGGGCCACATCCTCTCCGGCATCAACAACACATGATGACAGTGCTTTCTTGTGTGTTTGTCTCTGGAACATTTTCTCTTCGATTGATCCAGTTGCGAGAAGTCTGTAGATGAAGCAAGTCTTCTTTTGTCCATCTCTCCAGACTCTTGCCATTGCCTGATCGTCATTTGCTGGATTCCAATCGGGATCAAACATAACAAGACGATTGGCTCCAATCAGATTCAATCCGCATCCTCCCGCTTTTGAAGAGAGCAAAAAACAGAAAATAGTACTTGCTGGGTCGTTGAAAGTGTCTACAATCTTCGATCGCTGTTTGATAGACATCGATCCATCGAGACGTACAAAATCATAGCCGCGGAGTTTACATAGCTGTAAGAGGAACAATCCGATAACTCTCGAAATTTCGATGCACTCACCGCCATGAATTGGTCAATCGTCTGCGTATAATTAGAGACTAATACGAACTTGTCATCAGTCGTTTTACGAGTGACGGCCAAAATGTAATCCAACACTTTCATTTTTCCAGAGAAGGATGGATCGAATGATTTTGGATTGAATGCTTCAGGGAACACAGATAGACACTCTGAAGAAAATCATTAGATAGAATGACATCATTTTTTTATAGTCTCACTGGTTCTGAATCGATTATCTGGTTTCTGAAGCTCTTCGTATACAAGATAAGGATGATTGCAGAGCTTTTTGAGGTGTGTGATGAAGGATAGCGCTGAAGCTGTGGCACCCTGGAAATGTTTTATAAGCTGAATTTCGTAATTCAGGTAACTAGTTTTACTTTATCCTTCTCAGTGATTCTATTTTGTTTTTCACATTCGATCAGTTTGTTGTAAAGTGTCTCCTGAAGGGTAGAGTTCTTACAGCAAATGATATGCTCGTATTTGACCTGTAAAATATGATGATTTCTACAAATGCTACGGAAACTCAACAGACCGGAAGATATTTAGTAAGGAGTGCTGATGTTCTTCTGATAATGCACTTTTCCACCAAGGAAACCATTTCCTTTGTCTTTTCTTCTCCTTTCTTTTGATCTTCTGCACTCGCATCTGCATCGCGGCCTCTGTAATGAAGGTGTGAAATGTGGAAATGAAATAGTGGAATGGAAACTCACTTTAGGATTGCATTCTCGAACTTCTTCCTGAACTCACTGGCCGTACCGAGTAATCCAGGGTTGACAAAATTGACTAAACTGAAAATCAGACGTTTCAAGAAGAAATAAGAGAAAGGATGTTACCTGAAGTATTCAAGTAAATCATTCTGAATAGGCGTTCCTGAGATAAGGACTCTTCGAGCACATTTCAGTCCGCTCAAAGCTTGGTAGGTTAAGTTTTCGCTGTTTTTCAAACGATGTCCCTGTAAACAAATTATGGATAGAAAAGACAAAATAACTGCTTACCTCGTCGCAAATAACGATTCCTACTTCGCCAGAATGAAGAATATTGGCATACAGACGGAATGTTTCATACGAAATAATAAGAACTGGAATCGCGCATCGCATTTTGGAGTCACTCATGAACGAATCTGAAACAAAGTTTTTTTTTTCAAAAATCTCTATATACATTTCTAAGCTTACTGAGACATTGAATGATTAATTCTCGTTTTCCACTATCAACTGGCATCGCGTTCAATCTTGTTCCTAACCATTTTTTGATTTCTTTGTCCCAATTTTTTACCAAACTACTGGGACATACAATGATGCTTTTTGATACCGTTGGACACGCGTCGGGACTTTGTCGGAGAAGAGTCCAGAGAAGAGAAATACACTGTAGCGTCTTTCCGAGACCCATTTCATCAGCCATGATGCATCCATGATATTCTGGAATGTTCACACCAGTCACACAGTCCCACATGAATTTCACTCCGTCTCGCTGATGAGGACGCAAAATTTTTCCAACAACTGGGTCGGCGACAACATGAACCTACAAAAGTCTAGTGAGGTGATATCAAGATCTTCGTTTGAATTATCTCATCAGACTAACCTTTCTGTCTTTGTCTTCTTTCAACTGAGCATGCTCACTTAATTGCTCCGGAGCATACAGAATAAGTGCACCTTCATGATAAGGATCGAAAAGTGCGCATTTACGACGATTCCCTCCAAGGCCAAGACTACGGCCAGACACTGAAATTATTGATGAAAGCGTTTCTCTCAAAAAAAAAACAATCTTACGCATGTATCCTTCCATTGGGATCGAAAATTTCCTAGATAGCAACTTTGCAACCATGGCATTATGATCACAAGATTCAGAAGCCATTCTTTCATTAAATACGTTGATGTTAACAAATCGAAACGGATTCGCTTTTCTACAGAAACCGGGGGTTCGATGGCAGGAGGGGCCTTCTTTTTACGTCGAAGCCCTTGTTTGGTGGGAGAAACAGAAGTCGAGAAAGGAGAAACAAATGATTTGTGAATCTGAGATTATCAAAGTTCTAAAAAATTAACAAGTACTGAAAATACTAACGTTCTTGGGTTCTGTTGCTTTTGCTGAATATCCCAAACTTCTTCGTTTTTGTGCTGGAGCTGAAGCCGAACTTGTTGTTGGTCTGAAATAAACATGATACTTTAAAATACTATTGAAGTTATTCATGATATTCTTTTTTTAACACAGAAAATACATTTCTATGTGTGCATGAATGGGTTCAAATTAAGGAAAACATACAAGTTTTTCGGACTTTCTTCCCGTTTCCGTTTAGTAGAAGAAACAAAATCATCCGATGAACCAGCTTCTTTGGTATTTTCGATTACGACTATTTCTTTTGAGGAATTCTTGATTGGTATGGTACGTTCTTCTTCGTCAACGATCAATTCGACAACTTCTGTTTTTTTCAAAGTCGTCTTTTCAGTTTTAACTTCTGTGATTCCGGAGCTTTCTGTCAATACAGTTTCATCGTTTTCATCTAGCAAGTTTAAAAAGTCCTCGTCATCGGTATCGTCTAGTCGTATCCTGGCTCTTTCGATTGCGATGGGGCTTTCGAAACGTGGAATCTTTGAAACTTCAGTATGTTGGTTATCATCTTCAATGGAATGAGGGTGTAAATGACTCGACCCAGAGCATAGAGATGTTGATTCTTCAACGACCTCTTTTTCATCTTTTACTGTAGTGATTGCGTATGGTTCAGGTGCTTCAACGATTATTTGGTCATCGCTGCCGGAGCTCGTAGAGGTAGGTGGGAGATCTGTCTTGGCCGGTGCTAATGTAGTCTGCACAGGACTAACTTCATCAACACCCTCTTGAGTCATTTTCAGAACTTTTTCCTCTATTATTGCTTCAATTTCTTCTACGGCTTGGTCGAATCCTTTCACTCGTTTCGATTTTCCAAATCTTTTTCTTTTTTCATAATAATCATCGACTTCATCGAATTTGACAACACCTTCTTCTTTACTGCCGAAGTACCTTACTGTGTAGTTCGGTTTTCCTCGTTTTAGTTCACATTGAAGTACCTTAACCGATTTCAATGAATGAAGAAATATATAAGCATTACGTACCTCTGCTGGCCAGGGAGGAAATCCTGGAAATTTTGCCCAAACGAAGTCTCCCGGATTGAAAGTTTTTGATGGCATTACTGAAAGATTTGTTTTTCATTTTAAAGGAATTTTGAAAACAGTTGATAATAAATTAGACGACTATTTGAGAATCTAGGCAATATTTTCAGAAAAAGCATGAATCGCAAGCAGTTGAAATTGTTTTTTGCAATTCATGAGACCCGATTTCGAATTTCCGCCGCAAGTTTCAAGTTGAATTTAAACTGGAACTACGGTCATTTTTCAGTCGTGCACTGACACACTTTGTGTCTCTGCGTACTTTTTCCACAAATTTTTTTCGCCTCTTTGTTTATCGCTGAAAGATGAATCATGCCGCCATTAACTATGACGTGGTTGTATCTGTTGTAATTTATTGATTTTCTAGAATATGCTTGAAAATATTTTGTAACTGCTTTGACCGAGATGCAGTGATTCGCATGATTCCTCGCTACATATTGCCTGCTCCTTAAATCTTCAAAACTGATTCTCCATTTGTTTAATGAATGAAAGTCGATACTCAGAATTGCACATAAACAATTTTTAATGCAACTCGCAAAGATTTAGTGTTTCAGTGAGCTATGGCATCGGCAACACAGAGAATTCCATCGAAGAGGCAAACGCTCGACGAAGCCTACGCGCCTCCAGCCAATTTTCTCGAAATTGAGGTGAATAATTTGTGTTGTTTCAAACCTTCATCACATATATGTTTAGGTTATCAATCCAATCACTCATGGCGTCGGCAAAATGCGATACACTGACTACGAAATCAGAATGAGAGTAAGTGCTTCATTCTTCTTTTTCATGTCCTTAATTCAAATAAATTCTTTAGTCGAACCTGCCTGTCTTCAAACAAAAAGAATCGAGTGTTCGTCGTCGGTACAGTGATTTCGAATGGGTTCGTGCAGAATTGGAGAGAGACAGCAAAATCGTTGTTCCAACGCTGCCCGGAAAGTCTCTCAAGCGACAACTTCCATTCCGATCTGATGATGGGATTTACGAAGAGGAATTCATTGAGAATCGTCGCAAAGCGCTTGAGTTGTTCATAAACAAGTAAGTGTTATCAACTTTTAACTGAAAATAAACTCATAATCTTCAGAGTCGCTGGACATCCGCTAGCTCAAAACGAACGTTCTCTGCACATCTTCCTCCAAGAGACGACCATCGATAAAAACTATGTCCCCGGAAAAATTCGTACCGCTTGAATTAAACCATAGTGCCAAAACAACTTTTCTTCTCTACTACACTTCGTTTCTTCCAAAATATGCGGTATATTTTAAATTGTGTACTTTGTCACCCATCATCCCTTTCCCACTGATTCCCATCCTTTGACCCGTTTTATTTATTTATTTTTCCTGTGTGTACATTCATATTTTGAAAATCCTTTTGATTTATTATATTGCATGCAAGATTTGTTTTTTGTCCGTTCTGAGAACATTTTGGGTCTCTGAAAAACAAAAAATTACCAGCCAAAATAAACATTGATTACCGTGTGAATTCTCTGTATGACACATCTCTTTGATAGTCTGCATCGCATCATCGAATATCTTGAAGAAGAGCAGCTTCTACCTATTTTCGGAATACAAAAAAACTGGCACACTGCAGAAATTTTGAACAATTTTCCAGCAAATGTTCCTGGAAAGGGTAAATCAGAAAACTGGAGAACGAGAATGGGTAGTTGCCCAAGAAGACTATGACATGGCACAAGAGCTGGCAAGGTTCGATTGATGAAATGCTAAATCCAGCAAAAGGATATTATTACTTTCAGAAGCCGATTCGGTGATATGATTCTAGACTTTGATAGAAATGATAAGTTTCTTGAAGGACTGAAAACAACAATTCCTGAGAAGAAAAAAGAGAATGGTGATGGACTGGTGCATGTTCTTGACATTGGTTAGATGACAATAGTTCAGTTTTGAAGCCAACATAACTTTTCCAGGTACTGGAACAGGCCTTTTGTCTCTTATGGCTGCTCGTGAAGGTGCGGACAAAGTGACGGCTTTAGAAGTATTCAAACCAATGGGAGATTGTGCCAGGCATATCACTGGGTGTAGTCCTTGGGCAGAGAAAATTACAGTAATCTCTGAAAGATCGACGGACGTATCACAAATCGGAGGAACAGCCGCGGATATCATTGTTGCAGAAGTATTCGACACAGAGCTCATTGGAGAAGGAGCATTACGAACATTCAAAGAAGCTCTCCAAAGATTGGCAAAACCAGGATGCCGAGTGGTTCCTTCCAGTGGAAATGTATATATTGTTCCGGTTGAAAGTCATCTTTTAAAAATGTTTAACACAATTCCTCGAATAAATGGCGGAGAAGGTAGTGAACGATGAATGTGAAGGAATGACAGTATTCTTCAGATGAACATCCGCTTGGTACTTGCTCAGGAACTGCTTCGGTTTTCGACGTTCAATTATCAGAACTTGAGACTCACGAGTTTCGAGAGCTCGCGGAGCCAATCGTTGCTTTCAAGTAGGTTTAAAATCTTCTATCTGTTTATCTAAAATTATCAGGTTTGACTTTGAAAACGAAGAGAAAATTATTTATAACGAATCGTTTGTTCGAGAAGCGATTGCTCACACATCAGGTACAATTGATGCAATCATGATGTGGTGGGATATTGATATGGATGGAAAAGGAGAAACTTTTATCGATATGGCACCGAGGTGGAAGAATCCAAAACATTATGCAGTAGGTGTCTCATAATGAAATGTCCCATCTATAGTTTATATCTTCAGTGGCGAGATCATTGGATGCAAGCAGTATATTATCTTCCAGACAAAAAGTGTGTTGAGAAGGCACAAAAGTTTGAAATCATTTGTAATCACGACGAGTTCAGTATTTGGTTCAGTGACGTCGGAAAAGAGTAAGCTAATTCTTTTGAACTTGTTAACTTTGCGTTTTTAAGCTCCACTAGAAGCTATTGCGTCTGTGGTTTGCACTCGATGCTAAGCCGACAAACTGTTTATCACATCAACGAAATGTTTGAGGATCAGAGCTTCCGTGCAGAAGTTGATAGAGTATATCATTTTATTAACCATTAGAAATCATTCATTATCGAAATTTCAGTTGTCCTCTGGGCTCAATGTGGTGACTGTTGGTGAAGGATCATTCGTTGGTCTTTTGGCAGCGAAGACTGCTAAAACGGTCACAATTATTGAACCGAACGAAAGATTCCGAGACATCTTCCATAAATACGTTCTTTATTATAATATGAAGAATGTCCACATAGTTGAAAAGGTGACGCATCTGATTGAAAAGCCAGACATCGTTATTGCTGAACCATTCTATATGTCAGCTATGAATCCGTGGAATCATCTCAGGTTTTTATACGATGTCGAAATTCTCAAAATGCTTCATGGAGATGATTTGAAAGTTGAACCACATGTAAGAATAATGTGTGCTTCAAATAATAATTAAATTTTTCAGCTTGGAACACTAAAAGCTATTCCAGAATGTTTCGAAGATCTTCATAAAATTGCAGCTGACGTGAATACAGTCAATGGCTTTGATCTTTCATATTTCGACAGAATATCAACGAAAGCCAGAGCTGCCACAGATGCAATTGTAGACGAACAGTCGTTATGGGAATATGCTGGCACTGTGAAAGGGGAACCCGTTGAATTGCTGACTTTTCCAGTCGACGGGCGAATCCTCAGTCGAAAATGTGTAGGGAAAATGGACAACATGCAGTAGGTTCAACATTATTAATCGTTAATCTAAATAGTAATTGAAGGTCTTCTAACGGAATTCCGATATGGATGGAATGGCAATTCGGAGATCTGACTCTATCTACAGGACTCTTGTCAACTTCCGAATCCCGAAAACCTTGCTGGAACAAGGGTTACAAGCAAGGAGTTTATTTTCCAATCACCAATCTACAGAACGAAAGTTCTATCAACTTGAATGCATTATTTGATAAGTCATCAGGAGATATCACTTTTCAGTTCAAAAAATTTGATGTTCAAAGTGGAAACTGACACGAAAAGATATATCAAAAAAAATTTTTGAAAAAGATATAAGAAGCGTTTCCATTCATGAAAATTAAGAGAAAACCGATTTTTATACACTTTTTATTTAGTCGGCTGGTTTTCTGGATTTTGAGAATCGTATTTTTTTGTCTTTTCCGGTCTATTATTTTCTTTCCTTGTTCTAACTATTCCATTGTTTTTTGTTATATTTTCCTATGTTGTTGTTGTTGATTAACTTTGATAAAATAATATGAAAATAGAAATCATCGTTTATTTATTCACATGAATTAAATTCAAGTTAATTTTGATTCGAATTCGACTGGATCTCTTCCTTTGGTTTTGGCAAAACTCCTCCTTGAGCTATAGTGATGTCCTTGAACAATGAATTGAAGTCGTTGTCCATTTTGATGGCGAGCGTAATGTGACGGGGAGTAACTCTTTTTTTGTTCTTCTTCTTCGATTCAATTCCACTGATGCCCACGATTTCAGATGTTAAGTATTCGAGAACAGCAGCCAAGTAAACTGAAGCGCCAGATGAAATACGATTCCCATTCGCGCCTTCGTGGAGTTTTCGGTCCACTCGACTGACCGAAAATGTAAGGCCAGCCCGTTTCGAACGAGATTTTCTCTTAAAAAATACGAATTTCTTTGGTCACAATAAGTTTTTGATGAAATACCAGATGTATTGGTTTCGATTTCAAGAGCGATGGTCTCGAGCCACTAATCGACTGGGCAACAGTAGGAGAAGGAGAGTCGGATGAACGGCCCATTGTTTATTGGATTTTCAATTATCGTTCTGTGAATAATAAAAGTGTTTTAGTAGAGAATTTTGTCTGAATCTACGTGACTAGAAGGAATTCATATTTTAACGAATTGTACTGTACTCTTGGATTCTTGAAATTTCTAGGTTTTTCAAATTTGGGAATTTTTTATCTTTGAAGTGTGAACTTTCTCGATTTTCAGATTCCTGGGTTTCTAGGGATTCTCTTCGTTTCCTAAATTTTTAATTTTTTTTCAGACTTTCAATTTTTTGAATGTTCTTGAATCCAGAATTTTTGTTTTTTTTTTTATTTGGGATTCTCAGAATTTCTAAAAAAGTAGGATTTTTGTAATTCTGAAAGTTTTTTTGGAATTTAAGAATTTTAGCTATTCTCTAATTGTTGTTGTTTTTTTTTTTCAAAAACTCAGAGGACCTCAATTTTGGAATATCTTGAATTTCCGAATTTTCAGGGATTTTCAGCATTTTCCGACGTTCAGATTTTAAAAATTCGGTTTTTTAAAGTTTTCGATTTTTTCCGGAATTCTTTAGTCGTTTTTTGGATTTTCAGAAATTCCTAATATTCAAAAATCCTATTATATTCTCACACAGCTCCCAAAAATCATTATCACAGTAACCCAGGAAATAAACAAGTTTACTAAAAAAAGTTAAATCTGACTGAGTTGTTTGTAAATAGTGTAGCCGATCAATCCTTTTCCGATCTTTTCGAATTGCTCCCTTTGTTGAGAACTCTGAAATTAATTAAGAATTAATTAAGATTTATCTATATCATGAAAATATGTGTCACTTTTTGATAATTGACTTCTTCGATTTGCTTTTGCTCTTGCTTTTGCTTTTACTTTTACTCTTCTCCGATGGTTGAGTCGGCTCAGATCTCAAACTTGTTTCTTTTTTGTCACTTTTTCCACTTTTTCCACTTTTCGCATCTCCCGTTCTTCCATGATAGTATTTACAAGAAGATATTTTAGCCGACTTCCTACTGTTCGCCAGAATTTTTTCTGATTCTCTTTTCGATTGTTCTGAAATATCCTGCTGCGGTGTTGGAAATGAGAATGTGTTCTTCGGTGGTTTCGCCAAAAGATTTGCAGTCCGACGAGAGAATTCGAGAGTGTCTTTGGTGAAAAGGTATTGAGGTGGCAGCTTTTGAAGAACAATTGTAAGTTCTCTAGAAACTTCCACATAATTTTAAGATGACGAAGATATTCTTACTTCTGTCGAACTTCACATCTTTCTTGGTTGACAGTGATGAATATTGTCTCCAAGACTCCTTCAAATGAACAAGTAAGAGTGTATACGAGGGTTCTGTAAGTATAATTATGGATACTTTCCCTCGAGGACTCTTGATCCTGCACACCTGTAATAATTTATCTGACTCAGAAACTTTGGACAATACGATTCTGCTTTTTCTGTGATTTCAAGTCTCTCATCTTCCGAACGGGAATATTCCTTTGCACTCGGATTCATATGTTTTGCAAATTTGCAAGTCTTCCAATTAACTGAAGTGAGAAGGAATACTTCACCCATTGCACATGCCGATTCGAACATTCTAAGAATGTATTCTAATATTTGAGTCATGCCGACAACTTTGTTGAAAGCCTGAAAAGAAAGATTTGTGAATCATTTTTCATAGAATAGGATAAAACCTTTCTGTTATTCTCGAACCATTTTACCATTCTTCCCATGATTTCAGCTAGTTTCTCGCACATTTTCGTAAGTGTTTTCAAGCGATAGACAGCTGACAGCTCAGCTAGAGAAATCGGCTGAAATTGGGTTTTTAATTTACATCAATTTTTCCGACTTTTTACCGTCTCCGGTTTAGCCTCCTCATTTGTCCAGACACGATTCTGTGCATCTCTGAGTCGTCTCCTGATGTCTTCACGATCATCTTTCACCACTCTCGGATTGGCTCCCAATTCACTATAGTCAAAGTTTTTGCTGGCTTCTTCATCTCCCTCACGAGCACGTGTACAATGAGCAATCAACACTTTCAGGTAGTTGTTTTTAATTGATTTGGTGTAGGCATCCAAAGTGCTCGCTGTCCATTTGAAAAAGAAAATTGATGCACTTCCACGATCGCTTTTTGAGCTAGATTTCGATTTCGAAGACACCGTATCCTTGGACATCTTTGTGGTAATAGTCAAAACGGTGGTTGAAAAAGTATATGTGGAAATATATCAGTGAAATTTTGTATATTTCACGCAACAGTGTTGGAAATGAATGTTGCGAGGTCATTAGCAGAGATATCCAGAATCCGTAATATTAGGTTGGCGGGAAAGTCTTTGTCACTTTTTCAATAGTTTATTTCTCAAAGAAAAAATAACCGAATAATTAATTATATTGTCCATCATTATCAACAACATGTCTCCAACGTTCCCTCAATTTATGGATTCCATTGCGGTAGAATCCAGCCGGGCGTGAGGCAAAGTATTGTTTGAGTGCCGCTTCGACCGCTCCACGGGAATTGAAGCTTCTTCCTTCGAAGGCACGTGTCATATCGCCAAATAACCAATAGTCGGAAGGAGCAAGATCAGGAGAATACGGGGGGTGAGGGAGAACATTCCATCCATATCCCATCAGCTCCTGCTTCACTTGTTTCGAAACATGTGGGCGAGCGTTATCATGTTGATAGTACACTTTCTTGTCTTTCAGGGCCGAACGGTCGACTGCTTTCTTGAGGTTTCGTAGTTGAGTAGTGTAGAGGTCTCCAGTTATTGTTTTGCCCTCGGGCAGAAGTTCCCAGTAGATGGGGCCGTCCACTCCCCACCACACAGAGAGCATAACTTTTTTCGGATGAAGGTCGGGTTTGGGGACATCCTGTGGGCTCTCTCCTTCTCCAACCCACTGGGATTTCCTGTGGTGATTATCGTAGAAGACCCACTTCTCATCTCCGGTTATTAGCCGGTCCAGCCATCGATCGCCCGCGTGGAGAGTGAGAAGAGTAATCGAATCGTCGACTCGGCGGTCAAGGTTGGCTTGAGTCAGGTGATGAGGTATGAATCGACCAAAAAGTTTTCTCATTCCAAGAGACTTCAAACCTTCAAGGACTGTGCTATGGTGAACTCCGAATGTGACAGCTAGTTCACGGCTAGATTGAAATGGATCCGATTGCAATGCGTGCTTCAGCTTGTCCAAATCCAACTCACGGGGTCACCCAGAGCGATCCTTTTCATCGAGCGAGAAGTCATCTTTTTCGAAACGATGGAACCAATTGCGAATAGTATTGTAGTGAGGGGCATGTGTGTTGTACACATTCTTCAAGAAAGTTTCCGAATCCTTCATCGTGGTGTGAGATAGGAAGAGGTAAATCAAAACATGTCTGATGTGAATAGCAGTGGGAACAAACATATCGTTTCAATTACAGATGAGGAGCAGGGAAGGAGATGGGGACTTGTTTATATGGAAGGTTCTTATCACCTTGTTATTCACTAGAGTCGATATCATACACAGCCTCCATATACGAGAACAGTGATTAACAAACAGAGTGACAAAGACTTTCCCGCCAACCTAATAGACTAATTTTCCCGGAATCTGGAATTCGGAATCCGGACATCTCTGGTCACTAGAATTAATAACTCAACTCGAGGAGATGAAGACTAAAAAACCAGGGGCCGTATTCATGATCATTTACTTTTGTAAATCATTTACTCTCAAAAAATCAACAGAAAAACGTAAAAATTTAAGAGAAATCATTTACTTTTTGGTAAATACCCCTCTTTTTGATAAATAGGCGTATTAATTTCGTTTGCTGTTGTCAACCACTTCTTGAAACTTTTCATCCAAAAGAAGTTTTGTATGGAAAGAATAGTATTGTAACATCGATACTATCTAACTTTAAACACATATTTCGTTTCGGTTCAACTCTAAAGTTATGACTTTTGATACAAATGACATGAATGGATAGAGCATTCAATTTAAAGTAATGTGTCAAAAAATGAACATTTTTCCGTTTAAAGTAGTTGAGAAATTCTAGTTCAAAGTCGTTTTCCTATTTAAAAAACAGGAACTACATTTACAAATGAGAAAAAGATTTTCAGTACATTTTCACGCTTCCATTTACCTTTTGGTAAATGATTCAGTTGATTTTTTGAGAGTAAATGATTTACAAAAGTAAATTTCATGAATACGGCCCCAGAATTCTTACTTTTCATAAAAATAGTACCATGACACTTGGGTTCAAGCCAACGGGTCAAAAAACGCGCCCCAAATAAATTTTAAGCCAGAAGAAATTTAATAATTTCCAAGTTGACGTGGCTTTGACCTAATTAGTTTTAATCAACGAGTTGCAACGCGTGATTTTTTCGTGCAACGTTTAAAAGTTTGATCCTCAGCCACATAATTTAGCAACGAATTTTTTCTAAAATCTCACGTTTACTGGGCGCGATTTCTGACCAGTTGGCTTGAACCCAAGTGCCATGAGCAAGAACAGAAAAAAAATTGAAAAATGGAAACAAAGACTTTATTAAAGCGAGGAATCACTTGAAGTCATCGTTTTACTTATGCACATTCTGAGAGACGTCCGTATTGTATCCAAATAGAAGAGTGAAGATTAACTGAATATTAAAGAATTGATGTGGTAGATATAGATTATCTAACCTGCAGAAGGATAACCGTTCCAATGTACACAGTTTGACTCTCTCCAACCATGAAATATTTGTCTTTGATGAGTTGAAGAATCACCTGAAATCTCAAGCTATGATTTTCCTCAATAGGTTTTGTGAACCTGGAAGTGAAGGTAGAGACCACTTGCATGAATAATGTTGAACAGGGAAACTGATGTCGAGAAGTTGCCCAAAACGATGGAAGCTGAAAAAAATAAAAAATGGTAACGAAATAATATGATAGAAATTACCAAGAGAAGTGGCAACGAAAACACTGATTGAAGCAAATGAAATGAAAAAGCTTTGACGATTGAGTGATGGAAGTGGTGTTGGAACTGTCCCATTATCAAACATCAGAGCGAATAGGAATGGTGGAAGGAAGAGAGTTGTTGGCGCCAGAGATAGAATTCGTGGACCAACGAGATATCCAGAGAAGATTCCAAAAACAAGAGTGGCTGAGATCAAAATGCTACGCCTTTCAGTGTCGTCCAGACTTGAATTCTTGCGAACATTGTAGAAGACAAAAACTGGGAGAGCAGTGAGAATCAGAAAGACAATGAAGGAATCAAAGCAGTATTGGATGAGAGGAGCAAGCGCATATGCTCCAGAAAGTTGCCCTCCAGCCAAACCAATCAGGATTACCTGAAAAATTGATAATTCTCTGACTCTGTGATTAATGAGTTTTTCCATTCACCGAAATTCCGAGATACATCTCAACCAAATTATTTTTTGTTTCTGTTTCGATCGTCTCCAATGGTCCATTTTCAGCCAACGAAAGATTGACGTAATCCCGAGCATCATAGGATGCCGGTGTGGCAACTTCCTTCAGGCGTTCTGCGGCTTTCTCAATTTTTCGTCCTATGATGGAGAATATCACAATTTTTAAATTCAATTTTTGATATCACCCAAATAAAAGATTCCATCGTAGTAAGCAATAACACGACGACGCATCGTCTCAATTGTTGTCACAAACTGTTCCACATATCTTTCCGAGATCTCCGCCATTGCTCTTTTTCTTCAAATCGCACTTTAAGATTTTCAGCTGAAAAATAATTTTACAGATAGAAAAAAACAGTCAAAGTTAACCGCGTTGCTTTAGATCAAAAGTAATAAAATATAGGAGAAGGAATCCAGCGTGGGATCAAGTTGCATTAGGTCCTAATCCACGCTGTACTAGGGTTCACGTGAAATTTGAAAAGGTATTTTTCCGGTTACGGTATCTGCCTCGTCCGTTGACAATCTTCCAGAAAAATTTTCCCAAACATGTCTTCAAGTTCCCCTTCTCTATTTCCAACCCTGAAGTATAGTAGCTTCCCTCTGAAAAAAGTAAAGCAAATTTGAATTTGAGTTTGTGTTTCTTCTTGAATCCGGAACACATACTGAAAATATAAAATGTTACCTTTTTTCAATTGAAAATAGCTTTGGGGTGTCTGAAAAAAAGGTGACTATCTCTGATATTTCTGTAAAAATATCTGGTCTCTAGTGATTTCTAAACTTCGTTGTGAGTTCTGAGTCGCGACACTTCCAATCAGCGTACGGTAAAACATGTAATAGAATGGCCCGTAACTTTTTACTTTGAGCCATTTTTCTCGGTTTCTGTCAAAGATGTAAAGAAGTTGTCAACCGATGAATTGCTTATCACATCACAAACATTTTATCAGTTGATACATTTTTGATATCTTGCATGGGAATTGAGATAATTGAGCTCAAACTTGACAGTATTTTGGCCCCTCTATTAGAGACTTCACAATATCTTATTTGAATGATCTTTTAAACAAAAGATTGTCAAATAACATCGTCTTTGAAAATTAAAACCTAATTCAATACATTTATTCCGACACTTAAAGTTGCATGATTGCTGTTTCAATTCGTCAAGTTTTGGACGTTATTCCTTTTTACAAACGAAAACCAATTTCCTAAAAAATGAACTCGTTGATAACTTTTCCAAATCAGGTCCCTGTAATTGCCAAAAACGTTACATTCAGTAATTTTGTTTGTACCCTTGCAACAAACACTGATAGCTTTTTTTATCATGTCAATTTATTTTCTTTTTTCCTCGACAGGGAACAAAACACGTGACTATTATCAGGTCGACGAGCATGACGATTTCGTTGAAACGGTCATCTGAATGGGCAGAGACGCAGTTGATCGAATAGATAGTAATTAACGATAAAGAGACCCAGACTGTACAAAAAGATAAGATTCTATTCGGCACGCAACACCTACAAACAACCGTATTCAGTCGATTTGTGGTCAATCTTAGTTTGACTTCTCCTCGAAAAGAACATCGAAGATGTCGGAGTTTGATGAGGTGAGCCCTTTGAAAACCTTAATAAAATTGTAGGGATTTCTGATAAGACTGACAAGTGAACCGATTGACTACTTTGAAGAATTAATCCATTTTCAGCATAACCAAAAAATTGTTTGAAATACAATGAAAAATAACTGAGAAGTTATCTTTAATTTTTCTGTACCTGTAGGTGTACAGGTTCTTATTTTGCAACTCAAAATCTTCTCAGGAATTCATACATCTTATACGACGACATCGTTTCTCAAGTCTTCTTGGCTAAATATTACTTCCTCTTATCAGCCATCTTCTCCATTTTTTGACTCAGTCTGTGTGCAATCTTTCATTTTCGTATACGATGGGAGAATGGCCCGAAAACTGGAAAACTGAAAACCGATCCAAAAAATTTAATAAAACCAATAAATGAGGATCTCAGAAAACTTTGAACTAAAATTTGTAGCTTATATCACTGCAACTGACACCTTTTTTCACTACTATTCGTTTCAGATATAAATTATCTCAGAATATATTTTCTTCTTTACAACTTTGCACTTCCTTTCTTTCTTTTTTTAAACAATTTTTCCCTTTTTTTGCCCTTTTCGTTGTGCTCTTCTGATGACGTCATCATCGTTTCTTCATGCTCAAAAAAACGCGAGCTTGTTTCTTTTCCAAGCATTCCCCCACAAAGGTTTACAAGTGTTCTTAGCGCATTTCTAAAGGACTACTCGTCTTTCGAAAAAATCAAACTTTCTGAAATATCAGCTGTCTTTCTTTGATTTCCTTTTTTCTCTCTCATGTTTAGTTTCTCCTTAAGAAGTGAAATTCCGTAGAAGGGGAATATGTAATTCGAATCGAATTCTCTCCGTTTCTCCAATGCAGTCAAAGTCTCTCTGAAAAATGAGAAATTCGACTCCACTTTTCTTTTTCTAATACTAATATTTTCATCTAGTGAAACTACTTTTCGGAGCAAAGTCTATACAAACAACTTTTAAAGTTCCACAATGTTTTGTGATGTTTCGATTTGGAAATTTAGGATTTTTTTGGTTTAGAAGGGTGGAAAGTACCTGGAAACTAAACAAATTTTTCAAGTGCCTTCTTCCTGGATTTCGGATTTTTTGACAAGGTTTTCGTAATAATATTAGGAAAATGCATAACTTTTAAAACATCTACATGAAATACGAAATTTTGGGTAGAGTTCCCCTTTGAAAACTTTTCAATTTTTAGTATTAACCCATGGTATTATATCATACTTGAACGTATTTATTTTTCAGAGAATTCTTGAATTCCTCATTTCAAATTTCTCCACCTTTTCCCATGAGAGCTTACTCCTTTGCTCGCCCCCTAAAATGATGAATACATATATTTTTTGTTTTGACCCTCACAGCCCTACTCCCTAAAATCTATATTTCTTTTTCATTCATTTTTTCTTTATAGTCATTCATCTTCTTCGGTCCATTTTCCACCCATTTGTTGCACATACACATTTACATTTACAAATCCGTTTGCCCCTTTTCTTTCTGAATGCTCTCCCCCTTCTTCCTTGCTTCTTTTCTTCGTCGGCCTTCCTTTTTCGTCAAATTATGCACAAATTGTATGTGAATGTGTGGTCCTTTTTTTAGGGACATCTTCTTCTTCTTCTCCTTCCTTTTCTGTTGTGTCCCATTCCCCGAGTGCTTGCAATTTACCCTCTCTTTCCACATTCCATTCAATTCAATTTGGTATCTTTCGTCGTCAACCGTCGTTTCGTCACCCAAAAGTGAAGAAATAGGAACCCGATGTCAAATTTATGTTCCTCAAAAAAATTGCGACGTTTTATATCTCTCTTCTCGTCTTTTCCATCGAATTTTGCTTATATTCTAGATATGCCTTCAATTATTTATAACATTTTATCCGTTGGTCGTATGAATACAGCAAAATGGAACTTATGAGCAAAAGAACATATTAAGTCAAGCTCTACATCCTCAAATAAGAATCTACCAGCTAAATCAGTAACCGAGTGCAAGTCAACATTAAATAGCCGGGCGGAGCAAAAATAGTCGGCCCGGACTTAATACAGATTTCGAAGCCGGTCGATTTTTATTGGAGGTTGTTGAGCTCTTTGAGCTCTATCATCTGGTATGTTGCTTTGCTTAAAATTTCCATTTTGAAGCGAGTTATCGGCCGGCCATTCTGTTAAAACATAATTATGTTAGAACATATTTTCATGAAATCTGACACAACCAAAATTTCGACCGTCTGTTCCATTATCTCCAAATATCAACGAAATTCCCACGGAAACTTCTAATTCTCAAATCTCTCGTCTTTCGTTTATTCTCCTCTCTTCTCATAATTTCATATTTCTTTTCCAGTCTCGCCAGTCTCGCCAGTCTCTCCAGCTCTCTCTCTCTCTCTCTCTCTCTCTCTCTCTCTCTCTCTCTCTTTCTCTCCATCTCTCTCTCTCTCTCTCTCTCTCTCTCTCTCTCTCTCTCTCTCTCTCTCTCTCTCTCTCTTTCTCTCCATCTCTCTACGTCAAAACTCAGTCCAATCCTTCTAACTTTATGGAAATTTGCCCACGGCTGAGTGGTGTTCTCCCAATTCTCTGGAGACTTGTTTTGTCCCTCTGTCGCCCATTTTCTTTCTTTTTACTAGTTTTCTTTCTTTTTTGCTCCTTCTTCTGCTTCTCCATCTGAATTTTTCGCTCTACACCGTGTTTGGCAGTTTCATCTGGAATGGAAAACCGAAGAAAAAATAGGCTCTCTAACCCTATATTATCTTCTTCTTTTTCTAAACGTTCGTTTCCTTCCTTTTCACTTCAAAAAGTCCTTTTTGAACTCAAACGAAACCTAAACACGGCAATGCACTTCCTTTTTGAAATGCTCTTTGAATTTACGACTCAAGTATTTCTACATAGATTGGTTTAGGTTGAAAGTATAGGTCTATTGAAAAGTCAAACTGCAAATGAAAAAAGAAACAATTTGCCACTTCTCTCGTCTGTCTCTCCAGGATGACTAATCACTCAAGAAAGAAAAAAAAAGAGCCACTAGAGCTTTTTCCTCTTATTCTATTTGCTACGCTTCAGAGATTTTCTCATTTATTTATTGATCCTTTTTTTCAGCTAAAGTACCTAACCGGCTTTGGAAACGAGCATGCGTCAGCTGACCCAAGAGTGCCAGACGCGCTTCCTGTGGGACAGAACTCCCCGCAAGTAAGTATTCTTTCAAAGTGGTTTGAACTCCCCCTCTTATTCATTTTCAGAAATGCGCTCATGGCCTTTATGCTGAACAGCTGAGTGGAACTGCATTCACAGCTCCTCGATGTCAAAACCAGCGCTCGTGGCTCTATCGTATTCGTCCTTCTGTAATCCACCGTCCATTCGAAGCAATCAAGGATAATGGACAGAATTGGACTAACGATTTCTCTTCAATCCCTCCGAACCCTAATCAATACCGTTGGAATCCATTTCCTCTTCCAACCAAAGAAGGTGTGACCTTTGTGGAAAATTTGTACACTGTTTGTGGTGGAGGAGATGTCATCGGACGTACTGGATTGGCGATTCATCAGTTCTCGTGCAATGCTAGTATGGAGCATACTGCAATGTACAATTCTGATGGCGACTTTTTGATCGGTAATTTTTGATTGATTACAATAAATGTCGAGACAGTTGGTTTTTTAAGTCCCACAACAAGGTTCGCTGGAAATTACCACGGAATTCGGACGTCTTCTGGTGAATCCACAAGAGATTATTATCATTCCACAAGGTTATCATTGTCCTAGAAATCCCTGATTTTAAGTCAAACTTTTCCAGGAATCCGGTTCTCTGTGGGTGTCCGTGGACCTTCTCGCGGATATATTCTTGAAGTGTACGGTACCCATTTCCAACTCCCTGATCTTGGACCGATTGGAGCTAACGGTCTCGCCAATCCAAGAGATTTTGAAACTCCAGAAGCTTGGTTTGAAGATCTTGACGTGGAATACACCGTCATCAACAAATATCAAGGGGCATGGTTCCAGGCTAAACAAGTAAGAATCTTGGAATTATGGATAGGAGAATAATTGATAATTATAGGGACATTCACCATTTGATGTTGTTGGATGGCATGGAAACTATTGTCCATACAAGTACGATCTTCGTAAATTTATGGTTATCAACACTGTCTCTTTTGATCACTGCGTAAGTATGGATTTGAACTTGTCAGTTTTGAATAACATACTTTTAGGATCCCTCGATCTTCACAGTTCTCACTGCTCCATCTGTCAAGCACGGAACTGCTATTGCTGATTTTGTGATCTTCCCACCAAGATGGGGATGTGCTGATAACACATTCAGACCACCATACTATCACCGTAAGCTTCATGTGCTTTTTCCACTCTTCTATAGTTTTCATTTCAGGAAATTGTATGTCTGAGTACATGGGATTAATCACCGGATGTTATGAAGCTAAAGAAGGAGGATTCAAGCCAGGAGGTGGATCACTTCACTCCATGATGACTCCTCATGGACCCGATTTCAATTGTTTCGAAATGGCATCGAATGTGGATTTGAAACCACAAAGGGTTGCTGAAGGAACAATGGTGAGAGCATTTTTTGTAACTGTTTTTCTGATTCCGTGTTTTCCAGTCGTTCATGTTTGAAAGTTCTCTTAACATGGCCATCACCAACTGGGCAATTACTCAAAATGTGGACAAAGATTACTACAAGGACTGGCAACCACTCAAGAAACATTTTACTCTTCCTAAGTGATTCTTCTGCTGAATTTGGGATAATAGCTTGTTCTAAAAGTGTCCTATTTGATACATTTTTTATATTTTTCGTTATAAATTTGTTTTTAAAAAAATCTAAAGTCCAGTTAATACTTTTCTTTTATCTGGTTATTAACCCCATTGTTATATTTCCTAACCTCTTTGTCTAATTCTTGACCGTTACTCTTTAACCAATTTTTCAGTATATCTGTGTCAAATGAACGTGCCAAGCACGTCGACTCGTGGTTATGCAAAGTATCAAATCAGGTCATCTGGAATGCCACGTGTTTTAGCCAACGAGTCTGACGTCTTCACTTTAGATGACGTTGAGGTTGACGAGGAGACTGAAGAGTTAAAACCCAATAGGTATGCATATCACAACAGATACAAAACACACCGAAAAACCTGTAATAGAAGGGCCCTCTAACTTTCTACTTTTAGTCAGTTATTCTCGGTTCCCGCTAGAGATATAAAAGTTGTAAACTGATAAATTGTTTATCATAATATCAGAAGAGTTGTGTCAGTTGACATATTATTGATATTTTGCATAGGAGCCAAGATAAATAAGCTCAAATTTGACAGCGTGGGGTGCCCTTCTATACTGGTTTTACGGTATTTGAAAAACCTCGACCCGGTTTGGTTTGTCCGGTTTTTGGCTTTTGATAAAAATTCGGACATTTCAGTACTTTTTACGAGATTTATTTGCAAAAAATTTTCTAACGACACTCCGCTCTTCTCAAACTTTTAACTTCATAGAATTTTACAAATATTTTAAAAAATCCTCCTAGAAATTTACTTGAAAAGATAGGAAAAAATTACTGATTGTGAGAACCCGAGCCAAGAAAATTGTGAAAAAAAGTCATTGCAAGATGATGTAAAATTAAAAAATGCTCTAAAATTTTCAGAATACCAGTAACGAAAGAAGAAGAAGAAAAGAGTCGCTTAGTGGAATGCAATCTGGATAGCGATGAAGAAGACGAGAAGACTCCACCACAAGAAGATGACAAAGGACAGAATATTAGACAATCTAGCAAAAGTGAGATCAACTTTTCTTATTAAGATAATCGGACTACAATTTTCAGACTCTTCAACAGTAGAATCTAAAGAAAGATGTCGCCTTCGTGACTCTTTCGACTTGGATAATGATGATTCTCTCTCCGATGATCTTGATCTTCTTCCTCCAATTCCTGGAGCACCAAACACAAATACTTCCTGGTGTGCAAAACTTCATCGTTTCAATTGCTGTAATCCAAGAATTCCATCAAAATGTACCATAATGTGAATTATAGTTTTCTGTTTTTCTGAATTGATCTCTCCAAACTCCGATCTCTCATCTATTTCTAAGATCTTCCAGAAACCTCTTAAGAATCTCATCGAAATTCTCCCCTTTGAATCTCAAATGTTTGTGGCCCTCGTCACCGGTAAATCCAACAATTCGATGTTTTTTATTTCATTCCGATTGATAAAATTTAACATTACTTCAGTTTAAAATGAACTATTAATTTTAAACCGTCTATGGGACATGCTGTCTAGAAGAAAAATATCTGATCAGGTTGATTTTTTTAAAATTAAGAAAGTCGTGAAAAAGCTTGTCAGGCAGGGATTTCAGAAAGTGAAATTTCAAAATTGGGAAGTCGGAAGCAAATTTTGCTTTCTGGAAGATAGAAGTTGAAAGTCTTAAGGAAGAAAATGCCGTAACGTCGGAAATCGGAAATCCTGACATCTATGTTGACATATCAGCACTCCAAAGAACTAGAAATAAAAAAAGACGGAAGATCTTATATACCCTCTGAACACCATACGAAGGTACATCGAAGGTACATTGATACATGAGATTGGGGGGGGGGGGGTAGGGCGTTTTAGCCTAAACATAGAATATTTAGCAAAAAAAGCGAAATAAAGTTTAAGGTTTTTTGTTCATCATCCATCATGTACCATAAATTTTCAACGTACTTTTGGAACCAACTTACCCTTAAAACTCGATGTACCCTTGGATCCTGAGCTTGGATCCCGAGTCAGATCCGTTCAAAAAATTTAAAATGAAGGAAAGGCAGTTTCGGTGAAAACCATCAAACTAAACCTTGTCCTTACTGCTCCTCCCTCTTTCAATTGTCACAAAGTCCAAATTTCTTTTCTTTTCCATTTTTGAAACCGGAGTCTAACGCTCCCCATCACAAGCAACATCACATTTTCCTGTTTGAACCACCGTTTTTGTTTCTCTTATCAGTTCCGTTGATTTATACAAAAAAAGAGTGATGAATGATAAGCATTATGGAGGCGGCACATCGAGCAAAACTGTTTCCTCGTCAAAAACTCTGAAATAGCTGCACCAAAAATTCTTTTCGGTCGTTGTTAATCCGCCCTTATGATTTGCTTTTCTTATCAGTTTTGTTGGTTTCATTTTCAGTCTGCGAGCAGTAAATCTTTCCCGCTTGTTTCAGTTTTCATTCCCTTTTTAGCATCTCATCTTTCAAAAAAAAAAGACTATTCTCCAGAATAATGAAACATTTGAACATTGACAAAGCTGATTCTCTCCAACCAGAGCATGTTCATATCACTGCAAATGGTTTGAGACCTGGAGGAACTTATCGATTTGATATGCAGTAACTCGTTTTTTTGGATTAAAAACCAAATCATATGGTTTAGACTTCGCCACAATTATGGATCACATGCGTCGTATTGTGTCTTGAAAGCTGATGAAAATGGAAATATCGATATGAAAACAGCGAAACCATTGAGAGGAACTTATTTCGGTAAGGATGCTGGGCCTGATGAAACTAGGTAATAGGTCAAGATCTGGGTTTTTTGTTTTCCTTTTTGTTGACTGTTTTATTCCAAAACCTAACTCCATTTTCTCCTTTTTTATTTCTGAAAGAATGTCTAATGCATAGAATCGCACAATTACCTGGACGGATAAATACGGGTATATCTTCCGACATAAGTATCTTGGCACCGCGACTTTGACAAGCGTTAACTTAGCTCAAAGTTGATCAAACAACTTGAAACTTAGCCAGTTTACTGATGAAATATATGAATTTTTGCTCTTCATTTTTGAGCCTAGTATAATGCTTCACTCAAATTTTATACTAATTCAAACTTGAGTCCGGGTAATTAGGCGCCACATATGATTTCCACCGATCTCTGATCAGAACGCAAAGTAGGATTCTCTGTTTCTCATTTTTAAACTCAAAACACATTCATAAATCAGATTACCCACAAAAACATTCTTGTGGGTACAACAATAATCACCATCGTTATCAATATGTTTTTATTTCCTTTTTTACGAATCGAACTCTTTTTGCTGGTATCTTATCAGTTAGATTTTGATTGGATCATCAAATGCAAACGACAGTTTTTTAATAAGTGTTCTCTATGAAAAAAAAATGCGCACCACTGATAATTGCTTTTGATTTTGATAGTTTGAGTCCAGGGGAAAAATTGCAGTAAAAGTTTCGGCCCGAAATTTTCGGGAATCAATCTCAGAACTGTTCTCCGAGAATTCCACTCTATTCCGGTGCACTTCGAACCCCATCATTCATTTGGAAGTGTCATGAATCAATTCCCTTATCAATAGAAACAAGATACATTGTTGCCAAATGCGTAGCATTTGGAAAAATTAGATTGTGAACTTTGGAGTGGAAAGAGGAACAGTTTGGACGATGGAAAATGACAGGTTCAAAAGTTTAATGTAGATTTGAACACACAAAAGGATCAAAATAACCGTCATAAGTGTATGGGACCTAATAAAAAAGTTTCAGAGGCCGATGGAATGGGATTGTTCCTTTCGATGACCCCATGTGAGGATTTCGCATATGGTGGATATCTCCGCTGCACACCTCCAATTCCATTTTTTTATCTTTTGATGTAATTTTAATTGTTTTCCATATTTTAATGCTCTCATATTTTCATTTCAGACTGTCTGATGAGAGTGGAACTAAGCTAGATGAGATGTATATAAAGAAACATTGGATGCATCCATTATTGACACGCACTGAAATTGAACACGACGGATTCTGCGGGACACTTTTCAAGCCTCCAGGAGATGGACCATTCCCATGTGTTATGGATATTTCTGGAACTGGAGGTGGTCTTCATGAACATAAAGGAGCAATGTTGGCATCAGAAGGATTCGTTGTAATTTGTGTTGCCTTCTTCCAATTCAAAGATCTTCCATATAAGATGGAAGATGTCGATGTTGAATATTTCTTGGTGAGTGTTCAGGTTAACTTTCAAAATATCATAGTAACTCTTTCAGAAACCAATTGAATTCGTACTTGGTCTTCCATACACTACTAATATGCTGGGAATCCAAGGAGTTTCTTTTGGAGCGACCATTGTGGACTTGTTGTCTACTAGATATCCACAGGTTCTTTCCACAAACAATTTTTTCTTTTAATACTGAAAATTTAGATCAAAGCTGTTGTGTCCATCAATGGTCCCCATGCACAAAGCCATTACTGTTTGCTGAAAGAACACGGAAAGCCAATGGATGTACCATAGTGAGAACTTCAAACCTTTTAGTTCTTCTATAAATTTCGTTTTCAGCCTTGATGACTCCAAGTTGTTCTTCATTAACACAATTCTGGCCACAGCTCCATGTTTCAAAACGCTAACGCCTGTTCTTACACCAGAAACTTCAATTCCATGGCATCGGATTCCAAAAGACACCGCTTACCGACTTATTGTAAGCATTTCAGATATTTGTAGACGTTCTGTATGGTTTTGGTTTTCAGGGATCAGTAGACGATTTGTGCGCGCCATCGATTCATTCGAATCTTCATATTCAGAAGAAACTTCAGGAAACTGGTCATTATGTTGAAGTAAGCGAATTTATAAATTAAATGAGACTATATTTCATCTTTTTTAGTTAGAATTGGTAAATGGGGGACATATTATGGAGCCCCCATACTTCCCTCATCACGACATTGTCTATGCGAAATTCCAAGGATTCTACTGTGGATATGGAGGTGAAATCGTGCTTCATGCCAAGTCTCAAGAACGAACATGGGCCAATACAATCAATTTCTTCAAAAGAAAACTTGGATCTCCACCTCCAATGCCCGATTGGATGAGATTGACGAAAGTGGATGGTCCTCTGAGGCCAATTGTAAATAAGAATGAGAATAGAAGTAGATTATAAGAATTTGGTACAATTTTTGGAGTTTTGGTCTTTTGATTGGTCTTTTTTCTTTGTTTTTCTCTGTTAATAAAATATCTGAATATTCTATTCTTTCTTGGAATGTCATAGTCAGTAGGGTCGATGGGGACAGATGGACCTCCAATCTGTTCTGTGATCGCACATGGAAGATCTTACCAAGACCTTCCCATGAAAACAGTCATTTACCCACATTTTCTCTGCTCCTCTCCAACTCCGCATACTCTCTCTTTCTTCTCAGCTGTTCACCCTATGCGCGTCCCCTCATTTCTCGGTTGTCTCTAAAACATGCTACACTATTTCTCTTCTTCTTCTTTTCTCGAGATTGCGCCCTCCATGCGATTTCCATTGCATTCAACCAATGTGTTGTTTCTCTGCTTACCTATCGATTTTGTTAGTTTTTATAAGTCATGTTTTCTCTTTTTTCAAGTTGTTTGCTTTTCGTTTTGCATAGTATGAATTTCTAGATGTTAAAAATATTGCTGTTTTCATGTTTGCGTCAAGATTTATTCGATTTTCCTCTTCTTTCATTAATTTATAAAACTTCAACGACGCTAGAAGAAAGTTAACCTTTCATTATTTTTCAGACCATCCATAAACCAAAAATGCTCTACACCATCGCCGCCGTTGGAGCCTGTGCCTATTTTGCCGTCACTGATTCCATCGTCAAGAAGGCTGTCGTTGAAACTGTGAAAGCCGTCGTCTGGCCAACTAGCGATGAGCAAGTAGCTGCTCAGATGAAGGAGAAGAAGACGGATAAGGAAGACGAAGACTGGGCTCTCTACTAATTAGATCGATTGATTGTCAACAACTATTAAACCAAATTAAATGTCAAACATTTGAACTCTGAACATATGTAAATTTGAATTGTATAAAAATAAACACTTTCTCGAAACCATCCAATTTCAATCATGAGTTCAATACAAAATGCGACCATTATAAAACTATAACACGCCTTCGGCACTGTGTAATGTCAGCTGGTTGACCTGACGATGACCCGGCGTACTTCGATGGGAAGAAAGCATTGTTTTAATTTATAGAAAATTGGGAAATTCAGTCGAATGGGGAGATTATTTTTGAAGCTATCATCGTCAGAAAACCGTTAGCTTAGGATATTTTAAAATTGCCAGAAACCTTGGTGACTAATGGCCAGTTTCTTATCAAGGTACAACATTTTAAAGCATTTGTTTATTTTATCCCAAATTGAGACAGACGTGATCTTTGGAGGTAAACACTTTTTGAAAGGATTTTTGAAAGATAGGACCTGTAACTGTTTTATGGGCGAGAACCTGAAATCCAGATGAAGAAATTCAGAACATCATCGATTTTCTGAATCAAATAACATTGAACCTTTTCTTGAAATTGGTTCTTTGTCTCTTGAACCTACAAAAATGTACTTTGAAAAAATCACTTTATTTGTTAAATTGAAAATAGTACAACAAAAAAAATGAAGAAACGATATGTCTGACATTCAAATCATCTATTACTGGCGAAAAATACAGTAATCCGTATCTAACATTGGTCTCCGAAACGTCCAGAAACTTTTAATTAATCTGAATACTTCTGAATATGTATTACAGTACTGGCCAAAAAGAATGCATCGACAGGTTTTTTGGCTGTAACTTTTTTCAAAACAGAGCAAAAAGGTCATACTTTTTTGTAAAATGTAGCAAATGATGCAAGAAAAAAATATGAAAAAACAATTTCATCCATAAACGGGAAACAAATTTTTTTGGTGACAAAATCCAATTTTTCGGATAATTCGGATTTTTTGGATGGTTTTTTCAAAAATCTGGAAAAAATAGAAAACGATGATGAAGGTGAAAAGTACTTTTTGATCATGATGATTCTTGCCCAATTTTTAAACATGTACCACCTCATTAAGATATGATGTGGGTGTGCAAAGTGTCAACTAGTGATTTTAGGCATTTTGGATTTCTCTACTGTCACTTCACAATTCCAAGTGGTAAATTTTTGGTACTTTTTATGTTTTAATTATTTTTCAGGTCTTATTCGAAAAACCATCCAAAAAATCAGAATTATCCAAAAAATTTGTTTCCCGTTTATGGATGAAATTGTTTTTTCATATTTTTTCTCGTATCATTTACTACATTTTACAAAGAAGTTTGACCCTTTTGCTCTATTTTGAAAAACGTTGCAGTCAAAAAACCTGTCGACGCATTCTTTTTGGCCAGTACTGTATATTTATCACGGCTGTTGGTTAATTTCCGTGAGCGCTTTTTCACTACTTGATTTGCGACCATTTTGATCATTTTCAGGAGGTTGGAGCTCGTTTGTCAAGTTTCCGATCATTTTGAAAATTTTGGAGGGTGTGAAACTGACCGATAATAAAAACTTTGCATCCATAAAATTTTGGAGAATTCCTAGTTTTTCCGCTATTTGCCAATTTCTGAAAGACACTTGTTTTTTTCACGTTTTCAGTTAAAAAAACTGGTCAAAAAGGGGGCCATTAGAAATCAATACATAGCTGAAAAACTAGAAATTAAAAAAATTATGGATGCAAAGTTTCCAATCTCGGTCAGTATCACACTAAATTTTGATTAGGGTTTCCATTTGGGGGGGCGATTCACCCGCCCGCACACACCCGGGGGCTCACCCCCCGCGGCCCCCCGTTGACCCCCCGCGAATATTTACGTGAAGAAAATATTATCTTTTTTGTAGTTTTTTGATTTGAGAAACTCAGTTCTTCTTGGAAAATACGTGGTTATCCTTAAAAATTTTATTAAAATTCACACGCATTTAATTGCAAGGGGGGGTCGCTGGTGGGAGCCCCCCGGGTGGGTAGCGGGTAGCCCGCTTCTTCACCCGCCCAAATGGAAACCCTAATTTTGATTCTTCCTTCTTGTAAACCGGCTTGGAAAAGAGAAAAATGAAAAGAGAAAAATAAATGGAAGATGTAAAAAAAGGATTTATTGAAAAAATTCATATTCCTGAACATATCAACAAAAATTATGAAAAATGACAAGTTTCAAAAGTGTACTGATTAAAAAACTCGAAATTCGATATCCAATTGATTCAATTTATTGGCTATGTCTCTTTCCTGAAGTTGTCTAATTGAGCATGTATAAGTTTTTTGCATTCTATCAAGTAATACATCATAACCCTCACATTTCAAAATGAATGAAAAGAGAAACTCCATTGGTAAGTATGAACTTTCCCTTCATCATTTTCTTGTCTTTGGCATTTCGACTTTTAAAATTCAACCTGAAAAACCAACAAAAGATACAAGGCCTTGAAAGCAAATTTAAACCAAGTTATCATGAATAATTCCAGTTTTCTTCCGGTTCCTTTTCTAGAATAATTGCTTCAGTTCTTCCGGATTTTCAAAGAATTTTCTTCCAGAGAACAGAGAAAATACCTAGACGGATGATGTCAATTTGAGAGGATGAGAATACTTTTTTCTTCATGGTTTCCATTTTTATCGAAAGTGTCAAATGCATTCATCTCATCTGAACCGGGAATTTATTTTAAACCCTTTTCTTCTTCCTTATTTTTTCCTTGTCTATGTTTATGTTTCTTGTGTTTAATTTCTTGTTTTTCCTGTTTTGGGACCGCCCGTTCAATTCTGTCAAAACTACTACTCATATGCTCATCATGTTGCTCTTCGGAAGAAAAGAAAAGAAGAAGAAGAGCTCCGAAAAAATAATTTATTTTCTATTTTTTTTCTGGCTCTTCTTTGTTGTAGGGGGAAGGGGGGGGGGGGGGTGCGAAGCTTGTTGGAACTAGTTTTGTTTGGTATGTTTTATGACCGACTATTAGTATTTCATGCCTCAGTTTGTTCAGGTATTTCAGGTTTCCATAAGTGGGCGGTCGTAAAACCGTCGATCTAATACATTTGTGAGTAAATGACTAGGATTACTGTATCTATGCACCCGCCCACAAATTTCAAGGGTTTGAAAGTTATTTTGTTTTCAAGTTTTTATGAGTATTAGAATTTTTTATTTTCAAGAGGAGCGCTTTTGAAGAACTCAGAATTTATGATTCTTTCCGGCTTGTTTCTAGTGGAAACATTTTTTCTCAAATTCTATTGCTTTTCAACCAGTTTTGTGTGATGAAAACCTCCGAGCAAATCGACAATCAAATTTTTAACCCTAAAAAATTGCCGAACCGCGGACGAAAATCGAGAAAAAAATGAAATTGTTAAATATTTATCCACGGTAGTTCGGTGTTTTCTCTTCCACAGTTTCAATTTTTTGCACACCAGCATAATACTGTCAGATGAAACCTTGACCTATTCATCATCTCTCGTCGAAATATCCACTCCTTCGCATTGTTTCAATTTCCTCATTTCCTTTCTTTTCTATTTCTTGCTGAAATACTACAAAATATTATCATCATCATCTTTCCATTTTTCATGTCTTCCGTGCCCCGAGGGGCAGACACCCTCGCGCGAAGGACCGACTCTTTTTGGCTCTTTAAAATAAAAAGAGTGCTGCCCCGATTTTTGGGGCTCAATTTCGGACAGATTTGGTTAAACTCATGAGGTCCACAAAGTTCAACATTAGTGTTCCGAGATGAGTTTCGAAAGCACGTGGCTCTTTGTGACCTAAACTTTAACTTTCGATTTTATGTAATGTATCATTTGGAGAATTCAAATTGAATGGGTTTAATTTTCATGCAATTTGGAGTTTGGAGGTTTTTATAGCTGAGAGTAAAAGTGCAAAACTAAAGATACAATTGCATTCCCTTCAAACCACAATTTCTCTTTTTCCTATATTTCCAGTTGAAATTCAAGAAATCTTCTTGGAAGCTGATGATTGATATCTGAAAAATATTCAGTGAGATTTCTCTTGATTTCCTTATTTTCCGGTTAAGTGACGTGAAGAGATGTGGATGAAACCAATTTCAACAGACTTAATTACCAGATTAGGGATTTAGAAACTGTGGAGAAAATCTAGAAAACTTCAGAACTCGTTCAGTTGTTTAGATCTCCACCCATTCTTATTCCAATAAAATTTCTCTTGTTTTATACATTTAAAGACAACTCTAGACATTTTTGATTATTTGTTTTGAATTTCCCAGGTTTCCGGTCCTTTTTATTTGCCCAATGAATTCTTACTACATATAATCCAAATATATATATATATATATATATACCGTAAAACCTCTAATAGAACGACACCCGGATCGTCCACTTTGAGCCTATATATCTCATTTTCTGCAAAATATATCAAAAAGTGGTATATATATATATATGTATATACTTTTCAGGTTCTTCTGCTTATTTTTTTCAACTATAAGTTTAAAATTCATGCAACAATTAAAAAACTATTTTCTTGTGTGATATTCTTCGATCTTCCCATCTTAAGTGTCTAAAAGGGATAATCTTCGATTCGAAAAAGAAACTTTTTGAGATTGGAAAACGAAATTTAATACATATTCATTTTCTGAGACATCCCTGAATTTTCTATTTCTATTTTTTGTTCAATTTCCCATTGCTCATTTCCTCCACAGAGGTCTTTTTTCCAAGAGTGTTTTTCAGGAAGTGGGTCAGAATTCTGATCATTGGAAATTAAAATTTTTATTTTCTTCCAAAAATCGTTGCATTTTGACTCATCTCTTGCATTTATTTCCAGCTATTAGGTTGGCAGGAAAGTAACTGTCCATTTTTTATTAGTAAATAACACAAACACAAGAGTAATCCAAAATTAGCAACATGCACCGTCGTGATCCACAACATGTTGGCAATGTTCAGGTAACTTGTGGGTACCACCCCTCCAAAAGCACCAGCTAGTGGCAAGTCAAAGTATCCCTCCAGTCCATTTTTTCAGGCATCAATTGTGTTAAAGTCCTTAAGCTCCAGATGACGTCGTATACTTTTGAATAACTAATGATCTGATAGAGCTGAATCAGGTCTTTAACGGGGGTAAAGGAGAACCGTCCAGCCAAAGCGGCTCAGGTACGGCGTGACTTTCCGTGAACATGAGGTTTTTTTCATTTTTTAGCTGCAGTCAAGTCAGACCTGAGCAGCTTCAGCGGGACCGTTCTCCCTTACCTACTTATAGTCCCGACTGAGCTCTATCAGATTATTGGATATTCGGAGAGATACAACCTCATCTAGAGAACACGAAAATTTGCATTTATGTGAAAAACAGTAAAAAATGAATACTTTGATTCGCGGCTAGCTGGCTTTTGAAGGTATTGTATCCACAAGTTATCTGAACATTGCCAACATGTCGTGGACCACGACGGTGCATACTGCTAATCTTGAAATTAATCCTGCTTTTGTATTATTCACAAATCAAACAAGGGACAGTTACTTTCCTGATACCTAATATTTTGCATCCATTTTTCCATCTCTTCTGTTGTTTTTACTCGTTTTTTGTGTTTTTTTGTATTCTCAGTAATCGGATACTTTTCCCCTTTTACCTGACCAAATTGGGAAATTTCTCCTGTCCTCACAATGACGAATACATTATCTTATGATTCTTCTGTGGTAGACCCACCCACCGACGTTTTGAAGTTGAAACTCAAATCGTGAGAAGATTGGGAATATTCTAGAGAATCAGAAGACGTTTAATCAGATTTCTTGTGTTTTGTTAGTTTACCCGCTTACACTTTTTAAAGACTTTTTCATATGCTTCTTCAATGTATTTTTGGGTTTCAGAAGTCTCACCAATGTCCCGTCACGACAAACGACGACGATGAGTCGAATACTGGAAATTGTTCTATTAGCTGCACTTTTTCGAGGTGGGTTAAATTAAAATTAATGGTTTGGCAATATTTAAAGTTGCTAGTATGTAATAGTAATTCAAAAAAGCAGGTATTGTGTTTAGAATAGATCAGCCTTTTCCGATGAAAATAGCTCTTGGTTATGATGTGTTACCGGAAAAGTGTTACCGGAAAAGTTTCTGTTGTGTTTTCACCGGCTTCTGGTTCTAACCAGAGATGTCCGAAAAATGACTTTTCGAGAAACCGAATCCGGAATATGAAATCTGGAATAAAATCATTTTCTTGGAATCCGGAAAACGGACTCCAGAATTCGAATGTCTCCAGTGAGCAGAAAAAAATAATATAAAACACGCGAGACCCTTATATTTTGCATCAGTAGTAGCAAAAGTTTACAAACGATTCTCGTGGCAGATAATTCTTCCAGTCTAACATAATTGCTAGAAACCCGGAAAAAATAATTTTCTTGTGATCGAGCACCCGAAATTCGGAACAAAAGAAAATCTTGGAATCTGGGAAACGGAATACGAAAAAAACACGGATTATGGAATACGAAATACGGAATCCGGACATCTCTGGTTATAGTTCATAAAAAAAGTTGGGGCATTCCAAGTCGCCAAATTCCTATTTTCTCGAAGATTCAATCTGAAACAGTTTATGTCAAAGTTAGACAATCTATTTCTGATAGGATTCAGTTGAAATCTCGAAAGCCAATTTTTCATCCACATCCGGAAATAGTATTGCCATCAGAAGTTTCTCTCCCGCTTTGCAAACAAATTTTCCATTTCCAACCCCCATTATCATGCTCTGTTCTCAAACTTCCATCATTTGATCTCCCTTAAAAGGGCTATAGACTGATGATGACCTAAAACTCGACACTATATATTCCAAGAACTCTTTGCATCACATGCTTCCTTTTGTTCAAAACCTTACCGAATATTCCCACGAAACTGCGCGTCGTCGTTGTTGAGAATTCTAAATAACGACTTCAGCAAAGACGTCTTCTCATTTTTTTACGTCTTCTCTTATTTCAAAAAGTCGGTAAATCTTGGTGGCCTCTTCATACCCTTTCCCCTTCTCACCCCCTTTTTTCCACCCATTTTTTGCTCTCAGGTCTCATTTCCCGCCCGTTTTCACAGCTTAAAAAAACAGAAGATGAGAGGCTCAAGACTCTTTTTTTGGGGAAGAGAGTGACGACGAGAAGACAAACCTCTCATTTTCTTAACAATTCATTTACTCTCGCTCCACTTGTTACGGTGCGATTTTTGGTTTTAGAAGAGACAAAAGGAAGACAAATCTCGAGCTTCCTCTGACACAATTTCGTTTTCGTTGAGAAATCTTACAACTGTTAGACGTCACAGATGTTTTTCAGCTCATTGTATTCTTTATCTTCTTTTTTGTAGAGCATCATAGTTTAACCTGCACTGAAGTGTAATTTTTATGTTGTCTGTTTCCCATAACAAAGTGTTTGAAAGTTTTTTCCCTGATCAGTTTCCCACTATTTTTGACTAGAACCACTGATCAATGTCCATGTCACATGGACCATGTGGAAAAGTTTTTAAAAAGTAACTCTTTACTACTTTTCTGGTTTAATTTCAATGACGCTGCAGCCGAAAAATTTTCAGCCGTTTCTCAGTAATTTAACAAAGGGACACTTCAAATAGAGGGTCTCTTCAATTAGAGGGAACACTTTTACCGTAAAAACTCTATTAGATAGCCATGGCACTCTATTGTTTGGGGGTGGCCTGGGGTGGCACTGTATTAGGGGTTGACATTCAATTAGAGGCTGGCACTTTATGGTTCGGAGCCAATTTCTACTAAAACTCATCAAAAAAGGACTCGATTTTCAACTTTTTCATAAAATGACTTTCGAGGTTTTCTTGATTTTTCTACTTTTTTAAGAGATTTTCGGAGTCTGATATTATCGTGAAACATTTTTTTGCAAATACAGTACCTTTTCTAAGCTTGAAAAAAGTTAGAAAACCAGAAAATGTTTTTTTTTGTGTTATTCTTCAACTTTTACCACAGTGACATCAAATCCGCAGTGGCATTATATTAGGGGCTGGCATTCTATAGTTCGGAGGTGCTCTAGGATGGCACTATATCAGAGGCTGGCATTCAATTAAGAGTGGCTATCTAATAGAATTTTACGGTATTTTTCGTGGGTCTCTAGAGGGGCCCTTCAATTTCAAGGACCCTTCCAATACAGGTTTTACGGTAGACCAGAATAATAACACAGTGTTTGAAATTCTTTCCCTTGTCAGTTTCCCACCATTTCCAAGAAAAACCACTGATCAATGTCCACGTAGGGAGGTTTTTAAAAATTAGCTCTTCTGAATTATCTGACGGCTAGAAAAAGTAGCACATTCTCAGATAGTACTGTTTTTGAAACGAAATTACAAATATGTGCGTCTTACAATTAGAGCAGTTTCCTACGTAGTCTAGAAACTGAATATCTGATCTCATCGGATACTCAAGTTCTCAGAATAAGTTTCTATGATCCACAGACTAGTCTCTGGTGCAGAGAGAACACATCTCATTTTTCTTCTCAATTTCTCTCTCATCATGTTTTTTTCTAATTCCCATATATCTATGTACAAAAGGTTTCTCTAGAATGCTCTTTCTACAAATTTTCAAAATATCTTTTTCCGGAAACCTCTCTCAAACGAATACCAAAAAAAAAAGTTTTATGCATATGAGTTTTTTCTAGTGTTTACTCACATGATTCCTTCTGCAACTTCCACACGTCCTCAAATTTTGTTTCCTATCTCAAAAAACATGAAAAAACTAAACAAGTAAAAGGAAAAAGAGTTGAATAAGCTCATGATCATGGGCGGTTTTCAAAAGAAGGTCTTCTGAAGATGAGTCTCTTGGGAAGAGGTCAAAATCTTGGATAGGCCCTCCCGTTTGCCTACATATTATCAATCTCAATGCTTAATCTTCTTCCAGAGCAGATGCTAGTTTCTCTTTTTTCAAAACGAACACTTTTAGAATTTTAAAGAGTAGCACTGGAATAGTATTTTCTATCTCTCCTTTCAATATATTTATTCCAACCCACTTTTTTTCGTAAATTCAATTGTCTAGCATATTTTTCTCCAATTTTGAAGCGGTGAGATGATCAACTGCTGAAATTAGATCTGAAATTGACACCTCTCCAAAAGAAAAATTAACAAAAAAGCAACGTTCATTTTTTTAGAACACTTGCAGTTTGAATTCGAACAATCTGCAATTAGCTGATATTTCAAAAAATTCGCCCTAAAATTGTAAAGTATACTGTAAACATTCTAATTGAATTACCCTCATCCCTTTCAACATTGAGCTCATTTTATATCGTTCCCTATAAGAAATATCAAAAGTAGGCAGATTGTCTTTGGTAATATGATAAACGTTTTATCAGTTAACAGCTTTCTGATACCTCTCCGGAACCGAGAAAAATTGACTCAAGGTTGCAAGTTAGAGGTGACGTTCTATCAGACTGTTTAAGGTATGTTCTTTCTAATCTTGACTGATCTTCATCCAACTTCTCCTCTGGAATCAAAAATTTCTGTGATTTTCAACCTATGCTCCTTCTTCCTCTTCTTTCTCCTTTATTTTTTATTCTCCCATACGTCAAGATTGATGTGCTCAATGGGCTCAGAATGTGTGCTCCTCTCCTTTATCTACTATTATTCATCTTCATGTTTTCCATGGGTTACTGTAGTTGGAATGAGCGAGTATTCTGAATTGAATGAGAAGTATTCTTTCCGATTAATCTTATTTTGTCCTCCATGTTCTTCTTCCTTTTCCCAAAATAAAAGCATGACATTTACCAATTTGTCTTCCTCGTTGTCGTCCAGCATTTTCTTGGCTCTTCGAGAAGTTCTTTGGTGTGAATTCCTCAAAAATTTAACAGACTAAATGATGTTCAACATTTGTCAACTGATAGTCATTGCTAACATGATCATTTATGGATCCGAAGGTGCTAAAGGTAAAATCAGGATTTTGGAATTTTTGAGAAAAAAATGCTGATGTCCTTTTTCTGTAATCTAATTAACAATTTTAGTAATTTGGACGGGTGACCATGAGCGTCGACTGTATGCAAAATTGGCTGAGAATTACAACAAATTGGCAAGACCAGTTCGAAATGAAAGTGAAGCTGTCGTGGTACATCTCGGAATGGATTACCAACAAATTCTAGATATTGTAAGTTTTTTCTGACTTTTTACAAATAATTATCTTTTTTTTTAGGATGAGAAACACCAGATAATGAATTCCAATGTTTGGTTGAGAATGTCCTGGACCGATCATTACTTGACATGGGATCCATCGGAATTCGGGAACATCAAAGAAGTTCGACTGCCAATCAATAATATCTGGAAGCCCGATGTATTATTATACAACAGTGTAGATCAACAATTTGATAGTACTTGGCCTGTGAATGCTGTTGTGTTATAGTAAGTCTATTTTTGTTGATCCTAAAATTTTAAAAGTCATTTTCAGTACCGGAAACGTCACGTGGATCCCTCCAGCCATCATCCGTTCCAGCTGTGCAATCGACATTGCTTACTTTCCATTCGATACTCAACACTGCACAATGAAATTCGGTTCTTGGACGTATTCAGGATTTTTTACCGATCTCATCAACACTACAATCTCTCCGGCTACCTACAAACCCAACGGAGAATGGGAACTTCTTGGATTGACATCTCGACGATCTATTTTCTTCTATGAATGTTGTCCAGAACCATATTATGATGTCACATTCACTGTTTCAATCCGTAGAAGGACTCTCTATTATGGATTCAATCTTTTGCTCCCTTGTATGCTCATCTCATCACTGGCTCTCTTGAGTTTCACTTTACCGGCGGATTGTGGAGAGAAACTAAATTTAGGTCAGTTTTTCCGATTATACTAAATTGAAAGTCAATCTTCTAGGTGTTACTATCTTCATGTCTCTTTGCGTTTTCATGATTATGGTTGCCGAAGCAATGCCTCAAACAAGTGATGCTTTGCCATTGATTCGTGAGTAATAAATGAAAAAAATTATTAATGAAATCCTCTTTTTCAGAAATATACTTCTCATGTATTATGTTCCAAGTTGGTGCATCTGTTGTGGCTACTGTAATTGCTCTCAATTTCCATCACCGGTCTCCGGAACAATACAAACCTATGCATCAATTTGTGAGGAAAACATGTGGAGTTTCAGAAAATTGAAAATTTACATTTCAGTTGAAAAGTCTACTATTGAACTGGTTGCCAACTCTACTTGGGATGGAGCGTCCTGATGTTTTAGAAATGTCAGTTCATGGAGCACATTACAAACCGGAAAATAAGAAGTAAGAACACAGAAAGATATCAGTTTAAGGTTCGAAGAGTTTTCAGAAACCAACGTCAATACTTAATAGAAGTAGAACGCCATGTCTTGACTCGGCCGAACGGAAATGGACATTCTGCAGTCGACAAAGCAATTCATTTAGATTTGTCAACTGGTAATCCAGATAATAAGAAATCCCCTTCACCGAAAAAAACCAACGCGGCGATTGTTGGGATGGGAGGATTGCCAACGACCCAAATGAATGGAGGACTGGAGTCTTCAATAAATAAATACACATGTACAAAGGTAACGGTACGTTGACCCATTTCTGATTTATATGACTAATCAGAAAACATATTTAGCGTCCGATGGAAAACGGTTCGATCACTCACAAGGCATCCTCTCCGCCAACGAATCTATCAAATAACAATAACATTTTTAAATCGAACAATTCGAAGCCTCAAACCGAAGAACGTCACTTTCATCACATTCTCAATGAACTTCGTGTGATTTCGGCTCGTGTTCGAAAAGAAGAAGCCATGCACGCTCTTCAAGCTGATTGGATGTTCGCGAGTCGAGTCGTTGATCGTGTCTGTTTCCTTGCTTTCTCCGCATTTCTCTTCATGTGTACTGCTATTATTTCTTACAATGCCCCACATCTATTTGCATGATTCTCGATCTTTGTTTTTTGTGATCTTCAACAATCGATATATCCTAATCAAACTCCACCACCACAAACATATTTTATGTATCTGTTTTTGTTTTTTGTTTTTCCTACTGTATTTTATTTGTAAATAGTCTGTAAATTAATAAAACATGTTTATTTGGGCCCCTTTGTTTCTACATCAAACATTCCGCCTAAAACTTGAATCAGAAATTCTGGATACGTCTTCTGGAGATAATGACCTTCCGCCGTAAAGTTTGCAGTCACATATGATTGACCTCTGGCATAGCTGTCCCAGATTTTCGGTATAGCTTCTTCAGATTCTTTTCTGTTATGAATCACCTGCAACTTCTTTTTCATCGGGATCTACTTGAGGAGACTTACATAATGATCCCCTTTGAAATACATTGCCAACTCTTCCGAATCTGATTCGTCGACGAGAAAATCATCCGATCCGTAGGCATAAAACATTCGAACCTGGCAATAGTAATTGAGGAATTTTTGATGTCTTAAAACTTTTCGAACTGACCCATGGTTTCTTTTTCATTTCGTCCATCGAGACCTTCTGTTTGTCGAATGCAAATGTTTGCATTGGAAGAATTGCAGCAGCTGACACTTTTCCATCAGCTACACGTAATCCGACAAAATCGTTGTAAACTGAAAACGACCGAATTTTTGCAGAATGTTTCTCGGGCGTCGCCGGCAACTTATGGTCAGAGGTTGGTCAGATTCCGAACAAGACCGCTATTAAAGCCGACCAAACTTGGGAACTCAGCAATTTTTCGGCACGCTAGGACATCTTGTTCAGTTAAGAATACCATTGGGACACCCAAATGGGGACCCATCTGCCAAAAATTTGCTGAGAAGATTCCAACCTAAGTAATAGTATTTCAATTTTAAACTTCCGACCAAAATCTGACCATGGCCCGCTATACATTTGTTTTTGGGCAAGTGCCCACCAAAACTTGGCCAATATCCGTTCAAAAGCCAAACCCCTCTCAACTTCTTACCAAAAGTTGCAAGCCGAAGTCAAGTTTTATTAAGACTCACACCAATCAAGAACCGGGAACAGAACACTGTCAATTGCTTTCCATCGAAGTTTTATGAGATATGCGAGTGTGTTAATTGTTCCCATTCTGCCAAAAAAAAACAATGTCATTGGTTTCTTCAACTAGACATACCTCATTGAAATTCCTCTATGTGGAACAAATCCAGGAGAATTAATCATGACTGCTCCGATCAGTGGCCAACTTCTGTCCTCCTTCAATTATCATAAATTTCAATATTCTGGAATTTTAGACTTACAGACAGAATACAAGCCATTTGTAGTGCACTTTCTCCTCCTCTAGAGTGTCCCATCACAATCAGTTTTTCCACTTTTTTCATTCCCAATTTTTCCATCAATGCTTTAACATACGAGTTGCGTTCGTCGTTTGTGTAGCTATCACGGAGACCACCTAAATCAATTCCTCACAGAAAAAAGTATATAGAATTTATGTACCTGTGACAAACTCTGATCCAGGCCAATTTGTGCAGACCAAACGAATATTGTGCTTCTCGAAAGAATCTCTCATGTACTTGATATCATTATGAGATCCTGGAGATCCAGCCAACGAAACCACAGTTCCTCGGACACCAGGTTTGTTACAAATATCCTAAATCTTCAAATTCAAAACTTTTCTCAGACATTTGAAAACTCACCACATATTGAGATTGAACTGTAACAATTTTGTCTAATTTGGGTCCAGCTTTATAAGTCACAAAGACAGTTTTACAAAGAGTATTTAGGTCAAAGTACGGTTGTTTAAGTAGAGCTTTTTCCACAGCAGTTGCCATTATGGGCCGATTGTGATGGGATAGAGGATGTTTGAATAAAAAAAATGAATGAAAGTGACAAAAAAAAATATGTAAAAACTGGTTTGATGAGATCAGACGAGTCCTCATGAAAAAGATTAATCTGGGTAAACGAACAGCAAGTAAATCCGTATTATGTAACTATAATGTTACGATTGTGAAGGGACAATAATGGGTGAGTGGGAAAATAGGTTCTCAAATTGCTAAATTTCTTGAGAAAGTATGGTAAAAAAGTTTTCCTCTGAAATTGACAGCAGGCTTGTAAGAGATACAGAAAAATATATCCGATTACTAGAGTTATTCGGATACGAATTCTCTGACGGATCCACCTTTTTTTTGAAAGTCATATCCGATAGATCATTGTCTGAAATTTGATTCGCGAGAAATCCTCTAACGAAGGATTCTCTGAGGTATTTTTTCAAAAATTGAGAGAAAAAAATTCGAGAATTGAGAAGTCTATTAAACCGAAAAACTGATTTCTCTGGAGCTATTTCTTGGAGTATTTGCTCCCTCTATTCAATTAAATAAAGGTTTTTTTTCGGAACGTCTCACAATTGCTTTCGGACGCTAACGTCTCTGTACCGTAGTAAAAAGAGGTTGGTCTCGACGCGAAAGCTTGAATATTTTGCCAAAAAAACTTTTTCAAAGATAATTCCCAAAAAAACCGCGAGTTATTTTTTTTTTCAAAAAACTATTTTTATTCTCCGATTCAGGCTGATGGATTCACAATAAGACAATTCACAATAAGACAATCTTCAAACATATTATACTGATACAAACCATTCGAAAATGTTAACAAGTTCATTCAGCGTGCAACTTCCTAGTTCCTGAAGTTCCTGGTCTATCGCCTTCTTCGTCGGAATGTGGCACTTCTGCCGACAAGTCAATGTCTTCCATAGGATCCACGTCATCATCCATTGGTCCTTCACGATTCACAGGTTCGATGTCAGAATCCTCACCAATATCTGACAAATCTTCATCCATCCATTCGTCATCTTCATCATCGTCATCTCTTTGAAGAGTACTCCAAGGGTAATAAATCGATTGACGGCGAGATTTGTCTGGAAAACAATGTGTTTTTTTGAGATTGTCACTGCAAAACGAGAGACCTGTTTCTTCCTCAATTGCTTTTTTGAGATCTCGGACTCCTTTGTTTTCATTCATCTCTTCCATATTGGCAATGAGCTGAAATTTTCGAAATTATCAAAATTATTTGATTCATTCTCCCCAACCGTAATCAATTTAGGTACTTGTCGTGGATTGATTTTACATCTATCCTCTAGATCTGCCTGTTGCTTTATCTTCTCCGTCTTCTCATCACTCTTTTTATCATTTTTCAACATTGCAGCTGCTTTCCTTTTCAGAATGGCTTGTGCTTGTGGATAGTATCTGATAACATCATTCAAATCTTCTTTTGCCAAAACGAACAAAGTACAGTATCCTTTGGCTCTAATTGATGCGGTTCTCCTGTTGTTTCCTCCGATTGCCAGTAAACTGATTTCACCGAAGACAGCTCCTTGTGATAATTCCGTAAACACTTTCTCATTATGGTCTCCTCCGACCACTTGAAGAATTCCTTGGTTAATGATGTACATTTCCTTTCCAACATCTCCCTGAAACTGTATTTTTGAAAAGCGAATATTCAAGAAAACAACTCACTTTTAGACAAATCATATCACCGGGTAAAAATATAACAGGTCTCAATTTAAGCACCAAATCTCTCAAAAGAGCACGATCACAATCTTGAAACAGTTGAACCTTGCTCAATGTGGTGTAATGAACAGATAAAGCCAAATCGGTTTGAAGTTTTAATGGAAGTTTTTCAATCAATTTCTTCTCGTCTGAAAAAATATCTGATAGTGAGCTATACCATATTTCGAGAAATTCAAACCAAGAGTCTTCTGTTGCTGCCATGTGTAGATGAACCAGTCACGAACCCTATTAGTTGTTTCCTGTCGCAAACCTTAAAAAGCTAAAATTTTAGACGAAATAGTTTACTAGTGACCTAGTTTTTTGCATTCTCCAAGAGCCTGATCCATTTTTCTCTGAAATTCTTCCCGATTTCTATTAGCATTCGAAACGATATCTCGAATTTGACCGAGCAGCAAAGCGAACACAAAAACTCCCACATCCAAGAGCATGTCATGTAAATATACCTGAAATTGTTTTTTAGTTTTACTGAGTTTCAGTAAGCTGACATACTCGATAACATTTGTTGGTGCTGGATTGTTACCAGTAGAAGTAGCCACTGCAGCTGTGAAATAGAAGCAACGAATGTAAGCGTTTCCTGGGAAAAAAGACCATAAAATCAGTATAAAATTCAAGTATTTTTTACCTTGATTATTGTAGACCCATTTGTTCAAATACCATTTTCCATTTTCGAAATACGCAATCTGCCCAAAAGCCTGCATAGCCGAAAGTTTGTAGTAGACACAGCTATTGCAGTGTATGATGTAGATCATATAAGATAGAGTACGGGCGATTCTACATTTATTTTATTTTATGAGTTATCATTAGATTAATCACCTGATAGCATATGGATTAGCGAATGAGTTGTCCAACATGTCAAAAAGCAACCAGAATGAATGGATCTGAATATTTTCAGGCTTAAAAATGATATTATTTCAAAAAGTCTCACTCTGAAAACTCGATTCAGTCTTAAAATTGGCTTGTTTCCAGTGAATATGTAAACTATATCCGTTGGAAGGACACTTATTATATCCAATTTAAATGTTCTGGTCATGAGATAGTGATAATAAGTTTCAGACAATGATTTCTGAAATAGGAAAAAAAAGAGATGAAATCCAAACGAAAAATAACATACCACTTGAATTCCTCCTCTTGTGAATCGAAGTCTTGGTTTTATGAGAAACATATCGACAAGATAAACGAAATCACAGGTGTAATCAGCGATCATCCAATACATTAGATTATCAGCTGTCTGATATGGATAACTCGATCGAAGAGGAATACAAAATGCATTGTATAGAAAAGAGAGAGTGACAAGGGAGAGCCATGTCATGTAGAATCGTCCGTATGGATGAAGTGTTCCATATATACTGATCCCACATACTCGTTTACTTTTGTCGTTTTGTGGAGATTCTGGCCGGTTCTAGAACAATAATACTTATATTGGATTCGGACTTCTTACAGATAGCGCACAGTTATCTGGACTGATAAAAACAGGTATATTTTTAGGCATAAGTATCTTGGAAGCAAGAGAATTGGTAAAAGTATTTTTTACGTTTGATTCAAAGAAATTAAAATTCGAAAGCGACTCCTCAAGTCTAGGTATTGTTATGATGGATGAAATGTTTCTTGCAACTCTTTACTTCAATTTTATACTAGTACAAACTTTGGTCCGGCTAATTATGCGCCACCCTGTATTTATTGTTGATTTTTCTGAAAAAAAAACTTTTTTTTTTGAATTTGTGTCAGTTTGCTGAATAATTATTTAAGCTCCACGTCTTGAAACTTTTTTTCGCAAGAAAACCAATGGAAATTGCCAACATTTCTATATTCTCGTAATGAATGTCTTAATTCTTATGGTGGTGTTCATAGTCATACATAGGGCGCATGTTTCAAATGTAAAGGTAAGTTGGCGTCCATTTAAATTATGTGTCTCATCTTTTGACTCTCAAGAATTCAGAATTTCGTCGAAATCAAAATAAGTTATGACAATGAAAAATTCAAACGACCAAATTTGTCAGTAATACACTTCAGCGGTGCAAATGATTGTCATGACGCAGCGAATTGGGTGAGAATCAAATAAAAAACTGCAATTTTTAAGAGAAAATATTCAGGTCAAGGATAGACAGGGAAAACCATGGATCCAGTGTGAAGTTCGGATCAACTACACGAGATGCTTTTGTGATATTCAGAATGGGGATTGTTGGGATTTCGAAGATGTTATGGTGAGAGACATACATTTTGAAAAGAAGGGAATCTAAGTTTTCAGGAAGCGATCTATTCGGTGGACCGGGATAAGGCTATTGCCTCAATACCTGAGGATTCTTATAGCCACGCTGGCAATGGGAAAGAGGCGATTGAAAAAATCAAAATCATCTTGAATACTCTTCATGAGAACGCTCTCAATCTATCAGATCAACTTCATAATCAAACAATTTTAACTAGTAGCTACACTAGTGTCGCAGGAATTGACAAAAGTTGTAGTGTGTCTTCAAAACCGAATTTCAACGAATCCGAAGCTCTGATAAACCGTCGAGAAGTTGGACTGAAGGTTTATCCTGACGACAATTACTGTTTCCAATTCTTCTCTCGTTTCAATTATAATCTCTACAATCAATCAACAATGATTTTGATGTTGAGGGAGAAATTGCTAGATCAAATCGATTCTAAGGAGAAGCTCTATCTGTGTGAAACACTCTCCAAAAATACAACCGAAAAGAAGTGCGAATTGGGAAAAATCAAGGATAAACTTCCTGAGAAATGGATGTCTTTTATGAAGTTTACGAGCGGAAGAGGCAAATTTGATTCTGAGCTCGATTACAGTGAAATCAAAAACTATTTCAAATGGATGCGAATTGACAACAACAGTAGTTCAAAAGCACAGGGCATAATAGTCTCCTGGATTTTTGCTAGCCTTCTTCTAGTTATGGTTTTGGTGATCATCAGATCAGTTTCAAAATACGGTAAGAGTACAATTGCTTGTTTAGAATATAATGTTTTCTGCCTTTTAGAACTAATCGAAGAACGAAAGTGTTTGGATTCTTCCCAATTCAAGTTGAAAGATATTGAGAACGAGTTGAAAAAGGCAATGTCAGGGAAAACTCCAGAGACGAGCGTGATGACTTTGGAAGCTTCTCGGGATCTAGAAAAGGCTAGACAGTTGGACAGGAAAAGACAGAAGAAACACAAGGCATCAATATTCAGATCAACTCAACTGCCAACTCCAAAAGAGTCATCGGATTTGGAATCCGTTAAGAGGAAAAATATTGATTCCCAGTTTCTTAAACTTCAGAAAACACAAAACGATGTGACGGAATTCATTGGAACAGCCATCGAGGTTCGCAATTTAAATAGGCGTCAGTATTTCACATCTTCTTCAGGCGAAACTTCCATCTGTACCCAAACATGCACGTCCTCCGGCCGAAAAGTCTCTTCCTAGTAGGACGGATCAAGGAACATTTGTGAACAGAGGTAAATCGGATGACAACATAGTAATGAAGTCAATTCAAAAAACACAAAGTCTCTCCGAGCCAGAAGTGATTGATATGGTGAGTTGATCTGTCAAAAACCTTGTAGAAAATTATCATTTTTCAGCCAACTTTTCCTCCACCACCAACTCAACCACCCATTCTTCCGCCTCCTCCACCACCTCCCATACTTCCGAAAATTCCAAGATCTTCACGTCATAAAAGTCCTCGTCAATTGGAAAGTAAACGAGTGAAAGGAAAAAAGCCAAAGTCTAGATCAAGGTCGGAAACACCCACAAAAATCAGTCGAAAGAAATCAAAAGTTGATCAGAGTCCGAATAATCAGAGTCCGAAGGATAATAAGAAGCATTTTTTGAGTTTCTGGTCATAATTTTTTAATCAATAAACGGTTTTTTTAAACTTTCAAACTATAGTTTAGATATGTAGCTTCAGAATTTAGTTATATACTGCTACCTTGAAACCTCTATTATAAGGGCCCTTATATTGTCAAGTTTGAGATAATTTTTTATTGGCTCCTATGCGAAAAGTGTCAACTGACAGAATATTTTTGATAATCTGATAAACAATTTATCAGTTGACAATTTTTTGATATCTGTGACACGAACCGAGAAAAATTGGCACAAAGATAAAAGTTAGGGGACTCTCTTTTTACAGGTTTCACTGTATTTCTCAAATGAAAGAATCACCTGCAATCCAATCAAAGACATAAGACTCGGACGATGTTCATTTTGTTTCGGGATATTCGATGCTACTGATACAGCGTCTTCGGGAGTTTCTCGAATTAAATCTTCTCTCACTGCTGATGTTCTACGATGTACTTCCTTTGCAATTGAATGCAATCTTTCTCTCATCACGAAAGAGATCTGAGATCTGACGTCATCTTCGATCACACTGGATGATCTTGTTGCTGAAAGAGAGTTTGCATCTAATGAAGAAGATGGTTCCAGTCTGCCACGTCCATCAACTGCATCATGTTGTGGTTCATCATCCATCAAGCCAAGTATTGGGGATTCTACTTCATCGATTTGAATGACGACTTCTGATGGTCGAACCGGTGGCATCGGGAGAGGTCGTGGAGAATGACTGGTAGTTGGTACTTGGGATGCATGAGCTGGATCCAATCTGAAATTGATTATTTCCTTTCCAGTGTAACCAACTCTTTGCAGACCGGAAATTGAATTGAGATCTCCAGTTTTCCTTTTTTGGTAGACATAAAGTAACTAGGGTAACTGAAGAATCATGAAACTCACAGATCAAATGAGTCCTCACTCCTTGGCGATTTCCACTCATCATCACTCAGCGGAGTCGGTTTGCTTGCTTTCTGAAAAGTTGTGGTTTGAAAACATAGAAATTAAAAAAAAATCCAACTCCATCCACAATATCCGATAATCGTCTCCAGTGTTTCTTAGCTCTAAAAGTGATCCTACGACCGCTTCTAGGAATTTTTCGATTTTCAGATGACATTCTAGATTTTTATTCAGAATAGCAGATGATGTATACGAGTGCTTAGAGAATAGAAGCTGTCAACTACTAATAACACACTTCAAGTTACCCATCGTCGACTCTGCGTCTCCTCCATAACCCATTCTATTTCTGAACTCTTTTCAGAGATAATGCTGGGGAAGAGAAGAGGTGTACAGCTTATCATCTGACAATAAATTCTAAAGAAAAGTGAAGAATGGAGTAAGAGATGTATAAAGAGTCTGATATCCGGAAGATGCTGCTAAATTTTTTTTATTTTTCCTATTTTTCTTTCTTGGTTTATATTCTGAACGCATGTAGTTTTGTTTATTTTTCCCCCAGTGAACAGGAAGTTTTCTAAAAATTATTCGAAATTTGTCATGCTCTAAATATTTTTTCTCGGCTTCTGGATACTTCATTATATTTTACAAATATGTCACTTTTCTTTCCGGTACCTACATATACTGTAAAAGCTTTAAATGAATGGAATGGCGTTTTATTTTTCAATGCATAGCTGGGAGAACGTTCTATTAGAGGGTGGCATTCAATTATGAAATTCTGCCAAAAACGCCTCTATATTCTTATCGATGTTTTTTGTGTGTTCAAGAAAATTATAGATTTTGACATCAACTTCGTGTCATAAAATTCATGAAACTTGTTAGTTTTATCATGAAAGTTTCATGCAAAAAAAAATTTCGTATCTTTTAAAGAGCTTTTTTATTACTCATGTCTTCTCTTCTTAATAATAATTTTGAAAGGAAAAAATTTAGCTTTCCGTCATCTCACTAACCTGTCGATCTACATAGCTGAATTCTCTTTTCCTTATCTCTCGAGCCAAATTGGTATTGGATAGTTTTGGAGCACTGTACATATCCGAGAAACCAGAAGAGTCAGTTCGTTTCCTTCTAGACATTTTTCTTTTCAATTTCTGAAAAAAACGTTTGGAAAACTTTAAAAATGTCACAGTTAGCAAAGGAACTAAAATTCGAATCGAAAAACAAGAATGAGTCGAAAAAGATGGGAAGTAAGCGAGCGAATTTGGAAATGTATATTAAAAGCTCCTCAGGTGTGTAGTATCTTTCCGTTTCTCTTCTCTTTTGCTGATGACCTCCTTTTCCTTCTTTTGCGTGCCTCTTCTTCTTCTTCTTCTCCTTCATAATCCCTCTTGATAGGCATGCTCATTCCACATCCGTTGCCAAGCAGTCTCATAATATTTTTTCATGCTCATTAAAACACACTGAGATGATTTTCAGCCAACTTAGCTATACTACAAGTTGAAGAAATAAAAAAACGAGTTTCTTTGGCGGGATTCTAGAATGCTTTCCCTCCCTCTAATGATAGGTTTACTTGAACTTTTTTCGCTCAATTTGATAACATGCAGCCCTATAAAAACTCTACAAATCTCTCTGGAGACATGGAAAAAAAGATTTATTGATTTTTAGGAGTACAATACAAAACCAGGGATAATACGAATTAATCAGTTTGAAACCCGACAGCTAACATGCCAAATATCGAAAGAAACAATAATAAAAATGGAAACATTCATATATACAACATTTCAGTTATTGTTCAATCTTTTGGATTAGCTGCTGCATGTGCTCGAATAGCCGCCTTTAGTTCTGATCCTTCGAGAAGAAGAGTGATTATAACATGATCATCTCTCTTTTGAAATAACATTTCTCCCTCGAAATCGATCATTTTGTGTTTACGAGCGCGGAGAAGTGTTCCAACGACCTGGAATAATAGATTTCAGATGGACTCTTATCTCATGAAATTTTAATGTTATCGTCCAGAACTAAGAATACAGAGTGGCGCATAATTTGCTAAAGTTTGTACTATCAAAAAATTTTAGTGAAGCGTTGTACTGGACTCAAATTTTGATTTCAAAAATTCAAATATTCATCAGTAAACTGGCTAAGTTTCAAATTAGCTGAGTTATTGCTGGTCAAAGTTGCTTTGCCGTTCATTTTTGGGCAATCATAGAAGTACCTAGACTTGAGGAATCGCTTTGAAAATTTCGGTAGCTTTGAATCAAACGTAAAATTATATGTCTACCGATTTTCGTGATTCCAAGACACTAATGGCTAAGGATATCCCCGTTTTTTTCAGTCCGGGTAGTTGTCACCCTGTACTGTTTCTAAATACTACTATTCATAACGTGAGTTATCATACCTTGTCAGAAATATTTACATAAATTGTGAACAATCTTCCAAACGTGATTCTGATTGGTCCGTCTTCTTTTTCCCTTTTACCGTAATCTTCTACAACTTCACAAAGTGTCAACATTTCTCTGTGCACATGAGCGGCTGAAAACCAAAAATATCGATTTTAAAAAATTCGTTCTCCCTTTAATACCTGCTTTCTTGGCTCTTTGCTCTGTCAACGTTCCTGGCTTCGGCCTTCCATACTCACTGCTGTCCTTATTTATCTTCTTGGGCGCAAAATCTTTCGAATAGACGTCATCTGAAAAGGAATATGAGAGGAATCTTAATAGGGTGTCTAGTCGATACCTTTGCTTTGAATTGCATCGTTTTGTTCCATTTCTTTGAATTTGAAGAGAGCTTTGTCTATAAATAGTAATCATAGGATTCTGTTCGGATAAAATTAATCAAAGTTTATAAATCAAATTCAGATATTCGGTGACCAGAAAGCTGTGTGCTCCCACTTCTGAGAGCACAAACAACTAAATGAATGAGAAAACGAAATGACGGAGGAAGGGATCCCCCAATTTTTTGTAAAATTGTCTCTCTGGGTCTCTCGAGAACTAGTGTGTTTTTCTTAGACTATGACAGCTGATGTATGCTTTTTGAAATTTTCTAGTGAGGGGGAGGAAATGATATTACGGAAAAGATCATTTGTTGAAGGAACATCCCAAGTGATAACTCAGAATTTAGAGATTTTATGTTTTTCATTGTTGTTATAGAATAGCGCCTTCTTTCATCAAATAAAAAATGTTTCTCAGCAGAAGTTCCGAAACATCTATGGACGAGAAACACCGGTGGCCGTGGCCAAAGGTCCACAAGTGATCTACAGTAACCTAAAATCATTTTTAATTTCAGGATTCATTTTCTCTTTGTTTACAGATTGTGAGTTACGCCGCTTTTCTGTTATTTTTTCATCAAACAATTCTGAAAACCAAAACGTATAGAAATCGAGAAAAAAAGTCAGAAATTAAAAAAATGTTTAGGTTACAGTAGTTTTCGTTGTGGAACATTCGGCGACGGCCACCGGCGCTTCTCTTCGACCGCTTCAATTTTTGTCTACCAGGATAATAACCAAAATAAAAATATTACAGTTTTAATCTAAAGTGTTATACACACTTATCAACTGAACTTACCAATTCTGGCACATGTAATAGACATCTTTTGTCAGATTAATATGGGAAATTGTAGGATTGTTAACTGATATAACCTTTTTGTTTCAAGGTGTGTGTTGATTGAGATGTGAAAAGAAAGAGCTCACCACTCAAGATTCTTTTCTTTTTTTAGTTTCGAACTTGTTTGTTTTTAGTGGGCGGATATCTCTGCGTTTCCAATAAATTGCCCACTATTTTTTAAATATTTTTCTAGATTCGCCGAATGTTTGATGAAGAAAAAAGCGAACAGTTTCGAAATATTGAAGGATGAATAACAGTGTACGGTTGAAGAGTGATCAGTGATCTTTGAGAAAAATTTATTATCAATCGAAAATCTGAATTTCAACTGGAATTTCCGGAGTTGTCGTCCGATTCAACTCGGAAATCGGTGCTGCGAGTGCATCGATTCGGGTACATTTTTGATCCCAAACGAATTCGCCAATGTTCTCCTTATTCATTTCAATGCACATGTAGATTGAAGTTTCAGTGAAATCCCGATAACGAGGGGCTGCTGGAAAAAGAGTAAGCCCCGTGAAACCGGTAATAGAAGAGCCCCTCTAACTTTTGACTTTGATCCAGTTTGTCTCGGTTCCTGTCAAAAGGTTGTCAACTGATAAAATTTTCATCATAATACCAAAAGTAATTCGCCAGTTGACAAACTTTTGACATCTCGAATAGAAATTGAGATAATTGAGCTCAAATTTAACAGTGTGGGGGCCCTTCTATTGCAGGTTTTACAGTATCCATAATGGATATATAGGGAACCTACATTCTGGAGTTGTAGATTTCTTCTTTCTCCGAACAAGAACTTTCTTCTTGTTTGTAGTCCCGCTATTGATCATCGATTGAATTTCTGAAGCATCCACGTCGCCATTTGAAGCCAGATCGAATTGTTTCCCTTTCAGTTTCGGTTCTTCTTTTTCTACTTTTTTAGTTTCTTCTGAATTCGTCTCTTCAATTACTCTTCTCATCACGACAACATCATCTGAATCCTCTGGCATTGACATCATTCCTCCCAACCCAGCTACGCTATCCAATGACGTCACAGACATAGCTCGATCAGTTGACTCCAGTTCTTTTGGCTCATCCATTGGCAACGATATTTCTGGTGAGGACATCATCGCCACGTCATTGGAAATCAATGTTGAAGAATCAGAGTGAAGAAGTGGCTGATCGGATAATATTTGAACTTCTATATTATCACATTTTTCTGAAATTTCAGATCTTCCAAGTTTTTCGAAAACATCTGACTTCTTTCCCTTCTTCACTATTTTTCTTCTTGATCTTCTCTCTCTATTCTCATCGTAAGTGGTGGAGTCTGAAACAACATTTTTGATGGAAAAAATGAAAATTTCTGAACCTCTTGAACATGATATTATCTTTGGTGGTTGCCCAGGTTTGGAGATGTTCCAGTGATCGAATCTGGGTGGTGATCGAGGATCTGAAAACAAATTTATGAGGATGAGATCATTCAAAGAAATAAGGAAAAGCTTGAAAAAAAAAATTAGTTTTGATTTTATGATAAATTTACGGCTTCGGGATATTTCTTACAGGAAACGAGATATATGGGCTCAACGTTGACTACATCGTATTCGAATAATTAAACAAATTTTGGAACCAATCCTAAAGTTGAAATTGACTTACCACAACAAATTGTGACACATATTGTAAGTTCGGACGGCTCATAATGTTTGAATATCCTCCGACATACACCCATCTTCTTTTCATTCCATCAATGACATTTTTTCTATTTCTTTACCTGTAAAATGAACATGAACACGTATCATTGGGCGGCTCGGATCGGGTGGATGAGCGGCAAGATCAATAGGGGAACTTCGGTTTTCAAACTTTCTTCTTTTCTGTGATATCCAAGACACTGTTTGCTCTCATTTAAGTTGAGAGAACAGATTCTTTGGGATAAAAAAGAAGGATCTGAGGTTTTGAGAACAAGGAAACGGAACATTTTGAAGAGAACTTTCTGTCAAAGGCGGAATTAAGAACATATGTCACTAGGATCAGTTTGAAATCTCATTTGTCACTTCACTAAAAAAACAGAAAGAAGGATAGAAAGAGTGTGATAAAAATGTGAAAAAGATCACAGAGAGGTAAAAAAACAAGGATGGGAAGCAATCCCCCAATGTGCTTGCTCACCACATTATTTATTGCTCTCGGCGACTATTTGATAGATAACAGATGGAGGATAAGACTAGAAAAACCAATAAATGAGAAAACGGAGGGAAGAAAAAATATGTTGACACATTCACAAGATCTAATTGGTTTCGTATGTTCAGAAGGACTATCGGGTACTTAGCATAGCAGAAGAAGTGCACTCAGATACGAATTTTGAGAAGGAAAGCCAAGAAGATATTTGGTTTCGAATACTCAAAAATTTCACACAACGACAGGAACAAACAAAGTGTTTTTCGATAGATTAAAAGGGTGGAGAGAAAAAGGAATTTTAGCAACCAATCGGATCAGCTGAGGCATCTTCGGCAAGACGATATAAGAATTCGGCATTGTGGAAGAGAAACGCCGATGGCCGTGGTCGAAGGTCATACAACGACAACTACCGTAACCCAAAAATATTGTTATTTTCTCAATTTGTTTGGTGATAAGTTTGGTGAAGTCTATGAAAAGCAGTAAAAAAAAGAGAAAATTAATTAAGTATTAGGTTACGATAGGTCGCTGTGGGATCGTCGGACACGGCCACCGCCGTTTCTCTTCCACTGCTCCGATTTTTATATCAGAATTTGTACCTTCGAATCACCTCATTAACCCAAGGATTCAGAAATCCAAAAATCTAGAATTTTCAGAATTCCTGGAATCATAACTCCAAAATTCCAAAAGTTCAGAATTCCGAAATTCTAAAATTCAAGAATCTAGGATTTTCCGAATTACAGCATTACAAAAATCTGGAGTAAAAAATATCAGAATTTCAGGATTCCAAAAATTCAAAATTCAAGAAGTCAAATCTAGATTTGGCAGAATTCGTGGAGCCACATTTCTGCAATTCCCAAATTTCAATCCCAAAGTACAAAAATTATCGTATCAGACGGAATACGATTTTTAATGATTTTAGGCCAGTAGACGTAAAAATCCTATTAGATTTGACTGACAGCCATGTGTGGGCAAGCACCTGTTTTTCATTGTTCAAGCTTGATTTGATTTAAATTTAGTCAGCAGTCAATTACTCTACCCAACCACCCAGCAAAAACAAAATCTCTCATTTACATCCCCAATTCGAGCAATGAGAATATTCTTACTGGTTAGTTTTTTATTTCCGTTTTAAAATAACATTTTTAGAAATAGAAACTAGGTCATAATCATTATCCTTTTTCAAGATTCTTCTTATCCTCCCTTCAATTGTTCTGTCAGCTCATCGAACATGTCGTCGTTCTACTCAATGTCCTCTGAACGAAGTGTGTCACCATGGATACTGCCAATCATTTGATGATAATCGATGCATCACTTCAGCATTCTGTCCCAAAAACTACAAATGCGTCGATGGAAAGTGCGAAAAGCACAATGGTGTTCGATACTTTCTTTTTGGTTCTGCAATGTTTTGTACAACAAGTTTCCAGTGTCCAGCAAGAATGTACTGCTCTCGTGGACATTGTGTTTAGTTGTGAAATTGATTTATTTTGGTGAAATGAATTGTTTAAACTGTTGTTCTTCCCATACTTCAACTACATCTGATGATATATTTTTTAACTGACAAGCATAAGTCAGTCTGACTTTCCAGATTTTAAAGTTCTGATATTATTAATGAAGATTTTTTTATATCTTTCCGAAGATACGATACACGGCCTCGCCTAAAAAAACCTCGAGAAATTGCGCTCTATCGCACCAATTGCTGGCGCCGCTTAAGTGGGCAAAGTTTGCAATGCCCCGCATGGTTTCTGGGGATACGGTTAGAATTCTGGTAAATAGACGTCTCCAATCATTGTGTTGAACAGCTCGTCGCAGAACTGATGCATTTTCCATAGCAGATCGCAAGACAACTCGTCATTGTCGCGCCGTTTCTTCAGTTTGTTCTGCCCTTTGGTACACTCGTGGTAATAAAATCGCTTGTCTGATAAATAGGGTGAGCAATTGCACAATCTTTGAAAATCTCGAAGTTTCAAAAAACGCTCTTATACATTTTTAGGACTGTCAGTTAGCAGAAAAATTACTAAAATTCAATGTTTAACTTTATTAATCGTTAGAACTAGATCTAACTTCATAAAACTCAGTTAAATTTCAGGAAAAGAAACCCAATTTATTTTTAGCTGGTTACGGTAGACACAGACACCGTTACGCACAATTGCACACATTATCCAAAAACTTTGAGACCGTATTGTCTATTCAATAAAACCCATATTCCCTCAACATTCTAATCGAGTGCAAACCAAACTGTAAACTTCGATCCCATATATCTCATTTCCTGTAAAAGATATCAGAAAATGATCAACTGACAAAATGTTTATTATAATATCAAAAACATGCTGTCAGTTAACAACTTTTTAATATCTTTCACAGGAACCCA
>NC_013489.2:8680620-8683075 GCF_000004555.2 Caenorhabditis briggsae
GTTTTATTGAATAGACAATACGAATCGGGGTGAAACCTAAAAGCGGGAGACCCAAAAGCGGGAGACACGAAAGCGGGAGACGAAATTGCTTACCGTACCACCGTTTCTTCGGGGGTACGCACTTGGGTTCAAGGCTGAGTTTCACAGTTTTACATGAAGAGCGAAAAAGCGCGCCTTGCACCCAGTTGATTTTGAAGAAATAGATCATGATCTAGATCAAACACAGGTGGATCGCGAGGAACGTTATATGAGATCGCGCGGGTGCCGTATATGCTCGCAATACGAACATATAGGGGCGCATCGTGCGAGCATATAGGATCCACGCGCCGACTAAAGCATATAAGATCCACGCCGCCGCCCAGCAATTCCTCCCCTCCCCAGGTCATAATATTCTCTGTGAACTGAAAATAGTGTTTACCAGTAAAAATTTATTGAAAATTAATAAAAATGACAAAAAATGAAGTGAAAAGAAAATAAAAAAGAAAAGAAAAAATTAACATGTTTGTCTCCTGGCTAATTGGACTCGATATTTTCGTCGCATTTCTCCCTCTTTATATCCATTAGACGACAGTCCAATCGAGAAGTTGCTCTTGGTTGTTTTTTTTTTCTAAAAACTGAATATATTTTGAAAATTTTCGATAGTTTTACTTATTCACACCGACAAATTTGTCAAGCCTAGTAGTTAGAAAACGAAGCTTCTTTTGCATCGTATACATGATTTATTGAGAGAGCTGAATTTCGTGTGAAGCGATACCTCTAGCAAATCTTGGCATGTTTTTCATCATGTTTCGAAAGCTCCGAAGAACTGGAGTCAGACACAAGAGTAGAATGCTCTTTACAGTTCAGTCAAAAAAATTTCGCAGGTGTTCTTTTATCGAATTGTTTTCGAGCGTTTCAAACACAAAATTCGCTAACCTTTTCGTTTTTCTGTCGGTGCTGCTTCTTTCACTTGTCGTGTGGCCAGTGGAGACGGTGAAGGGTTTAGTTGTCACCGAATTCCGAGCTCCGCTTCTAAAAAATGAAGTCAGTGAGAAACTGAATGTCATGCATGTTTCTTACCTGTAGCTATCCGCCGAAAACAAAAATATCTGCAAATTCATCGAAAATCTGAGTGTAGATTTACGGTAAACAACGCGCGATGCGGGATGTCGGAGCGTCGTTGTGTACTTTTTCAGCGGAATTACCAAATTAAATGGGCAAAAAAATCCGATTCATGTGGAAATATAGAATATTGTGATTTAAAATAAGCAGACAGAGCATAAGGGCATTTTATGGTAACATAAATCCGGATGGATTTTGACAGGTTTTTTTGGAGTAAACGTCGCAACACAGCCTGCAGAAAATGTTGAACTTTTCAAAGACAAAATTCTCATCAAGTTTAATGGGATTCCAAGCCTAAAATCCAGCACCTGTATATGTTTTCCGATCATCTGTCTTGGTTAACTACTTTTCACCGATAACACTATTTTTCGATAGTCAACAGTCATAAATACGATTCTTTGAGAACCAAAAATTTTATCCTGAGAATATCAAGAGAAGAGTTTCAAGCTATTATTTCTGCAAAAAGCATTTACATGTTCTGTAAATGCTGTCAGGTTTCCGTGAAGACACATAATAGAATGATCCACCACTTCCCCTTTAACTTTCAACTTTGAGCTAATTTATCTGGGTTCCTGTGAAAGATATTAAAAAGTTGTTAACTGACAGCATGTTTTTGATATTATAATAAACATTTTGTCAGTTGATCATTTTCTGATATCTTTTACAGGAAATGAGATATATGGGATCGAAGTTTACAGTTTGGTTTGCACTCGATTAGAATGTTGAGGGAATATGGAACCTATATGCGAGCACGGACTGGGCATATGCTTTCCCTGCTTACTCGACGCCCACCACCGCCCACCAGCAACCACCAGCTCTTATAGAGGGCATAACGAACGCTATAGCGCGCATTCCCAGTATGGGCCACAATGCGCCCATATAGTGTTCTGCGCGATCCACCTGTGAAACCCGCGTCCACTTTAAAATTATTAAATTTCTTCTGGCCTACGAGTTTGCTGGGGCGCGCTTTCTGACCCCCTCGCTTGAACCCAAGTGGGTACGAGGAATTCGAACGTTTTAAAAATCGAACTGATTCAATTCAGAACAGCAATCACATCCAAAACCTCATCAATAAACACTCTGCGTCTCTCATATCTCCTCAAAACCGCCGATTGAATCGCTCTAATATAAATCTTTTTCTGGGGATAGAATCGCTGAAACGCCTCCAAACTCCTCAAATTCTCCTTATCTTTCGTGCCCTCTTTACTCTTAAATGATAAATAATCCAGCCGTTTCGTCACTTCTGCTCCATCGTCGTCGTCCAAAATGAAAAATTTGAATTCGTTTTTTTGTTTAACGTCTTCTGCATTCAATAAAACATAATTCATGAGGAGAACACTTCCATTCGGCAGTG
>NC_013489.2:8683277-8691965 GCF_000004555.2 Caenorhabditis briggsae
GGTAAGTGTGCGAAAAAAGGACTGTTCTGAATTGAATCAGTTCGATTTTAGGTCTGTTCGATTTTGAAAACGTTCGAATTCGTCGTACCCCCGTTTCTTCCGAGCCGTGAGTAACCAAATGGCCGAAAATGATGTTCAGGAGCATAAAAAAGGTCTCAAAATTTTTTTAAACATATTTTCATTTATCTCGGGTATTTTATTCAAAAAATTGCGGCCTAATTTTTTACAACGAAACGGTGGCCTACAGTAAACAATTGCGTACTTTCTTCCCTTTTCGTCTCCCGCTTTCGTGTCTCCCGCTTTTGTGTCTCCCGCTTTTGGGTGTCTCCCCGATTTGAACGGCCTCACTTGGGTTCAAGNGAGGGGGTCCCCCCACGCGCCCCAGTAAATTTTTCAAAAATTCTCAATTCGCTGCCGAACTTTGTTGGCTGAGTATCACAGTTTTAAACGATGAGAGAAATACGCGCGTTGCAACCAGTTGATTTTTAAGAAATAGATCATGATCTAGTTCAAACCCGCGTTCACTTTGAAATTATTAAATTTCTTCTGACCTACGAGTTTGCTGGGGCGCTTTTTCTGACCCCCTCGCTTGAACCCAAGTGCGGCCTCAAAACTTCTTTTGAGCTAATTTTTCAGCTATTTCTCTGTTTTTCATCAATTTTTCACAGTTTTTCAGGTAAAAATGAGCTGTCGAATCATACACGAAACATCTACTTTCACCGAAGGAGCTCTGGCTGAGGTGGCAAAGAGTTATATCCCGAAAAAAGTGTTTTTTTTTATTCTAGAAAAAAATCAAAAATTCAATTTTTCAGCAACTTTTCAAGCTGGACGCAACCGATGTTCCATGTGGATTTCTTCCAGTAAAAGGCGATGGAGAGGAAGTTCTGGAAATACTATTTTCCAAAAATCCCGCTCATCTTCGCATGTACGGAAGTTCTGAAGAGCTTGCGGAGAATTTGAGAATCTATAGAAATTTTCCATGAGTCATGCGGAACTAGGCTTTGATCCAACCGAACCGTATAATGTAAGAAAATTGAAAAATCAATATTTGTTAGAAAAATCGATATTTTCAGACAACTCCAATTGTGTACAAGAGTCTTCGAAACGAGGCGTTTATTCATAAATCCGATGTTTTCCCGCTTCTCTTTGAGGCTTTTCGGACCACTTGCAACTCAACGGTTGGCTCTGGGAACTTTCGAAAATTGGAGAAACTTTGAAAATCCAACTTTTCAGTTTCATCACCTCGTCTGGTCCATGCTCTCTGTCATGCTAAAATCTCGAGAAGAACGCTTAGATGCCACCTGTGAATTCGTGAAATACGATGAAAGTTTATTCAAAAAATTCCAAACAGAATATCAGGAAATTAAAGATGGCTTAAGGGTAAAGAGGGGGACATCTGGACTTACAAACACAATTTTTTTCAGTTCGAAATGATGATGATGCCTGATAAGATTGTGATTAAGCCGAAAAACTACAAATTCGAGAAGATTTTCAGTCGATTTAAGGCGTTGACACTGAAATGGAGGGATGATTCATTTCAAGACATTAAGGAGATTCTAATGGGATATTTTCAACGTTCGGAGCCTGGAAATCGAGAAAGATTGTCTGTTATCATTGTTGGGTTGGAGTACTTGGCTGAATATTTGAATGATATCACTAAGGCACATCCAGAGATGTTTCTGCCCTATGATAAAGTGGTGTGTGATGCTTTTTTGAGCTGAAAATGACCTAGAATATACTAGAATAAGAGAACATTGACTGAAATGAGCTCAAAAATAAGGATAATTGAACCAAAAATGATAAAAATCGTTATAATCCGGCTGAAAATTATATAATTTCGGTTAAAATTGATTTCCTCAAATTAAGCTAAAATTGACAGAAAATTATCAAAATTGGCTTGAAATAGGCAAAAAAATTGTCTGAAAAAGCCTAAAAATTATGTAAATACCGAAAATTCGATTTAAAATTCCAAATTCTCACTGTGAAATTGATAAAATTCGGATCAAAATGGGCGGAGTTAGGACCTGAAACAAAGAATTAACCCTAACTCCGCCCATTTTGATAAGAAATTACTGATTTGCATACCAATCGATTGGAAATTGAATTCCTAGTGGATTTGTATGAAAACCATCGATTTCGGATCAACATGAGCGGAGTTAAGGACCAATTTGTTGACCAATCAGTTGGAAATTGAGTTTTACAGAAATTGAAACTACTCAAAATCAAATTTACAATCGATTAGTATGAAAATCATCACCGATTTTGGATGAAAATTGGCGGAGCTAAGGATAGTTTAATTGTTTTCGGATCCAAACTACGCCCATTTTGATCCAAAAACTGAGTGATTTTCATAATTTTTTCTCATTTTTTCAAATTTCCAGACAAATGCGCACAGTCCAATTGGTGTCCGAATTTTCGTGGACCACAACGAGCGATTCGTAATGAAATCGGAGCTGTTCAAAGCGATAAATCTAGTGAATCCGAAGAAAAAATCGATAAAATATGAGGAGGAAGATTTGATTCTATGCATGAAGCATTCAGAAGTTGTGGAGGAATACAAGGATTTATTGGGAAAAATTGAATTTATTCAAATCGAAATTCCGCGTACAAAACATGCGGCGGTGCCGATTCTGACTCCGCCCCTTTCTTACTGTATCCCGGCAGTTGATGCACTTTTTGAAATCTTTAATCGATTGATTTTCGGTCATCAGATATTCCAGAAGTTTACAAATGACTCGTGGCCAGTGTTAGCTGCTGCTTTGGCTAATTTGACCCCGTTTTTCACACCGTATCATGTTAGTTTTTTATGGTTTTTCAAATTTCAGATTCTGTTTAAAAATCTGAAAATCGATTTTCTTCAAATACTCAGAAAAAAACCGAAAAAAGTCTAAAGGATACATTTTCTTGCTGAAAAAACGGCTCCGCGACAATTCGAAACCTTTAAAAATTCCAAATTTCCCATTTTAACCTGAAAAATTACTGTTTTTTGCAGAGATACAATTATTTCCTCCGCCGAAAAACGATTGAATCGATCGACGAGAAGCTTGAGAATTTCTGTGAAAAATTCTCGAAAATCCAAGTGAAAAATGTGAGAAATGCGAAAACGGACGGATTCACAGTGCAGAATTTGAAGAATGAGCTGGCTCATTTGGGATTGACGAAACTGTTTTTCGATATTCAAGATTATGCGGAGGATGTTTATCAAAAAGTGATAAGAGATCAGAAAAAAGAGTTCCTGAGAACTTGTGATCTATTTGATGCCATTGAAAAGTGTCTGCTGATTTGTGTCTTCAAGAAAATTCCAAGTGTGAGTGTTTTCTTTTGATTCAAAAATCGAATATCTAGGGACGCAGGGACCTAAATTTCAAAATTTCGAATTCCCGCCAAGCCAGAAAAATAATGTTTTTACAGCTCCAACTATTCCTTCACACCCAAAACGCATGCCATCGTCTTCCGAATCTCCACTGCGATCAGTGTTCCTTATCACCAAGCACCGCGAAATTCAAAAATTCGAAATGGATCGATTTTCGACACGACGAAGTGGATTGCTCATTCGGAAAACATTTAACACTGCCGAATGGAAGTGTTCTCCTCATGAATTATGTTTTATTGAATGCAGAAGACGTTAAACAAAAAAACGAATTCAAATTTTTCATTTTGGACGACGACGATGGAGCAGAAGTGACGAAACGGCTGGATTATTTATCATTTAAGAGTAAAGAGGGCACGAAAGATAAGGAGAATTTGAGGAGTTTGGAGGCGTTTCAGCGATTCTATCCCCAGAAAAAGATTTATATTAGAGCGATTCAATCGGCGGTTTTGAGGAGATATGAGAGACGCAGAGTGTTTACTGATGAGGTTTTGGATGTGATTGCTGTAGTTTTGAGACAACAGAATACTCCGATTCAGGAAGACGATGATGGTAGTCCAATTTCACATTCTAGGCGGTGATCTAGCTTAGAAATAGTCTAAAAAATGATCAAAAAAGCTTAAAATGGGTCCAAAAAAGTCCCAAAATAGTTCAAAAGGCTGATTTACCTAGTTTGAAGCGAAAAATACAGTGGAAATCGTCATTTTCAACCAATTTTGTACTGAAAATTCGGATTTTCGAGATTTTTTCGAATTATTTTGAGCTAAAATTTTCAAAATTTTGAATTTTTGATTTTCCGAAATTTTCCAAAAAATTAGGTCATGACCTAGAAAAAATTAGGTCATGATCAGAAAAAAAAATTAGGTCATGACCTAGAAAAAAAATTGGTCATGACGTAGAAAAAAATTCGGTCATGACCTAGATTTCGATTGTTTTTTTCAAAAATCTGAAATTTCAATTTCAAGATCGCTACCAAAAATATAAGAAAAAATGGCGAAGAGAACACGATTGCCTGAAAACGACGATCAGTCTGGCTGAATTATGGTACATTTTGGAGGAATTCGACGTGGATAAATCGAGGATTACGGTAGCTCTACCTAAAACTACAGTAACTCAATCTAGAAGTTTTGCAGATTGTTCCTGATCAATTCCATGAATTGGGAATGATTGAAATGGTCGAAAATCTTGGAAACGAGCTGTTGGAAGTGATTAATCCAACGGGATCGATGATGATTCGTACCCAACAAGCCGTGTTTCATGTGTTCCAATCGATTTTGTGTAATGTAAATTGGACGAAAAAAGACAATTGTAAGAAGCATCGGAATTGTTTGGAGAGCCTGAGAAGCGCCATCGTTGCATTGATGAAGGATTACGCGGCGGCGCTGGAAGAGGTGAAAAAAGGAATTTTGAGCCTGAAAATGTCAAATTTTCCAGAAAGTCTCAATTTTCAACCCGAAAAAAGTCTACTTTCGATGCAAAAACAGTGAAAATTGGCTTAAAAATTGCCGAAATGTTTTCCATTTTTTCCATTTTTTTCATTTTCAGCCTAAAAACAGTCCAAAAGGTCAAAAAACGGTAGAAAATGGTCATAAAATGGTGCATATATTTCGAAATGAGCAGTTTTAGCTCATTTTTTGGGTGTTTATTGCTTTTTCACATTGATTTTAGGCCACTTTCCGCCGGTTTTTAAGACAAATGTTGACCCAAAAAATCTGAAAACCCGGTTTTTCAGGGCTCCTATGTCTGGATTATCCACGCCGACACCCATTTGGAGCAGCTCAAAAATCACTGCCATTTCGAGAGGAATCCAATTGAGACATCTCCATTTTCACGTCTTCAACAGCTCACACCAAACACAATGGTCCAGAATTCCACGTGGATTGCGGAATTTAAAGTGAGCAATAAGCCGTAAATGCTGAAAATTCTAAGAAAAAAAATCGTGTTTTCCAGAATTTGGGATTCCAAAAATTCCTAAAATTTGACGCCATCGAAGAGAAGGCGTTGTGCAAGGCGTGGGAATGGCGTCGTCGATTCTTCGAAGCGTACATGAAGACGTTCTTTGATGATGATGAAGAGACTTATGATATTTCTAGTATCATTTGGGATGAACTTGCATTCAAATTACCGTCCGCTGTCGATGAGAAGAAGCTGACTTCTAATTCAGGTAAAATTTTTTTTTGAAAATTGTGTTATAATAGATTTTTGGAATTTCGAAATTGTTTAATTTTTGAAACTTCAAAAATTCTATTTTCAGCGATTGAATACATGAAAAAATTGCTAACAAACAAGAAGGGAAGCCCGAATGAGGAGTTGTTGGAGAAGGTTTCGAATTTCGTCGAAAATAAGGAAGACGGCGATGAAGATGAGCAATCAAGTGAATCAGAAGACGATGAGGATGAGGAGGAGATTATAATTGAGAAGTTTTCAAAGATCAAAAAGAGATCAATAGCTCCAGAAAGGCCTAATAGGGTTCTAGACCACCTAGCAGCGAAAACATCGACTTCAATTGATATCCAGAAGACGTCAACATCTCAAAACGCTTCGAAAGTAATGAAAGACGGCATTCAAAAGACAACTCCGCTCAAAAAGCTCCCTGAAATCGACGTAAATCAATCGAAGAACTGCAAGAAGTGCCTGAGAACCAGCGAAATGTGCAACGAGGCTAAAAAAGAGCTGAAAATGACACAGAATAAGCTGGAAAAGTTAGAGAAAAGAACTAAAAAGGCTGGAGAGGTTGAGAAGGAGTTGAAGGCGTTAAAGTTGGGAACGAAGAAGAAGGAGAAGGAAGCGGAGAGCAGAGAATCGGAGTTAGAGAAGGAGAAAAAGGAGAATGAAGAGCTGAAAATGAAGGTGTCTAGATTGGAAGCAAATGAGACAAGAATGCATTTGGCAGAGAAAAAGTGAGCGAATTTTGAGTATCAAAATGAAAATAAAACAATATTTTCAGTCATTCGATCAGCCAGAATGAGCTTCTCGAGAAGATCACAGAACTTTCGGGCCAACTGAAAAAGGAAAAGGAGAAGAACGAGTTGTTGCAATCGGAGAAGATTGATGAGCTCACAGCACAAGTGAAAAGTCAAAAAGAGAGGATGGAGCTACAATTCCTACAAAATGAAGAGAGACTGAATTCGGAGATTCGTCAGAAAGAGAGAGGTTTCCAAGAGTAAGATTTGGGCCTAAAAATCCAAACATTCAAAGAAATTGCTTTTTAGACTTCGCGCCGCTCTTAGTATCATGTCGAACGAGAAGGAATCATTCCAAAGAGAGAATCGAAACCTTCGAGAACGAATTGCATCGATTCTAGAAGCTCCGCCCACTCCAACAGTTCCAGAGTCTCTTTCCGATGGACACCCAACTCATCACAGATTTGCATTGCTCGGATTCCAAAAAATCAAGGATTCGTTATATCACAAGAAGCAGCTCAAAAAGGCAAAGTACATGATTCAAAAGTGAGTTATTGAATTGATTTTGTCCCCAAATTTCTCAAATATCCAGGCTTAAATCCTCCACGGATCTCGTAGAAATCCATCAAATCGCTGATTACGAGTATTATCAATTCGAGGGGAAACTGTTGAAATATACAAAAGGAGTGGAATTGAATATTCAAAGAATCCAAGAAACCTGTGATGTATCCACGGTTACTCCACTTCCAGATTCTCCAGAATTCTCTCAACGATTTATGAATTTATATTGGAGAATCATCAATAATCAATCAATAACACCTTCTGAAATTGAAGTATCCGATTCTGAATGTTTCATTTGCTACGTGGAAATGACTTCGGATCAGAAGACGTTACAATGTGAGGAATGCAAGAAAGTGACGCATTTCGAGGTAAATAAGGAGATTTCTAGGATGTTTTTTTAAATTATTGATTTTTCAGTGTGCTTCGAAATGGCTCAAAATCCACAGATCATGTCCACACTGCAGAAGAGAAATGTTGGATCCTGAAGAGTTTCCGAATCTTGGTCAATGATTTAGTTTCTGTTAATTTGTTTAGTTTTTTTAGACTTATTTTTTCCTGTTGTTGTTGTTGTTTTTGATCAAAAACATTAGCGATTTTCTGTTGTCTACAAACCCGATATGATATTGTCTATTCAAAATAATCGCGCGGATGAACGAGTAAAAAAACGTGTAGAGAGTCTCCAAACCTGTAGAGGCGCTGTAGAGACGCAGACATTTTCACTCGTTTGTTCCCGCGATTATTTTGAATAAACTATTGTTTTTTTTTATAATAAATCATTTGTTTTTTTTTTCATGGATTCCTCTCGAAATGCCAGTGATTTTTGTTGATAATCCAGACATAGGTGCCCTGAAAAACCGGGTTTTCAGATTTTTTTGGGTCAACATTTGTCTTAGAAACCGGCGGAAAGTGACCTGAAATCAATGTGAAAAAACAATAAACACTCAAAAAATGAGCTAAAACTGCTCATTTCGAAATATATGCACCTTTTTTGACCATTTTCTACTGTTTTTTGACCTTTTTGGACTGTTTTTAGGCTGAAAATGGAAAAAAATTTCGGCAATTCAGCCAATTTTCACTAGTTTTGCATCGAAATTTGACTTTTTTCGGGTTGAAAAAATTAATTTTTCACGGGCCTAAAATTTTGCCACGTCACCTCTCATTAGTGCATTTGCATACCTAGCTGGAAAAACCGAGACCCCGCAAATTCCGGGGAAAGAAAAAAACCGGGGAAAAAAAATCGGGGAAAAAAACCGGGGAAAGTGGGCGGAGTCGAGAAAAACCGTGCGGCAAAACCGTGCCAGGGTTGCAATTTAGGCTCCGCCCCCTCATGACAGTGTCCAAATGTGCAGAAAAACCGTGCGGCAAAACCGTGCCAGGGTTGCATTTTAGGCTCCGCCCCCGACTCCGCCCACTTTCCCCGATTTTTTTTCCCGGTTTTTTCTTTCCCCGGAATTTGCGGGGTCTCAAAAAGCAATATATTGTGGACAGATGTTTTAAAGGTGGTCTACGGTGAAATTTTTTATTGCATTAAAATGTGCAAAAAAGCATGTAGATTAAAAAGTAAAGAAAAAATTCAAAAAAAATCCTTTATCGAGAAAAACGCATCGGAAAACACGCTGAAAGCCCTTAGCGACGAGCTTTTTTTCTAGGCCGCCCGGCGAGTAAAAGCGCGCGAATTCAAACTTTTTAATTTTTTTGCTCATTTTCACTGTTTTTTTCAAATTTTCCGATGTATCTGGAAGAAAAATTGACAAAACCTTGAAAATTCTTGAAAACACCGAAAAAAGTGGAGACCGTACAAATCGGAAAGATTTTAAGTAAAGCCGAGAGAAACGAAAGCGAAAGAAACGAAAC
>NC_013489.2:8692324-8699335 GCF_000004555.2 Caenorhabditis briggsae
TTTAGAGAAAACTCCGCCCCTTTTTGCAGCCTGCGCATGCGATTTTAGCAAAACTGCACGGTTTAGCGTTCTTTCTGATTCGTTTCTTTCTGTTTCGTTTCTTTCGCTTTCGTTTCTTTCGGATTTCAAATCTTTCCAATCGGTACGGTCTCAAAAAGTGAGAACGAGCGAAAAAATTTTGAAAGTTTGAATTCGCGCGCTTTTACTCACCGGGCGACCTAGAAAAAAAGCTCGTCCCTAAGGGCTTTCGGCGTATTTTTCGATGCGTTTTTCTCGATGAAGGAATTTTTCTTTATTTTTATGTCAATCTACAAAAAAAAAGCGCTCGCTACGATGCTCCGAAATCCCGCTGATCTGTTCGGAATTAGATCTAATTCGTTCGTAGTTCATTCGGTGTTCGTTCGGAATTAGATCAGCTAAATTCTGTATTAGATCATGCCACTTCTATTTACGAACGAACCCAGATCTAATTCCGAATGAAGTCAGATCTAATTCAGAATCGTTTACCTGAGGCTTCAGTTGTTTTTGAAAGACCGGAACATGTTAATAAAACTAGAAATTCTAACTTTTAACATTCCGTTTATTTGTTTTTCTAATGTTCTTTCAGTGAATATTCCTTTCACATCGCTGCGTTCTTTTTTTTCTTCTATTGATTTTGCAACACCCGGTCGTCGGTTGCCCGTCACCACACACACTGCACAGATGTGTTTGTATGTTCTTTTCTGTTTCCTTCCATGTGACTACTCGTCGTTTTCTCTTCGTCTCCCCCGTTGTTTTGAATTATATTTTTTAGTCTGTCCACAGATTTTAGTTTAATACATAACTTATTTTCTTTTCTTTTCCATTCAGTTAATATGTGCGCACTGCCGAAATCTATCAGATATTTTCCCCAGGTTCCGATCAATTATTTTGCATGGGAAATCCTTGAGGGGACCACAATTTTGCTTATTGATTTTTCCCACTGCAGGTTCGGCCCAGTTATTTTGTAACCTACCAGCAGTTTTCTCAATCGGCTAGGTCTGCACAATCTATTTGAAATGTGCGCAAATGTGCGTTTGAACGCGTTGGAAGAGCTATCGAGTGGCCGCGACCTAGGATTTCTACTGAGTGTCGGTCAACACCTTGCTTCGTGTCTACTTTCGAAATTTAGCTCGATTTTCTATTTTCTTCTGATTTCCTGCGATTTTTACTGAATTGCATCTATTTTCATTACCGACTCAGACTTGGTTTTTCGAATTTTCCGTCCAAATTCATCAATCACTATTTAGCTATTATCGAAATCATTTTTTTTCAGAATTCGTTTGGAACAAAGGTAATTAAATGTCGTCGATTCACTACAAGTTCCGTGCGGAGCTTGATTACAAAACTCTGCAGTTCGACGGATTGCATATACGCGGAGAACAACTAGTTCGCGAAATTTGTGCGAAAGAAAACCTGAAACTCGAGCTCTTCGACTTGCAGCTGCAGGTAAGACCTTTTTCGCTCTATTTTTCACTTACTGTGAAGATAGTAACTAAATTTCAATATTTTTTCAGAATGCTCACACAAAAAAGATGTATAGTGATGATGAGCTGATTCCAAGAAATTCGTCAATAATAGTGCAAAGATCTCCGCGAAAGGATGCGGCCAAAGTTCAGAAAGTCCAGTGAGTCGATTCCTTTGATATCGTAAAGTTGCAATCGTTATTCAGAGCTGGAGTCAATTCTGGAATGGTAAATCAAGCGGATCCTAGTTCGACTTCTCTTGATCCGAGTACTCATATTGCATCGGTAAGACAAATTAGATGGATTTTTTCAAACAATTTGCTCATTTCAGGAGGAATTCGAAAACATGGATGAGGCTGAACGTCTCAATCACATTCGTGATCAATCAACTCGAGCATATGATCCAGCTAAGTGAGTATAGACCACTGAGTTTTCTATTTTATGCTCATGCATTTTTAGCTTTCGTCGTCGACCACAAGGAATTATGACTGGACCACCACCACCGACGTACACTTGCAATCGCTGCTATCAACCTGGACATTGGTACAAAAATTGCCCGATGGTAATGCCTAAAAAGGATTCGTTCGCGACCCATCTTTTTCTCTTTTGTACCTCCTCGCGGAGCTCTTTCTTTTTTATCAACTTCTGTGTGTGTTCGATGAACGAAGATAAAAGGCCCTGTTTTGTAGTTATTTTCTGGAAAATTTTCTGATTTCGTTATTTTAATCCAACTGGTTTCAGCTCTTGTTTTAGATTTGATAGTCTCTGCTTCAATCAAATTGCAGTTTTCGCATCAAAGAGCCATCATCAACACTCGCTGTCGCTGCTATCTACAAACGTATTTGAATTTTCAGCAAAAGTTATCTCATTTTCAGCTCAATACGAAGCGAACAACTGGAATACCATCACAAGAGCTTATGGAAACTACAGCGGACGATCCGGCAGCCATGCTGCATCCGAGCGGCAAGTACGTTGTTCCGATAATGCATTGGAAGGCTCGTCAAGATACGCTTGCCAAAAAGGTATAACTGAATTCTGGGACACATTTTATTTTGGGAACATTCTCCATATTAATCTAACTGTTTTTCCTACTCGTACTTTTAGGGCGAAGATGGATCCTCTTCTCCTGCTCAAGTTGATCGCAAAGTTCCTACAGAGCTGCTCTGTCCATTGTGCCAGTCTCTGTTCAAGGAAGCAATCGTCACTTCCTGTTGTGGAAATTCGTATTGTGCTGAATGCATTGAGCAGATTATAATTGATCCAGAAAATCGAAAATGTCCTGGAGCTGATTGCGGCAGAGAAGTGAGTCTTATTCGTCCCCTCTTCTGTTATCTTGAATTTTTTCAGCTATCCATTACAAGTATCATACCAAATAAAACTCTTCGCGATGCTGCCGCCGCCTGGCTTGGCGCATCTGCTCCTGGTCAGTTACCAGCAGGCCAAACTATACAAGAGCCAGAACAAATTCGTATTCGAATTGGATTAAAAGCACCCACTGCTTCTGGAGGACAGAATATCGTGGCTGGGATATCACCTGGAAGCGGACTAATTGCACAACAACCAGTAGTCGTCCCAATGTCTTCGGCTCCACCAACCATTCCATTATCTTCCGCCTCGCAAGTTTCTTACATCAATTCAATGCCAAATGTGCCCGGTATCCCGTCAACCACTCCCGTTGTCATCCAAGACGTTACCCTTCCACCCCCGTTTCTTCGACAAGAAATTCCTCCTGGCATCCCAGGAATATCTGGTATTCCTGTTTACTCCCAGACTCCTGTCGCAGTTGGTATCCCAAGTGCTGTTCATACGGCTTCATCGGCCTATAAGTAAGTTTGATTATAAACATACTTGTAACGGGCCGGGCCGGGCCGGGCTTTTTCCCGAATTTCGGAAACCCGGCCCGGGCCCGGCGGACCTGTCTTTCCACAAGTTTTGAAAATTTCAAAAAACACATAAGGGGGGACCCTTATGTGATTTTTTTCGATCAAAACATTTTTTTCGAGTTTTTTTTTGATATTTTTTGATCAAACAGACAAACAATCCAAAAAGCACAAAAAATAGAAAATTGTATTGAGAGCTCGAAATTTGGTTCAAAATGACAAAATTTTTGCTACCGGGCCTTCCGGGCCGGGCCCGGGCTTTGGCGGGCCGGCCCGGAATTTTACAAGTATGATTATAAACGTATTTTTTCTAAAATTTCAATAGTTTCAGCACAACGCCCTTTGACGATGCGTTCTCACAGAGACTTGCAGCGCTATCAGGTATTTCTGCTACTGAATCAATGCACACCAGTGGCAAAAAGCGATCTCACAAGGATGACAGAACGAGGCGCAAAAACCGACATGATCCGAGAAGTCGTCGACGACGGTAAGAATTGATTTTCTATGGATAATTTTTTGATAATCCTTTCATTTCAGAGAATCTTCATCAGGATCAACCTCTTCATCTGACACATCCTATTCTTCTGATGACAATAGCCGCCATAATCGTAACCGACGGGATCGTGGACGAGATTCAAAGCACAGGCGCAGTGTCGAGAAGGAGCGCTCAAAGCGATCAGATGAACGCAGGAGAGACCGGGAAAGAGATCGTGAGCACCGCGATTATCGGGAACACCGTGATAGTCGCGAAATGAGAAATAGCGGCAGAAGCAAAGATGTGAAAGCGACATCATCGTCGTCGTCGTCGCATCGTAGAGTTCGCGACGAAGGACGGCGCAAAGACAGAAACAGAGACGATGAGAAGAAGTATGATCGCGAATCAAATGATGATAGAGAATGGTACGTTTTCGGCAGTCTGCAGTTACCATTTGTATTTTTTCTAATAGTTAGAGTTTGATCTATTCACTAAAAATGCATTTTAAAACTCATTTTTCTTCAGCACAAACAAAGATGTCGAGTCCAAGGATGAAGACGAGATAGACGGAATTATCGCAGAGTACGGTAATGTACAAGTTCAAGAAGCGGAGACTATTGCTCCTGTCGAGTCAGAAGAGCACGTTAAAGACGAAGAAGGTTCAACACCACTTCACGAGAGCAGTACATCACCCAGATCTATACCGAATCGGGATGAAGAAGAAGATGATGAACCTGCGGCAGACGACGAGCCTGTGGACGAAGAAGAAAAAGGGCCTCTTCGTGAAAAGTCACTGACTGCGTCAAACCACGCCATAGAAACCAGTGAAGCCGAAGTGACTGAAACCAAAGATGAGGAAATGCCTCTTGTTGAAGAGCAATCTGTAGAGGATGATGAGGTGGTGGCGAACAAGAAGGAAGACGATGACCAGCTGAAAGACAAAGAATCACAGGCTTCAACTATCAACACTGCTGATGAGGATGAAGAAGGTGAAAAGAAGCATAAGAAGAACAAGAAGAGCAAGAAAAGCAAAAAAGAAAAGCATCGTAAGAAGGATGATGACGATGAAGATGAAGAGAGATCACGAAAAAAACATAAGAAACACAAAAAGGAGAAGAAGTCAAAACGGGAGAAACGAGAAGCTGATAGTGATCATGAGCAAGAACGTAAAGAAAGAAAGAAGAATAGGGGAGAGAGTAAAGAGTACGACGACGATGATAGCTTTGATCAAAAGGAAATCAAAAAGAAAACAATAACGATTCTAAAGATCATCATCGCTCCAAAGATTTAAAAAAAGAACGGGACGATGGAAGTGAGTCAAGGGATAAAAAGTATCAAGACAAAAAAGCTGGCACTGAAAGGAAACACGAGAAGGAAAGAAGGTACATCGATGAGCAGGACAAGAAGAAAGAGCGGAAGCGGGATCGTAATGCTGATGAGTATGATAGTGATGTAAGTGAATTTGGCCTTATTTAATGAGTTTACAAAACTTTTTCAAAGAAGTTACAGGCTCCGCAGGTGAAGATCAAACGCGAAGAGAAAAACAAAGATGATCAACAAGATCGTGATCGTAAAAAAGAGGATCCAGAAAATGGAAAGGACTGGAGAAGAAAGGAAAGAGACAGAGAAGTCAAAGATAAGAAGCACGATAAGTACAAAGAAAAGGAACGCGAAGATGATAATGAAAAGGTGAAGCAGCGAGAAAAAGAGAAGGAACGCCAGAAGGAACGAGACAAAGAGAAAGAACGTCAGAAAGAAAAAGAACGCCAGAAGGAAAGGGAGAAGGATAAAGAGAAGGACAAGGATAGTGCCAAACAGATCGAAAAGCCACGAAAATCGGTCCACGAAAGACTTCAAAAAGCGAACACTGTAAATGCTTCAGCCTCTTCAACATTTTCCTCGAGATCTGCACCATCTCGTAAACCTGTTTCCTTCTCTCTATCTTCTAGCAAGCCAACATCAAGTCTCAGAGCTCGCCAATACTCCTCATCGTCGTCTGCTAAAGAAGATGAAGAAGTGAGTGAATTAGGAATTTAACGATAGTAGCATTGCCGGGTTTTACAGTGCTCGAAGCAAGATCGTCGCAAAAAAGAGGAAACGGATGTGGAGAGCAGCGGAGATAAGGAAAAGGTACGTTTTTGAACCTAGATTTTTCTAGTGTTTCTCGTTAATCTCGTGAATACTTTCAGAACAAAAAATCTTCTCGTCCATCAAATGAGGCAACAGTCACGAAGCATAAAAGTATCAAAATTAAATTCGATCTTTAATTATCTCTTTTTGAATATTCGTTCTAGCTCCCCCTCAAACATATATTTCACCCCCGTCATTTCTCGGTCCCAATATTCTTTTCACTTCTCCGCATTCCGATTCAATTTCTTGTAGAAGCCCTTCTAGAGAGGCATCTTCCTTGTAAACAGTTGTTTTCCTATGAACTTAACTTTTTTTTTCTTCATTTTTATCCATTTTCTTTCTGTTTTTATCGACTCCTATATCTCATAGTGTGTCGTCTGAATTATTGGTTCTTTTTCATGATATTTGTTTCCCTCTTTATTCCCTTTGGAATAAATGTTTTCAAAATTTTTTGGTTCTCCACATGCTTCTTCGTTTATATCTGCATTTTTTCTCTCCCGGTTTTCACATTGCCGCATCTTATATCCGAAACTCACAGGTCTTGTTTACAGATACCTAGAGAACAGAAATTTCTGACTTTTTTTTTGAGTATTCTACAACTAGTTTATTGCTAAATATCTTGGCAAGGGTTCTTTTGAAAAGTATTTTGATTTTGTAGTTGAATTCGGATGCCAATAGTATAGTTCTTTTAGATGGAAGTTCACTTCGAAGAAGACGGAGAGTGTACAGCTGGCCACCTGAAGGCTATTGATGGCACTTTCGTTCTGAAAGATACAGTTCTGTTGGAGTTCAAAGTTAATGGAGAAGTCGTTGGCAAAGTCAAGACGCCATGTGATGGCGTTGTCTCGTTTGGCAAGGGACTGAAGCCAGGTGTTCTATTGGCTAAGGTACTTTTTCACTGCAATGTAATCAACTAAAACAGTTTAACCGTAGCTCTAGGAGAAGCACAAAATACGGAGTTCCGACCATTTTCTGAATATTTTCGGTAGATTTTTTTCCGAATTCCAAATATGCTTTTTCTCGACACTCCACCGATTCCGAG
>NC_013489.2:8699582-8741554 GCF_000004555.2 Caenorhabditis briggsae
AAGAAAAATGAGTTTTAAAATGCATTTTTAGTGAATAGATCAAACTCTAACTATTAGAAAAAATACAAATGGTAACTGCAGACTGCCGAAAACGTACCATTCTCTATCATCATTTGATTCGCGATCATACTTCTTCTCATCGTCTCTGTTTCTGTCTTTGCGCCGTCCTTCGTCGCGAACTCTACGATGCGACGACGACGACGATGATGTCGCTTTCACATCTTTGCTTCTGCCGCTATTTCTCATTTCGCGCCTCGGAATCGGTGGAGTCTCTTTTTCTCTCTTTGAATACGGTATAGGCGCACGCAAAGAGTTCTCTTGCAGGTCTCGAGCGGAATTACTTTAACATTTTTTGCTTTTCGAAGTCTTTTAATTTTTCGCTTTTTTGTGATGGGACGCAAGTTTTGAAAACCGGAATAATCCGAAAACTCCGAAATTTGTGAAAATTTGAAACTCGAAATTTTCAAATTTCTGAAAATCCCTGCTCCAGAATACCCTTTTCGAAACATAGAACTCCATGCGGTTTGGCAAAGTTCTCTTCGTAATTTGCTGAATTTAATCTTTTGATAATTTTCACTTTTTTAGGGGCAAGTGATTGCTGTAATGGCTGAATGTCGTCATGATATTGTGATCAAAGATATGTGCGGAGATTGTGGAAAAGATTTGCGCGAGAAAGGAGGAAGAGCTGGGCAACGAAAAGAGCAAGCAACCGCGAATGTGTCTATGATTCATCACGTTCCGGAGTTGATTGTGTCGGATTCTGTAAGTCTAGATCAGGAAGGTTGTGTCTCAATGCTTTTAAATTTCAGCTAGCCAAGGAAATTGGTTCGGCAGACGAGACAAATTTGATCACCACCAGAAAGTTAGTTCTCCTCGTTGATCTCGATCAAACAATCATTCACACATCAGATAAACCAATGTCTGTAGACGCCGAGAAGGTAGACGCAATCGGGTAGAAACCACAAGACAACAACCTAAATTTCCAGCACAAGGATATCACCAAATACAATCTGCACTCGCGTGTCTACACCACGAAGCTGCGTCCACATACCACCGAGTTTTTGAACAAAATGTCAGCGATGTACGAGATGCATATTGTGACATACGGACAGCGTCAGTATGCTCATAGGATTGCTCAAATCCTAGATCCAGATGCTCGTCTTTTTGGTCAGCGAATTCTTTCCCGAGATGAATTGTTCTCAGCTCAACATAAGACTAGAAACTTAAAAGTAACAAATCAATCGAGATAATCAATTAAGATCCTGTTTCAGGCACTTTTTCCATGTGGTGACAATCTTGTTGTCATTATTGATGATCGCGCTGACGTTTGGCAGTATTCTGAAGCTCTAATTCAAATCAAGCCGTATCGTTTCTTCAAAGAAGTTGGAGATATCAATGCACCAAAAAATTCGAAAGAGCAAATGCCGGTTCAAATTGAAGACGACGCTCATGAGGATCGAGTTCTCGAAGAAATTGAAAGAGTACTGACCAATATTCATGATAAGTATTATGAGAAACACGATTTGAGAGATGCGGAGCAACCATTGCTTGATGTGAAGGTACGAAAAATAAATGAAATCAATAATGTCATATTCACAATGCGCATTTTTAGGAAGTTATCAAGGATGAACGACATAAAGTTCTCGATGGTTGTGTTATCGTGTTCTCAGGAATTGTTCCAACTGGTGAGAAGCTTGAACGAACCGACATATACCGTCTGTGCATGCAGTTTGGAGCCACCATCGTTCCAGAGGTTACCGATGAAGTCACACATGTCGTTGGTGCTCGATACGGAACACAGTATGTTTTTGCTCAAAATGCATATTTTACCTAAAATTTCAGAAAAATCCATCAAGCTCATCGTCTCGGGAAGTTTGTCGTTACTGTGCAGTGGGTATATGCTTGTGTTGAAAAGTGGATGAAAGCGGATGAGAAGCAGTTCGAATTGACGAAAGAAAGTACTCCACCAGTTGGACGTCCACTTGGATCCAAGTATGTCAGTGATCTGTCTAATATGGATACAATCGGAAAGGCTGCATTGGCGGATATGAATAATGAAGTTGACGAAGCTCTGTCTGATGAAGACGAAGGTGAGGGAGATGATGATGATTCTGATGAGCCAGAACGTCAAGATGAGGATGAAATGAAACAGGAAAAAGGAAGCGAGGAGAAAAAGGAAGAAATTGAAAGAAAGATAGAGAAAACGGATGAAAAAGAGAAGAAGGAAGAAATGAAGGAAAAAGACAACAGGGGACAGAAAAGAAAATATTGCCCAGAAATGGATGATGGGGAAGAGGTAAGAATGTTGTTTTCATTATCACAAATTAATATTTCAACCATGACAGGAGTCGGATTCGGAAGAGGAAGACGATGAGGCTCCAATGTCATACAAGGCTCTTCTATCCAGATCTCGTAAAGAAGGAAGGATCGTTCCTGAAACCGATGAAGATGAAGTTTATGACGTGGATGATGAGGTGAGGAGTTTAAAGCATATTTTTAAAAAATCTAGGCTAATATTTTCAGGCCGCAAGCTTTTTCACAATAGTAAAACATTCTGAAATTTCACTGATTTTTTCGACCTTTAAAAAAAAATTAACGACAATGGGGTCTTGATAATTCTGATAAAAAACCCAGTCCGATGCTGGTTCAAAATTTGATAAAGATCACAAGCGAACGATAGTACACAAATTTTTGAATCATGTTTTTTACAGAAGGGTCATGTCGCTCCAACAAACATGGAAGATGATGACAACGAAGAAGATGAAGACCTTCCAGATTCAGATGACGATGATGAGTTTGAAGACATGGCTGCTCTGATCGAACGTCAGATAAGCGATGCTGCCGATGAAAAGGACAACGAGATGGATTGATTATTTCGAATAAATTATCTGTGCTATTCCCTATTGCATTTTCAAATTATTTCTTTCCATGCTTGTATCTCGTATTCATTATGCTTCGAAGAGGCGATACTCAATAATTCTGTGCTATTTTTACTTTTTTTTCTTCTAATTTAATGTTATCAAATCGTTCAATTGACAATTTCACTTATTTTTAACTTTTTAATCACGTTTTCCGAGAGTTCTGGTCGCTTCTCGTTGTTCTGATCTTAATTTCTTTTATCCGTTTTGTTGTTCTCTGAAAACACGTTTTTTTTGTCTGTTTCTATGTATCCTCTTCGCTCTCTAGCCACACGTTGATCGTCCTCTTTTATGTTACCTCTTGAAATGAATCTGATCCATTTCGTTGCTGTTTGTTGTAGTTCTTAAATGCCGTTCGATTCGGAAGTAAGGAGTATTTCTGTTTTCGGAGAATTTTGATGGTCTAAAATATTTAAATATGTGTGGGATGAGTGTCATTTCTTTTTGATGATTCAGCCTCCATAGATTGCTCGTACTTTGTATACATTCATTTTGTCATTCAAAACATCAGCAAGTCTCTTATTACACAAGCAATCGTTTATACAGGGCAAACTTCTCTAAACTAGATTTTTATTGAATCTTTTTTTTTGCCTTGTAAATATTAATGCAATCTTTCTGATTCAGAATAAGCGTTTTGAGTTATTTTCCACGAGTTTGAATGCGCTATTCACAGAAAAGAAGGTTGATCACGAACCCCTGTTTTTTTTCTTTTTTCTCTGCTGTGGAGCGTATTTGCTTGCTGTCTAGCCTATTATGTATCTAAGTTTTTCTACTGACCACATTGAGCGTGTGTGTGTTCTTTCGTAGTCCAGTATTTATTGATTTCCTTCACAGTCTGAAAATTTCAGTTCGAGGCTTATCTTAAAGCCAGAATGGATTTCAATCGAGATGCAGGAAACGAAACAGTTAGTCAGCTTCAACTCAACATTCAAAATTTGAATCAGCAAGGTTCGATTTTTATATTTTCTCGGTCTGAATTGTTAGAATATTTTTTACAGTAATCCAATTAGAATCATTCATCACTAATCTATCCGACAGCAGTGCAGCTGGACAAAGAGAGCGAGAACTGTTCAATCGGGTTAGTTTTCAGCTGCATACTTGACTTTTGACTTCTGAATTTTAGAAGGCTCACGATGCTCAAGAACTTTCAAAAGAAACAAATGCTCTACTCAAGAAGTTGGTCGTGATGAGCAATTCCGACGTATGCTATCCTTCTTTTCTGGGTTGATTGTGAGTTCTACCCATTTTCAGAAAAATCTTCGCGGTGTTCGAGAACGTCTTCAAAATGAATACATTGGAGTCCTCAACCGTCTTCAAGCTTCGCAACGTAGAGCAGCCCAAACTGAAAAGGCTGGAATGGTGGCAGCAGAAATGGATGCACAAGCGGCGGCTGAAAGTGAAATGTACGGGCAACAGGGAAGACAGGGACAAATGCAGATGACTGCTCAGCAAAAGGGAAATCTGGCTGATATCAAAGAACGGCAGAATGCATTGCAACAGTTGGAGAGAGATATTGGAGATGTGAATGCGGTAAGCCTCATCTTTTATATCAATACGAACTTGTATTTTTTCAGATTTTCGCGGAGCTGGCAAACATCGTTCATGAGCAAGGAGACATGGTGGATTCTATTGAGGCCAACGTTGAACATGCTCAAATTTATGTGGAACAGGGTGCTCAAAATGTGCAGCAAGCTGTCTACTACAATCAGAAAGCACGCCAAAAGAAGCTTCTCCTTCTTTGTTTCTTCATTATCCTCATTTTCATCATTGGTTTGACTATTTATTTGGCTAAGTAGATGTGCAATTCTCGATTTTGAAGAACCGATTATTTTTTCTAAATCGCTATTGTAAAAACTGTGAATCGAGCTTTTTTTCATGTATGTGTTTGTATACAGTCTTACTCATATGCTAAATTTCAATTGTACTTTTTTCTTTTCCATGGATTATAACAAGATCACTTGCTTTTCTCTCACTTGAAAAAAATGAAAATATTGATTGATGACGTACTACTTTGGCGTTCTTTCCGGTCATTCCCAGGAATGATCGGGATCATTTGACCCATGAAACGGTCGCCGCGAGGCAAAACTCTATCAAATTTATGCAAATCCTAGCACAGACAAACAGAGGTTCATCTCGATTTTTTTCTCTCAACACGTTTTCCCATATTCCGGAAAAAACACTGATTTCATTTCAATAGGCAAACCATCACCTATTCTCACCGATTGACGCATTTCGGTGTGAAAATTTGAATTCGCACCGGTGCTGTATAAAACGAAACGTTTTACAAAGAAAACTCTTTTCCTCTTTCCCTTTTTGCCGATAACCGATCTATAGAATGGCTGAAAGCATCATTGATTTTGTGCTTGTTGCAATTATTTTAGCCGCACTGGCTGTTGCCACTTTGATTCTTTTATTTATGGTAAGTTGAATTCAGACTCCTTTCGATGTCTTCTTCTGGTACAAAACCACGCATAAATAAATCCAATATCATTCCGGTACAAAAAAACGGAGCTGTGGAAGAGAAACGCGATACGCCGTGGCAGAAGGTCCGCCAACGACAACTACCGTAGCCTAAAAATATTTTTATTTTCCCGATTCATTATTTCGATTTTCGTGCGTTTCCAGACAATTTCCTCACTTTCAAATTTTTATTTTCCGACTTGTATTGGGAAAATAACAAAAAAAAAACTCTAGGAAAAGCAGTATAAAACGAATTAAATAAGTATAAAGATTTGGTCACTGTAGTTGTCGTTGAGGAACCTTCACGACCACGGCCACTGGCGTTTCTCTTCCACAACTCCGATTTCATTGTACCAGAATAATACGGAAGATGAGCAACCCATAACAATTTTTCAAAATATTTGGAAAAAGGTACCGTAGCAGAAGTGTATATTCAATATTTTTGATTCATCAAGAATCAGTTGAGAAGTTAGAACCTGGTGAGAAGTATGGCCAAAAAGACCTGAAAAGATGTCTGCATATTCAAAGATCTAGAAATACTGGGAAAGTTTTTTGTTTTTTGAGAAGTGTTGATATTTTAAAGCCAAAAAAAGAAGAGAGTTTTTTTTAACGTTTAGTATAACAACATTCATGTGTTTCGACCATTTTGAAATCGGCAAATAGCTGAAAACTAGACATTTTCATCAAATTTCACATCCTCCAAATTTTTTCAAAGTGATCGAAACTACAAAAAATCAAAACACGGGTTTGTATATCTAATTGAACGATACTGTATTATAAAAATTATGTTTCCAAAAATATCCCCCTCAAAAAGTTAAGGAGACGTATTTGGTTACAGTACTCTACCCGAATTCGTCAACCCTTCCAAAAATGTTTGGGTAGGAGGACTGATAAAACGGAAGACGTGGAAACAGGGATTGCACCAAAAAGAACAACTATTCGTGTTGTGAAGTCATTGCCCAATAGTTCCCTTCCACCAACACCATCGGCATACACTAAACCACCGATTCGCAGGTATTTCAATGTTTTAAATTTACCGGGTTCCAGACAAAAACAATTTCAGAGTTCATACAAATCCAGTCGAGGAATCTGAAAGTCCATCGAGGCAGTTCATGTTCATCTATCCGAAAAAGCCAAATTACCAGGTGAGAAACAAATCATATCAGATCTTTCAATATTTAAATAATTTGAATTTGTTTCAGTCAGAACAGTCAACATTCCAAAGTGGCTCAACCAGAAGTTCATATTTGCCAGAGAGAAGAAACTCCCAGTGAAAAAAGAAAAACTATTTAATTAAAAAATATTTATTTGATTTAAAAAACTTTAGATACTGTATGTGTTGTACTTAAAATATATATTTCTGCGGGTTTTTATGCTGATGATTGTAGTCGGTTTTTTTGTATATTTCTTCTTTGATTGCGAATGCGCTCTATCAACAGCATGCTTGATTAACAGTAGAGCGTATTTTCTCTTACTAACACTTTGAATAAATGAAGATTTTAAAAAATAGATTCCGTATACAAAAAGTTGTCTTAATATCTTGAAGCAGCACTTCTTCCCCGATAGGACTGATCATCAATGTCATCTGGAAGCTCATCCTCGCCGATTTCTTCGTAGTCTTTTTCAAGAGCAGCCATGTCTTCTCGAGCTTCAGAAAATTCACCTTCTTCCATACCTGAATTCTCAAAATAAGAGACCTAAATTCCTTCGATAAAGAATTCACCTTCTCCGACATACCAGTGCACAAATGCACGTTTCGAATACATCAAATCAAATTTATGATCCAATCGAGCCCATGCTTCGGCAATCGCAGTTGTATTACTGTAAAACAAAAGCAAAGTTCAGAGACATATGAAACCAAAAGTCAACCTTATCATGCAAACACTTCTTGTTTGTTTTCCCAAATCTCCACCAGGAACCACAGTCGGCGGTTGATAATTGATTCCAACTTTAAAACCAGTTGGACACCTGAAACATCATATTTATGCAAGGATGATCATCACATCATACCATTCAACGAATTGCACCGTCCGTTTTGTTTTAACTGATGCGATTGCGGAATTGATGTCTTTTGGAACGACGTCTCCTCGGTATAGCAGACAGACAGCCATGTACTTTCCACGCCTTGGATCACATTTTACCATTTGATATCCAGGTTCGAAACATGCATGAGTCATATCTGCCACTGTATTCTGTTCATGAGATGCACGCTCAGCAGATACCAATGGAGCATAAGTGACAAGTGGGAAATGAATACGTGGGTATGGAACCTGGAATGTACAGCCAATAAGATATACAAACACGGATTTTTCAGTTGATTTTCGGCTATTTTGGCTATTCTCAGGAGACTGCAGTTCGACTGCCAAGTTTCCGATCACTTTGAAAGTTTTGGAGAATGCAAAACAGACTTACTATTAGATTGAAAACTTTGCATTTACAGAATTTTTTTTGAGAAGTCCTAGTTTTTCAGGTATCAGCCGATTTCGGAAAAATATCCCCTATTGGTCAGATTTTCGTACTATACACATGAAAAAAGAAGAGTCTTTCTGAAATCGGCGAATAGCTGAAAAGCAAGATTTTCAAAACATTTTGCGAATTCAAAGTTTTTAACCTAGGTCTGTTTTACATTCTCCAAAACGTTCAAAGTGATCGGAAACTCGACAGCCGAACTCCAGACTTCTGAAAATAGTAAAAAAAAAACAACTGAAAAATGATGGAATCGTTTTGTAAGTTTCCAGCTCACAAGATTCGTCTGGAATTCGGTGAGATCCACATTAAGAGCTCCTTCAAAACGAAGGGATGCTGTGATCGAGCTGATGATTTGAGCAACCAGGCGATTCAAGTTTGTGTAGGTTGGTCTGAAAAAGATGTTTCAACGATTTCCTGTTTTTTCGAATTTCGAAGGTTTCGTTCTGGTACAAAAAAATCGGAGCTGGGGGAGAGAAAATCTTGTGGGCGAGGCCAACGGTCCACTAGGGACCGTTGGCCTCATTGAACTAGTCTTCCAAGAAAGAAAAAAACAAATTAAGGCCAACCCAAGGCAAAGGCGGAAGGTTTTAGGCGAAAGCTGGGCGAAGTTTTGCCAGCTTTTGAGCGGCGTTTGGGCACCTTCTGGGAAAATCTCAAGCGTAATCTGGCCAAACAGCGCCCAAAAAGGGGCCAACCTTCGCCCAAAAGACGACAGCCGCAGTCGAGTAACGAAAACCATCGTAACCAGAAATTTTCAATTTTTTTCGATATTACTTTTCGACAACTTTTGTCTTGGGAACAACCAGTTAATTAAGAAAATAAAATGTTTCTAAATCCTTTTTTTTTTGATTTTCTCTTCCACAGTTCTGATTTTTGGATACCAGCATAATAGTACTCAATCAAGTTCGCTTATGTCGAACGTTTCATTCCTAATGGATACGTGATCCAGATTTCTTACGTAGAACAACTGGATCGTGTGGCAATACGAAAAGAAATCAACAACCGGAAAAAAATCCCAGCAAGGTACTTCAGTTTTCAACCTCCATACTGAAAATACAAGCCGGTCATCCGAAAACAGACATCTCAAATTTAGTATGAATTCGAACGAACGCAGCAAGTACTTGTGTGATCAATATGGCGAGGCTCTTGGAGGTTTAAAATATGGGAACTGCCAGACAAAAAATAAAACATTTCAGAGCAACTCAAACCAAATAGTTCGCAGTACGTGCTTGCCGATTTGAACAAGAATACATCAAAAGACAATGCAAAGATTGTTCAGAAGATTGATTCTGAATACATTCTCCGTGATCTTCAGAATCAGGCGAACAAGGATCAGGTCTACTCTCGTGATGCTCCAAACCGCCCATTCCTTACTGGAACTCCAGTCAATGCCAAGGAAATCCGGTAATTTTAAAGACTATAAAAGTTATAGAATCGGTCCATATTTAGTTCCCGCATTGAGTCATTGGACAATGCCATTGTGGTCCCTCAGATTATTAATGGAAAAGTGTATTTCACGACTCATGGAGATGCTGATGCACGTACTGCTGTGGAGGGAAGTACTTCGAATCCCAATTTGAATGAGGGGAACGCTGTACGTTTAAAACTAGACTCCTCATTTTTGAATCCGTATTTCAGAGCGGTCCCAAACAAGAGGGCATCGATATTACCAAAGTGAAATTCACTTTCGGTCAACTTGTCACTCTTCTTGGACCTGAAACATGTCAACGTCTTGAACGTGAATTTGCCAAGAACAATAAACTGTCTGATGCGGAAATGAATCAACTGCGTACCGCCCGTGAATCAGTCTCCGAATTGGCTCTTGGCACCGCCCGTTCCACTGAATCCACTCGTACTGCTCAAAGCGTCGAACCAAATCTTTTGAGCACTCGTACAGCCAACTCGCTTGAACCAAATTTATTGAGTGTCTACTCGGCTCGTAGTCCAGGAATCTTCACTAAAAATGATGGAATCCTTACCGCTCAATCCCCAGAGCCTAATCTTTTGAGCGTTAGATCGGCGAAAGACTTGACTGCGATGAGCCCTGGTAATCAAAACAACTAAGTATATCAACCCTTTAGAAATTGTTTCAGGAGTTCTCACTGCCCAAGTCTTGGAGCCCAACCTCCTCTCAACTCGCACTGCTCGTTCCACTGAATCCACTCGTACTGCTCAAAGCGTCGAACCAAATCTTTTGAGCACTCGTACAGCCAACTCGCTTGAACCAAATTTATTGAGTGTCTACTCGGCTCGTAGTCCAGGAATCTTCACTAAAAATGATGGAATCCTTACCGCTCAATCCCCAGAGCCTAATCTTTTGAGCGTTAGATCGGCGAAAGACTTGACTGCGACGAGCCCTGGTAATCAAAACAACAAAGTATATCAACCCTTTAGAAATTGTTTCAGGAGTTCTCACTGCCCAAATCTTGGAGCCCAACCTCCTCTCAACTCGCACTGCTCGTTCCACTTCCAATACGGATCATCAAGAATCGAAGGATGTGCTCACCGCTGTCGAGATTCAACCTCCAACAATTGGAGTTTTGACTGCTCGTAGCATTGCAACTCCTTCTTCGAGTAATCATTCAACTATCACTGCCCAGGAAATTGAATCGATTCGTTCATCGAAAGATGTTCTTACTGCCGTTGAAATTCTGACTGACATGAGGTCTGGGAAATTGAAATGACTTGATTTTAACGGAAAATACATTTTCAGCAGATCCTCCCAAGATGTTCGCACCGCTGTTGAGATTCCAGAGTAAGTTGCAGTATCTAATTGCCGTTTAAAAATCTCTCTTCAGCAACGCCGGCTCCCAAATGACCATCTAACACTACAATGTACGAAGAGGAAAGATAAATAAGTATAACATAGATGTTTGAATGTTTTTTGAATAAAGGATGTGCTTATGTTACCTGGCTAAGTCCAGATTTCTTCTGCAGATATCATAAATTGCCTCGTTGTCAACCATAAAAGTGCAATCAGAATGTTCCAGTGTCGTATGAGTCATCAAAATCGAATTGTAGGGTTCAACCATTGAAGTGGATACTTGTGGTGCTGGATAGATGGCAAACTCGAGTTTTGGTTTCTTTCCGTATTCAGTTGAGAGTCTTTCCATTAAAAGCGATAGAAATCCTGAGCCAGTTCCTCCTCCAAAAGAGTGGAATATCACAAAACCTTGAAGTCCGTTACAGTTCTCAGCAAGTCGTTTCACACGATCCATAACCACCTAAAATCAAAAGTCAAAAATCAAACATTTCGCGTTTTCTATTTTTATACATCAATCATCTCTCTTCCAATCGTATATCTTCCTCTTGCATAGCAATTAGCTGCGTCTTCTTTTCCGGAAAGTAGTTGCTCCGGATGAAAGAGACTACGGTAGGTTCCGGTTCGCACCTCATCTAGAAGAACATAAAAAATAATTTTTCATCTGTGCCAATTCTCGCTAACTCACCTACGACAGTTGGCTCCAAATCGACAAAAAGGCAGCGTGGAACATGTTTTCCTCCAGCTGTTTCAGCGAAGAAAGTGTTGATCGTTTCAGTTTCTTCATCGTAAGAATCATCTTCAACGTGATATCCGTCTGGTTGAATTCCATGTTCCAGACAGAATAGCTCCCAACAGGCGTTTCCAATCTGGACACCAGCTTGACCAACATGAATTGATATAACTTCTCTCTCAAATTATTCTGATTAAGATACTAAGAAATGAAAAAGCCTAACTCACACTTCCTTTGTACTGCGGCATCGTACTCCTACTCCCGCTTTAGTTGGCTTCTCAGCCAAAATAACAAAATGTAAAGTGCTAGAAAAAGAAAGGAGCCTCCGAGCCGAGTGGTGGTACCTTGACGACAAAGCGGAGTCACCATGAGGATGAAACATTAATGTGCACTTTGAGGGGAAAATGTATTGTGGACGGACTATTGTCATGGTGAACACGAGGGACATCCCGCTTTTAGGAAAGATGACAATTTCAAAGTTGAGTACGATTTTAAAGAAAGTAGTCGTTAAAATGAAGGAGATGTTCCGATGGGAGGAAAGAATGAGAAGTGTCAAGACGAAAACCGAACGATAAATTTAAAAAAAATTCAGATTCTCAGGATTTTAGAATCCAGAATCTCAAAATTACAGAATATCGAAATTTCAGGATCTCACTATCAGAATATATTTTAGAACATTCTGGAATTTCTTTTTCGTGGTACAAAATTTAAGAACTTTTGACGTGAGAACTGCTACAAATGAGAACAGTTTACCGGCTCTTATTTTCGGCTCAGGATCCATCTTTTAAAGAAAAATAATTTCGAAATGGTCTCGTTCTTCACAATACTTCAAGATTTTCCAAAAAATTCATGTTTTGGCCTATATTTTAAGAGTTCTTATCCGTACAAATTCTTATTTGTAGCAGTTCTCATTTTCCGAGTCCTCAACCTTTGTACCACTTTCTTTTTTTTAGATGTTCATTTTTTTTGAATTAAGTATTCAGTTTCCTTATTTTTTGAAATTGAACAATCTCAGAATCTCAGAATTTCATAATTTCCGAATTCCAGAATCTCAGAATCTCAGAATCTCAGAAACTCAGAATTTCAGAATTTCAGAATTTCAGAATTTCAGAATCTCAGAATCTCAGAATATCAGAATCTCAGAATCTCAGCAGAATCTCAGAATCTTAGAATCTCAGAATCTTAGAATCTCAGAACCTCAGAATCTCAGACTCTCAGAATCTCAGAATCTCAGAATCTCAAAATCTCAGAATCTTAGAATCTCAGAACCTCAGAACCTCAGAATCTCAGACTCTCAGAATTTCATAATTTCCGAATTCCAGAATCTCAGAATCTCAGAAACTCAGAATTTCAGAATTTCAGAATTTCAGAATCTCAGAATCTTAGAATCTCAGAATCTTAGAATCTCAGAATCTTAGAATCTCAGAACCTCAGAATCTCAGACTCTCAGAATCTCAGAATCTCAAAATCTCAGAATCTCAGAATCTCAAAATCTCAGAAAATTTTTGGTCAAATTCCCCTTTGAATTCATTCACAATTAAAAAATAATTTATAATTCAACGAGTTTATTCAGTGTTCTGTTCATTTTGACGATCCTCAATTCCAGCGCGCAGAAGATCCTCGAGCTTTGCTTTGATGATTTTGCCAAATATTTCCTGGAGGTTCGGCTGAATAAACAAAATTTTTTAACTTCATAGCAACTGTAAACCTTTTCGATTTTCCCAAAGAACTCATCCAGATCGAATGGAGGATTCTCAATGTGTTCACGAACACTACGCTTCACAAAACTGAATTCTGCCCACATTGGAATCTCATTTCGTGGATTATTCTCATCGTCAGTGTCTTCGTCGCTGTTCAAGTCGTCTAAACCGTAGTCAGATGTTGTATTCTCCCGGCAGACACCACGATGAGAAGTCATTTTATTCGAGTTTGTGGTGAATCCAATTTCTTGTTTCTTGACAGAGTGTGTCTGAAATTTGTTACAATGTTCAAATTTTTTTTCTCAGGTGCAAGATTCACTCACCAATACAACGACATCTGAGGTATCAAGCACCGAGGCTTTATCTTCTTTTGGAAACAAATGAACACGAGTTTTCTTGTTTGGGCCTTGTCCTCCAGCCAATGTCTCAGTTCTTTTTAACGATGCACCATGTCGAGAAGACGACTTTTGCTTCATTTTCTGCTCTTCCAGAGCCTTTTTCCTCTCCAAAACTTCCGATGCCTTTCTTTCGTTGTCCTCGCGAATTTTCTCCTTTTTCAGTAGCAACAGTTTCGAACGAAGTTCATTAGCATGTGCCATTTTGCTATCATGACTATCCGAACCACGATTCTCCTTCTTTGTAGTGTGTAGTTTGGTTGGGTCCACCTTAGGAGTTCTGAGGCGGATGTCGGTGGTTCTTGGCGTATGTAAGTTGTTCCGGTTGGAATATTGGTGAGGTGATACTGTAGATGACGCCTTCGGAATTGGTGAAGACAGCTTGGAAGATTTCAGAACTGTGCTTCCTTCTTTTTGTCCTTTGTCTGTGGTTGTGAGGGTTCTAGGCTTACTTTCCTCAACCTCCTTTTTCTCCACAATTTCAACAACAGAACCAGTGGTTTCCAAATCGTTCACATCTTTTATTTGCTCCGAATTGATCTTAATTCCATCGGTCGTCAACTGCTCGTCATCAATCTTCAAAGACAACTCTGTCTTGATTGGAGTGCTCGTAAGAAGTGGGATATTCAACTCCAAATCCTCCACAATTGACATTTCTTCTAACTGCGTAGTAATTGCGTCAGAAATCGAAGGGTTGTCGAGATCATCTTCAGAAGATGTCAACGTTTGACTTCTGATACCACGCCAATCTTCAGTTCTATTTGAAGCAACACCAATTTCCATGTCTTCAAGAGATTCCACTTCAGTTTCAAGGAGATCCATCGTTTCGTTCTTTATCTCTTCCTTCGTTTCTAGATTGGGTACGAAATCTCTGGGAATATCCTGAAAAAAAAAGATTTCCGAACTGTTACCAGTAAGTTCCAATCTCACCTTGAGATACTTCTGAAGTACTTCTTTGACGTCAAACATCGGCTTGTACTTAGCGGTAACGTTGTCCGCAATTTTGTCAACCGCCTCGTAAAACTCAGAGAAAATGTTGAGTGTGTCACTAGAATATGGAATCTCATCGTTATTGAAAATCTGTGATAAGTCTATTACTATGAAAAGTACACTTGAAAAAATACCAATTCGGAGTTCTTCACTTCCATCATCCGTTTCATAGTTGGAGCTAATTCGACAGCTTTTTTTCTGGTATTTCTAGTGCGAGGAGGCATGTTCCTGTAATAATCGTCAAGATTCGACTCTTCTTTTAAATATTTCATTACTGTTCTCAGTGGATTTTCCTTGACCTTATATTTTGAATACTGACTCTCACTTTTTTGAAACTAACAGCTCTGTTAGAAGAATCGTGGATTGTAGAATATGAGCTGGCTTTTGGGTAACCGTGATCTAAATTATTTTTCGACGTGAACTTTCATGGAAGTTAATGAAGAAGCAATGACCATTTGCACCGACGCATCGGTGCAAATGGCAGCTTTGGGAAGTCAGACGCTACACAGGTGATTCGTGATTGACCAATTACAGATGAAGAGCTATAAACGACCCAATTACTCACCTACCGCAAACTAGTGCTTCTACAATTGAACATTCACGAGCACATTGCGTATCTTACTAACTGACCCTATAAAAGGTCTACAATTGACCAGTCGCGAAAAATCTCTTGTTTTTCCTTTTTCGAAGTTCTTTCACCTATTTTGGTTATTTTTCATCGTTTTTTTTCAGTTTCCTTCGCAAATTTTGTCCGTAAATCATTATTTAACCTACAAAAGAATACTAGAATACTGTCTCAGCCAGTATTTTGCTTTTTATTTGCAGAAAAATAGGAAAAATGGCCAGGAGACAAATGTCGGAAGCTAGAAGTCGAAATTTTGGTTTATTCAGGAGGTAGCACTGCTACTGTACTTTCAAAAGGTAAGAAGCGTTCAGAAAGTCCGCATTTCAAATCCAATTTTTTCAGAGAGCCAGGAAATTCTCAATTTTCTGGTACGTCCAAGAAACGACTGAAAAAGAGGAAGGAAGAAAAACTGGAACGGGGGTAGATTTGAAAAAAAAATCTGAGAAAAACTTTAGATTTCAGTCGGAAGTGTCAAATTCGCTGATTTCGAGAAAATTTCCAGCCGATAACTTCTGTCAGTTATAGTACAAAAATTAGTGGAAGCTTAAAATTTCGATAAATCATTTCAGTTTGCTAACCGAGATTCTACAGCGTCTTCTCCTCCCCTACTTGAACCGTCATCGAAAAAGACAAAAGCTGACAGAAGTAGAAGCTTCGACGCCGTTCCAGCCAATACGGCAGATATTTAATTTTTTTCACCCAAAAAACGAAACATGTGCTATTTTTCGGTTTTTGGCTTTGAGATTTTGTGAATTTTGAAGAATTTGAGTTTTTAGACTGGAAATGTGGTAAAATTGAAGCAAAAATTAAGATTTTTAGGCTAATTTTTAACTTTTTAGCTAGATTTTTCAGCTCGGTTTCTTATTAGCCCACTTAATATTTTTTGAGGTTTTTTTCCTAAGCCTGTATTTTAATCGGCATATTTAGGATGCTAGGCCTATTTTCAAGGGTTAAGCCTATTTTTTATTTGCTGAAAGTACTTTTAAGAGCTAAAATGACTTCACGGTGGCTAAGGTACAAAGTGTTCGCCAATTTAGTCATCACATTTTTCCGGAAGTTTTTGAAAGGGTTAAATTAGCCCGACTAATCAGACTTCTGGGTGACGTGGTTTTTGTTTTTGAGAAGATATCTGCTCTTTGTGTTGTTGTAATACTGTGTATTATCTGTCATGTTTTCAATAAATCAAATAAAAAGTCCTCATCAAAAGGAGAACAATTCGTGTGGGGGGAGGGGAATACATTTGAAACTATTTTTCCATTCGAAATCGTATTGTGGATCCACGTGAAAAATTTTTTCTGCAATTTCTTTCCAAGTGATGAAAATTTCTTCCCGTGAACTAATATCACGGGGAAAAAAGCAACAAAAAAAAGCAACAGAAAAAATGCTCCCTCAAGTAGGAATACGCACTCTCATCGATTGGGTGTGACCCAAGAGCCCATTACCAGCAGCTAACGGGAAATCAGGTTCCTACCAAATCAAACATACGTTATATTTTAAAACTGTTTTAATTCCAGCCAAAGAGCCTTCTGAAACCAGAGAATGTCGATAAATTGTTAGACATCTTCCTATGTACTGTGGATGTTTCTGGAATGAGACGGGCGATGATAGATTTATGTGAAGGGATGTCTTCTAGTAACAATGCGGTCAAAACAAAAGACGACATCGAGATGAAGAAAAAAAATATGGAATCGCTCAAAATCAACCTGAAGATGCAACATTTAAATCCCAGTGTTCTCCCTAGACTGCACATATATTTGGCTCACTTGGCCCCTTTCCTGGAAAATAACAAAACGTGGGGGGGGGGGGGGAGTATCTGAACAAGGCATGGATGCTTTCCACCTCTATCACAATCAACTATTCGTTCAATACGGATCTATCCAAAGTATAAAGCCCTACTTATGGTTCAGCATATTATGAACGTTAACATTATGACTGATAAATTAAAGAATTGGGTGAGAGAGTGATGCCTGGAGTCTCAAAAACCAAACTGTATCAGTTCACGAATAAATTCATATTTTATCAATTTTTTGAGTTTTGTTTTTTTTTATCGATGCACGAGGAAAACGCTTTGAAAATCATTGTACTTTACTATTTTTTGAATTGCAGAATTTCAGAACTTCAGATTTTTCCAAATTTTTTGAAAAACCCAAAAATCTCAGAATCCTAGAATTTCCAAATAGAATCTCAGAATCTCAGAATATCAAAGCTTCGAGATTTCAACATTTTAGAATTTCAAAACTCAGAATCTCAGGATCACAGAATCCAATTTTATACTAATACAAAATTTCGTATGGGTAATCATGCGCCTTTCTTTAAAACATGGTCAATGATATTCTAGGTGTGTTACGAAACATTTTTGAATGAAGGATGTCTTGTTTCAGGTTATATTATTTTCAAATCTCAAAAAAAATATTTGAAAACGTTCCTGAGAAATGTTATTATCTGTACAAATGAAATGAAACCTAAACAATCAAGACAATTATACTTTGCTCATATAATTTCCAACTGCCGCTAAACTTTGCCATCTCATCTTTTCAACCTCTTCGAACTTCTCCATCAGATATTCATCTATTTCAAACTTGGAAACAATCAATGATTGGTCATATTCCCATTTGGAGAAATCACATTTTTCTTGGCTTGGTGTCTTCATAAAAGGAGACCTCCATGTTTGTCGTCCGAGCAAGCTTTAAATTTTTCAAATTGTCAGAATCATAAGAATACAAAATCTTACATATCAGACAACACGCCATGTGCAAATGTTGTCTGATGAGAGTTCTTCAATCCGTTTAGTATAAAATCTCGATTCTGATTCCATTTTGAGTCAGTCAACCAGATTTCTCTGGTCCATGCCGTTCCCTGAAACAAATGTCATTAACTGGAGATAATCCTATTCGACTCACTTTTTTGATAATTCTTAAATTATTTTTGAATTCATGGTTTTCTCCAATAACAGATCGAATGCACGCTTCAAAAGTTAACATAATTTGTTGGTTTCCAGTAGAAAACTCTAAGTTTTCCAAAATTTTCATGCAGTTTCCTGCATCTTCGGTAAACTGTGGATAGAAGGTTTTTTGAAGAAGGATCTGGAAAATCTTAAAATATTATCCCACTGGATGCAGAGCTTTTACATGAAGAGCAGTGTTATCATTGCTCGAAGATGGAATTTTCGTCTCAAATTCTGCGAGTTTCATCAGAAAATCACGAGACCAGACAGTATTCTTAACAACATATGAACCTGAAATATTGAGAGAATTAGCACAATTGAAAAGTATAAACATGGCAGAACAATTGAAAATTTTAAAATAAATTTATCGTTAAACCTGCATCCTCTGACTTTAAGCTTTGAGTCAGTTTTTCTCGGATACTGTCACTGATATAAGAAAGTTGTTAGCTGATAAAATTTTTACCATGATTTCAGAAATGTTTTGTCTGTTGACACATTTTTGATATCTTGCATGTGAGCCAAGGTAAATTAGCTCAAACTTGACAATGTGGGGGTATTTCTATTGAAGGTTTAACGGTACACGCTTTCTTCACAAAAGAGTTTTCGGACATCTTTTGATTAACGTATTTTTGAAAAATTGAAACTTTTGGAAATCTGAAGACATTTAAATCAAAAATATCAATTTAGAGAATCAATGTCAATTTGCTTATTTAAACAATTCTCTTAAAACTTAATACTCACTTGTATCAATTTCCCAGCTTGTAAATTTATCATACATAGTCATATCATATCTGTCATCAATGAATTCTTCCAGCCGTCTGGAAAATGTATATTTTTCTCGAAAAGTAATGAATAAATCTCACATATCATCATTGACAACAGCCATTCCAGGTTCCAAAAGGAATACATATTCACTTTCTCGTAGAAGGTGAGCAACTATACAATGTCGACGGAATATGCTCTGAAATATATAAAATAGAAAACATCTTCAAATTAAAGTTCCAGCTCACATTCTCTTGTTGACAGAAATGTCTGAAATCGGTATCTTCGACAATTTCAAGCCGATATTTTTGGTTTTCACAATAACATCGAATTGAATTAAGAGATGTGTCGTATTCTTTTTCAGCACTTTCAGCATCGTTAACAATTATCAAAACAGTGATATCTAATTTTTTGCTTTTCGCATTTCGTGATAATGAAAACTGATCGGTCAGCTCGACTTTCTGTAAACTTTAGGAATCTATTTTTCAGATTTCATTCCAACCAACTTCTTCTATGCTTTCATAAATTTCCATTTGAGAACAGAGAGATATCACGAAAAATAAAACAATTAGGGATACAATAATAGTGCAGTACCTTCGAATTAATACATTTTTCAAAACTTTCAATGTTTCTAAGAACATAACCGAAAACCAGAAAAATGAAAGAAAACGAAAAGAAACAGTTCAACAGAATAAACCCTTTTTTGAAGCTTCTTCTTTCTCTGCCTATCGAACTCCTGATCCATTTCCTTTTCTCCTCCCCTCTCATGTGTACCGCGGCATTTTTCAATCTGATAATTTTCTGTAAAGAAAGAACGTGTTTTGTTTAATTCACATATGCCAACCTAAAGACGACATTTGAGCTGGTTTTGAATGTAGTTTGGAACACACGGAATATGTTGAAAAGATAGCCATCGATCAGACCTGTCTCTGGAATACTGTGTCTTGGTTTTTTATGGGTTTTTATGTTATATAATGAGAGAATTTCAAATTTTGTTTTGGATGTCTGGCAAGCGCTTCATAAAATTTTCGCCTTTTTCAAAGATTTTCGGTATTTCCGAGTATTCCATCTTAGAATCTTTTTTGATGTGGCTATGGATGGGTCTTGCCGCTACTACTTTGCATGTGTACGGTAGAAATTTTAGAACACTACAATGTATCAGTGTTATACTAAGCTTTCGTAAACTGAGGCATCGCCGCCAACTTCTGGTCGGAGGTTGGTCAGGTTCCGGACAAGGCCTTCAATAAATCCGATCAAACTCTGACAAACTCATTAAAAACTTCCGACCTCGCGATGTAGTATTTCAATTTTTAAATTATGACCAAACTCTGATCATGGTCCGCTATACAGTCGTTTTTGGGCAAGTTCCGACCAGAACCTGATAAATATCCGTCCAAAGACCAAATAACCTTATTCTTTATATTTCGTGCAAAACTGTAAGTTATAGTATTCCAGTTCAAATAAAAAATCAGGCCTATCTGAATCTTGGGAAGCTTCTGGCAAATAATTTGGAGGGTACAACCATTCGGGTGTACAACGGGGTACAAAACCCACAATTCGGGAGGACAAAAATTGAGTTTTTCAGGTATTTTATACTCCTATAAAGGTTTGTAGTGTACCTCAATGACCCCAAAATGTTTGTACTTTCTAAGTTATTGTCGAAACTTCTAATGAATGCTTTAAATAACACACCATTTTGCAGAGTGGATGTACATCTTGTGAGAAAACCCAGCAACTAAAAGTATCAACTTTTAAAACAAAAAGGGCTTTTTCCGCGTTCAGTTGTTCATTTTTAAACTACCTCGACCTGTTCAAAGTTTCTCCAATCACATCTGCTCGGACGTCACCGGCAACTTCTGGTCGAAGGTTGGTCAGGTTCCGGATAATACCGCTACTAAAGCCGACCAAACTCTTACAAACTTTTGACAAATTTCCGACCTAGTCGTATTTCAACTTTCATCTTTCAACCGAAATGTGACCATGGACCGCGATTGGGCCGTTTTTGAACAAATTCCGACCAGAACCTGATAAATATCCGTCTAAAAGTCGAACCCCTCTTCTGATCAGAAGTTACGGAAGCCGTCATCCAAATGGTTTGGTTGTAGTCATGGAATTCAAACTCATTCTATGACAAGTCAATACTGCCCAAAGTTCAAGCTGCTCTTACTTTGGCAATACTCATTCGAAGATAAACAATCTTACAATTTTGAAATTATGAGAATAGTTTTGGGACTGAATTTACTTGAATCAATTTCATGTTTTCTGATTTACCCTTTACAATCCTTCATAGTCCCATTCCAAATTTCGATAAAACCCTAAATACTATATCAAACCAGTCAACCAAAATGGTTCGATTCACATGTACTAGATTTTTCCTTTTCATTTCTCCTTCTAGAAAACTCTTATCGCCCTCCAGAATCTGAATGAAAAAGAAACGAGTTGGAAAGTTTCATAGATTGGAATCTCCATCTATTAACATGTAGGAAACTATATATGTTCAGAATACGAAAAAGAATAAATGATTTTTTGGAATGATGAGAATTCCAAACATCATCAAAAAAACGACGACGACGTCATCAGTCGTTATCAACTGTTTGTTGAATTGTACTGTTGAACAATTCGGAAGGAATAGATCACAATCATTCCATTATTTTGATGACGTCCTATCTTGTAACTTGTCAAACTACAAATTGCAAAAAACATTTCAGTATCATGCCATTGACAGGAAAGAGAAGAAGAAGAAGGTTCAAACTGAATTACTGTAATTGTTTTTGACGGCTCTGTACTATTACTTTCTTCTTTTTTCACTTTTATTCTCTCCCAACCACACCGCTAAAATCAGTAATTTTTTAACCCTTGGGTGGTTTGTCGTATCGGTCAAACCAGGCATTTTTAGTTGATGACAGAAACCAGAATCAACCAAAAACTGATGTAATTACATCTTGTAGGTGGTAGTTTTGATTTAAAAGTTACAGTAAAAAAAACGACGTAGACGTAGCCTTCTTCCTTTTATTTTGTTTCTATTATTCATCTGAAACTTCTTTTTTTTTCAGTTCGGGAGACATCCCACGCAAAACGATTTTCAATCAATTTTGTGCTCTCAGAGTAGATTGAATGGCATACCGCCTACCATTCTTTTGCTCAAATAGATTAAATTCCGATGGTGAATCATTCGATTGTCTTCTCTTTTATTCCCTCTTTTTTACAGTATGAGGAACGCATCAGCCTAAAAATTTGAATTTGATATGCCGAGAATTCCAGATATTTTCAGCAAGGCACCTTTGTGAATAGCAACAGAAAACTTCGAAACGTTATGCTAGATATTTAGAGAGGTATCAAAAAAGAGAGAGCGCATTTGAAAAATTGACTGTTCGAAAGTTGAACGTAGACCTCATTAATTCATATTTGCCGCTGAGAGGCTCCGAATTCTGAAGAGTTTGATTAGGCTGATTGCAGATCAGTCGTAGAATAAAATCCGTAACTTAGGCCTTAGTTAGATCCTCGCCTCAAAGAGTTTTGATGCAAAACATTTAACGTATTTCCTCTGATGGAAGCCTGCGAAAACCGTCCACTTTGAGCTGCATTACCTCGGTTCCTCTGAGAGACAAAATTTTGTCAATTGACAAAACTATTTATCATAATATTACCAATATTATAGCACTTGAGAATTTTTTTATAACTTTCACATGAACTGAGATATAGGAGCTCAAAGTTGCGCAGTTTGGATGGCCTTCTATTAGAGAGTTTACGATAGTTAAAAATTCCAAAACCATTAGTTCTATCTCAAATCTGTACTTTTTCTTGAAGACCTTCGGTTTTGCAAAAGCACAGAAAAAATCAGAAATCAGTGTGAAACTCTCTGTTTGTGATAAAGGTCATGTTGCAAAATCACTGCGATCAGATGCACTTTTTCATGCAAAACCCAGGTTTTTGTACCAGCCAAAGACCAGTGCTAGTAAACGTTATCCCAATCACAAGAAGATATCATTCCATCGCTGGCGACGTACGCCTTGCTTCACAAATTGGGTCACGCTTTGCAGAGTACATCTAAAAGGTTGACACCTTTGTGGCGGAGTGAAAAAGTACTTTGAACGGATTCAGTAACGACGCCTTCTTCTCTCTCCCCATGTTCTTTAAAATGAGCCAGTAGTACTTCTCATTTGGAAATCACGTGAACTGCAAAAACTGCAAACCTAGAGAGATATGGGTCCACGAATGCAACTTTCAACGAACACAAGCGGCGATCGGGAGGAGGGATAATAAGTAGGTTCTGACCTCCTCTCCTCTTGGCTTCGGCCACCGCCGTTTACATCGATGCGATCATGTCCCAAGGTCGCTTCTCTCATTTTATGACTGTGCGCTCTTCTCTCGGATAGGACATTGTCGAAAACCCTGACGATTCGGCCGCCCACTTCTTCCACACATTCATCTAGTCTATTCCGTCACCTCTCACTTGTTTCTTATGTAGCCCCAAAAATGGTTGAAAAACCCCCCGAGAGAGACTTATTTGACGAGTCTTCATTTATTCCGGTACCCCCAACTAGTAGTCAAGTATTCTTCAACTAAACAGCTTTTTTCTGAGTCAGTCGCATCCGTATGACTGGAGAGATTCCATCTGAAACCGACCTCTTCATTGGGTGGAGGCAGAAAACCGGTTGTCCTCTTTTTTGACCTCTATGATGTCACTGAATGAGTTTGTGTTTTTTGTCCATTTCACATCAGCTGGACAATTGGAGAACATCGTTCTCTTCTCTTCTTTCAAAAACTACTGTACCTTGGTTACTGTTTTTCTCAGTATTCTTCTTCTTATTCTCCTTTCTTCCCTTTAAAACGATTCCAAACAAAATTCCAATTTTCAGAGATCGAACGATGGATAACACTGGTGAAGGATCGTCCGATTCTAGTGGAACTTGGGAACGTATTTCTGATAATTCTCAGGTAAGCCTTCTTCCAGAATTTCGTCTCTCTGTGTCTCCAAATCTCTCGACAGTGCTCCTCCGCTCCGCCCACATTGACAGAGCCGCTCTCCTGAAAGGCTTAAAAGACACGGCGGATGGAAAGAATGCGGTCATTCTCAGCAAACTTTGTTCTCCTTCTTTTTCAATCGCTTATCTCCCACAAAACATCTTCTTCTCCGCTCTTTTCCATCCCATTACTCCCTCTCCGCAACTTTTTTCATCTCATACTTTTGCCGAGACGTTGAGGGCTTATCGACAAATGATCAGAGATACAGTACCTTGAGATTAAATCACACAGTTACTTCTTTCTTCTTTTTCTCGTTTTCCTTGACACGGACGACAACTCAGGGACGGGGGCATCATCATCTGCAAAAAGGATCCATCCCTCTCCCTATCGATAATCTTTTCACCTCATCTCGACCTTTCTCCGAGTTCTCCTCTCTCCGTTTTTTCCGTTTGAAATGACACGGGTCTCGACTTTTTGGATCACCCGATTCTATCTTAATGGGCATAGCCGATTTTTCTTGATAACAAAGATGGAAAGAAGGAATCCGGTATTCAGTGTGTATTGTCATCCTTTTCGCAATTCTGGATTTCTCAGATAACTCATATTCATATGATGATTCTAGTCATATGATGATTTTAAAAGGAGGATATATAAGAAGAGGAAAAACTTTAAAAGATGGCAAACAACAAATGGCGCGATGTTCCCAAGGATCATCAGAGACATATGCTCCTGGATTCTTCGTCAAAGGGTCGTCCATGAATCAGATGTTTAGCCAGTTTTCTTTTTTTCCATTTAGATGATCACCAAATTGTTTTTCTGATTCACTCAAAAGTCTAATTGCTCTTTAGCAGTAGGATGTACCACTTCAAGTTTGCACTAGCCTCTGTCTTTTACTGCCACCGTAATCAGAGAATCTTGCATTTAGATTCCACCTCCTCCTACCCACGTCTTCTTCTTCTTTTCTGACATGTCCTAAAATTAGAAAAGGTTGGTTGTCGCGGTGTCGTAGAACCTAATAGGCAAGAAAAAGGATCGGTCGCCATCATCTCGAGACGGTTCTCGTCCCTTCTTCTTTTTTATCTTTTACCATCTCTACCGCGCGCTCGCATCCGCATCGTCTTCGCTTCTCTTCTTCTTCTTTTCTTAAATGTCTTCGTCCGGTCGGCCGACGCCTTCTTATTCTTCTTCTCATTCTTCGTTTACCTCTTCCCTTTGTCGTTTTTCCGAGTACACGCCTCATCCAAGAATGTTTTCTGTATATAGTTAGAGGAGACAATCAATACGTTCCCAACGTTCTTCACCTTCTAAGAACTCCGAATTCCCCAAAAATCACCCCTAAACTGAGTATTTTCAGTCTTCGGACAACATGGAATCAACTAACTGGTGGCAGAAGCAGGACGATATCGTTATCTCGGGAGTCTCGGGCCGATTTCCAAGGTATACCTTGATTTTTAAGATTCCTAAAATTCCAGAAAATTCCTTTTCAGATGCGATAACGTAAAAGAGTTCGGAGATTTGCTTCTTGCCGGAGAAGACTTGGTAACCGAAGACGATCTCAGATGGCCTCCAGGCTTCTATGATCTTCCAAAACGACACGGAAAACTGAAGGAATTGAAGAAATTTGATGCGGGCTTCTTTTCAGTTACACCAAAACAAGCAAATTTCATGGATCCACAAGTTCGGATTCTACTTGAAGCTTCGTGGGAGGCAATGGTTGATGCGGGTATGTTCCTCTCTATCTCTCACTTTATCCCACTCTTCGGGACGGAGACGGAAATCGGAAAACTGTGTCTCTCTCCCGATGTACCTGGCAGTGGTAACCTTGAGACCGTCATGCGCGCGCACTACTGACCCCGTACAAGTAGGATGTTCCACTTTTATGATTTAGACGAATATTGAACAAGTCAAACAATTGAAAAGGGAGAAAAGATAACATGACAGAAATTAGGAATCGGTTAAAGTGCAAATCGCCGGGTTTCGGATTCTGAGATGCGAAGAATAGGGAGAGTTCAAACTGTGATGATAGATGGGTCCAGCATTCAAGGGTATATCGAAAAAGGGTATATCTAGTTCTTAGGGCACATTGGTTCCAAGGGCTCATGGAGTTTTGTGGTACATGTAGACTATTTCGCTTTTTGCTGAAAATCATAGGTCCAAGATCCCATGTACCCTTTAAACCAAATTTTTTCCGAGAACTCGATGTACCTTTTTAGATGTCATCTTGGATTCTGGGCCTAGTAGATGATTAGAACGAAAATATAAATCCGCCAATCAACGGGATGAATTAAAAGAAGAGTCAAATATTCGAAGGGAGCATTTCATCTGAAGCGAAGAAATTCCAACTATTTGATTTCTGAAGCTCTATCCAAAAATTTTCAGGCATAAATCCCATTGATCTCCGCGGATCAAAGACAGGAGTATTCGTCGGATGCTCAGCTTCAGAAACATCCGGAGCGCTCACACAAGACCCCGAATCGGTAACGGGCTACACGTTGACGGGTTGCGTGCGTTCCATGTTCTCAAACCGAATCTCATACACATTCGACTTGCAAGGACCATCGTTCTCGGTGGACACCGCTTGCTCATCTTCACTTTTGGCACTCCAACTTGCCATCGACTCGATCAGACAGGGTCAATGCGACGCCGCTATTGTCGCCGGAGCTCATCTTACATTGACTCCAACTGCAGCTCTCCAATTCTTGAGATTGGGCATGCTCACGGATAAGGGAAGCTGCCGTTCATTCGATGATTCTGGAGACGGTTATTGCCGTACTGAAGGAGTCGCCGCCATCTTCATTCAACGTAAAAAGAAGGCGCAAAGAATTTATGCAACTGTACTTCACGCGAAGTCTAACACTGATGGTTCGTTGGTGTTTTAGTTCAAAACTCAAAACAAGCTCTTTTTTAGGATACAAGGAGCAGGGCATCACCTTCCCATCAGGAGAAAGACAAGCGCAGTTGTTGCAAGAAGTGTATTCTGAGGCTGGAGTTGATCCAAACTCAGTTTACTACGTTGAATCTCACGGAACCGGAACCAAGGTCGGAGATCCACAGGAAGCCAATGCCATCTGCCAAGTTTTCTGCTCCAGCCGTTCCGATTCTCTGTTGATTGGATCAGTTAAATCCAACATGGGACACGCTGAACCAGCATCTGGAGTCATGTCTCTCACCAAGATTCTCCTCTCCATTGAGCGTCAAATGATTCCACCAAATTTGCACTACAACACTCCAAATCAGTACATTCCGGGACTTGTCGACGGGCGTTTGAAGGTTGTCACGGAACCAACACCTCTTCCAGGAGGTATCATTGGTGTTAACTCTTTCGGATTCGGAGGATCCAACACCCACGTCATCTTGAAGGCTGCTGACCATGTTGCTCCAGCCATCACTCAACATCCATTCACAAAGATCGTGACGTAAGTTCACTTCTTGTTTCATAACAACTCAAGTCAATGTTTTCAGATACTGTGGAAGAACTCAAGAGTCGGTTGAGAAGATCTTCGGAGAAATCGAAGCTAACAAGGATGATCTCTATCTTCAATCCTTGTTGGCCAACCAAGCCAATATGCCAGCCAACCTTCTTCCATTCCGTGGATTCATGCTTTTGGATAGAGAGAACAACCAGGCTGCATTGAAGAACATCACCAAGGTTCCAATCACCGAGCCACGTCCAATCTATTTCATCTACTCTGGAATGGGATCTCAATGGCCAGGAATGGCTATCGAGCTCATGAAGATTCCAATGTATGATGAATCTCTTCGCGCTTCCAGCAAGACCCTTGAGGAGTTCGGACTCGATGTCTACGGAATGCTTTGCAATCCAGATCCAGAGCAATATTCGAACAACACTATGAATTGCATGCTCGCCATCACTGCTATCCAAATTGCATTGACTGATACGCTTACTGCTCTCGGAGTCTCTCCAGATGGAATCATCGGACACTCGACCGGAGAAATGGGATGCGGATATGCTGATGGAGGAATCACTCGTGAACAAACCATGAGATTGGCTTATCATCGTGGTACAACCATCATGAAGCACACCGAGATCAAGGGAGCTATGGCTGCTGTCGGTCTCACTTGGGAGGAAGTGAAGGCTCAGGCTCCACCAGGAGTCGTTGCTGCTTGCCACAACGGAGCTGACTCTGTAACCATCTCTGGAGATGCTGAAGGAGTTGCTTCGTTCTGTGCTCAACTCAAGGAGAAGGAGATCTTCGCCAAGGTTGTCGACACTTCCGGAATTCCTTTCCACTCTCCAGCCATGCTTGCTGTCAAGGATGAGATGATTGAGTCTATGAGAACCGCCGTTCCAGAACCAAAGCCAAGATCTTCCAAGTGGATCTCTACTTCCATTCCAGAAGAAGACTGGGAATCTGATTTGGCTGCTACTTGTTCTGCTGAGTACCACGTTCACAACGCCTGCTCTCCAGTCTTGTTCTACGAGGCTCTTCAGAAGATCCCAGCCAACGCCGTCACTATCGAAATGGCTCCACACTCGTTGATGCAAGCCATTCTTCGCCGTTCTCTTCAGAAGACCGTCACCAATGTCGGACTCATGAACAAGCCAAAGTCCGAAAACGACAATGAACTTGAAGGATTCTTGGGATCCCTTGGAAAGATCTACCAAGCTGGTGTCAACATTCAAATTTCGGAGCTCTACCCAGGAGGTCAATACAAGGGAGTTGTTCCAAAGGGAACTCCAATGATTGGTCCAATGTGGCAATGGGATCATTCTCAAGACTGGCAAACCATTGATGGACGTCATATGGTTGCTGGTGGAGGTGGTTCTATTCCAGCATCAGCCACCTACAACATCGATCCATTCGCTGCTGATTCAAAGGTACGTATCATTTTATTAGTGTATGAAGTATTATCCAATCAACTTTTCAGGAGGCTTACCTTCTTGACCATGTCATCGATGGACGTGTTCTTTATCCATTCACTGGACACATGGTTCTCGCCTGGAAAACTTTGTGCAAGCTGAAGAGTTTGGACTTCCAAAAGACTCCAGTTGTCTTTGAGAACATCAATGTCTACTCCGCTACGATTGTCACCAAGCCAAGTAAAAACTCCTAACTATCAATTAATTCTAATTTTCTAATTTACAGTCAAATTGGATGTTGTCCTGACGCCAGGAAACGGATACTTCGAGATCATTTCCGATGAGCAAGTTGCTGCTTCCGGAAGAATCTACGTTCCAGAAGACAACCAACCATTCTACTATGGAAAGTTGGAGGACATTCGCACTTCTGAGATTGCTGACCGTATCGAACTGGACACTGAGGATGCCTACAAGGAGTTCCTTCTCAGAGGGTACGAGTACGGACAGGCTTTCCGTGGAATCTACAAGACTTGCAACTCTGGAGAACGTGGATATTTGTATTGGACCGGAAACTGGGTCACCTTCTTGGACTCCCTCCTCCAAACCGCTCTTCTTGCTGAAAGATCTGACACTCTTCGTCTCCCAACTCGTGTCCGTCATCTCCGTATCGATCCAAACAAGCATTTGGAGCATGTTGTTGAGAGAGATGGAATTCAAGTCGTCGAATTGAGAAACGACCATTCCACCAATGGATGTATTGCTGGAGGAGTTGAGTGCTGTGATCTTAATGCACATTCCGTTGCCAGAAGAATTCAAGTTTCTGGACAACTCTACCACGAGAAGGTGTTCTTCGTTCCACACTTCGATACCAACTGTCTCAAACAGCATAATGAGACGGCTGCTACTCTCAAGGACTACACTTCCGTCATCAAACAAACCCTTTTCAATGGATTCTCCGCTTGGAAGAGTGCTGGACTTTTGAAGAAGTTGAAGAATGGAGCATTGATCGAGAAGGCTCTCCCAGCTCTCAAGTCATCGCTTTCTGATGTCGTGTTGGATGATACGGTTACCCGATTCATGCATGATGGAAAGTGCACTGTCCTTCCACACTTCACCGAGATGTTCAAGATTCAAGACTCTGAAGATTTCGAGGATCAAGTCATCGGAAAACTGAAGAGTGTCCGTGGAATCTTTGAGTTGGATCGTCTCTGGGCTGGAGCTGTTCTCAATGATCGTATCGTCAAGAGTCTTCAAGACATTTGCATCGAAAATTCTGCTGGACATCATGCCAAGATGGCTGCCGTTGACTTGGTTTCCACCGATCAAATCCGTCATTGCATCGAAGCCAACTCATCTCATCCACTTTTGGAAGTTGACTACACGTGCGTCGGAGCTACTGTTGATCATTTGGATGAGAGCACTCTCGAGATCGTTGGAGCAAAGAAGCAGAAGATCGTTCTGGATGAAGCTTTCACTGGACACGGAGAACTCAAGAATATGGACTACGTTCTTTTGGACAAGGTCCTCAACAAGAAGGCCGATCCAATCGCTTTTATCGAAGCATGCAAGAATTTGATCCGTGACGATGGATTCCTCTTGGTTGTTGAAGTCACTGCTCAGTACGAAATCGCTCTTGCCATCGAAGCTCTTCTCGGAACCGATTTGGCTGGAGACGCGAATCGTCAATACGGTCAATTCTTCACTCACGAGCAACTTCTCAAGATGTTCGAGACCACTGGATTCAAGATCTGCAACTACCAATCCGATCCAGCTCTCATGACAACCACATATGCTGTCCGTCGCATTGCTTCAGTTCCACGTGATCCAGCATTCATCGATGTCGATGACATTAAGGAGTTCTCTTGGATCGAGCCACTCCAGAAGACCGTCGAAGAGAGATTGAACGAGCCTGATGCCAAGACCATCTGGCTTGTCAGTAACAAGTGTCGCAACAATGGAATCGTCGGACTTGCTCTTTGCTTCGTCGAAGAGAATCTGAAGTCAAACAGATTCCGTTCCGCTTTTGACATGTCTGCTACCAAGGCTATCCGTGATGGACCACCAGTCTGGAACATCGGAGACGAGGAGACCAAGAAGATTATTGATCTGGATATGCATGCTAACGACTATATGGATGGACAATGGGGATCAATGCGTCACATCGTTGTCAAGGATGAGGATGCTCACGTCTACAAGGACTGCGAGCATGCTTTCATCAACACCCTCACCCGTGGAGATGTCTCTTCCCTCACCTGGTTCGAGTCTCCAAACCAATACTTCGACTCGATGGCCAAGACCAAGTCATCTCAAGAGCTGTGCTCTGTCTACTATGCTCCAATCAACTTCCGTGACATCATGTTGGCCTACGGACGTCTTCCACCAGATGCCATCCCAGGAAACTTTGCTGATCGTGAATGCCTCCTCGGAATGGAGTTCTCTGGACGTCTCAAGGATGGAACTCGTCTGATGGGAATTCTTCCAGCTCAGGCTCTTGCCACAACTGTCATGGTTGACAGAGACTACGCTTGGGAGGTTCCAAGTGACTGGACTCTTGCTGAAGCTTCAACTGTTCCAGTTGTTTACACTACTGCTTACTATGCTTTGGTTAGACGTGGAATGATGAAGAAGGGAGACAAAGTTCTTATCCACGGAGGTGCTGGAGGAGTCGGACAAGCTGCTATTGCTATCGCTTTGGCTGCTGGATGTGAAGTCTTCACTACTGTCGGATCCACCGAGAAGAGAGAGTTCTTGAAGAAGCTGTTCCCACAACTCAAGGAGCATCATTTCGCCAACTCTCGTTCCGCTGACTTCGAACTCCACATCCGTCAACACACCAAGGGACGTGGAGTTAACATCGTTCTCAACTCTCTTGCCAACGAAATGCTCCAAGCTTCTCTCAGATGTTTGGCACGCCACGGACGCTTCCTTGAAATCGGAAAGGTCGACTTGTCCCAGAACTCGTCCCTCGGAATGGCTAAGCTCCTTGACAACGTCTCTGTCCACGGAATCCTTCTCGATTCGATCATGGACCCAACTGTTGGAGATTTGGAAGAATGGAAGGAGATCGCTAGACTTTTGGAGCAAGGAATCAAGAGCGGAGTTGTCAAGCCACTCCATTCTCATTCCTTCCCAGCTGACAAGGCTGAGGAGGCTTTCCGTTTCATGTCTGCCGGAAAGCACATCGGAAAGGTCATCATGGAGATTCGACAAGAAGAGACTACAAAGGTCTGCCCACCATCAAGAATCTCCGTTCGTGCCATCTGCCGTACACTCTGCCATCCACAACACACCTACCTGATCACCGGAGGACTCGGAGGATTCGGACTCGAGTTGGCTCAATGGCTTATCAACCGTGGAGCTCGCAAGCTTGTGCTCACTTCAAGAACAGGAATCCGTACTGGATACCAAGCGAGATGTGTTCACTTCTGGAGACGAACTGGAGTTTCCATTCTTGTATCGACTTTGAACATTGCCAAGAAGTCGGATGCTGTTGAGCTTGTCAAGCAATGTACCGCAATGGGACCAGTGGGAGGAGTCTTCCATTTGGCTATGGTTCTCCGTGATTGTTTGTTCGAGAACCAGAACATTCAAAACTTCAAGGATGCTGCCGAAGCCAAGTACTACGGAACCATCAACTTGGATTATGCCACTCGTGAAGACACTGTCAAGGAGCATCTCAAGTGGTAAGTTTAATTTTTGAGCCAATTAAAAAAAGTGTTATTTCATAAATTTATTTTCAGGTTTGTCGTTTTCTCTTCCATCACTTCTGGCCGTGGAAATGCTGGTCAGACCAACTACGGATGGTCCAACTCTTGCATGGAGAGAATGATTGACCAACGTCGTGCTGATGGATTTCCAGGAATCGCCATTCAATGGGGAGCCATTGGAGACGTCGGAGTCATTCTGGAGAACATGGGAGACAACAACACCGTCGTCGGAGGAACTCTTCCACAAAGAATGCCATCTTGCTTGTCTTCCCTTGATAACTTCTTGTCCTGGAACCATCCAATCGTGTCTTCCTACATCAAGGCTGATATGGGAGCCAAGAAGAGTGCTGGTGGCGGAAACTTGATGCAAACCATCGCTCACATTCTCGGAGTCAACGACATCTCTCAATTGAATCCTGATGCCAATCTCGGAGATTTGGGACTCGATTCTTTGATGGGAGTGGAGATCAAGCAGGCTCTCGAGAGAGACTACGACATTGTTCTTTCCATGAAGGACATCCGTACTCTTACCCTCAACAAGCTTCAACAACTCGCTGAGCAAGGAGGAACTGGTGGAACTGCTCTCCAAGTCAACGAATTGGAGATGAAGAAGGACGGAGAACGTGATGCTGAGTTGAACACTGTCGAGATGCTCGAGAAGCAAATGAACCAACTGTTCAAGATGAGAGTCGACGTTAATGACTTGGACCCACAAGATGTTATCGTCAAGGCTAACAAGGCTGAAGAAGGACCAATCACTTTCTTCGTCCACTCGATCGAAGGAATTGCTACTCCATTGAAAAAGGTCATGTCCAAGTGCGAGTTCCCAGTTTACTGCTTCCAAGCCACCAAGAACGTTCCTCAAACTTCCATTGAGGATGTTGCCAAGTACTACATCCGTGAAATGAAGAAGGTTCAGCCAACCGGACCATACAGACTCGTCGGATACTCCTACGGAGCCTGCATTGGATTCGAGATGGCTTGCATGCTTCAACAATCTGACGGACAAGACGCTGTTGAGAAGTTGGTCCTTCTCGACGGATCCCATCTTTACATGCAGACCTACCGTAACGTTAGTTTCTTTTTCGAGTAGTAAAGAAGAAAATTCCAACAATTTATATTACAGGTCTACCGTATGGCCTTCGGAGTTACTGGAGACACCCTTGTCAACAATCCACTCTTCGAATCTGAGATCATGTGTGCCATGACTCTCCGTTTCGCCAATGTGGACTACAAGAAGTTCCGTGTTGAGCTTCTTCAACAACCAGGATTCAAGGCTCGTGTGCAAAAGGTCGTGGACACTGTCATGACAACTGGACTCTTCAAGTCCCCAGAGACTGTTGCATTCGCTTGCATGGCAATGCACTCCAAGTTCCTCATGGCTGACAAGTAAGTTTCAAGAATTTCTAGTACATTCTGCATATCTGAAATTTCAGGTACAAGCCAGAGAGAAAGTTCCGAGGACACATCACACTGATCAGAGCTGAGCAAGGAGCCGCCCGTGAGGAGGACGTTGGAAGAGATTATGGAATCAGCCAGGTTTCGGATGATTCTGATGTAAGATAAAAGATCGAAAATTAAAATTCTGAACATTTGATTTCCAGGTTCATGTCGTCGAAGGAGATCACGATACTTTCGTTCAAGGAAAGTCATCTGCCAAGACTGTCAGCATCATCAACTCCCTCATCTTGAACAACTAATTCATCCACCACCATAACCTCTTCCCTCTTCTCTTTCCAATGTTTTAATTTTTGGCTTTATCTATTTTTGGACTTTCAAGCTGTTAACCTTTTTAACTTTTCCCTTTTTCCATGCCTCCCACGTGTCACCAATCTTGCTCGTTGCTCAAAAACTCTCTCTCTAGTGTGCTGTTGTTTTATGTTTTCTGTCAATGGTTAGTTAGTTTTGAAAATGAATTTCTAGGACTGCCCAACCTAGCTATTCACCCTTCACTCTATCTCTTCATTTGATTAGAAAACCCCTCTCTTCTTTCTCGATCTGTTTTGTACTTTTTGCACTTCCTCTTCACAGGTCTCTTTCTCTCTCCCCAGTGCCATGCCGTTACGGTTAAGTAGGTTACTGATTCTTTCCCCCTCTCCAACTTTCTTCTTTTTTTTCCTTTTTTTAAATGTTTTTCAAAAACTTTATTTTCTCGCGGAACCGTATTCTCTATTGTTTTTTCTTTAATTTTTTGTTGTGTTCTCAATGGCTCTGTTCTTATTTCAAATTTCTATTTTTATCGAGCTAAATAAATGAATTAAAAATAATCAGGGCAAAGAACTATAACAGATTACTCGACAATCCGGATCTTCGTTCTTTGGACGTTTCGGTGGCTCCAGATCGTTCATCAACATTTGAAGTTCCGCTTTTTGGGTTGAGAACTGAAAGAAATATTTTGAGAAGGATATAAACCTGAATAAATTACCCGTTGTCCTGCAGCTTCGATGCATTCAATGATGTTGAGATCCTGATACAACTTGTACTGCCATGTGTTCTCTCTGAGCAACTCGGCAGCAGTTGTAGCTGCCTTCTCTCTCAATCGGATATCGTTCCACTCCAGAAGTGCGGGTAAATGATGCGTGACTCCGAGAGTGACGAGAAGTGTTCGTTGAAATTGGTCAGCAGTTGCCAGAAGATTACCAACAATCCATAACGATTCCTAAAAAACGGAAATGTTACGAAAGGTTACCGTATCTCCTCTAATAGAAGCCCACCCAAACTTTTAACCTTGAGCTCAGTTATCTAGATTGCTAAGAAAGACATCAAAATTTGTCAACTGATGAATTATTCATCATTATATTACAAATACATTGTCAGTTGACAAATTTCATACATCTTCTACAGTAATCGAGATAATTGGGCTCAAAGTTAAAAGTTTAGAGAGATAGAAACACCTTTCTCATTCGTTCCTCTTTTGAGTTGATTCCAGCTAACAGCCACGAGTAGAAATGCTCTGGCTTTTCCAAAACTAGAAAAAAAAATCAAAAATTTATGTTGATCTGAAAAATGGTCTCTTGATCTCAGAACTCACCGAAATCCACATGACGCGGAGAACCAGCAACAATATTCGAGACGATCCATGCAGCTTCACTATTAAACTCAGCACACGACATAGCAATGTTCTAAAAGTCAAAATAGTAGCAATCGAGGATTTAGAATATTTACCATGACAGTTCTGAAGTGGGGGTATTCTAGAAGTTGATCGGTTTGAGCGTCATTCCCCACAACAATATTTCCAAGTAGACGGAGAGCCGCAGTATGACATGGTTTCTCGTTTTCATCCAGGAAAAGCATGAGAACATGTTCGATGAGAAGCGGTTGTGATAGAAGCATATCAATCTGGAAGAATATCAGATTTTGCTGAAAACAGGTTTCAATCTAACCCTAGTAGTATCATGTGTACTGTCCACCAAATTAGCCATAGTCCACAAAATCATTGGACCACATTTCATTTTCTGAACTTTCTCTGTATCCAAAAGTATGTTGGAAAAACCGCGAATCAAAGAGCGGGCAACAGGAGAGGTCATCGTTGCTCTTCCACCAGAAAGAATATTATTGATGCACCAAATCAGATGACGATATTCAGTTTCATCGAGTAATTGTGGAGTTTGCAACAGTTTTGAAAGAGCCTAAAAGAGATTCCTGCATTATGTAATTAATCAGAAGGGAAATTATACTTTCAGAAGTTTCGGTTTCCGACACATCATTTTACAGGATGGACAATCTGCAGCGATGTTTGCCAGTGCCCAAATGGTTTGATTCAAAAGACGATGGTTGGCAGAACGAACGAGTTGTGTGAGTGTGTCGATGACGTTCTGAAAAGAGGGACCTCTGCGAAAACTGTCACCCTAAAAAGTATACCGATTGAACGAAGAGATGAGTAACTTCTTGATTAATACAGCACATATTTGTGATAATCCACACTGCGTTCACCTCTCCATCGATATCTAGAATGTGACTACGGAGTGCATTCAAAACCCCATTTTTCTGAAACTCTGTTATTTTCTTCTAATCCGGAGAATATTTGTAGCTTACAATTCTCGAATAATACTGTTCTTTGATCATAACACTCGAAGTATCCTGCCCGCTTGCAAACGTTTTCCGGAAGAAATGAAGAGCAGTTGATAACTGAATACGACAAGAAGATTCTAGCATTGCAACAAACATTGAGGAATCAAAGTTAATTTTTGTATCAGGATTTTGTGTCTGTTAAAACAAGAAGGGTTTTTCATCACATTTTAGATTGTCTCACCGCCTCATTTTTCACTTTCTTAGAAGATTTGACCATGTTTTTAATTTTGGGAGGTAATTGGGAGGGTCCCAGCAATGCCTGGCTTCTAGTGTCGATTGCTGTCCACGTATTGGCTTTCAATCCACCTGATTCCACATATCTGACTCTTCAATGAGAAAAAAAATGTCTTCAAGATTTTTAGGATGGCAGAAGTGAACAGAAATCAAGTCTTGACCTCGTCCAATGAGGTTGAAAAATTGAAAAAGTAAAGAAATCTAAAGAGAAAGATGATGTAAAAGTAAGTGGAAGAGAAACGCAGGTGGCCGTGGCTGAAGGTCCAAAAACGACAGCTACCGTAACCCAAAAATATATTTATTTTCTGGATTTGTTTTCTCGATTGTCGCTCGTTTTCGGTAAGTTTTTCACAATGAAAATATTATTTTTTTTTCGACTTCTTTTGAAGAAAACAAACAAAAAACTCGACTGATCTTCCTCCCGACGAAGAACTAGTCAAAAACGAGAAAATAAATCCGGAAAATAAGTATTTTCAGGTTACGGTAGCTGTCGTTATGGGACTTTCGGCCGCGGCCACTTCTCTTCCACATCTCTAATTTTTGTAACAGAATAATAAAAATGGAAAGAAAGACGAAGAGAAACATTCTAAACAATCGAGTTCATGCAATAAGAAATGGTGGAAGATATTATGGGTTAGACCGAAAGTTCTGGCTCTCATAAAAATTATGTTTTTTTTACAGAATCGTTCATATATTCCAGTTTTCATTCTGATATTCATTTGTTTTGTTTTCAACACTGCCTATATAAATCGAGACAAATACGATGGAAAACGAATTTATCAAGAAAACTTCTTCAACTTGACTTTCTTCAAAAGTAGTTAGTTTCCCTTTTTTTCAAAAAGTGTTTTTCTCGATTTCAGACAAACAAAACGCGCCATGTGGATTGATTACTGCCAAATTCGGGTTCCACTGGAGTGAAAATCTTCAGCATATCTTCAGAATAATATTGTCTTTGGTTTCAGATCAATCGTGCTTTCGGTTTCATCGTCGATATAGCTTTGGATGCAATCTAACTGAATGTGGAGATCCATCTGAAATATCATGCAGTTCCAATGAACCTGGATGGATTTTCAAAGAAATTTTGACTACGGGGTGAGCAATGAGATATGAATCAAATCGCAAAAAAGACGACTTAGATGCTCGTCGTCTACTATCCAAATTACCCTGATTAACTTGTTATAAGAATGGAGTACACTCGATATTCCAAGACTCTATGGGTAGTTGCCGTGTAGTTGTAATCAATGGAAAACGCGGAATTGCTTCTTGCGGACTAATTGATTTCAACGACAATTCCGATACATGGTATAAGAAGATGTGAGTACTGTAGTTATTATTTTGAGCTTGGATAGTCTTGTCAAATACATATTCCAGAGACGAATATTCCATTTTTGATTCTTGACCAAGATATCTTGCAAGATGTTTGTACTTGGTGTTGGCACTTCAAAAATTCAGAGGAACTGTTATTAAACGATTTTTTGTTCAATAATCTTTTTTGTAATTATGTATTCTTTAGCTCATAACTTGTTTCACTAGAAAACAATTGTCTGAAAAAATTTGTTTCAGCCTGGACAAAGTTATGAGACCTTTTGAAATCAATTGATCCAGAACTGTGTGCCCCTTAATCTCTAAATCACTGAGCCCCTTGGCTTTGTATCAGTTGTGCCATTGCTGCCATTTAGAGTGTTTACGGTATACTCAACATACCGTGGTGGAGAAACGGCGGATAAACGCCATTTGTCCGAACGGAAGTGTGCTAAACACCGCGCGACCGGGATAGCAGAGTGTCGCTCAGCAAACTAAAACGGAGAAACGGCGAGGAACTGAGAAGTTTAGAGAAACGGCGGACACATTTTATGTCCGCAGTGTCTCCAAACGATAAGCGCTGTTTTTCGCCACGGTTTGCTGCGAGTTGTTTTTCACTCAAATTCGGTTTTTCGTTGGAGAAGTAAATATTCAAAGAACATATATCAAATCAGCTTTATTCTTATTGAATAAAATACAAAATATCTGATAATGCCGAAAAGAAAGTACGAATCATGTTAACAGAATTCTGTTATACAGAAATATATATCGTATGTTACAGACGGACTAGTAAACACGATTAATTTCCCTACATGGACGAGTAATTCTCCAGCGAAGAAAGGAGTCAATGTTGCAAAGCGAGTTGAAGATGAAAAAATGCGAATGGGAAGGCAAACCATGAGGAGAGCTGATCACGTTGAGTACACTGATTACGAAGATGAAAAAGAAAAAGGTAGATCTTCAATTTTTAGTCAGAGAGGTTAATAATGAGTGGACCGAGCCTCTGCTTTTCATGTAAATAAACCAACAAGTGGCTCGATCACTTTGCAGCAGCTCCAATTCGTCAACAGCGTTCCGTCCACCCACAACAACCACACCGATGGGCCCGTTCTCCGACTACGTCTACATCAACCAGAGTCGCGAGTTTTATAGTTTTATGCAGGGGCTATCGTGTCTTGACAGGTTTCTATAATGTTCAAATCGGATGTACCGATGTTTTTTCAAATCAAGTTGCACTTCATCGCAATGAAATTGATTACATCACTATTTAGGATTGACGAAACTGCGCCAATGCTCAGTAATGTTTCCACCTTGTTTTCATTTCACCTATAATTTTTTTTCCAGACAATTTGCTGAATTGTATCAATGAAAGTGTGATCGACATAGGAAAATGTGGATTAGTGATTCTGAAGTACAAACAGAGTGGTAGATTTGACGAAAAAATTTACAACGTATTGAAAATGCAGCCTTCAGTGAGGCACAATAACAATTTCCAGGAATCGGCTAAATCGTTGTCTGCTTTTGAACTGCATACTCTCTCCGATGGAACATGTCTTGGGAATCTCTCGTCACAAGTGTTTCATTACGGTCAGATATTTTATGTAAGTCGTCAGAACAGTAACACTTTTCATAATTTACTGTTCAGATGAAAATTCTCCAGCTTCGCCAGAACCGTTCCGCAACGCGTTCCACAGCTGTAAAAACTCCTAAAGCTCCTGCCTCGTTATCCGCTTCACCTAACTTCGTTCACGTCACCAGAGTTTTCACAGGAACATATCCATTCAAAGTGAGAAGTCTTCTTGTTGCTCAGAATCCGAACTTCAAATGCATTTCATCTATTTCAGATCCAAGAAGTTGTGTCAACACAAGAAATAGGATCTATTCCTGCTGATCCGCGACGTGCGATTTCTTTGCTGATTAAACATGTGCTTTCACAGGTTTACCGATTTTTATGATTAATGACCTAATTTCCATCAGTTTGCAGATCTTTGACGGTGAAAAGGTTCATCAAAAATTCGCCATACGTTCCCATCATGGAAGAAACAAGAAAAATGACGACCTACAAGACTTACCAAGAGATGTTCTATGTTTTATTAAAGGTTAGTTCAAAGATTCTATTGCCAATAACCATTTGGGCAATTACTCTTTGACTACACCACTCTTTGACTACACCTGCTCTTTGACTCCAGATTCTCTTTGACTACAATGTCTCTTTGACTACATTTGTCTCTTTGACAACAAAGTCTCTTTGACTACACTTTTTCGTTTTATAGTTCTTTTTGTGTAGTCAAAGAGATAAATGTAGTCAAAGAGGCTTTGTAGTCAAAGAGAATGTGGAGTCAAAGAGTAGGTGTAGTCAAAGAGTGGTGTAGTCAAAGAGTCATTGCCTAACATTTGTCCTAGAATTTTGCCTGAGTGCGTTTGGTTATCCGCCGAAGTCTCAGTACGCCCACTTCAGTTACGATGACCTTGAAAGAGAAAACGCTGCGTTACCAGCTTATGTACTAATCATAAGTAACCTTTTCAGTTTGTCAGCGGAGTTAGGAAACACTAGAGAGGAGAGGATGTCCAATTTTCCTCGATTCCAACGAGACGTCCAAAATTTCATTATGGTCGTAATCGAGAAAATCTAGCGACTAATGTTAGTTTTTTAACGTTCTGAAAGCATCTATCAAGTTGAATTTTTGTCCATACCAAAACGAAAACGTATCAACTTTTTTCGAATAGTTCTGTCTTATTTCTCAAAAGGCGCCTTTGTCTTTGAAATCAAACATTTCGTTATAGGCATGATCTAAAACCCACTTCCCTTCGTACAGTTGATGGCGAGACGTCTATCATAGTTTGTCCACGACTCGGTTAGTTCTTTAACATAAATATATTTATTCATCTCTTTTATCTTGAGACTTATAAAAACCGAAGAAGAAAGCACGTCAAAGAACCCGAGCCGGTGGAATTCGTCGACTTTCAACAGACGGACGGCACCCAAATGGGACAATTTTCAGAACAGTTCGGACTTTCACCCGTTAATTTTGAGCATGTTTTTTAAATCCACTTTCTTGTAACCTCTTCGTCTTTTACTGTTACTGCTGACCATTTTTCATTGATTCCATGCAATAAAATTTGTTTTTTTTTTTTAATTTTTGTTCTCTTTGAATTGGAATAAAGCTTTTAAAATTTAGATGAAGATTTTTTGTATTCAAATATTTTAAAATAGAATTAATTTAAAAATGTCGTGAGATATCAAACAGTACTGTGCCCGAAAGTTTTGACAAATGCCGACTCTCTGTTGTCCATCCCATCTGATGCTGTATAGGCCAAAAGGAGAGAGTTCGGATGCCATGCAACTGAATAAGTTTCACCCGTATGCTTGATTTCGTAGCATCTGGATCCGTCTGGTACGTAGGCAATATCAATGGAGTGATCTTCAGAGCCAGATGCTAGTAGTTGACCATTACATGAAAACGAAACTGTCCTGATCCCGTAGTCGTGTCTGAAAGTTATGCTTGCAATCACAGTTTTTATTATCGACTCACCTTGGAATGACTTTCTCACAAATCAGTTCATCAAGGTCCCATACTGAACACGATGCATCGGATGCTCCAACAGCAAGTTTTTGTCCGTCTTTGGAAATCGAAAGAGCCAAGCAGTCAACTTGATGTGAATGTGCTGGATTACGGTAGCTGGTTCTAGAGCGCCGCCGACGAATTTCAGAACTTCGACTCTTCCTCCTGATTCGGCCACAAAAACATGGTTAGAGAGGGGGTGGAAGATCACTTCATGAGAGAATACCTTCATGTCGTGTGTCTGTAAACTATAGCGGTTTTTGACGAAACCGGCCTATAAAATCTTACATTAACTACTTTATAGTTCCTGACATCTACTGTATTGACACGATTATCCTTATCCAGAAAAATCAAGTATTCATCGCAGGGTGACCAAGATACGAAGAAGTTTCCAACTGGAACAGATAGTTTCTTCGTTAATTGTATTCATTTAGATATTCACCTTTATTCGTAATTCGATGAGTTGGCTTGCTCTGTCTAGCATCCCAGATACAAACATTACGATCGGAACTTGCAGAAGCGAACATGTTAGGCTGCTTTTCACTGCATGC
>NC_013489.2:8743431-8777317 GCF_000004555.2 Caenorhabditis briggsae
CGGCGGGCCTGTCATTCCACAAGTTTCGAAATTTTCAAAAAACACATAAGGGGGCCCTTATGTGATTTTTTTTCGATCAAAAATTTTTTTCGAGTTTTCTTGATATTTTTTGATCAAACAGACAAACAATCCAAAAACACAAAAAATAATGGAGAAAATTGTATTGAGAGCTCAGAATTCGCCTCAAAATGACAAAATTTTTGCTACCGGGCCTTGAAAATTTCCTTAAACTCGGGCCTGGCCCGGAATTTTACAAGTATGCTGAAGACAAAGAAAAAAAGAAACAATTTTTTCAAAATTAGATTTTGATACAGTTTGAAAGATTCTGCATTTTCGCGTAAGGTTACTTGCAGATGCGCTTCCGCCAAAATTAGCGGGTATCTTGAAAAATACTAAATACTCGATTCTAAATTTCTGTTTCTGTTTGCTTTAAAAAACAGAATTTTCTGACATCCTATAAAAATGAACGAAGATGCTCCGATGGATCTCGTCGACGATCGATTTGCTGATCAATCCATTCAAGATGAGCCTGTTGACGACGGCGAATCATTCTGTAATGAGTTTGCATGATGTTCTGATTTTCTATTAATATTTATAGATAACGAGGATGTATATGTAGATTGCGAAGAAGACGAAGATGATGATGTTGTACCCACCTCGGAGAATTTCCGCCTTGAAAATCGTTATAAGCCGAGTCTGCACACCCCTCGGGAGCTTCCTACGATTCGAGAGGAAAATCGCGAAGACGTGCGCTCAAATACAAGCTCTCGAGTGAATACTCGTCCTCCTAGCGTGTTGAGTGATAAATCAAACGACATTTCTAATATGTTCGGCTTTCAAGACGGAGGTAATGATATCAACGATTTTTTGTTTTGTTTGAGGGAATTCCGATTTGAATCTAAAGCCTAGATCTTTTAGGTCGAGCCATAGATCAATACACTGACCAATTTTACTCCGAAGGGAACAGAGCTGAACGATTGTTTCCTGAAGCTGGCTTTCTCCAAAACTCACCAGTCAGAGATAAACAAAATTCCTGGGAACCATCAGTGTGTCATTATGAGAAACAACCGACGCCTGAAGTGAAGAATAACTCGCCAGGTCTTGTTTTTGCAAACATGAGCTCGAAGAAAGATGTTACACGGAAGCAGGAAAACGTTCGACCTGGGAAAATGATGCCAGAAAAAGTCAACGATGAGAACGAACCGAAAAGTAGAAGGTTTTCTCCAGAGCGGAATACATTTACAACATCACCAATGAACTCAACAAAGTATCTTGAAGAGAAGACAAGTACTCCTAAGCGACGTAAGTTGCTCCGCTAGGCTCATCCATCTAAATATTTTTTTGAAATTTGCAGCAGGTGGAACGAATCGCCTTGGAACACGAGGTCTACCATCGTTCGAGTGCTCAACAATTTACGATATCAGTCCACAGCGCACTTCTGGTACACCGAAAACTTACGAATCTCGCCACCCGACAAACGCATACACACCTAATTCTGCGACTACTTCAGATACAGTTCTTTCAAATCGAACTATCGGAGATAATACTGTTCAGAATGTTCTTAAAGGTGTGGATATTAACCTTCTAACGGCGCTTGAAAACGCTCGCAAGAAACGAGATAGGCCTCAAGTGAAACCGGATTTCAGATTGTGAGTTTCAGTAAACTATAAAATTCGATACAAATTTTGTTTTACAGAAATTCGCTACCCCGGGGAAAGCTGTCTAGCACTCAGCGGCCGAAATCAGACGATCATTCTTCGATGACCTCGATTGTTTCCTCATCTACACAAAACAACACGGGCTATAGAAAAATTCAGGAGCAGCGTAACAGTGCAACGTCAACCGATCTTACCAATTCTAACACATCAAACTTCACGAACAACACTAGCAGAGTTTCGACCGCCAAAAATGATTTCAGTCGTTCCTCTCGGCAACGAAATGGATTCTCCGATTCTTCTGTGAGCACTATCATACCCAACATGAACTCAATGACGACAAGGGATCGAGATGGGCGAGATTCGGTTAGCTCAGTTCGTACAATCTCCCGCGCTTCTTCCACAATGACCGTTGGTGGAGGTAATGGTCATATGACTTCGGGAGCACCAAAACCACTGAGATTTCATGTCAGTAGGCTGGGATTTGGGTATGTACCAATAGGAGAGACATTGACAATGCAATTGGAAGTGGAGAATACAACGGATCGGCCGTGTAAAGTGAACGCAAGACTTGACAGTAAGATAACATGCTTCAAGGTTTTGGATAATGCGACAACGATGATCGATCCAAAAAAAGCTATAAAAGTTCGAGTAGCGTTCACACCAACATCCCTCGGTCGTTATTCTCTCTATCTGAAGGCCGAAGTAGCAGAACAGAATTTCACTCAAAAGGTTTTTTTTCTCTGAATGTCTTTACGAACTTTGGATATTTTGCAGATTCCAGTTTGGGGGTGGGGAGGTGTATCTAAAATTGCTCCTATCTCTGCCCGGAACCTACAACCTACGTCGAATTCATCCGAGTTCGCAATGTTTGTCTCTGACATGAAACGAATTGCATTCAAGCTAGGAAACAGTGGAGATCGGTTTGGTTTCTCCATTTGTAATATATTGCTGATTCACACATTTTTCAGGAGTGGATTCGCACTGTTGACAGTCTACGACTCTGCAATGCGGCAAGTTCCAAACAGCTATGTTCGTTTCAACCCATCTAACGGAATTGTCATTGGTAAAAACTACGAAAAACTGATTGAAATTCGAATCGATCCTTCATATCATGATCATTACGGTGAATTAACGAATAATCGAACTTCTTCTGCAATGTCGACAGTTTCTACCGCGTCTTCTATGGCTTCTCTTCGACGACGTGTTATTGCTGGATCAGATTTTTTTGTTCAAGTCGCATGGGGTGTAGAAGGTATAAGAGAACGACTTAGAATGTGAGTTTCTTCTAGAAATATTCTTCCATTCCACTGGAAAACGTTATTGCAGGCTTGAAATGAAGCATAAACGACGCCAAATGATAGATGGACTGGACTTCACTTCACATCCTTTCACTGATGAGAAATGCGTCGTATATCCTCCACCGGATGCTTATCCAACGATTTCAGATGAAGATCATGATCTATTCGCTGCGTCGTACAGCAATTTCTACATTAACATATTCTCTTCGCCGGATGGTCTCAATGCATTCCGTGCTGCTACCGTCAGTGCAGATAAATTCGATAACGACGCCACTGTTCTCGAAACATCTGCATTCCGGCACCAAACTTTTGTAAATGACGTCACGATGGTTCCAAGACATACGAAACTAATGTAGCAAACCAACATTTTCATTGATTCCACTGGAAAGCCTAATTCTTGTTTAAATCAAAAGATTATCGCCGTTTTTAGCTCACTGTGTAGTATATTCAATTAATTTTTCTTTCATTAGTGTCCATGTTATCGTGATATTTATCCATAAATGAATCCGATGCGCTTTAATTTGTATTTGAATAAGTTATAGCTAAATAGTACAAAATGAGATCATGTGTTTAACAACGATGTATCAGTTGGTTCGGCTGCTTCTTCTGCTTGTTCTTCTTGTTCATCTTCCGGTTTCTCAACAATCACAACATCTTCTTCGTCTTCACTCTCTTTCTGCTCGTTCTCGACTGTTTCTTCTTCTGATTCTTCGACGTCTTGATCCTCTCCCTCTGGCAACATGCACAACCGATGTCGTTTGCGAAGATAAAACTGCCACTGTAGAACAACTTGATCTTCGACAAATTTTGCACTTGGCCCTGCAAAAACAACCATTACAGGGGATGATTATGAATATGAAAAACCATACCATATGCCATCGCATCTCGGAACTGCTGACTTTGTAAAGCCTCGAGCATGTGCAGGCATTGAGGGAATTTCAAACATCTGGCGTACTGAGGATTCTTCCAGTAAAGCAAGTACTTCAGATAATTCACAAAGTATTCCTCTTTGAAGTATCCGCGTTGAGCCAGGACTAAATTTACAATTATGTTCAAATCTTGAATATTTGCCCTTACAGTTCAGATAATTCGGATTTGCCAGTGCTTGCACGAACTCACATTCTACCTCGAATCGGGTTTTTTCGCTTTCGGGAGTTTCCATTTGCATTTCTGCTTTTCTGCTTCCTGGAATTGTGAAGTTGTATTTCAAAATGTTCCAATGACGATGAAAAAGATATGGCAATGGTGTTCAACCAAAAAATAAAGATTTAATACATTCAAAACAGTCATTAGAACAACTTTATTCCAGGAATAAAACTAACAGATGCTTGAAACCTAGTGAAACTAAATAAACTGAGTATCTCGAAATTTAAAGAATTCAGAAGAGCCCGTATTTGGGTCCCGCGAAGAGCCACCGGAAGTAAAACAAAATATAACAGGAGGATATGGATTAGACTTAATCGAGGCCCGAATCGGTTGAATTGATTGAAACATGGCTTTTAGCCGGAGTAGCACGCATAGACAGTCGCCTAGCAACTTCGTCAACAGTCTGAAACATGAAATTTGAAATTCGACAGTCAAAAATGGAGGCCTTACATTTCTGATATTTCTTTTCGCCTGAATCTTCGCACTGGAATTCTTATCAGAAGCAGCCAAAATGCCAGTTGTATCGATGTTCATACCAGTCTGAAAACACACAATTGAATGACTTTTGAACAAAAATTCTGTATCCTTACATTTAAAACACGCGCAACTGATGTTGGTGTCACACTGACGGAGTTACTTGGCATTTGAGGTCTGTTCTTTTTGTTGACTGCCACAGATTCTTCCTCATGAGCACGATCTTCCGAGAGACAGAGAGCAAGTCGTTTGGTTTCATCTGTTACAGACTCGCGTGCTATTTGAAGACGCATGGGTTCAAGGAGGATAGTTCTCATGCGGGCCTGGAATTAAGAAAAACAGAATTCAGCGTTTGAGAGCATTCTGGGAACTTACATAAAACAGTGAATACTCAGTACTGTTAGTGACTTCCTCGGAGAGAGTGATATTCATTCGTCTACTTTCGTCGAGTTTTTCTCTGTCTTCGTTTGTAAACGTCGGTTGCTGTTCGAGAGAAACATCAACCGGATAAAAATGTTCTGCAGCTAGACGATTCAAACCGGCACGTGCCTTTTGGACCATTCTCATCATGTCTACAGACGCAGTCGTTGGTGGAAGTGTTGTTTTTGCGGGACAATGTATATCAGCTGAATCGAACATTTTCGATCCGATTCGATGAGCCCAATCAGCCACTTCTACTGACTTGTCTAACACCATCTGAATTTCACGATAAATTCATTTTAATGATTACCTTTTTACCTTTTCAGCGAAATTCTTAGCTTTTCTGGAAGCTTCAAAACGGTGTTCGGTCCAAAACTTTTTTCCCCATTCAACGTGATCATGTTGGCGAACTACAGTGCACAGACCCTCTACAAGGATCATTCTCTTCTCACTTTCCGAATCTTCTGGATTATATGTTATCAATGTTTCCGGATCAATCTTGATATTGACAGGGCGTACACGACATCCGATTTGGTCAACATTCTGAATTTAGGGATAACTAAAGTCAATATTTAAGAAATACGAAAACCTTTTTGAATTGTCTAGCCCTGTAGTAACGATCCATTGATTTGCTCTTCTCCAGCATATAACGAATGTCGCTGAAAAATTTCAAAATTAGTTCAGCAACTATTTAATTAATGATCCATCCCTTACACTTCACTAAGACGAAGAGATGAAAGAATTTCGCTGGACTTCAACTCTTTGTCGATTTCATCTACGTTTTGATGCTTTTTGACAATTTCGTTGATATGGTTTTCAACAGCTTTGTAACCAGGTGTACTCTTGAGAACGCGAATTCGAGCCGCAGCCTGAAAAAGCAAAATGTATTCAGAAAGATATTCAATTTGGTGACATACCGGAGCTTCGAGCTCATTGATCTCTTGAAAAACTCTTCTGGTGTCTCTCCAACATCTGGATTGTCCTTGGCAAGCTTTTCATAGATCTCTTTCATGATTGCATTCGGAATCTTCTCAGCTTCTTCCTTGTCTTCTTGATCCAGTTCGTCTTCTCCAGGCGCACGCCTACCCGATTTCATTGCATCGATAGCATTACATATGCCAGAAGCGAGCTAGAAAAAAACTGCGATATCTTTATGAATTACTAAGAAAGACGCACTCTCAATTTCGCAGCAATCAGCTGTAGATATCTTCTTCTTAGTTGTTTTGGAGTTTTCCTCGGAAGGATAGATTGACATTTCGCCCAATTTCCTTTGCCGAAAATTTTGATTGCATACAGAAGTTTGTCGTCTTCCATCAATGTAAAGCGTTCGTTAACATGAGCAGATCTATTCAAAACGTTCATCCATCTCTCACGACACTGTGAATCATTTCGATTCCGGACAGCTTGAGCAACTTTAGCCCAGTCTTTGGCTCCGTATCGAGAGATGGCACTGATGAGTAGCTGAAACACAGTCAAAAGTATAAATTATGTGCTTTGAAGAAATTGAACGCAGTGACTTACCACATCTTCTTGATCAGACCATCTTCCATGCTTGACAGACGAGTCGAGGCTATGCGAAAAACGAGTTCTGACTTGTTGACGCGTTCTTCCTGGCATGAATTGAGCAACTTTGTCCCATTGAATGTGTCCATTGATAGATGTGAGCTTAGTGAGAGCAATCAATTTTGTATCTTCGTCTTGTGTCCATTCTCTGAAATAAAAGGAACGTTTCTTGTCCTATTTTAGATGTGACACTGTTTCCCTTCCTGAAATAGCTCATACTTACTTTGAATGCTGGGAAACATCAGTTTTATACTTCTCCATGCATTGATAGGATGTACGATTGGTACCTAGATTGAGTGCAAGCATTTGCCACGAGACGAACTTCGGACTTTCTCGAAGAAACTTCAGTTTTTCAACTTCTTCTGTTGGCCATGGGCCCCTGTTCCACTTCGGATTCAACTCATTGCACCATTTTGCTCTTACAGCCCACTCTGTTCGAGTACCTTTGAACTAAAAAACAAATATTTTGAAAAAAAACAAACAAAAATAACGCTTACATCAACGTTAGCAACCGCGTTCCATGGAATAACTGAATAATCGGCAGACGCTGTCAGAACTTCTTCTTCGGGCTTTCCTTTGACGTATCCAATATTTCTCATCACATCTTCTAATTCCATTGTCCATTGACGTCTTTCTTTGTTTGTGGTAGTGATATCCGCATTTTTCAATTTCGATACTATGATGTCTCTTCGCGAGCATAAGGGCTGAACCTCATGAGCAACCATCGATTCTTTGACAGCAGTGCGGAGTGTTCTGATTTCAGAAGGCGTCCACTTTTTCTCTTCTTTCATCAATGGATCAAACCATTTGAGTTCTTGTTTTTCACGAGCTTCGGCACTCATCGGAGGGCACATGCCGTTCTCATCTTTGAAATATGGTGGCATATAAAGATGTACCGGAACTTTGCGCTTTGTGATATCCGCACGATTGTATTTGCGATGTTCTTCTTTCAACTGACTTTGTCTCATTTGATTATCGATCAGTTGTTGCTCTACAAGGGCGAGAGATGAATCAATGATTTCCGAATATGTTTCATTGTAGACAAGGAGATCTTCCAGATTACTGCAGTCAATTTGTTGTCCCCTCGTTAACCCATCGTCTTCAATCTGCAAGTATTTTTTCAATAGAGAAAAATGCAAGAGAATTGATTACTAACCTCGTACAGTGACGATTGTGTCACCCCTGCGTTGCTGGGGCTAGGTCCAGAGTCATCTCTAGGCTCCCATGACATAATTACTTGCTGAAATACATGAATAAGGTATTCTACAATTGCGTGAGTGTTTTTCTCAGAAAAAAAGAATTTTAAACAGGAAATCAAGGCAAAAACACAAGAACTGAATCTTTCCGCCAGGCTAGCCTGCGCAGGCTCGTAAATCGAGGGGGACTAAAAGTCTCTCCGTGAATACTAGTCCGCGCCCACAAAAATTAGCGGGAGTTTGAATTCGAGTTGTTCAGTCGAGAATAGATTTCTGACAGCATAGATAGAACGAAACATGCTAAAAATTGTTTTATTCATAGAAAGGAAAAGAATGCATTTAAAGTTATAAATATTTTATTCAACAAAAAAACATGTCGTAGTTCACCAAAGTCCTGGGAGAAGAGCCATTCTGTCATTAGGATACTGAGCGCCAAACTTCTTTTTATAACATTCATGATGCGATGCAGCTCTTGGAGCAATATTGCAAACTACGAAGAACGCAAAAGCGATTGCCGGAAAACTACGAGTTGAGATGGCATATCCGATCCATTGAAGACATTCTCCAAAGTAATTTGGACATGAGATATACTCAAACAGATGGCCGCGAGGGATACTATAGGTGTCATTAGGCAAGTTATATCGAAAAGAAATCAAGTGTAGATCCGAAATACAGTGAATTATAAACCCAATCTGAAAAGAAGTGTGTTTTTTTTGTAACAGAAGACATCATAATACCACAAAAAGCCATATTCCAAAGAAAACAAAAAATCTTGGATGGAATTTATCGATTTCGGGCTGATAATATGCATTCCAAGATCCTTGAATGAATCCATTAAATATGCAAAACAAGAACTTCATCAATACGATTTCAAAAGGAGTTTCATTCTTCGACCTAATCAGAAGTGGGTAGGCAAACGTACGATACGCATAATAAAACAGGAAGACACATGTCAAAAACTTTCCATATTCTGTCAAATGTTGATCCGTCCAGTAGAAGTAGAATGGAATGAAGAAAGCTGGTGATTCCTGAGTCATCCATGCCAATTTTGCAGGAATCATCGATTTTGATGGAGAGGGGTTACTGTATCTTCCGTATTCAGCTGGTTTCCCTGTGTTGGATAATGTTAGGAACACAAAAATTCCGCATGTAGTCATAAGCCAGGATCCGATAACGATTACGGCGTATAGCATTATTGAGTCAGTTTACAGATAAATGTGTATTCTTCTATTTATGTCTCAAGATTTCTTGAACAGCAGCTGACGTGTTACCTGCGTGGTGCCAATAATTGTTAGCCGCCTCACGTCTAAATATTTTCATTAAAAACAAGGTCAGAAATATCCAGTAGGTCAAATTATGAATGAGAAGTAGAACCGACACAAAATGAAACGTTTCATTGTCAGATTTTCAGAATTTCCGAGTCCCTAAAGTTACTGATTGTGAGTATTTAAAAACTTTCCAACTTCCCACAACTTCTGAAATTCTGAATTCTTGAGGTTTAGAATTTGCGAAATTCTGAATGTTTCAACTTTCGAACTTCAAGAGCTTAGGTTTTTTTAATTTCCGAATTTCCAAAACGTCTGAATTTCAAGATCACTAAAATTTTGAAATTCTGAAATCGAGCATTTCTGGACTTTTTGATATCACAAATTTTTGAATTCCTGAGTTTCAAGGTCTTTTGATTTCTGAAATTTGGAATTATCAAATTTATAATTCATCATTTCCTGAATTTCTAACGTTTAGAATTCGCTAAATTCCAAAATTTTGAATCTTTGAACTTCCATATCTCAGGGTTTTCAAATTTTTCGCTTTTCCCGAGTTTCTCAAATCTTCTCAACTTTGCGAGCGTCTGAATTTCAAGATCAATAAAATTTCCAAATTTTAAAATCCGGAATGTTTGAACTCCCGAATTTCTATATTTCTCGATGCCACAAATTTTTTTGAATTCCTGGCTGGGTTTCCTTAAATTTCTGAGTTCGAGTGTTTCTGAATTGACGATTTTCACAGAGATCAGTCCTAAATCGCATTTGAAATAGGCCCGAATAAAAAACTTAAGAAACTCGGAAATTCGAAAATTGGAAAAAAAAGAAATATTAGAAGTTCTTTTAGGACAAAAATTCCATAGTAAGAAGTAGATAAACCTTATCATAAGTGTTGAGATTGAAGATCACCAGACCCTATGTTCAAGTAAATAGAGCCAGTCGAACAATCAGATTAGCTTGGATTTGCTAATTTGCTACAAGATAAAATCTTTCACACATTTTTTCAAAACATTCTGTCTTCAGACACATGTCTTCATTTGATAATTTCTGCTTCTCCGCCCTTTAAAGATATAAAATCTGTGATCCTTTTCATTTAGCCGCCCGAAACAAATTCTTCACCAACCCGCAGTCCGCCTCAAATTGAAATCTCAGATTTCGATCTGCTAGATTTTACGAAGACGAAAGAGTTCAAGGACGGATTCATCTTACGAATAACCTAGTTTTCCCTTTACACCGGGATGAGAAAAGTTCATTATCGTATAAGACATTGTTTCATATTTTTTGGACTACTTATAATTATCTGTTTTGTCTCTCGTTTGTTTATTAGAGATATTCAGAATGTAAGTTACTACTTCTTTTTCTTCTTCTTTATCAACTGATCATCTTTTGGGTTTATCAGGATTCCAACACTAGCAAATTCCCATTATCAAGAGCATCGTCGTCTCGTCGATTGAATATTAGTGTTGTAATTGTTGTATCTGATATTGAAGACGCTGAAATAGAATACTCCACAGCGTTGAGATCAATTAGATGTTACTGTCAAATACATAATTACCCATTGCATTTTATTCAAGATTCGGATTACAGAGATGTTTGTCAACAGAAAGATGTAAGTGATTTATCGTAAGACCTGTAATAGAAGGGCCCCGCACATTTCGAAGTTGGAGCTCAATTATCTCAATTCCTATGAAAAATATCAAACATGTGTTAACTGAGAAAACACTTCTGAGTTCACCATGAAGAATTTATCAGTTGAAAACTTTTTGATATCTTTGATAGTAACCAAAATAAATTGGCTCCAATTTAAAAGTTAGGGGCCCTTTTATCAGAGGTTTGCGGTAAACAAATTTAAAAAGTGATTAATAACAATCAATTAAAATTTTTAGTTCATGTTCCGACGGCACTGCATTGTTGCTCAATTGCTCGAAAACATTGAATGGCTTGTATTCCTGGACGCAGATATAGCAGTTGTGAATCCGAAAGTGTGAGTTTGATTTTGTTTCAAAATACAGAGTGGCGCACAGTTATAAGGACCGGAAAAAGATATATCTCGAGACATAAACAACTTTAAAGCACGAAAATAAGTAGAAATATAATTTTACTTTTGATTAAAAGCTACTGAACGTTTCAAAGCGGTTCCTCAAGTCTAGGTATTGTTATGATTGTCCAAAGATGCATTTCGGTTTTCATGAGATGAAGCAACTCTGACAAGCGATAATTCAGCTCAAAGTTGATCAAATTAATTGAAAGTTTGCCAGTTTACTAATAAATCATTTGAATTTGCGCACCCCAAATTTAAACCCAGTACAACTCTTTCCTCAAATTTCTTGCAAACTGTAGTCCGGGTAACTATGCACCATCCTGTAGATGGTAGAGAAGAAACATACTCATTTCTTAGTCTCCTGGAAGAATACATCGACGAATCCTACGATTTAACATTCTATGATCGTTTTGTGAACTGGGAAGTTGCTGCTGGATCGTACATCGTTCATAACACTCAATGGGCAAAATCCTTCCTCCGAAATTTTGCCGACTTCGAATCACAACTTCCGAATAGCTTTCATGGAACCGATAATGGTGCTCTTCATGTAATCCTTCCTTGACAGTCACTGTACATCTTAATTTTAATTCCAGATTTATCTTCAGCAAACGTTTTATCCTCAACTTTCTGCAGAATCTCAAGTTTGCAGAAAAATATGGGAAAAAGCGGAAAACTATCAAGATTTATTCACATTTGAAGCATGTATTCGAACTGTGATGGGAGATGTTCATGAGTTTGATAAAGCCAGAATACTCAAAAAAGTTTAATGCCAAATGTATTTTCAAAAAACCAAAAATTGTTTTTCAGGGTACCGGATGGGTGAGGGATATTTGGTTGACTGATTCAAAGTGGAATCCTGAAAGGGATTTTATGCTCCACGGACTAAAGGATTCCAACGAAATTGTACTGAAACAAGGATTCATCATTAATAAGTAAAAAGTGAATTCTCAATGACAATTTGAACATTCAAGATTTTCAGAATCTTTGGAAATTTTAACTGGCGGTCCCCATTTTCATCAAAATTGAATTCAGAGAATTGCGCACCTTTCGAATTTGTAGAATGGGAGATGAATAAAAGTTTGATGGTGTCTCGAAAAGAAGTGGAAAAGTATTTAAAAAGCCAATTTGATGAAGTCGAACGGAGAAGATGGGACAGTTTATCAGCAGTTGCCGGTTATATTTGATCTCTATAGTTTTGCGGTTTCGGGTTATTTTCATCTTTTTTAAAACATGTTCCTGCACTTAAAAAATAAAACCTTTTTTATAAAAAATGTTGTTAGGCCCCTTTCATAATAAACTGATCAGTTTAACAGAAGTTTGTTCTTCTCCGGATTCTTCAACTCAAACAAACAGAAACCAGTTATCCGATGTCTCGTCAGACTGAAAAAAAGTAGATGATGAGATACACTGATATATACGTAATAATAAATGCTAAGAAGCCTTCATGAATCCCCTCCGGTGGATACTCGCTTTTTTCTGTCTTTCCGATAAATGTGAATCGGTGAAAAAGTGGTATTAGCCACGACGCGGCAATAATAATGAGCGGTGGGGCGGGCAGTGCTAACGACTACCAGTATTTAATGGAAGACTCCATCCAAATGAACCTCTTTATTCTACACAGTTTATACAAACACAATCGTTCAGTTTCTTAGAGAAGAAGCTACATTTTTCAGCAGTATGTGGTGTCGCTTCTTTCTGAAGGTTGGTTCTCTTTATCTCATACTTTTAAAACAGGAGATATAGGTCCTTCGCGGCCCTGCCATAATTTTTTCGAGAATCAATAAATTTAATCAACTAAATCTGATATGATAGAACTCTACAAGTACTACAAAATGATACTATTTGAAAATCTAAATATTGTCTATGAACAAAGTCATAAGCCATACCGATCCAGGGGGGACCGGGTGCTGCCCGTTTCGTCTGTACCTCTGTCCATAGACAAGATAGAATTCTATGGATATTTTTTGTAGTTATATAATATCCAATTTACTATTAGTCGGTGCAAAAATATTGATTCTAAGAGAGACTATGGCAAGGCTCGCTCAAAGCCCGGATTACAAGTATGCTTTATCTGAAAAGATTTTCATTTTTAAGCATTCACCTCTTCAAATTTCAGTTCATCCTATTCCTGTGTGTTTCATGTATTTCCACTGTATCCTCAAGTTTTGAAATTCAAAATGGTGTCGTTGGAAAGCCAGAAGTATTCTGTGGGATTGATACAATACGAGTAAAAATCAACACAGAGCATCCATTTAATGGCAAGTCCACTTCTTTTTTTTTCATTTCATACCGCCCATTTCTGCAGGAAGAATCTACGTGGATGGTGAATCCGATAAGCAGCATTGTGTGCAGCACTCTGCAGATTCTCACTCTTCACCTCAAGAATTCTCGATCCCGATTGGAGCATGTAACATGCGACGACAGAGGACTCTTCATCCACGTGGAATTTCATTTTCCTTCACAATGATCACATCGTTTCATCCGTTTTTCGTTACCGGAATGGATCGAGCATTCAGTATTCGATGCTTCTTCCTAGAATCAATAAAAGGTCTAAACGCTGAAATAGATGTTGGGTAGGTCACTAAAATTTTCATTCAACTCCTTGACAATAAATTCTTTTTCTTCAGAACTTTGGCTCCACAAAATGTAGATCAAGAGTATTCTCTCCCAGTTTGTGCGTATCATCTGAAAGACGGTATCGAAGGACACGTCTTGAGATTTGCTCAAGTTGGTCAAAAGGTGACACATGTTTGGAGATGCGATCAAGGTTTCATACCCATAACATGGTGTTAAACTTTAAATTTGTCTTTTTAGATGCCAGCCACGTCTACGGGATCCTTATCCATAGTTGCTTTGCAGATGATGGACACGGAAACAAATTTGAATTAGTAGATGATCGAGGGTTAGAAAACTTACATAATTTTCGGTTATCAGCAGCAAGAAATCACAAAAATTTCAGATGTTCCACTGATCCATTCCTTCTCCCACAGATTGAGTACGAATCCGGCGCAATATCTGCGTATACCAATGCTCAAGTATTCAAGTATGCAGATAAGGTTACTTTCGATAGGGTTTTTGATTAGTATATCAGTATCTACAGGTCCAATTGTATTTCACGTGCACCGTTCAACTTTGCTATAAACATGATGGTGGATGTGAAGGAATAACCCCACCATCCTGTTCGGGACACTCAATACATCCACCGAGAATTAGTGGATCCTCACCTGAACACAATTTCGTAAATTTGGGACCAGACAATCATGGACCAGATGTCCATCACGGTGGAAACAGTCTGAATTCTGAATCTCAATTCCATGAATCTGAATCAACACCACGGGTTCCTGGATACATCAAACCAGATGCTTTCCAACCAATCATTTTAGGACCACCTCATCCAACCGTTTTCCATAAAGATGGACCTAGTGGACCATCCCTTCATCACATTTCATCATTCAAAGGACCAAAAGATATTCAAAGGCTCAATGAGGAAGAAGATACTCCAAATCCATATCGTAGGGATAGTCCATTGAATGACACAACAGAAGATGATATTGTGATGCAAGTAGTCACATTGAGGAGTACTGTACCTACAGTATCGCATACACCAGATCTTGTCACATTCAAACCAGTTGTGACGGGTACAAAAGAAAAATTGATGAAGCAAATGAAGATGAGGACGAAGAGGAGGAGCTGATTACACCAAGAGTTTTCGGAAGAGGAAGTACAAGTCCAACGACAACAAAAGTTAGAAGAACAGCTGGAGAAATGGAAACTGATGTATCAGTTGATGTCATAGTGTTACCAGTTGAAGATAAAGAACGAAAAGGTTTTATTTTTTTCAGTGTGTGTTTTCCGAAAACGGCTAACATTGAAAAAAATGTCTCGAAAATCGTGTATTGAATTTTCGGAAGAATTTTCGAACATTCGTTCATTCATAAATTTTAAGAAATCTAGTTTGACAGTTCGAATAACTAAACTAGTCTCATTGCGTTTTAGGTCCTTTTAGCATGATGGTCTAGAAACATCAACTTGCATTTGTTAGGCCAACATATTAAATAACCTAGAAAATATATAGGTGCATGTCAGACCATTTCTGGAACATCAACCACGGTGGCCTAGAAAAATCAATTTTAGGAAATTAGCCCACCATGATAAATGTCCCAGTAATACCCGATGGTGTGTTTTCTAGGCCATTTACAATGATGACCTAGAAATCTCAACTTGCATTTGTTAGGCCAATATGTTAAATGACCTAGAAAACACATATGAGATGCATGTTAGACCATTTTTGGACCATCAACTGCGGTGGGCTAGAAAAATCATGTTGAGAAAGTTAGGTCACTCCTTCCCTCCCATGAAACCCGAGTTTGTGGTTTTCGAAATCGATCGAAAAAAGGAATTTCGTTTTAAAGTTTTCGAAAAAAAATAACGAAAATCACGAACTGTTCTCAATTTTCTGTTTCAGACCATACAACATTCAATTTTTCCAGACACAAACAGTCCACCCCAATCTCTTTCATTCAAGTCAGCATCTGAAGTTTGTCTCTCTAAAACCGCATCAGTTATCTTCGGCACTGCCGTCCTTCTTGCACTATTCTGCTGTGTTACTGTAACATTCTTGGTGACACGTAAACGAAATCATCAACTCTTACATCATGCATCTAAACGACGAATCGACAATTTCTAGACCCCATTTGAAACGTTATATTATTATCCATTTCTTTCCTGTCTGTCTGTATATTTCTGATCTTTTCCTCCTCCTCCTCCTCCTCCTCCTCCTCCTCCTCCTGTCTTCAGGTTCTCATTTCTTCCCCTTTTTTACCATCTTCCCCATCCAAAGCTCAATTATTTGTCAACTGTGCCTTCAATTTACTCACAAACAAAATACCAAACACAATTTTAATAATACATCTTCATTTTTTTTCAAATATCAGTTCTGATTGAGTTCCGGATGATTGGGTACTGCCAGTTTCAGAGGCACTTCGGACCAGTAGAATGGTTTAACCACGTATAAACTTTTGGTAAGTGGCAAAACCGGCGAATCGAGAATGTGAGCCTGAAAGATTTTTAAATTAAGAAAAATACATTTTGAAAAGTGTATACATCGCCCTGTTTGAGTGAGATGAAGCTCATCTGACACGTTGGCTTCTTCGTGCTTCTCAGAATATCGTCGACCGTTTCAAAACGAATATTTTGAGTCATATCAACAACCACGTTATCAGCAACCACAACCACATATCTGGAAAATGCCTATCAGAGCTTCTAGCTATGTTGCTTACTTCTGCTCAATTTTTGCGATTTTTTCTTTGTAGAAAGAACGAATACGCAGATTGTAGTCTTCAATGTTTTCAGAAGGAAAGAAACCTTGAATTGGTTCGTACTGATTGTTGATTGGATATCCCATTCCAAAATACTAAAAAATTCCTATTCAAAAACACTTTGTAAAAGTCCAAAAAGTTCAATAGTACCGTCTTGGGAGAGAGTATCATTTCATGATAATTGGGAGGCAACATTTGACGATAACCCATAAGTGCTGGTTCAATGTTTATCTGGAAAGTTAAATTACAGTAAGAATTGAAAAATAGTGAGGGAATATTGACTCACTGCTGAAAACGACAACCCGAGTCCTTTCACCAACGCAGCCGCTGTTTGCACTGATTTCATATCTGGTGAACAGAAAATTTCATATGGACGAACTCCAATTGAGGTCAATCCACGACCGTAGGTTTCAGCTACAATTTGTCCACGTTCGGTAAGTGGAGAATCAAATTTGTAGTGGAGTGGCTGGCGTGGGATTAGTTTAGGTGGCATGTTCATATCATATGGTTGATATTCCATTGGACCACGACGATAGCAAATACGAACCCAGTTCGGGAAAATCAGACCCATCGATTCAGCGTGCGACACTGAAAAACGAATTTCAGAAACTTTTCGCCATTTTTCCTCTCTCTACTGGTAACTATTGTCAGCTCACGAGACGGTTGCTCAACTTGCGAGAGTACGGTCAGAAACTTTTCTTCAGATCTTGGATTTTCTTGACCTGTATAGGTTGAAGCACCGATCGAGCCTAAAAAGTCAATATAACCGCTGCTTCACAGATCTTCTGATCTTACTAGTACTATCTCTTCTTTTTCCATTTTCAGCTGGTAGTTTCAATGGAGCGACACTCATTGTACGACTAAAACTTGTGAGGTAAATGAAATTAAAATTTATTATACACAAAAAAAATTTCTGGAATTTATAGACTCGTGTTGAACGGAGCATCCACTAAAATAACGTGAAATTACAAACTCTGTGAGGTTAAGCTGTGGTGTCAACGTCTAGGTAAGAAAAAGGAAACCACAACTAACCGATAGATCCAGTGACTTCAGTTCGAAGTTACGAAGGAAAAAGAGAAGGTTGTGCCTCCGGTGCTCGTACAAGAATGCTCGTGCCATTGACTGCTATCGTGACGACATCGTTGCCCATGGCCGCTGCCATTGCACTTTGTGCCAAGGATCGCAAGACGGTAATGCATTGAAATATCTGTTTCATAAGCTAGAGTTCATCAATTTTCAGACTCATGTAAAGAACAAGGGTAAGAGTGCCAAATCGACAAGATCGTCGAAATCTGCTCATGGAAAGAGCTCGAAAAGTGGAAAATCGTCGAGATCTCATCGTTCCAAGAGCCAACGCTCAAAGAGATCATCCAAGTCTGGAAAGAAAGGAAAGTCCTCGAAATCCGGCAAGGGAGGAAAGTCTGGAAAGTCAAAGAAGTCTGGAAAATCCAGCAAGTCAAAGAAACAGGTCAAGGAGGGAGCAACAACATCCGCATCTGCTGCTTCTGCAGGATCTGCCGCATCGGAGAAGTCGACCAAGTCATCAAAGTCGTCTCGTAAGAGTTCTAAGAGCTCGAAGAGTCGCAAAGCGCGTCGTCTTGATTCGGATGCTCAGTACAAGATGGAGAAGTCTGGAAAGAGTTCGAAGAACTCGGCTGCTTGTGCTGCTGCTCCAAAACCGGTAAGCAAAGTTATGAATTGCTCATTTCCAATTGTTGTTTGTAAGCAGTCGACCGGCGGAAAGCAGATGGAGAAGTCGTTGGTTGAAGAGGTCAACGCCATCAAGCACTCCAATCAGTTGAGTGTTTTCCCAGCAAAACTTCAATACCAAACATTGGGAGGAGTTAGCCAAATTGAGTTGAAGAACACTTCTGGAGAACGCAAGGCCTATAAGCTCAAATGCTCGGACAATGCGCTCTATCGTGTCAACCCAGTTTTTGGATTTGCTGAGCCACATTCAACTGCCAAGATTGATGTTTTGAGACTTAACGGAGAGCAAAAAACTGACAAACTTGTTTTCTTGACAACTAATGTGAATTTAAATGTTGAAAATATATGCTCTTTATTTTATTTCAGGCCAAAGATGCTGCTGACCCACATGAGGCATTTGCCAAACAAACGGAGCAACGCGAGATGATGGTTGTCCCATTGGTTGCTGCCTGAAGCCAACAAACTTAAAACCTCTTTTTTCCACCTTTCTGAAAGGTTGTACTGTGTTCTTTAATAAAAAGATTTTTGGTGTCTTATTCTCAATGGGTATGTTTTTATGATATCACTAGACTCGATATGCGAATTTTCTAGATTTGTCTTCAGGTGATGTTCTTATGATAAACTTGTTTTGGGTGAAAACTTTAAAAATATAAAAACATCTAGTTGAGTATAAAAATACCACTAACTAGGTTCGAATTTTTAAAAATCAGCTAAATATGAATTTCGGTTTTCTCATAGTTCTGATGATGGCGGTTGTCGGTGAGTTTCTTTTTTTCATTCTAAAAGTTTTCGAAAATGTGAAAATCCAATTTCCAGGTGCTCTCGGCGGATGGTCCCATTCATTTTCTCATTCTCATGAATTCCACGGACATCATCACGGAGGGCTTCTCGGAGGAGGCGGATTCAATCCGTATGGAGGATACTATCAATCCAGTTATTGGGGAAGAAAGAAGTAGGGATTGAGATGAAGTCGTTCGATGGAATATCTACAAGATAATATGATTTTATTCATTTATATCGTAAAGTATGTATAAAAATGTATTTGAACTTCGTATCATATAAACTATTCATTATTCATCTGGTGTCTAGATAAAACAGGTTTCCTCATAATGTGACAATCAAAATCCAAAGTACAAAATTTAAACATATATTTGAGAAAGTTCAATTTTCAAATTGTTTGCTACAGTTTGTTTTTCCCACATCTCTGAAACAAAATTATTTTTGGTCACATTCTTTTTTTCTCCTACTGCATGATGTCATTTTCTAACTCGTCCCAGTCTGTTTCTGATTCTGATTTGAAGTCTCATCGTATTCTCTAGTCTTTAGGCTTGCGTATCAATTGATGTCACAGTATTTGATGTCACAGTATCGTCTGATCAAAGAAGCTGATGTGTTTGGCGAAAACAGATATACACTAATTGGAATATAAAAGAACAGATTCGAAGGATAGTGACAGCTAAAAAAATATGTTGAACCAACAACGATTCTACGTACTTCTCCTTGTTCTTCTTCTTGCTGTTGGTAAGTTTCCAAGCCTTCTTCTATGTAATCTCTCTTCAAACGTTCAGTGACATATGCTCATTCCTACTCACATTCTTATTCACATTCTCATGAACATCACCACCACCACCATCACGGAGGATATTACGGAGGAGGAGGATACGGATATCAACCATATGGATATGGATACCGTAACAATGGATACGGGAATAATGGATACAATGGCTACTATCAGCAAAACTATTGGGGACGAAAGAAGTAAAATAGGTTACTGTGGATTAGGAACTCCATCAATGACGACTGGATTCGATTTTTTTAACTATGTATTTGAATCTGGAAATGAAATTTTTTAATTGGTTTTTCAAATGTTTAAAAATCGGCAATTTTACAATGGTGTGAGCCATTACAGTTTACTCTAAACACTAATGCAAAATAACACCTCCCCCCTCCCATCCAAACCGTCATCTTTGAGCCCATATATCTCGGTTCCTATGAAAGATATGAGAAAGTGGTAAACTGATAAAATGTTGCTTATATTATGATAAACATCTTGTCAATAGACCTATTTTTGATAACTTTTACAGAAATTGAGATGCAATGGCTCAAAGTTGACGGGTTGGGTGAGTGGCGTTCTATTAGAGTGTTCACGGTAGCTTTTTCGGTTGTATGAATAAAGAGAGAAGCTGGAGAACCGTCAACGTTTTCAGTTCCGGAAAAAACAACTATATTATCATTCTGGGACAGAAAAATCGAAGCTGTCGAAGAGAAACACCGGTGGCACTGGCCGCAGGTTCCACTACGACAACTACCGTAACACAAAATGTTTTTATTTTCTGAGTTTCTTTCTCGATATGATAAAATTGGCCTTGAGAAGGCTCTCAACCGAATCCTGCTGTCTCCTGGCAAACAATAATAGAAAATTCGGCAAAAGGTTACGAGAAAACAAATTCGGAAAATAAAAAATGTCTTTAGGTTGCGGTAGTTGTCGTTGTGGAACCTTCAGCCACGATCAATGGCGTTTATCTTCCATAGCTCCAATTTTTCATATCATAATACAAGTCTAACTTTATTCTATGCCGACTACGTTGGTTTGTGAAATCACCACAGAAAAGCAGGAATTTCTGTCGTTTTGTGCTGATAATCCTTTTACCTCGTGTACCCATAAAACTAATCTCCGTTGTCCTTCCATCTTCTGAAAAGATCTTCAGAACCCATAAAAAGTAATGTTTTCCGGTCCCCCTTTTTCGTTGAAAAACCACACAAAAAAGAATAGAACAAGGCGTCAAAATCAGAAGGAAAAAAATGTGGCGCCTTTTTCCTGCCGAAAGAAGAGTGTCTTTTTGCTTCTTCATCTTTTCTGTATAATGGGTGAGGGGACCAAGAGCGAGAAGTTGTAGAAAAAAGGAAAGGAGGAACAACATTTATAAGAATGCTCGAGGAGCACCACATCTTCTTTTTTGCTTGCTCCTGCCAACTCTTCGTTTTTCTTTGTCTTCCGGGGTCCTTTGCCATCTCCTGGGACCGCCAGGCTTTCTAAAACTAACAGACTCTCTATATATTCATAACTTTCTTTCTGCTCATCCTTTTTTTGTTTAGCCGTTTGCATATCAATCCTCCTGATCCGGACCGAACCCCATAATTTGGTCCGTGTGTTCCTTCTTTTTTCTTTGTCTCCTACCAAGCCATCACAATTTTTTCCTTTCCCCTTTTTCTAAAACATGACTCCCGTTGGAAGAAAAAGGAAGAAGGAGGAGCTAACCCGATTTGGGAAAAAAGAAGTCAGTGCTCCAAAACGCAAGCACTAACAAGGTTCAGCATTCCTGGGAGGCTGTTATTTTTGAAATATTATAGACAAACCCACCACCAAACAAACTCCTTCAATATGAGATTCTTCAAGACCAAAGGTTAGAATTTTAATATATTTTTTGAAAAATCTGTCTCATTTGTCAGTCATAGTATTTTTATTATAAAAGTGTTACATAATTCATCGTAAACCAGGTAGTAACCCAATCCTCGCATTATCCCTTGAAGATTGGAATCTTGTAAACTTCTGAACTCTTATTTAACTTGGATCTTTGTGAGTGCTTCTTAATAATTTGGTTTTTGAACTGCAAAAATTGTTTCGGTTTCCTTAAGACATTGGGTTTTCAGGAACTAGTGTATCTTAAACAAACCATTATCCTCATGAGTATTCCTTTTTTCAAGAAATCGGGTTCCCAAAAAACTTCCCGAGAAAATAAAGGAATTTGGTTTTTCAATTAATTTTTGCCTGTTATTCTCAATTTATGTGGGGACTTGTGAATATATTTACGTTTCTGAAAAGTGTCCAATGAATTACCTTGAAAACCTTACCTTGAATTACCTTGAAAAACTATTAAAAACGAAGAAGTGGTTTAAAATTTGTGAAATCTGGAGAAATAATTACTGGAAAATTTCCCGTTTTTCCCAAATTTTCCCGAACGATTTTTTTCGGGAACATTCCGGTCGGGAAAAATTCTCGGAACTTTTCGGGAAAACAGGGAAAACGGGATTCCCAATTTCCCGATTTGAACAAGTCTACGCACGACTATCAAAATTACGGCACCTCACAGGACCAATCATTCCAATCAGTTATCTCGGTTCTTCAAAAACATAAGCCAATGTACGAATAATTGACCCCTTTTTTACAAATATTGCACCTCATCTATATTCTTTCAGATTAATATTTTTTACCCAGACTTCAAGTTTTTTTTCTATAGATAATTCAAGCGTCAGAATCCATCGAGATTTTCTTTTCTTTTTTTTCAAAGTTTTCTAAAGAAAAAGAGCAGTAGAATAGTAGAATAAAGAAGATACCTGGTGTGAGGTGGGGGTGGCCCAAAATCTATTGTCTTTATTTCTTTTTTTTTTGTCTTTTGCGCCTTTTCCGACTTCCTTACTTTTATATTTTCCATCTCAACTATGCGGAAAAACGCGAGGTTTTCTTGAATTACTCCTCAGAAAATAGTTGTTATTTTCATTCGAACCACATTCAACAATTAGTTCAATTTTTCTGCAAAAACTATAGCCACAGCGAACTTTCAAGGTTTTTCTATTTTTCCGTTTTTGCCTTATAGTCATTCCATAAATCGTATTGGTCGCCGGTTTCCCGTCAGTCATTTCCTTTGAATTGGCCCCAATTTTTTTCGATGCTTCCGATTTTTTACTCAAAAAGTTGGTCCATTGAAATACCTATTTCTGAAGGGACGAATTTTTGCTGTTTTGATTGTGGATTTTTCAATTTCCACTATGGGTTATATACGTTTTGAATGTAGTCCAAACTATGTTGCAAAGATACATTCAATTAGTCGAAACGCAAAATTTTTAGAAAAAATGGACCACTTTTTTTCGCGCAGGGTTTTTTCTTGTTTCTTTATGCTTGAGAAGACAAAAAATGACAACGTTCCTCGACACTTTTGATTTGATTTCCGTAGTTATCCTCCGACTTTTCCTGTTTTCTGTTTTTCTTTCTGAGAAAAAAATAACTAAAGCAACTTCACACTTTTCAAAAAATATATGAACAACACTGAGACTTACCTAAAGTAAAAAAAATATTTTTAACTTCCCTTCTTTCCAAAAGACCAAAGTTTCCTTCGGCTTCTTCTATTTTTACTGTTTTGAAATTTCCCTTTCATCTTCTTCTCCTTCCCACTCTAGTATTTCAATTTCATCGCACTCCATAATTTTCGTCACTCGGAATTTTTCTCCAATATCCATAAAAGCTTCCAGATTCTCCCACCCCTACTTTGCCTATCGAACAAAAAAAAACAATGAAGCAAAGTATAAGATGACTGAAAATGAAGTGTTTTCACATCGTAGTATTTCTGATCTTTCACTTGCTCCTAGCACAATTGCATGTGGAAGCTCTTAGTTGGGCTGCATGGAGTCCCTGGAGTTCATGTACAAAAACGGTTGGTTTCGGATGTAAACCAGAAAAAAGGTAAAATTTAATTCCATTTAGTGTGGCGGTGGAGTTTCAAGACAGCTTCGTCGATGTCTCACTTCGAAATGCTCAGGAGAATCGGTTCGATTCAAAGTTTGTGCTCAAAAGACATGCGAGTCAAAATCTAGATTAGCTAGGGATACGATTTGTGGAGGAGAGGAGATGGTGTCAAGACAACAGGTTTATTTTCCCCACCGAAAGTTTAAAAATCATGGTGTTGATTTCAGTGCGAAGTAGTGTGTCGATCCAGAGTGACAGGAGCCAATTTCTTATGGAGAGTTGATGACGGAACACCCTGTCAAGCAGCTACTAGTAGAGCAGTCTGTAGCAAAGGAGCTTGTCAGGTGAGGGTCTTTTAGAAAGAATACCGTAAAACCTGTTATAGAAGAGCCCCCTAACTTTTAAGTATGTTTTAATAAGTAGTTGTCAACGGATATATTGTTTATCATAATATCAGAAGTGTCTCAAATATCAGTTCACAACTTTTTGATATTTTACATAGAAGTATAGATAATTGAGCTCAAACTTGAACAAAATGTATTTTGCCGTTCAAGCGCACCTTTTCGTCCATCCTCGTTTTTTACAAATTTTGAGTCAACTTTAATTTTTTCTTAAAGCTTATTTTTATTGATTTTGTGTCTTAACTCTTTAAAATATGTAATTTTAAATAATTTTCAACAATGGTATTATAAAATGGTCGAAATGTGCTAAACACTTCAAAAATGTGTTCGAAATGGATAGTTGAAATAGTCATAGTACTTATTATACTATATCATAGTTATTATCATAGTTGCGATTGGCCGGGAATTGACAAGTTGGTCACGGCCTGGCCCGGGAGGCTCACGAGGCCCGGCTCTTGTTTTCCACATCTTTCACGCAAAAACCAAAATAATAAGTAAAACAAAAAAAAGACGACTCCCAGAGTCGAACCCACAAGCATTACTATTAGCCTTTGACCGACAATCCGACCACAGGCAAGGCGCGACTGGCGGATAACGGCTAGTTGAAAAAATCTTTGGGTTTTTTCAAGTTCAATTTTCATGAAGTTTGAAGTTTGCGAAAACATATTAGGTTGTTCGGAAAGTCCTTTCCATTTTTAGCGTCAGATTCATTCGATATAAAAAAAGTCAAAACGATGTCAGATAAATTAAAGATAATGACCATTGTTATCAGTGACTATCTGCCAACGTCCCACCAAATTGTGGATGCCTTCCTTCCAGAACTCCGGTCACAGCGCATTGAAAATCAGGCCAACCCATTTTTGACATCATGCTTTGAAGTGAATTTTTTTTCAATCAAGATGTCGGTAGAAATGGTTGGATAGGGGGTAGTCAGACAGTACAAGGTTTGGACTATACTGTAGATAAGACAGAACCGTTTAGCCGTATCGAGTGAGATCGGTCTCCGTTCTCCTTCCCGCATGAGGTTGCGAATTTCGATTTTGAAAATAAACCGTTGTGTTTCCTCCAATGGAGATCCACATGAGAGATCCGATCCTCCAATGGAGATCCACATGATTTATGTCACCTGACAAAAATAGGTATCGGTCATAAAAGTGACACCATTATCTGGCAGCTCCCAATACTCCACTCCTTGGTAGACATCCATGCCAAAAACATCCAATTTTTAACGTTAATTTCACGTTTCGGGACGTCTGGTGGTTGAGTGCCTTTGTCAACCCACTTGGATTGTTGTTTATAGTAATCATACATTACCCATTTATCGCCACTAGTAATGATTTAACTTCAACATTCATGTGTGCAACGCAGGATGAGAAGATTCAAACAGGTGCCCACACATGAAACAAAGTTGCTTTGAGCGAAAAGGTGTGATCCATATCTTCCCACTTTTTTTACTTTGCCGAGAGTTCCCAATTTATGGCTTTTTGACGAAAGGCTTGCCACTGATGTACTTGATATATCCCGCACAGTTTGAGACGGATCCCTTTCAATCCCGGTTTTTAATGCGTCCAAATCTGAGCCCGTATGCTTTTTTGGAGGGGGATTTTCGTGCAACGAGAATTTTCATATTTCAAATTGATGAACCCAGGTTGTGAAGTTTGTTCGAAAGGGTGCATCTTCGTTGTTAACCTCCACAAATTGGTGATTAATTTCAGTTGATCTGAGGTCAGATAGAAATACAAATAAAATGGTAGTCCAAAAATGGAAATTATTAGAGGCGAAAACGGTGGGCATATCTCACTGCACGAAAAGAGGAGAATGATCTCCGTTGGGGTGTAGACACTATTAGGCCTCACCAGCATACTGATAAAACGACAACTTCCTCGCTCTTACCCCCTGAAAGAAAACGAAGTTTGAAAACAACATATAAGACGGTAGAAATTTGAAGAATTTTTTTCTCATTTCTGAAAACCGGAATTTCTCAAATTTTATGTACAAAAAGAACAGAGTTAATAGAAAAAACAAAAGTTTTTCGAAAAGTTTGTCTTTTCGACAAATTTCGTCCAGTTTCGTCTTGCCTTTTTATTATTCAGAAATTCTCTGTATGAATATTCCAGAAATTAGTCAAAGTTATAGAAAACGTTTATTTGATGGATCTGAAAATAATCTTGAACAAAAAAATAGGTGGACAAATTGTAATGCATTTTGTGCGCCACCCTGTATAACACAAATCTAAAAAGAAAGGAAATTCTAAAAAGTCAGAGAATTCTTGTAAATTAACACCTATGTTTAAAATCCGGAATAAAAAATTTTCTCGGAATCCGGATGAATGAAAAATTTCCGGAATCCGGACAAAAACATTTTTACGGAATCTGGAATCCAGAATGAAAAAATGGACAGAATCCGGAATCCGGATTCCGGACCCCTCTGCCAAGAAAGTCAAGCGCAATATTTCGCCAATGTCGATCTATTTCGACCACATTTTTGAAGTGTTTAGCGCATATCTTTTTACCATTTTTGAAAATTGATTAAAATGACTTTTTTGAAGAGTTAAGACACAAAATCAATGAAAATGAGCCTTAAAATGGTTCAAAATGTGAAAAAATGAGGATGGGCGAAAAGTGCGCTAGGACGGCAAAACACATATTATTCAAGTTTGAGCTCAATTATCTCTATTGCTTTGTAAGCTATCACAAACATAAACTGATAAAACACTTATGATTCTATAATAAAACATTTATCATTGGATAACTTTTTGATACTTTAGACAGAAACCGAAAAATTTGAACAGTTAAAAGTTAGGGCGCTCTTCTATAACAGGCTCTTTTGGTCACACGGTACACTGTCTTTTCAGATTGTTGGATGTGACGGTTTAATTGGTTCTTCATTCCGTTTCGACGCCTGTGGTGTCTGTGGCGGACGGGGTGATACTTGTGACAACGGGAAATTCGTCTGGAAAGTTTCAGGTATTCTCAATGTCCATAGTTACTATAGCTTTGAAATATAGAAGAATACACTGCGTGTGCATCAAACTGTGATGATATTGTGGATTGGGCAGGGGCTGGTCGATCGATTGCTTCCACAAGTCAACCGATAGTTGTATGTGTGAATGCAGTCAGCGGAAGGGTTGTTCCAGAAAGATTATGCGCTGATAAATTGAGACCGAAAGTTGAAGCAAGACCGTGTCCGATGCTGATTTGTCCTTCGAGGTTTGAAATATTCTTGACCTATGAGGATTGCTTTTTATGCATAGATAGAAGTTGAAGTTTTAATTTCAATTGCCAGTTAAGCAGTTCAAAATTGATATCAAATACCGTAAAACCTGTAGCAGCTCAATTATCTCGGCTCCTAAAAACGTATATAAAAGTTTTCATTTAATACAATATTTTCTATATTATGGTAAACAATTTATCAGTTGACAACTTTTTACTATTTTTTACGGAAACCGAGATAAATTGTCTATGCCATTCTGTTACAGGTTTTACGGCAACTGTTGAAGATTGAAAAACTTTTTTTCCTTGTTTGGATTTTGCATACCTATCACCAAATTTCTGTCATAGTATGAACCACAAAGCTTAATCAGTTTCAATCATGATCAGCTCCTTTTCAGATGCCGGTGAGTTATTTTTATGTTTCCTGGAAGCGTTGGTGGTAAGCTCAAAAATGTGTGCCCCATAAGAATGAAGGGGATGATTGATTGTTTCTTTCATTATTATTTTTTCTTATTTAATATACTTTCTTATTATCATTAAAACTCACGAAACATCTCAAAAACTTGAGATCCTTGAAGAATGGTTATGTTGTTTATCACTTCTATTTTAAACACAAATGATAATGTTTTCTATGCTTTTTAGATGCTGTGATCACTTTTCTTCTCGTTTCTGAGCTCCAAAAAATAAATTGAATTTCAGATGGATGGCTGCTGACTGGACAGAATGCGTTCCTCATTGTGGATCAGGAACCAAGAGAAGAGAAGTTTATTGTGTACAGACGGCTCATAATATAACAGTTCATGTCCCCGATTCATTTTGTGAAAATGGAACCAGACCGGTTTGTAAAAACTCAGAGATCTAGCCTAAGAAGTATTTTGATTCAGGTAGCGGAGGAAAACTGTGTTTCAACATCTTGCGGTCGATGGGAAGCTGGAAAATGGTCGAAATGCACAGCTTCTTGTGGACAGGGTGTACGTCGTCGCCACGTGGCATGTGTTGGTGGATCAGATTGTGATGAAGGTGGAAGACCGAGACAAGAGACAACTTGCTATTCTGGTATACCTTGTGGTCTAGCAGCTAATAGGTGAGATTTGGGAAGAGACATGGGACATAAGGAAGTGCTCATTTTGCGGCATTGTTTTTGAGAACTTGGTAAACTTGCACGTTTGTGGCTTTCCTAAAATTTATAGAATTTATTGAAAATCCCTCTGAAAACCGTATTTCATGCTTTTTCAAGACCACAGAATAGAGATAGAACTTAATTTTCCTCACATTGGACCACCTGACAAAATACCGTAAACACTATAATAGAAAGCCCCCAAATTGTCAACTTTGAGCCTGTATCTCGGTTTGTATAAAATATATCTCGGTTTGTATAAAATACATTTGAAAAAAGAGGTCGATAGACAAAGTATTTTCGATATTATGATAACATTTTGTCAGTTGACCACGTTTTGATATATTTTACAGGAAATGAGATATACAGTGCGTAACATAAGTATAGGGCCACCCCAAAATCTAGCTAATATTTTTTAAATCGCAATTTTTTGAAAATCTAAAAGCAGAATCGTGATCAGCATCGAAAATTACCCCAGGAAAATGATTTTGGTAATTTTATTCATAAACTGACCGGATGCCGGAACAAAAGCTAAAAAATCGGCTTCTGCAAGCGTAACATAAGTATAGGGCCACTTTGGGAATTAGTGGCTGGGTACCCGAAAAACGTGAATCCGGTCAACCAAAAATCATATTTTAAGTAGCCTGTCACTATTCAAATCATTATTTCCAAAAATTACTTTGTCTGGGTCCGTCAGATGGGTGCCAACCGCTGTTTTAGGCCATTTTCAGTTGAACCGTCTGGATTATCAGCTGGAAGATCAGAAGTTCATACTAGAGAATCTCTAGGGCCTCAATATCAGTCCAGTAGACATTTCCTAGGTTCACTAACTTTTTCGGGCTCATATGAAGTACCCAACCGTGTTTCCGGAACCATGAAAGAGCCAAGAAACTTGCGAGTACACAAATTCTGGCAGTCAGCAGCCCCAGGCATCATGGTTGATAACCGAAACTGAGAAAGCAAGGGGATAACGGATACAGCTAAACGGGTGTAAGTCATCAGCATGCATTTTAGCCGGTGGAAAACCGTTGATGGGACAGGGAGAAGCTTCAAATACCGCAGGAAAACCTTATCCTGAAGCAAAGCTTAATGGCCCTCTTACAAATTAGGGATAGAGTTTCCGGCGATACAGTTTGCTGATTGATCGTTTGGACATGTTTTATTACAGTTGCCAAGTCTGACTGCATAACCGGAACATCCTCATGCGCTTTATTTCGAGTTTTTAAGACGGTTGTTGTTATTTTCTCCAAACATTGGTTGTCTTGTGGTATTTGAAGCTTCTCCCTGTCCCATCAGCGGTTTTTCACCGGCTAAAATGCATGCTGATGAATTACACCTGTTTAGCTGTATCCGTTATCCCCCTTGCCAAAGTAATTTTTGGAAATTATGATTTGAATAGTGACAGGCTACTTAAAATATGATTTTTGGTTGACCGGGTTCACGTTTTTCGGGTGCCCAGCCACTAATTTCNCAAAGTGGCCCCTAATATTTTAGGGGGAAGGAAAGTAACTGTCCATTTTTTTATTCGTTAATAACACAAAGACAAGAACCATCCAAGATTGACAGTATGCGCCGTCGGGGTCCACGTCATGTTGACAACATTCAGGCAACTTGTGGATACCATACCTCCAAAAGCCAGCTGGCAGTGAATCAAAGTATACCTTCCCGGACGTTTTTTTCTCATCGACAGTGTAAAGTTATTTTTCCTCCAGATGACGTTGAATAGCTCCGAATAGCCAATAATAAAAGGGTCAAGTCTGGAGCTTAAGGAAAGTGAAGAGCCGTCCATCCAAAGCGTCTTAGGACTGAATTGAGTTTCATCAAATAACTCGAGAGCCTATGTTCCACGGCAAGTCAAGTAAGACCTGGGCCGCTTTAGCTGGACGTTCCTTTTTTACGCACTTCTAACTCCCGATTTGGCCCTTTCATTATTGATTATTAGGAGATATGCAACGTCATCTGGAGGGAAATAATTTAACACTGAAATTGAGATAAAATCTGGACTCAAAAAATACTTTGAGTCGCAGCCAGCTGGCTTTTGAAATGGTATCCACAAGTTGCCTGAATGTTGTCAACATGTCATGGACCGCGACGGTATACTGTCAACCTTGGATAATTCTTGCTTTTGTGTTATTCACGAATCAAAAAATGGACAGTTACTTACCTTCCAACCTAATACTTATGTTACGCTTGCAGAAGCCGATTTTTAAGCTTTTGTTCCGGCATCCGGTCAGTTTTATGAATAAAATTACCAAAATCATATTCCTGGGGTAATTTTGGATGCTGATCACGATTCTGCTTTTAGATTTTCCAAAAATTGCGATTCAAAAAAATTTTAGCTAGATTTTGGGGTGGTCCTATACTTATGTTACGCACTGTAAGAGCTCAAAGTTGATGGTTTGGGTGACCTTCTTTTAGAATGCTAACGATAGGTTGTTGAACGACTGCTTAATGACATTCGAAGTACTCCGACTAGTCCACAGGTAAAATGCGAACGGATCCGTTACGGACACTCAGCGTTCGCGCGCGGTTGAAATAGGAACCGCATACGGACCGCACGCGACCCGTTTTCAGAAAACCACATCACATTATTCCGTATTCCTCCGTATTCTGTCCGTTTGTTTTTAAAATATGAGTTTGTTTTTAAAATATGGCATTATAAAAGATTCTGAGAATCTGAGCATTTTCGGCAGGTCCCCTTTATCTGTGCAGGACTCTCACACCATGAAACTAATGATGACGATCTTATATTTTCTGAATTTTTTCCGGTAAATATTAAAATCTCAACTTTAAAAATAATACCCTTTTTCATAAATTCGTAGATTTGCCTCCGTTTATTTAAAAACGTACACCATATAAGCCCGAATTTCTCATCAATCACCATCTCCCTAAACTTCGTCCGATTCATACTAACTCCATTCCTACACATGTACTTTTAATCTCGATTCGCAAAGTTTTAGTAGTGTTTGTAATCGTATTCTTTTTTCCGAAAGAAGATTTACCCAAAATAAAAAAAGAGGAAGGGTAAGAAAAATTACTACTACTCGTCTTAAGTGGTCAAAGGATGAAAAGAGTGTATAGGAGTAAAAAATGAGAAAGGAATGCAGAAAAAAAGGATTATAGAAGTTACCCAAGGGATTTTGAAAAACGAATGTTGCCATTTTTGTGTGAGCGAGGAAAAAAATGTTAGGAGAATGGGGTTACGATGGTGGGAAAAATTTGAAGTTGAGAAAAATAGAATTTTTGAGTCAAGAAATTTGGTTTACTGTTGGGCTGTTTTGTGTTATACAGGGTGGCGAACAATTACCCGGAATGATAAAAACGGGTATATCTTTAGACATAAGTATTTTGGAAGCATGAAAATTGGTTGAAGCGTAATTTTAAGCTTGATTTAAACCTACTGAAATTTTCGAAGTGATTCCTCAAGTCTTATGTTTGTTCAAAGATGAACGGCGTTAATTTCCTTGCACGCCGTTGTGACCCTGACAAGATGAAGTAACTCTGACAAGCGATAACTCAGCTCAAAGTTGATCTAATAATTTGAAACTTAGCCAGTTTATTGATGAATTATTTGAATTTTCGCATTCCAAATTTGAGCGCGGTACAACGCTTGACTCATACTTTATACAAGTACAAACTTTAGTTCGGTTAATTATGCGCCAATCTGTAAACTGGAATAATTCTGGTTTTTTGTCATCATGATCGTACAATCTTTATGATACCAGAATCCCGCCCAACATTAGAATTCGTGGAAATCGCGGGCAAAATCCGATGTCATTGACAACTCCGTAAATAGTAAAATCTGCGAATATGTAGCTTACCATAGTCTTTGTATTTGAAAATCATGTTTGTCTTTTTGTTCGAGGGCGCTCTTAAAATTTCGAATAATCGAAATGATTGTGTTTTTCAAGGTTTCTCCTAGACTACTTTCGGAGCATCAAACAACCATTCTAAGCCCAGTATTCTGTCTCGAACCTTTTTTCCTGTCTGATCAAGTACTGATCCGAATATTATGTTTGATCTTCTGAGCAAAGAGCACTACAACACAAGATAACAAGTTTGCACCGCATCCAAATCTATCAAATTCAAATCCTCCTCAGCATCTCCTTCTTTTATTTTCTCTCTTATATTCCCACTACTACTATTGTTCTTTGCCGCTGCTCTTTTTCTTTTTGGCGACATTCAAGAGGCGAAGAAGCAACGCCTTCTTTTTTCGTTTCCCTTGTCTTTTCTCCTGCGAGAAAATAAATTGATGGGTCGTCGTCGAGGCCTGTGCTGCTCTCCATTTTAGGCTCCTCCCCTTTCGAAACCCCTGGCTCTTCATTCAATAATTGGGCGTGCCCGCCCCATCTCTTTTCTCTTTCTTCTCTATTTGTTTCCTGAAAAGTGAAGAAAAACCAGTGTCTCCAGGAGTCCATCGGAATACCCTTTTTCGAATCCATGAGCATCATGCTCCCCTTACTATTGTTTATTTCAGCACCTTGGTGTGTCAACGGATTGTAAGTCTTCTTTTTTCTTGTTTAGTTTGAAAAATGTGGCATTCCTTAAACTTCTTCTGATCTTAACTTGATGCTTCCTACAAGTAAGGTTCATTAGCATTGAGTAATGACAGATGGAGAAGAAGACACCCCCTTCGATGTGAGAAAGAGCATAAGGAGGTTTCACAGGGGAGGTCCACTTCAGAAATCAAGAGGAGTGTAATGACTTCAGAAATAGGAAAATATGAAAGGTTTAGTGGGGTAAACACTTCTGGACATATTGAGGACTTCACACGAAGGCTGAGATTCATACGGTCCGGTAGGATGCATGTCGATGAGCATTTTAACTAGGACTTTCAGGAAAGAGAATTTTTGTATGAATCCATAAATGTGATGTTAGCTGTAAAATTATTCCAGACCGTTTTTAGGCTTTTTACCGGTAAAGTGTTGCTTTTTAAAAGTCTTTTCAATGTTTTTCAGAGGAAACGAGATATATAAGCTCAAATTTAGACACAGGTGATTCGCGAAAAATCCGTTACGGTCGCTCCGCGTTCGCAGTAGGTGAACGACTGGTACGTTTATTAAGAATTTACGGAATTGGAGTATTGCGTTGCGAGCTCGCAACAGCTTGGTGGGTTTATTGATGTTCAGAGTTGGCTGGCCGATAGTAACTTTTTTGATTATTAGAAAAAAATTGGAACCTACAAAATGTTTCGCCGACCGAATTTCCAAGAATTCTGTATTGTTATACAGTAACGAATAGATTCTTTGATGAATGCAACTTTCCACTTTTTGTATTATGTGTGAAACTAACAGGAAAATACTTTTACGACGTCCTTTGAGAGCTTGAGAAAAAAAGTTCAGCAATATCGTGTAAGTAAGTGCCTACATGGGTCAAACATTTTCAGACGAAGTTTTCAGCGTGCGGATGAGTACCGGAGCTATATATTCCTGCCCACTCCCAAAGGACATTTGAAAACGATTCTCCTGGTCGGTCCAGATTGCCCCAAACTTCTTACCTTGGAGGCAGCCAGTCGTTGGTGCTATCCTTGAAACCAAAGGGTTTCCTCAAATTTGTCGAACGTTCCGTCCAACTGAAATCCCAAATCGTTTTTGGCCTCAACTTTCTCC
>NC_013489.2:8777327-8872269 GCF_000004555.2 Caenorhabditis briggsae
TGCAACACCGAGTTCATTAGAAGAGAAGGCGCAGAAATGGGATAATACAGGAAAATACTTTTAAAAAAAGAAAGAAGATCAAAAGCTTTATTCACCTTGAAGGAAATAGACAGGAGTTTGTTCCCGATTCTATGCATGCCGTAGGAGAATTCGAATTTTCTGAATTTGGCTCCGAAATGCGAGTGTCCCAGTTGAAGAAAAACAAAGTGTTTCATCCTATGCATTTGGATTTTTTTGATTTAATTATAATTGGGGGTGTCGCACTTACTCCCTCCTCCTCCGTCCGGGACTTGGGACTCATTACTGATTCCTCTCTCAAATTCTCTGCTCACATCAACAAAATCACATCTTTAGCTCTTCTCCGTTCCAAACAACTCTTAAAGTCATTTAGATCTAAGTCTCCAGAATTCTACATACATCTTTTCAAATGTTATGTTCTCCCGATTCTTGAATATTGTTCTGTAGTTTATTCCCCTCCGCCTTCTTCTCGCCTTGCTCTAAAACTAGAATCTCCCTTAAGATTTTTCTCTAAGTGTATTTTCCAGCGTTGTAATATCCAGTACAGTTCCTATTCTGATCGTCTCTCTATCCTCAATATGTTCTCCATTCGACATCGTAGGCTAAAAGCTCAACTAATTCTTCTCTATAAATTTTTAAATGGTTCCGCNTACTTTCCTAACGTAAATGCACATGTCAAATAATCCTCCTCCCCTCGTCGCCCTATGAACTTAATTAATGTTCAGCCCTACTCCTCTGACTATTTTTCTTCAATTGTTCCCCTGTGGAACGCCATCACTTCCCAAGTTACCCGATTTCTCCTACCTTCCGAGTTTGAATCCTTAATTTCTTCCAGTATTACCCGTTATTGATATATTTGCTCCCCTATTTTTCTTTTTCTACCGGTTACATCTTTCCTGTGTCAAATATCTAAATTATCCCGTTTCCCCTCCCCTACTCACATCGGCCTCGTGAGGGGCATTTTTTTCTGAGTTTTTCATGTCCTGCCCTCTAATGTTTTATTACACCTGATCAATAAACAAATTAAATTAAAAAAATCCAGGAATTTCCCCCGATTTTTGCGAATTTCGGTACTTATGCTCAGAGCTTTTGTTTTTTTTCTTAATTAAAGAATCTGGCGGAAACGCGTTGTTTTCCTTTTATTGGATCATTCGAAAAATAGTTTCAATTTCAAAGAATTTGAGTGTTGGAATTTCAGTGCCATAGTGCACATCTAGTTTATTTTCCCTTTTGAACTCATCTCAAAATCCCTCTCTTCTCAATACAAAATTTTGGCATCTAACTCCCTTCCAGTTTTTGTTTTATGATGTAGTTTATACGGTCAAAAGTCATGTGCCACTGGAAAGTTGTCATTTTCCTTTTTCCATGCACCACCATCTATCATTTTGACCCTTTTCCCATTGCATCATAATCCACCCGCACCCTTTTCTTTCATGCCGCCACAATACACATTATCAACGGAGTTGTTGGTTTAGGGGCTCTTTTTTTGCTCGTTGTCTTTTGAATGTCTTTTTCTTCTTATCTAAAAATGTGTTATCTGATTGAATTTAGAGAAAAAACGGACCGTCTCTGGGGAGAAGAGAGACAAAACAGCTAATAGCTAAAAGGGTAACAGATTTCAAAGAGGATTCTAAATGTTTTCACTGGAAAAACTATTCCTAACACAGTTTTAACTGGAACTCAAAGAGCCCAAAAATAGGAAAAAAGAGCGATCCAAAAGAATATACATACTCATTCATTTGTCATTTTTCGTTGTGGTGTGCGCGAAGAACAAGAGCACCATGGGATTAGAAAGTAGGGAGAGCCAAAACGCAAAATGGTTGGTTTTTGGGAGGGCATGAAATCGAGAGTTTTTGGGAATTCGGGAAAAGGAGGAAATGTGAGAAAAGTTGAGGAACAAAAAAATGAATTATGAATTTTCAGTTTGGACTGGAACGATCGAGCATATTTGGATGGAAACACTTTTGGATCAATGGATAACCACAACGACTGGCAGGCTCCAAGGTAAGAAGTTTGAGACAATCTGAACTGACAAGAGAATCTTTTCAAATGTCCTCTGGGAGTTGGCAGGAATATCTAGCTCCCGTACTCATCCGCACGCTGAAAAACTTCGTCTGAAAATGTTTGACCCATTTAGGCACTTACTTACACGATATTGCTGAACTTTTTTTCTCAAGCTCTCAAAGGACCTCTTAAAAATGTTCTCCTGTTAGTTTCACACATAATACAAAAAGTGGAAAGTTGCATTCATCAAAGAATCTATTCGTTACTGTATAAAATACAGAATTCTTGGAAATTCGGTCGGCGAAACATTTTGTAGGTTCCAATTTTTTTCTAATAATCAAAAAAGTTACTATCGGCCAACCAACTCTGAACATCAATAAACCCACCAAGCTGTTGCGAGCTCCCAACACAATACTCCAATTCCCTAAATTCCTAAAAAACGTACAAGTCGTTCAACTACTCTCTTCTTCAATTGTCTTTCCGCCATTTCCTTCTAATCGAAAATTGCAGACTAGTTGCCGGTGAATGGAGTACATGCTCATCGACTTGCGGAACTGGTGTCATGTCGCGCACCGTTGAATGTGTAGCCGTCAATCCGATCTCTTCGGCACCCATCAAACTTCCAATGTCTGAATGCCAGGGTATGTGAAATGAATTCAAAAGAAAAGAAGAAGACGTTTTGGTTTTTTTTATTCAAAAGCATTATTAACGAATGGCTGAATTTCGGAATAGAAAAAAAAAGAAAAGATTCATCAGGCGACCTGCATAATTAAATGGATTTTTTTGGAAAAGAGGTCATAGGGAGGAACTTTTTTGCCAAGAAACTGAAGGGGTGTTAAAAATGTCTTTCAGATCAAGAACAACCGAAATTATTTGAATCATGCGAAGTCCGTAGTTGCCCTCTTCAAGAAGATTCCAAGCTCACTGAAGACGAAGCTCCTTATCAATGGAGATATGGTGATTGGACTCAATGCAGTGCATCTTGCCTCGGAGGAAAACAGAAAGCTGCTTTGAAATGCATTCAAGTTTCAACTGGAAAGTCAGTCCAATGGTCTCAATGCGATGCTCGTCGACGTCCACCAGAGAAGAGCCGTCCATGTAATCAACATCCATGCCCACCGTTTTGGTTGACTTCTTCGTATTCGGAGTGTTCGGTTTCTTGTGGAAGTGGAACTGCTCAAAGAAGTGTGAAATGTGTCAAACTGTTAGCAAAACCGACGGTGCTGATGCTCACATAATACTTCGAGATGATAGATGTCACTTCAAAAAACCACAAGAGACAGAGACATGTAACGTCGTGGCTTGTCCTCCAACCTGGGTGGTGAGCTTTAATTATAAGTTTAGATGCAGTTGAATACATTTTGGTTCAGACTGCACAATGGACAGAATGCTCTCGATCGTGTGATTCCGGAGAACGACGTCGGCAGGTTTGGTGTGAGATCAAAGATTCGAGAGGAAAAACTCAACGTCGTCCGGATATTGAATGTGATGCAAATACGAAACCACAGTCAGTTGAAGTGTGCAGTTTTGGATCGTGTTCTCGACCGGAACTTCTCACGAATCGAGTATTTGAGCAGAATGTTGAACAGAAGAAGCTGACTTTGGGAATCGGAGGAGTGGCTACTCTGTATCAAGGAACAAGTATTAAGATTAAGTGTCCAGCGAAGAAGTTCGATAAGAAAAAGATCTATTGGAAGAAGAATGGAAAGAAGATAAAGAATGATGCTCACATAAAAGTGTCAGCAAATGGAAACTTGAGAGTGTTCCATGCAAGAATGGAAGATGCTGGAGTATATGAATGTTTCACTGATAGACTTCAAGGAAATGTCACTTTGAATTTCAAATATAGAGATTTCCCAGCTACTAGAACGGATTTACCGCAGAAAGTTCAACTTCCAACTAACGAAAACCAGCAACGGCCGCCTATGAGTAGAGAAGACCAGATTCGTGAGCAAGCATCCGTGCTTCATAAGATGAATGTTTCCCTGATCGAAGGATTGCTGACAGCTCCAAATGATGAAAAAGCACGGGAACAACTGAAGAAATACGGTAACGAATTGGTAGCAAGATGGGATATTGGACACTGGTCAGAGTGCAGACAGAAAACATGTCATGTGGCTGGATATCAGGTGAACAGTGGAAGTTGGCAAACACAAATATAAATTTTCAGGCTCGCGGTCTATCCTGTAAGGTAACCTTCCATGGGGAAACCAGAAATGTGGATAACTCAATTTGTGAATCACTAGCATCTGTTCGTCCGCCAGAAACCCGCCCATGTCACAGAGAAAACTGTCCAAGATGGGAAGCATCCAAATGGTCAGAATGCTCTTCTCAGAGATGTGTCAGCAGTATGTTGGCACAGAAACGAAGAAATGTTACTTGTCGTTTCACGAATGGAACATCAATTGACATTCAGCATTGTGATATCACAAATCGGCCATCTACCACAATGGATTGTCCAAATCGTAAGTCGCATCATGCTAATTAATTCTGATATTTTTTTTTCAGAAAACTGCAAAGCTGAATGGAGAACTTCTGATTGGGGATCTTGTAGCTCGGAATGTGGCACAGGAGGTGTTCAACTCCGATTACTATCCTGTGTTTGGATATCTTCTGGACGTCCAGCAGGAAGAAATTGTGAGCAGATGAGACGTCCTCATTCAGCAAGAGCGTGTGTAGCTGATGAACCACTTCCACCTTGTATGCCAACTGCAAGTTCTCTTTTCCAAAGAGGTTTTTTCTCGATTTATATTTTATTTGTTTTCGCTGATCTTCATATTTCTAGACTCTTCGTGCCAAGACCAATCTCGTTTCTGTGACATTATTAAACTGTTCCATTCGTAAGTTTACCTTTTTCTCTCTTTTAACTGTCAAATGCTTAAAAATGCACACAAAACAATCGGCACCTATCGGAAGATTGTGTTTGTTCTATCACTTATTCTATTCGATTCGTCACCCCCAATCCATCAAAAACATTTCGATCAGGCGAAAAATAACTCGGTTTACCTAACTACAGTAATCCATCCTAACCTTATTTTCAGATGCGATTCATTGGAAGTCCGCCAAAAATGTTGTTCTACGTGTACTTTCGTCGAGCGAAAGAAATTTTAACTAAATCTTCATTTTTTATAAAAATGTTTTTTTTTGTTTTTCAACCTAATTTCTTCAGATATTTATTTATTTATCGACTAATTTATTGGTTTTTATGTATGTAGTTGATAGAGTTGTTTCATCCCACATTCCAATGTTCATAATATTTTTTTTTTAAGAGAAGATTTTTATTTTTGATTCCGCATAAAACTTTTCAAATACCCGCCAGGGGATCATTATTACATACAAAAAATTCAAATTTACAATCGAAAAAAGAGAAAAAGATTTCAGAAAAAATTAAATTGTGATAGGAGTTGCAGCTGCGCCTAAAGCGAGTTGAATGTGATTGGCCCGTTTCGTTGAATAGGTGTCGTGTTGGATTGCAGCGATCGAAGGTGTGAAAGAGAATAAGATGTGATGATGATGATGAAGACGTCTTGAAGTGGAATCAAAATGTGTGAAGCGGTAGATTTAACTTCAAGACTCTTCGTCTGGGATAATAATAGATAATCACGAGAGATTGATTATTTTCGGATAAGTTTTGAGTACCAGCAGCTGGCCACTGATGGAATAATCTGCAAAATACAAATTAGTGAATTGAAGAGTGTAATTTTTCAGCACACCTGTACAATAGCATTTGTAATGCATAGCCATGAAGCCACGTTCATAACATGAAGTAAATCATTTTGAAGAGGTTCGTAGCATGTATTCGTGTAATACGGAGCTGGTGATCCGCTGTCGAACGGATTAGAACGACACCGATCGATTTCGGATGGGATGCAGCTAGAAATCAGAAATTGTTTATTAGGCCGTTTTTTAAAGATATACAAATCATTTTATTTTTACTTTTTCCACGAGTCTGGAGCTCGGCTGTGAAGTTTCCGAGCAGTTTGAAAAATTTTGATGGTGTGAAACAGACAGAGATGGAAAACTCTGCATTTACAGAATTTAGTAAAAATTACTAGTTTTTCAATAATTACCTATTTCTGAACGACCCCACTCGTGTTGTACTGGGAACATGAAAAAAAGGTATTTTTTTCAGAAATTGGCAAATAGCTGAAAAACTAGGAATTTTCAAAAAGTTCTGTAAATGCAGAGTTTTCATCTGTTTCACAACTTCCAAATTTTTCAAAGTGGTCGGGAACTTAACAGCCGAGCTCCCTACTGTATATTTTCCAATTCAAACTTGTTACTTTTTCCCTAAAAATTCAGAAAACAAAACTCACCAAGACTCGGGAATAAGACTTTTTGGAGCCTTTTGATGCATGTACCACTTTGATGTCTTCCAAATTTGGGCGTCATCAGTACCATTGACACCGCAGCATTTGAACTAAAGTACATTTATTTTTTCTCTTAATGAATTTTTCAAAAAACTCACATTGGATTGAAGAGCATCCCAAGACTCTGTGATTCCTTTCATGTCGTGTGTTCCATAAAGTTCTCTGAGAGACGTTAGCATTTTCAGGTTTAGCGGAGTATAATGGGTCAATTGATCGCGGAAATTCAATCCGATCAAACCACCAATGATCAGCATTACAGCGATAACAATTGAAGCAACTGCACACTGAAATTTGGATAAATCAGATCTTCTGAATCAATAAAAGAATAAACTCACCGATGTGACAATACACCTCATTTCCTTGAAAATTGCATAAAAACATATCAGATAGTTAGCAATTGAAAGGATACTGATAATGACAAGAATTCGTCCCACGTCTACATAAAGCGATGGGGATACAAGTTCAGCATATTGGGAACGTCGAGCCAGGAGCCAAATGCCATAACATATACAGCTTATGGAGAAGAGCTGGAATTTGTTCTATTGATAGTTTTCTTTTTGTAAATTGAAGATTCCACATCCTACAGTCTTTTGTTTTTTGTTTCGAACAAACCACAATCACTTGAGATTGTCATTTGGTGAGAAGAACTCTTCGGCTCTTTTCTTTTTAACTTTCTTTTTCTATTTTCATCTTTCCGTTCCTTTTTTCTCTCTCGCATTTTTTGTTGCTTCCTTCCTCTCAAAAGTTCAAATAGACATCATTTTTTTCATTTTTTTCACAATATCTGATCAGCTAGATATGAAAAGAAAGAAGAAGAATAAGGAACCAAAAATATTTGTGACGGTGTGTCTATTGACCCTTTTTTCTCTCAAGGTTATCAAAGTCTAATTTGCATTGTTTTTGTTGAAATTTCGTTTTGAAATACGAAAATTAAAATTATGCACTTACAATTGAAATAAGCGCTGTAACGATGTATGAGAACTTGACCAACCGCCCACGGGCTCCATATGCACTATTACCAAATGCTCCCATTTATATATGTGTTTTTTAATCTGGAAAAAATCGGTGTTGATTATAGAGAATCAACCAGAAAGTTATCATTGAAATCATTGAATATCATTGAATTGAAAGATCGAAATTTAAAAAAAAAATCAAAGTTAGGTAGATTTTTGATACAAACCTGTATTAGAAGGACTCTGGCACTGTTAAGATTGAGCTTATTTATCTAGGTTCCTATGAAAAATATTTGAAATGCGTAAACTGATAACATTTTTGTGATATTATTATAAACTATTTATCAGTTGACAATTTTTAAATACCTTTGACGGGAATCGAGATATATTTGCTCAAATTTGAAAGCTAGGCGGCCTAGAGGTTTTACGGTGTTCTAGGTTCACAGTGAATTTGAAGCTATACGTGATAAGAGATAGGTTCATTTGACCATTAAATTGGTAGAATAATAAAGGAGGATTCTGTTTTCTGATCGAGGGTTGTGTACTTCTGCCCATTTTTTCGCAACAAACGTGTTATATTATCATATCAGAAAGCCAAGAATGTCCTTTTTTGACAGTAACGTCTTCTTTAAAGACAAAAAAAAAGTAGAAAAGGGGTCGAATCGAGAGGAATGTGGCAGTTTGGGCAATTGCAACAGAACACGGACAAGAGGGAAAAGTAGAGAAAGAATACGAAAAACTAAACCAATTAAAGAAAAACCTTGAGAACAAAAAAAGAAAAATACCGTCGGCGGCGGGGGAAAAAAGAAGGGAGGAAGCTTTGGCAAGAAGATAACAAGATCATAATTCGAGATATGACGGATCGGAAAATATATGGCAGGAGGTGGAGAATTCACACATTAATCGAAAGGTGGCATTGGCCCCAAAGGGTGCCTTATTATAATCGAAATGAAATAAATATGTGAGAGTGGGAGGACTAAGAATAAGAGGAGCGAACCGGTATTTCTAGAAGAAGAAGAGGGAAAAGAGACGAAGATGATGAAGAGAAGAAGAAGAAGAGGAAAGTATCGAATGAAATTGAGGTACGTTTTGTCTCTCTCTTCTTTTTTTTTAACCTCCATCACCCTCCCACAATCTTACCACCTCTTACTTTGCTCCGCGCGGAGCAGTAAAAGAGCAAATCGAATCATACAAATATTTACACTTTCTCTCAATTTTTTTGTTGAAAATGAGATGAAATTATATTGAGGCGGCGAGGAGGTGGAATGATCCGAAATATGTGTGAAAAACTAAGAAGAAGAACTGGTAGGCAAGAAAAATGAAGAAGAAGACTAAGACATTTCATTTATGATGATCACCATCAATAGGAGGAAGTACGGGAAAAGAAGAAGAAGAAGAAATAAAAGAATATGAACACAACTGACTGGTACTTTTTCCTTCTTCTCATTCTGCTTCGTTTTGCCAATGAAGATCGGTCCTGCGCGGAGAGAAACAGCTGACATGTAGATTTGTCGAAGCTATTGGCAGCTTTTCCTTTCCTCGATTTGCGATTTATTGTGTTTATTTCTGGCATTCTGGCCTTGTTACCAGTTGAATAGAATGTATGATTGATTGGGATATGGTTGGAAGTCAGAACATCGCAAAATTTTCAAAGTTTGCACTTGTAAAAAAAAGTTTGCACTTGTAAAGAAACTTCAAAATTTTGATACTTTTATAAGGGCGGAATGATTCAAGAAATTTTCTTTAGGAATTCAGTAATTCAATAATTATTTTCAAGAATTTTCAAAAAACCAGCTATCCGGGCTGACTGGGCCTGGTCGGACCGGAAGATTTTTTTTTCGACCCTGCCCCGATCCAACTCGGAATTATACAATGCCAAAAATGAGATTAGAAACTGACACTATATGTCAGATGTATTCTCCCAAGTATCAGCCCAATCTAGTGATCACTCTTGCTATAAGGCAGAAATCGAGATTAGAAGACACAAAAAGTTTAGCATGACTCTCGAAGGACATCTCGAATTTTTAGGCAAAAAAAATATTTGAAATAAATCAACAACACAAACATACTAAACATTCCGAAATTCCACAGTACACCCACTGAGAAAACGGAAGCGAAACTTGTTTTATGTGCACATATACACAAAGAATACTGTATCAAAAAATGCACGAACACACACTGGTTTCGAGGTCAAAATGTGGTGCGAAAAGGTTTAGTTCGGTGTGACGGTAAGACTTTATAGTTTTTGGCACGCTTTGAAACTGATCCGTGATTTGTGGAAAGTAAATAATGAAAAAATAAGAAGAGTAAGGGTTGAGAGTCGGAAAATAGGTGAAGAAGGAAGAAAAGGGGAAGGTAGGCAGATCAAAATCAGAGATAAATATTAAGAGAGTGACACTCACACACCTATGTGCGTAGGAAGTACGAAAAATGATAGGTCATATGAGCAATTTTAGGGTCACAATCTTCGAAAAATGAAAAAAGAAACAAAAATCAAATCTTAAGAGATTTATGATATCTAAAGATCAAGATATGGACAATAGTTGTCAGCTGGAAACAATTATAAAAATACGAAATCTAGTAACAGAAATCTAGAATTTTTTTTCCAAAATTTCCGCAAAAATGATGCCAAGATACTTCATAAATAGAAAACAGAACTGAAGTCCCACCTGTGCTCTAAGGGTCCAAAATATCGGAATTCAAAAATATTAGAATCTCAAAAACTCAGAATTCGTAACTTTCAAAATCTTGGAATCTCATGATTTTAGAATTTCAGAATCTCGGAACCTCGGAATTCCAGAGTCTCGGAGCCTCAGACTTTCGGAATTTCAGAATTTCAGAATTTCAACTTTTCTAATTTTCAGAATTTCAGAATTTCAGAATATCGTAAACTAGGAAATTCGAAATATCTGAAATTCGGAAGCTAGGAAAATAGGAAATTCAGAAACTCCAAAAGTTCAGAAATTCAGATTTTCCGAAATTCTAAAAATCCTAAGAATTCGGAAATTTGGAGAAATCGGAAAAACAAAAAAAATCTTAAATATCAGATTTTGGGGAACTCGAAATATTCAGTAAAAAATGTGAGAATTGTCTGGGACAAACAACCAAAATATTTACTTCTAGAAGTAAAATGAAAGTCATGTAGTTAGCTAAACCAGTACTCAGACATTCTTTGTTTTTATTTTGGTATTTAGCTCCGCCTCTTCCTTCTATTTACTCTGTCCTTTTGTTATCAGTAGGTTTTACTTCTCTTTTCCTAAAAACGGTATGATTCACAGAACGTCCGCTCCTTGTATTGTGTGGAAATTGTGTCTGTTTTTTCAATAACTAAAGCCTTATTTTCAGAGTCGGAAAACAAACAAAAACAAAAAATTCTTCAATTTTCATTCCCCAGTTAATTTCCTATTTGTTTATTTGTCTGCTTACATTGTTTTGTCGGCCAAACTTTTATTATCTTCTTTCTTATTTCCTGGGTGATGGTCAGTGTCGAAATATATATGATGTTACTCGGAAAACTTTGAGTATTTGAGAAATTTCAAAACTTTGCGACGGAGGTTTGAAGAAAAGATCAGTTGCGGAAAGTAATTGGTTCAATATTATCAAGATTTTTTGTTGTGGGTTGAAAAGTATCTAGAAAAAAAAATAAAATTTCCCGGTGTATTATTCTGGTTCATTAGTGGTCGAAGGTCCCACAACGACAACTACAGTAACCTGAAACGCACGAAAATCGAAAAAATAAGTGCTGAAAATAAATTAATATTTAGGTTACGGTAGTTTTCGATGTGGGACTTTCGATGACGTCTCTCTTCCACAGCTCAGTTTTTTGCATACCGGCATAATAAAGAGGGATATAACCTTTCAATTTGGATGGACACCTTAATTTAAGCAGAAACGGATCTTCTAATGTATTATTTATTTTTGAAATGAGAAGATACCAGCACTTTCTTATAAGTTTGAACCGTTTATCTAACACTTCTATGAATTCTTATCAGTCAGAACCTTTTTGAATTGTTGAGAATCATAGTTCTCTTGTCTAAAATGAAAACCTTCATATTCTCGAAAGCACCTAGTTCAATCCAAATATTTATTCTCCTAACACCATACCAAAAATATTTCTAAACAGGAAAGAAAACAATTCCTTTAGTAAACACGGAAAGACTTTTTTTGGTTCACAACAATCGAAATTAGGTAAAGACGAAAGGGTAATTAAGAAAGAAAAGTTAAGCTTCAATAGGGACGAGACGATTCGGTTGGATGGTTCCATGAGTCACACGTTGCTCGTAGAACCGATGACCATTGGCCGTTCGTTTGAATTCGAAAGAACGATCTCTGAAGGTACTTTTGTTCATAAATACACTGATATCTTTTTCTTAGCCTAACCGTCTTGTGAGAACTTTTTCTGCTGGACAGATATCCACATGCTTCTCAATGAAGTCACTATGCTGAGTGGTTTCTCCATAGAATTTTCCGTTTCCAACAGTCAATTCATCAGTGGCTCGTTGTAATGGAAGTTTTTCAGCTGAAATTTGTTCTCAATTAAATACTGAACTTATGATGATTCAGATAGCAAACCACTTTTTTCCTGGAATCCGTCATGGTAAGTAGTATCTGCATCGAATCGTGAAACATGTCCAGAAAACGAATCGTCCTTTGGTTTCACATTAATCACTCTGAAAAATCATTCAACTAGACAGTTTCACATTTCAATTGAAGGTCAAAAAACCATCTCTGGCTGGATTTCGAAATTTCAGGAAGTTTCGAGGTCAGACAGACGGAATCGCATAAAAGTGTCTAGAGGGAACATTCCATTCTTTTTACTTCCCATTCAAAACAGTGACAAGTCAAAAGGAATTACTCATTGAACAGGAAGAGACACACAAACAGAGACAATAGCTTTGGAAAGAATTTTATGAAAAAAGGAATACCTGACGTGCGGTTTCTGAATGAAATCGGCGCGTGTTGTTGTCGTTGAATCAAACTTTGAGGCGCCCGAAGACAATAAATTGGAAGAAGAATGGGGACGAGTCAGTTTTGACTTTTCAGCCTGTTTACGCTGAAAATCTGCATGGTTCGTGGAAACACCGTCAAACGGAGCAGCGATTGAAATTGCAGATGAATCGTTTGTGTTTCGGATAGGCAGAGAACGATCACCCTGAAAACTTTGAAAAAATGACTAATCCAATAAAGCAAAGTATCCCACCTGCATTCCCACATAGTCAGCTCTGTTTGTTGAAAGAACTAGGAATGGACTGGAAGGAGTGAGCTTAGAATCATCAGCAGCTCTGAATGGCATTTGTCGACTAGCCTGCAATCAAAAATATCGTTCTTGCTCTAATAGAAGCCTACCCAAGCCGCCAACTTTGAGTTCAATTATCTCGATTCCTGTGAAAAATATAGAAGCTTGTCAACTGATAATATTCTTGTAATCATGTACCAAACGTCTTAGCAGTAGACAAAATTTTGATATCTCTGATAGGAGCTGAGATATTGGAGCTTAATGTTGACGGTTTGACTGGGCATATACTAGAGGAAACACGGTAATCTCCCTCCTTTCAAAAAATCAGTACCTGTTTCTTGTCGAAAAATGCTCTATTTGTAGTGGTATCATAGAACGGTCCAGCTGAAAAACGACCACTTGTGAGCGCTCTTGGACGTTGGCGATCAGCCTGAATTTAGATGTTTGATTAGAAGATAAACCACAGATAAATGAAACCATTTGTTTCCGATCGTAATCCGCTTTATTGGTGGCTGTTCCATTGAATGGCCCCGTAAACATTTCTGTTCCCGAGGGCCCTCTCAAAATTTCTGATCTCTCACCCTGAAATAATTTTCTTTTTCTTATCAGTCTTTTTTCATTCAAACCTGCTTCTGATCATAATCTGCTTTATTTGTGGTTACACCATTGAATGGTCCAGAAAACATTTCTGTGCTAGTTGGTCCACGAAGAATCCCCTGTCTTTCAGCCTGGAAGAAAGTGATTCTGGAAGATGTTATAAATAAAGGCTTGCCTGTTTCTGGTCATAGTCCGATTTATTTGTAGTTTGTCCATTAAAAGGTCCTGTGAACAACTGACCCCCAGTTGCACCACGCATTATACCGGGTCGTTCAGTTTGTTTCGGATCGTAATCTGTTTTGTTTGTTGTTTGTCCATCGAACTGTCCTTTGAACATATTCGTACTCGTTGGTCCTCTCAATATTCCACTTCTTTCAGCCTAAAACCAAAAAAGGCACCTTTCAAAAACCATCATTTTTGTACTTGTTTCTTATCGTAATCAGCTCTGTTCGTAGTAGTAGAATTGAAAGGACCGGAGAAAAGTTGAGCATCTTGAGGGCCTCGAATAACTCCCGTGCGAGAACCCTTTAAAAATTGATAAGAATCATAATTAAAAATGATAACCATACTCCTTTGTAATCGAAATCAGATTTGTGAGTTGTGAATCCTTCAAACTCCCCGCTTTGCAGACCATTTGTATTAGGACGGAGAGGATTTTGACGACTCACCTGGAGAAATGGGTTTACCAATGACTAAAAATAATTCTTTTTCGAAAAGCAACTTACTGATTTCCCTTGGAAATCCGTTTTATGTGTCGTATCCGCCAAAAACTCTCCAGAATCCGCCGGACCAGAGTTAACAAACTTGAATGGAGCATTTCGGGATACCTTAAGAATTAATGTGATGCTTCGCGAATTCAGTTGAGAACCCCTTACTTTTTTTACTCCGTAGTCTTGTCTGTTAATTGTGGTTCCGTCGAAATCACCATCCGATAAAAAAGTAGCATTTTGAGAACGAGCCAGACGCTCTCTGTTAATCAAAATTACTGTAAACCCTCTGAAACCCCCCCCCCCCCCCCCCAACCCGTTAGCTTTGAGCCCATATATCTCATTTCCTGTAAACGATATCATCAGAAAGTGGTCAACTAACAAAATGTTTATCATAACTTCAAAAATATTTTGTCAGTTGACAACCTTTTTATATATTTTACAGAAACCGAGATAAATTGGCTCAAAGCTGAAAGTGAGGGAATCATTCTATTACAATGTTTAAGGTAATTAAAATATTAGATTTACTAGGCTTTTTTCAAATATTATGAAAACAAATTCTTACTTTCAAATAGTTCAGATGAATTTTACAAGCTCTCATCGAAAGTTGATAACCTAACTCTACGAACTGAATTACAGTAATCCGAAATATGAAAAACGAAACCTGGGTGCCTGCTTTGCTGGATATTGCATCCCGTATTCGGTTTGATTCTCTTCAATTCCATTTCCAAATCCTAAATCAGCATCCACATGATCACACTTGTGTCTTCTGAAACCGTTGACTTTCGACAAAAGAATAAAGAAATTGAAAGAAAAAATCTTATCAAATCAGAATCAGTATCCTTCGTTAAATTTCCAGGTGATTTGATTCAGAACTTACCCGCACTGACAAATCTGGCAGATACATTTCTCCACAACCTCGTCTGTCATCTAGATCGAATAGATGAACGGTTGTGTGGTTGGAATATAAAAACGTGAAGAAAAACGCTTGGGAAATGTTGATGGAAACAAAGAAGCTTGAGGGCACATGGAAACGGATCTCCTCTTTCTTTTTTTTTTCTTCTTCACAACGACAAGCCCACCGAGCAGTAGTAGCCATAATTCATCGCGCACTAGTGAGCACATTTCCGAAAAATACTAAAGCAGAGCTCTTTTTTCGGAGAGGAGGGAAACCATGGATAATTGCGACGAAGAGTACAACAAAAGAGTTTTTTGGGAGTAAGATTGAGTTGTGTCTGAAGATCCCCCAAATGGAACTTGGGGTTCAAAGTTCCAAAATTGCTAAATGTAGAATACTGAAGAGAATTTTGATACAACTACAACGAAATTGAAGACAAATGATAGATACCTAAAATCAAAGGAATAACATGAATATTTTTTGAGATTGAGGTTCTGGTTGTTTCTGATTTATGACTCACGGCAAAAATTTCCGGATTCTGGATTTCTTTTTTTTTCTATCTGGATTTCGTAATTCTTATTTGTCCGGATTCCAAAGAAATTATTTATTTACGGATCCCTTTAAATTCGTACCGGACATCATCTGGTTGTTGCAGTGGAAGTAATAAAAAGAAGTTATGGATCAATCGACAATCTTTTAATGTCTGCTTCTTTCTTTGATAAATTCCCTTTTTCATTTTTAATCCCTATACACAGTACCGGTCTATAAGACATACAAAAACAAATACCGTAAAACCTCTAATAGAACGACACCCGGATCGTCCACTTTGAGCCTATATATCTCATTTTCTGCAAAAGATATCAAAAAGTGGCTAACTAGTAAAATGTTGCTGATATCCTGATAAACATTTTACTAGTTAACCACTTTTTGATACCTTTCAAAAGACTTCTTTCAAAAGATATCAGCAACATTTTACTAGTTAGCCACTTTTTGATATCTTTTGCAGAAAATGAGATATATAGGCTCAAAGTGGACGATCCGGGTGTCGTTCTATTAGAGGTTTTACGGTATTTTTCAGTCGATTTTCGGTCATTTTGACCATTTTCAGTAGTCTGGAGCTCGGCTGTCAAGCTTCTGATCACTTTGAAAATTTTGGAGTGTGTAAAACAAACCTAGATTGAAAATTTCGCATTCACAGAATTTTTTGAAAATTCCTAGTTTGTCAGATATTTGCCGATTACCGGATGTTTTTCAAGAATCGGCAATTAACTGAGAAACTAGGAATTTTCAAAAAATTCTGTGAATGCGAAGTTTTCAATCTATAGATCCTATAGGTCTGTTTTTAACCCCACTGTATAAGTTGTATAAGCCGCAAATTGAACATATTTTCAATTCAACCTGTTAACTTTGACCGATTTCGAGGCATCAAAAATCGAGTGATGGAGGATTGCAACGTAAAAATTTTTAAACTTGAAAAAAGATCCGATGAGTAATCGCTCCTCTCCCTCTCTTTTTCTCTTTTGAACTAGAGAATAACATCTGCTGTTCTTTCTGCCGATGATTTTTTTTTTCAATATTGTTTGTTTCGTTTCCCCGACCTCAAAATTTCCAAGCAAGTTCATGTTTGGGGGGTAAGGATAAAAAATTCCACCGCTCCATTAATTGTATTGACCTTCATTCTGTTCGAATTGCCCACGGCCTCGCGGAAGGGAACCTAGATTTAAAAATTGGAGAGCGCGCCAAGTTTGGACGCGTAGCGCGGTCGCATCGCGGCTTTCCGGTGAGTAGCGAGTCAACAACGTTTAACTTCACGTTTTTTCAAAACACGTTTCAAAATTTTCGAATCTGGCACGCAGCCAACTTTTGTGTGCGACGAAGCGCGCGTTTTTCAGGTTCCCAACCGCGATGGCGTGATTGCCACAAACACCAGGTTCCAATAAACATGAAATCGTTGAAAAATTCAAATGTTTTTTTGTATTAGGGTTTTGGACCTTTTCATGCAATGTCGAGAAATGTCGAAAAAAAGTTTCATAACTCCAGAAACACTGCAAATTTCACTTATTTTTTGTTAACTTTAAGTGTTAGATCTATCTACTTGGCGATTTGATTTATTTGATTGATGTCGACTTTGTTTCAGTTGACTTTCAAGATTCATGTTGTTTCAAAGACACAATCTTATCTATACTGAAAGAGCTGAAACAAAAAAGAGTTATTTTATATTTCAGTGCTGATTTTCTCTCCCAAAAATCGAAGACACTGTTATTTAACAATCTGTGAGCTCTCACATAAAGGAAATATTATCTCCATTTTTTGTGTTTGTGTCAATGAAACGAAAAAAAGGACAGCTGTAAACAACTCCCTCTAACCGTACGCGTCTCTCTTTGGCGCCCACTCTCTTCACACCCTCTCATTCATTGCATGACATTCTCTCTCATTTTTTGAATTCGGCTATGTTTTTTGAGGTTAATTTTTGTTGGTTTTCCTAATGAACTCATTAACTAGCAAAACTAATTCTAGCAAAACTTCATCCGAGTCGCTTCAATACGGTCTTTGATATCTTATAATGAAGACTATAGGAGATTCTCGAAGAGAGCGAATTTTCTAGAGCGAAATATAGAGAGAATAAACAATTTGTGTTGTTTTTTTGGTCTTCGAGGTTTAGAGTCTGCAGTATACGGGCCGTATGTTTTCAGTTCTAAGGCATTATAGAATATACAAAATCTATCATCATACAGCTTTCAAAGTAGGATCTCATTGTGTTGGTCACTTTTCAGATTAATCTAGATTTGTGCTTATGCTTATTCAGCAAGGATGTCTGTTTTCGAAATTTCAAGAATTCCGAGTTTACAAATTTTGGAATATTCCGATTTTCGATCAAAAATTTTACTTTCCTATCATAAAAGTTGGAAAATTCATACTTGTAACGGGCCGGGCCGGGCTTTTTCCCGAATTTCGGAGGCCCGGCCCGGCCCGGCGGGCCTGTCATTCCACAAGCTTTGAAAATTTCAAAAAACACATAAGGGGGGAACCCTTATGTGATTTTTTTCCATCAATTTTTTTTTTCGAATTTTTTTTTGATATTTTTGATCAAACAGACAAACAATCCAAAAAGCACAAAAAAAAATAGAAAATTGCATTGAGAGCTCAAAATTCGGTTACAAGTATGGGAAAATTGGTGAAAAATTCACAGAAAAAATTTGAAAACTCCCAAAACGTAACTCCACTCGAGACGCGCAAGGGAGATTGTGGCGTGCGCCTTCAAAATACCGTAGCTACTACGCGTAATCTCAAAAGATCAAAAATTTGATCGGAACGCTTCGGAAAAATTCCGTTCCGAGCATCCCTGCTTATTTAGAAACCACGTCAGTTTAATTGTTGAGTTCAATGACCTCCTTTGAAAGAAGTACAAAATATCAACGAAATGCTTCGATAAGGAGTTTTTCTATGATACAAGGTGTTAGTAGAAACCATTTTCCAGCGTTTTATACCTGCACTAACGAGAATAAATAATATATAATTTTTATGGACCTGCGCCGCAGCTCCGCGTAGTACCGTTAGTCATATTTTCCGCAGCCATCTGAAATTAAAAATTACCCTAATTCCATGTCAAAAAGTAGTATAACTTTCCATTTTGTCTATAACTCACCTCCTCCGCTATTCCTATTGTGGGAGCAAACAAAACCATCACCAATATTTTTTTTAATTTCTGCCGCCTTCTTCCTTTTCTAAACACAGTGTTATATCTAACTCTCGGTTTTGTTTACGCATCATCTTCTGTACACTTTCCTATTATTCTTCTTCTTTCCATCTTCTTCTGCGAAAAATTGTTTTTCCACCAATTTTATTATGCTTTCCCTTGGATCGTAAAATAACATTTTCTGTTCAATTTTTCTCTATGCTTATCTGCAACGGTTAATCTTACAGGATGGTTTTTGAATCGCTGGTCGCCGACCTGCTCAACAGGTTCCTTGGCGACTTTGTCGATAATTTGGACTCTTCACAACTTAATATCGGAATTTGGGGAGGTAAGTCTTCTTCTCATGGACAACGGTATCAGGAAGTTTCCCAATCATATAATTTTCAGGAGATGTGAAACTCGACAATTTGCAAGTCAAGGAAACGGCTCTAGATGATTTTGATTTGCCAATAAAGCTCAAGTACGGCTATCTCTCCTCTCTGGTTCTCAAAATTCCATGGAAGAATCTTTACAATGAGCCAGTCATTGCTACAGTGGATGGCCTCAACTTGATTGTTGTGCCTAACAAAGGAGTTGTTTACAATGAGAAGAAAGCGGCCAAGAATATTCAAGAGATCAAGCAGAAGACATTGGCTCGGCTGGAGGAGGCTCGCAAAGAACGTCGGAAGCCAAAGGATCCTCAAGCAGATACTTTCACTGAAAAGATGATCACACAGATTATCAAAAACTTACAGGTAAGTAGAGACGAGTTTTTAAGGTTTTTACAAGTGTTTTTTTTCAGATCTCAGTTTCAAACATTCATGTTCGCTTTGAAGACAGATACACCAATCGTCATCGTCCATTTGCAATGGGCGTCACTCTTGAGAAACTTTACTTCAAGGTAGAATTTTCAATTAAAAAATACATAAATCATTTTCTTTCAGACCACCGATGAAAATTGGAAGGAAACTATTCATAAGGATGTTGTCAAGATAATCTACAAGCTCGTCTCACTCCAGAATCTTGCAGTATACTGGAACTCTTCAACCGAGTTCATCTCTGACCTAGATGACAAGAATATTATCCAACAGAAGTTGCAAGAAACGATTCACAATGGAAAGAATCAGCCAGAAGGATTCAAATATATCTTAGAACCGATTCAGATGGAGGCAAAACTGAAGTTAAATCAGAAGCCAGAAACTGATGGGTCGCACTGGACGATTCCTAAAATTGATCTGGCTGTAGATATGCATTCGCTAGCACTTGCGATCGGAAAATTCCAGTATCAGGACATTCTTCTCTTCCTTGAAGCCCAAGAACGATTCAATGCAGCTGGACAGTATCTAAAATATCGTCCTAACATTAACGAGTTCAAGGGGCATTATAAGCAATGGTGGAAATTCGCCTATACCGCGATTCTTGAAGAAAAAGTGAGGCGTCGCCGTAATAATTGGTCTTGGGATAGAATGCACAAACATCGTCAACTCGTGAAGAAGTATCAGAAGGCATGGGTTCGTCGTCAGACTGAAGCAAGCCCAGGAGCTGAAGTGGAAACCACCGTAAAGGAGGCTGAAAAGAAGCTGGATGTGTTCAATGTGAATGTGGCACGTCAACAAGCCGAATTGGAAATCGACAGACTTGGATTGACTCGCCAAGAGGACAAACCACAAGGATGGGTTGCTTGGGGAAAAAGCTTGTTTGGCAGCGGCGGCGGTGGGCCAATTCCAGATAAGAACAAGAAGGGAGGAAAAGACATTGGTTCGCAATTCCAAGAAGCGATGACACCTGAAGAGAAAGCGAAGCTGTTCGAAGCTATCGATTATCAGGAGAACATTCCACCAACCAACTACCCGAAGGAGTTCGTTGAGAACAAATTTGAGTTCAAGCTTGGACAAGTTGCCATAGTGGTTGATGGAGCAGTTTCAATGCAGCTTCTCAAGTTACAAGCTAATGTCGAACAGCGTCCAAGTGCTGGAGCAATGCAGTGAGTTCCTTTCGCAAATTTAACAATTCTAATTCACCATTTCCAGTGTGGAATCATCGATTCAAGAACTTCGAATGGACGGATGTGGTTCTGAAGTTATTCGCGTACGTGATCCTACAATTCCATGGATGTCCTTCCTCCTTGACACCAATCCACTGAAAGGAGATTATGATCAGCTCGTGAAACTAGCTATCGCTCCCATCAATGTCAAATATCAGGCACCTGCAATTAACAATGCTATCGATGTGTTCAAGCCCCCAGAATCAGTTCGTCTCAACCAACTTACGGCCCTGGCAATGTCTCGTTACGAAGAAGTCAAAACAAGATCTGTTACCGGACTTGCTCACGCGGTTGAGCATCGTTCTCGTCTGGTGCTCGATGTTCAAATTCAACCCGCTCGAATTTATGTCAGTGAAGGCGGTGTCTACTGCGAGGATAAACCAAGTTTGCTCGCAGATATGGGTCTGTTGTCTGTTGTTACAGTCGATACGTCAACTGTAAACACTTCTGGAATGAATAAACTGTCTGCTCTCATGGAGAAGGCATATGATCGATTCCACGTCAAGTTGAGTAACGTTGTCATCGCTTTTGCTGAAAATGTTTCCACTGCTGAAGCATGTGTCTTCGAAAAAGAATCGCCACTTCATGTTCTCAAACCAACTGGATTGGATATTCAGATTCACAAAAGTTCTATCGATGATTTGAGACTTGCGAAGATGAGAGTGCTCGGCGATTTACCAGATATCGTTATCGGAATTTCAGGTACGTTACTATTTGGCTCTGAACCAGAATAAATATATTTTTTTCAGATGTCCGACTTATTGGATTAATGAAGCTCGCTCTCTCCATTCCTACTCCGAAGCCGGATGAGAAAACAATGGCCGAAAAAGAATTGGAAGTGGTTCCTGAAGCTAAAATTAGAGATCGTGCTAAGATGCGAACTATAATGGAAGCTGAAGAAATGGAAGAAGACGTGACACAGAAAAACGATGGTGAGGACGAGGATGATCAGCAAAAGAAAAAGAAGACCAGTGAGCAACAAGTTCAAATTGAGCTTGATCTCCGATTGAATCAGATCGGAGTAATCGTTTACCGTAAGGACACTGTCTTCTGTGATGTTTCCATCATGAAAATGTCTTGTAAACTCCAAATGCGCACGTTCGATATGGTTGTAACAGCTGAACTTGGATCTATCAGAATCTCGATGCCCGAATTCAGCTCATTGGATCCGAGACGTCAACATCTGTTCCTTATTGACAACGATGAAAATCAGGGATCACTGATGACGCTGAAATTCGTTCAGGCGAATCCTGAATCACCATTCTTCGCCACGGAATATGCACTTACAGAGCAATCTGTAGATTTCACATTCACGAAACTCGTCGTCTCTCTTCACCAAGAAGGAGTTTTGGAGTTGAAAGGATTCGGGGAAGCATTACAATCACAACTTGCTGAGCTTCAAAAGGACAAGCCAGAAGAAGAAAAGTTGGAGGAAACGGCTCGCAAGATCAGCAGAAAGCTCAGTGACAGTGTCATGTCGATTGCATCACTGAGTGCTACCTCCTCTACAAGAGAAAAGCGACAACGAAAGAAGACTGTCAGTTCTCTCGCTGCTGCGGAGTTAGATGCATCCAGAAATATCAAGCAACATATCAAGGCTTCATTTGGAAGTTTGGCTTTGAACATTGGAACGCAGAAGGCATTGGAAACTAGTTTGGCTATCGAACATGTGAGTTTCGGTAGTCGTTTGTTTCTATTCAATGTATCACATTTCAGATCAACGCTAACGTAAAAATCACCGAGAAAGCTATGGAGGTAGTTGCAACTCTTCGTGCGATATCCATGAAAGATCGTACCACAGGAGCAGTTTACAAGAAGCTGCTCTCCGTGACTGGCAATGAAGACATGCTTCGTTTTGATTTCATTCAGTATCAAAGAACTGATGAAGATCGTGCTTTGATGAAGTCATCTGATGTTGATATGGTCGTAAAAATGCGCCTCGCACAAATGAGATTCGTCTTCCTGAATCTTTGGTTGGCACGTCTCATGGCTTGGATTGCTCCATTCCAAAATGAAGCCGTTAGAGCAGCCCAAGCTGCTCAAGCAGCTGCAGCCGAACGAGCTGCTGCAGCTGCGCAGAACGTCAAGCAAATCATGGAACAGTCTCCTCCTCGTATTCAGCTCGATGTCATCCTTGAAGCTCCATTTATTGTTGTTCCAAGACTTTCCACTTCGCGTGATGTCATCGTCCTTCATCTCGGTCGGCTTGCGTTGAAGAATGAAATTCGAGGCGACTCACATCATCCGAAAGCAGTGATCGACCGAATGGATATTCAAATGACTGATTGCTCATTTGGAATGGGTGTTATGAATGATGATGTGTCTGCTGTCTCGTCTTCGTGCATGATTCTGAAACCTATTTCGTTCAAACTCGCTCTTCAGAGGAATCTAACGTTTGCCACCGTGAAGCAGATCCCGAAAATTGTTGTTGACGCTCATCTCAACTCAATTGAAGCAGAATTGTCGGACGTAGACTATAAGACACTCATGCAAACATTGTCTGGAAACCTGGCCGAAGGCGCTGACCTTGCTGTTCCTCCTCCACCACCTCCACCATCGCTCGAGAGTTCGAATACTGCTGTTGCACCAGCTACTCCAGGAAAGGAAAAAGAGAAAAAGGATCGTGAAGCTAACGCCGGACCGCCTCTTATTGAAAAATCACACACTCGAATTGTATTCCAGTTCGTCCTGGACAAAATCTCTGCAGTTTTGTATGAAGGAGAAGCTGTCAACGGTGTGAGAAATGAGTCTGATGCATTTGCAGCTCTGCGTTTGAACAATGTGAAAACATCAGGAAAGATTGGAGAAGACAATTCGATTGTATTCGCGATGTCGCTCGATGCTTTCACAATGGATGACGAGAGAAAGGAGAAAACAAAGATTTCGAAGCTGATGGACAAAAAGGGAGCAAAAGAAGATCGCTTCTTGGGTATGAGTTTCAATCAAGATGCAGAAGCTAACAAGCAAATCCGACTCAAAATGAGTGCGTTCTTCATCTGCCTGTGTCCAGAATTTTTGGGATGCCTCACCAGATTCTTCAATGTGCCGCAATCTGAAGAACAATTGGAAAAGGAGGCTGTGACTTCGAATGTGCCGACGAAAGCAGTATCAAGTTCCACAGCCACATCTTCTGGTGGAGTAAAACCGCCTGCAGGTCCATCACAGCCAGTTGGAACACTCGCCATCGATTGTGATATGCACGGAGTTGAAGTTATCCTTGTTGAAGATTCAATGCATCCAGAATCCACGCAGGCTCTCATTCTATCCTTCAATGTTACTGCAGCTTCCCATCCAAACGAAACAACCAAAGACACCAAAATGAACGTTGCAGTTGAAAATCTGACAATCTTTTCCAGTTTCTACAACCCGAAACGTCGTAATGAAGTGACATACCAAGTTCTCACTCCAGTTCGCATCGAGGCTCTTGTTAATATGAATACGGAGACAAAGACAACTGATGCAGTCCTCAAAATGTCTGCAATGGATGTCAAGATGTCTCCTTCAATTATTCGCCTGCTATCTGCCGTTTCAGCCGAATTCGCTAAAAGCAGCGGAACTGTCGAAACAGGATCGGTTAGCCAGAAGTTGGCTAAGCTGCGGAAGTGGCCTAACTATTTCGAGTCGAAACCGATTGACCACAGAAAGTATTGGTTCTTCGCAGCTCCAGTGGCTCAAGAAGCTGTTGAAGCGGAAGAGGATGCTACACAAGAAGAAAAGAGCAGAACCGACTCTATGATCGGAAAAGAAAATGCGAAGGTCGATATTGAGAGAATCTCGTTCACATTGGAAGCTGGAACAGGAGCTGTATGTTTCAGTATAAATTAGTTTTTTGAGAATAAAATGGCAAATTTCAGATTCCCGTGCCTTTGATCTTCCTCGACATGCTCATCAATGCTGAAGCACAAGATTGGTCATCGGCTATGCGTGTAACTTCAGGAATTTCTCTGCAAATGTCGTATTATAACGAATCCGTCAGTGTTTGGGAACCGATTATTGAGCCAGTTGAAAATGAGAAGGGAGAGTATGAACGGTGGAAATTGGCTATGAACGTAAGCAATTCAAGATTAGGAATTATTCTACAGTAACCGGTTTTCAGATGAAATCTCGCAACAAGCAAGACTCCTCTGACACATCTCCCCAAACCGAGGTGAAAATCGAGGCAGACAAGATGTTGAATGTCACAGTCACAAAATCACTTCTCACTTTGCTCAACAAACTTTCCGAAGTGTTTGCAACAGCGGCTAAACAAATCACTCCAACTCAAACGCGCCATCTCCCAGGAATATCTCCATTTGTCGTTCTCAATGAAACGGGAATCGCTGTCAAGGTTCTCGATACCGAAACAATTCGAGTCAGTGAAAATGGTGAAGTTGTTGATGCCACTCATGGAGACTTCGTCGACGTTTTCCTCAAGAACAAAAAGAGCAATGTGGAGGATCGTCGATTGAGCATTGAGCAAGAAGAAGTTACTGGAGATCTCAAGTTTGAATTGACTGGAACTGTTCGTGAGACAAAGATCGGTCGTGCAGAAAAACGAATTATTCACCTACCAAAAGTCAGCGAAGGGGGACACAAATGGCTGATAGTCGCAGAAACAACAATCGAAAACAACCGACGCCTTGTGACACTTAACTCTCATGTCAAATTCACTAACCATCTATCCTATCCAGTGGAACTATACTCGAAACGAGATACTACTTTGGATCTGTTCGGTACTGTTGAACATGGAGAAACCATTCCTCTGGCTGTTCCCTTGCTCTTTTCCCCGTCTGGAGATATCTATCTGAAACCAGTAGATGATAAGTAGGTTTTTTCTCTCCTATCAGTACAATTAATTTTTCAATATAGGTACGAAGTGTCATTCGAATCCCTCTGCTGGCACAACTTCGAGCATAACCGCCGCCAAGCTGTGCGGTGCGAGGCGGACTCAACCGATGGATCATTCTCCGGAATTTACATCGATTCTGTTGTTCACGAAGAAAAAATTCCGGATGGCGTTGATGATCAGACTACCAGCATTTATCACGTTCATCTTCACCCTCCACTTGAGTTTCATAACAATCTTCCATTCGATATTACACTCGAACTTCCCGAGCAAAAGGTTTTGTCTGCTGGAACATCTTCACTTCTGAATGTGGTTGCCGGAAGCCCAGTGAAAGCGTGGCTGATGTACTTGGGTGAGAAGTATGTTTTGGAAATGCCAGTTCCAGAAATCAAGAAGGATGTAGAAGTTGTGGCGCTGAACACGGAAACTGGGTCAGATGAGCTTGTAAGACATTTTGAAAACGAATCATTGGAACAACCAAATTTTTTACAGCTTCTTGGACTTCATTGGACTAGCGAGTACGGAGATCAGAAAGTGTATTTATACGCTCCTTTCTGGCTTGTGAACAACACAGATAAGATGCTTCGTCATGTGGTGAGCTTGAATGAAATAGAAAAAAAGGATATGGGAATGTTCATCCACTTCTGAGAATAGCTTCCTGCTATGTTCTATATTTTCTACAACTTCTTTCTGGGGTTTACAACTTATACTCTTGTTCCATGCTTTTTTCAGATGGTGTTTTGTTTCCAGTACACCGAGTTGTAGCTATAGAATAATTATACGTTCATATTCGTTGTATTTCACTAATTCCGCTTTTTTCAATAGGAGAGCAGCGGAAACATGTTGACGAACACTGCGCGTGGGTGTGTTCCTTGCGGAAAGAAGTCGGTCATCACATCACAAGAGGTTCAACTTTTTTTTCTTCTTTTTTCAGAGTTTCATAAAATAACATTCTCAATCGCCTTCCCCATATATATGTCTTTCTGGGAATTTTCTCTCTAACACTGTTGAAAAAAGATTTTTGACAACGACTTATAAACCCCATCCCACTTTTCAGAACGATGATGCTGTTCAGCATGCGCCGAATGAGAATCCAATCATTCTTCCATTCCCAGCTGTGGACTTGTCCAAAAAGAAGAAGGTAGAAGAATTTGAATCAGAATCCGTTTTATCTTCTGAACTTCCAGGCTCGCGTCAGAATTGAACGCGAGAGTGAATGGTCTGATGAATTCCCACTGGACACAGTTGGAAATGCAGCCCGTATCACTTGCAAAGGAGCTCATAATGATTTTGATGTATGTCAATCTCATCTTCTGTTCTTTTTCACCATGTTTTTCAGCTAACCGTTGACATCAAACTTTGTCAATCAGGACTCACAAAAATTGTCACATTCGCACCATTTTACTTGGTTTCGAATCTTGGTAAAAATTCGATGGAGATTCGAGAAGAGGGTCAAAAGAATTGGATTGAGATTCCTGCGGAAACGGTAAGATCATCACAATTGTAGTTCCTACTCTGATGTTCGAATATTAATTTTAGTGCGTTGGCGTTTGGCCCGAGGAACGGAAGAAGCGTAAGCTCATGTGTGTTCGCTACAAAGAAGAGCCAGAAGCTGAATCCCTGTTGTTCCCAATCACAGAGAACTACGAAACCTTGTGCCACGTAAGTCTGCTAGTTTCTCTCTTACCAGTATTGATTTGAATTTTTAGATGGATGGTGATTCTATTGGTGTTGAAGTTTCTGTCTCCACTGGAGAATCTTCCGTGGCAATTCATCTTTCTCCATTTACTCCTGGAATGTGTCCAGTCCAAGTGATGAACAACCTGAGTGTTCCTGTCTCCTTCGGACAAAAAGGTCACAAAAAGACATCCGTTGGTCCGAATGAGTCGCTTCACTTCTCATGGGCGAGCATTACGGATGCAAAGATCTTGGAAGTCGATGTTGGTGATTGGCACTTCGAAGACAAGTTGGATCAAAATAGATTCGGAGATTTGCAAATCGACAAGAACGTCAGAAGATTCTCATACTATTCTAACTTCTTGATTGGACGACAACGCGTTCTTCTCTTCACGCCAGATGTGGACATCGCAAAGGCAGCATATGGAAGTTGGGAAACTGATATTGTTGATATGCAGGCAGAGATCTCTCTTCAAGGATTCGGACTCTCCGTTGTTGACAACATTGTTGGAAGAGAAATAATCTACATGGCTATTTCATCATCGGACATTCTATGGGAAGAGGAAATCAAAAAAGGACGATTCAAGCCACTCGCTGTTAAGTACATGCAAGCTCTGGAAGAGAAGTATCAAGCACATCTTTTGACACCAAATGATGAATACGAGTCAATCGAAGGTTTTGAAGTCAATGTGAATCGTTTGATTTTGAAAAAGAAGAAGGGAAAGGAAGTGAAGATTCGCAGAATTTTCGAACAAGGTCTGTGGGCCAGTTACGGAAAGAGCGCTCAGCGAACGAGACTTCATGCCAAAATCAATCACATTCAAGTAGACAATCAGGTAGTTACATTGTTCGGAGCCATTATTCAATTTACAAAATTATAGCTTGATGCCTGCATCTTCCCACGCGTTCTTTCAGTTGTTCCACCTCCAAAGAGTGTGGTTGTTGACAACAGTAAGCTTGTTCGCACAGTTAATGTAAGGTAAAATCGTTTTTCAGCTCCGAAACCATTTATCGAACTTTCTCTCCTTCAACGTCAACCTGAGTTCTCTTCTATCGCTGAAATCGAGTACGCCCACGTACTGATCCAAGAATTCTCTGTTCAAGTGGATCAAGGTCTCATAAATGCTCTACTCTTACTCGCTGCTGGAGAAGTAGCCAGGAAACCTTATGGAGTGCGTTTTTCAAGACATGTAAGCTAATCTTTCTCATATTTTCAGAAAGAAATGTTTGATGAAGACCTCAAAATCTGTCACGTTACTCTCTCGGAAACTGCTAGCACATATCGCTCACAACGTCCAAAGAGTTTCTACAACGATCTTCACATTTCTCCGATCATGATGCATTTATCATTCTCCCAGGGAGGTACTTCGGGAGATGCCGCTGCGTCAGGAGCTTCGATGCCAATCCAGTCTGAAATGATCAATGTCCTCCTAAGATCCGTCGGAGTCACTCTCACTGAGTTGCAGGATGTAGTTTTCAAGCTTGCATATTTCGAACGGAAATGCGTATTCTATAGTCCAGAACAATTAAATGGAGAGATCATTTCCCACTACGCAAAACAGTTCATCAAACAGGTTTATGTTCTCGTTTTGGGACTTGATATCATCGGAAATCCTTTCGGATTAGTAAGAGATTTGTCAGCAGGAGTCGAAGATCTTTTCTATCAACCATTCCAAGGAGCAATTCAGGGACCAGAGGTCAGCTCAGATTATATAGAACACAATAAGATTAGCATTTCAGGAGTTTGCTGCTGGTGTTGCTCTCGGAGTTCAATCGATGTTCGGACACGCGGTTGGTGGAGCAGCTGGAGCTGTCGGACGTATCACTGGAACAGTTGGTAAAGGAGTCGCAGCACTGACATTCGACGATGACTACATGAAGAAACGTCAGGAAGATTTGAACCGTAAACCACAATCGTTTGGAGAGGGAATGGCTCGTGGACTAAAAGGACTCGGAATGGGTGTTGTGGGAGGAATAACAGGAGTGGTGACAAAACCCATCGAAGGAGCTAAACAAGAAGGAGGATTCGGTTTTGTGAAAGGAGTTGGAAAAGGTCTCATCGGGGTTGTTACTCGCCCAGTTTCTGGAGTCGTGGATTTTGCCAGTGGCACGATGAACTCTGTTCGCGCTGTGGCTGGAACTAATAGAGAAGCCGGACCCCTCCGACCACCACGTGTTCTTCGCGCTGATAGAATTGTCAGACCATACTCCAGCACGGATTCCTACGGATTCAAAGTTTTCAAAGACACCGACCGCGGAGAGATTGCCGAAACCGATGAGTTCGTGACGTACGCTTCTATAAGTGACAAGATTGTGCTCATCATCACCGATCGTCGGTTGGTTTTGAGCAAGCGGACTGATATGATGGGAGTCTGGCAAACCGACTGGTCAACGGAATACTGCAAGATCAAGGAGCCAGAATTCATTCCGAATGGTGTCAAGATTTTGCTGAAGGTAAATAGAGGGTTTTTGGAATTTTCAGGATTGTTATCTTGTTTCAGGAAAAGAAGAAGGGCTTCCTAGGAATCGGGTCATCAGAAGGAAAGATAATCACATTCCAAAACGCTGAAAAGATTCATCCAAAGTTAGCTGCTGCATACAAAAAAGCTACTCTCGCGTAGTTCATATATCTCCCCCATTCATTGACCAGATTCGAACAATCAACAACATAAATTCATAATATTTTTCTCTCACTATGAGATTGGTCCTCTTCTATTATTTTTTCTATCGCAATTTATGAGTCGTTACGGATCTTTTAATTTCTTCTTTTAAATGTTATGGCTATTTTATCATATGTATCTGCATCCGTTGAATTTAAAATAAAATATATTTCTGGAAGCGTTTTGAAAAAGAAACTATTGCGAAATGTTTGTCTCTATGCCTCCGCCTGGTTGACTAATCCCTAATATTTCCTAGTTGTCTGCGTTCTCTCAACCCCATGCTTTGCCTTTTTTCGAAATCTTCGCCACATTCGTACGAGTTCTAACTAACACTGCTAATCTCTATTGATTAAATAACTTGTGAATAATCTAGTTTCCCAGTGTCATCTGAATGGCTTCATCGTCGGAAAGTGTATGCGACGATCAGGGTGATTACCAATGGCCATGGTGTCAGATGGGCCATTTTGGAATCAATTTTATACAAACTGATGGGTCGAAAGCTTATGTCGAAGGAGACTTATCCAGAGCATACATAAAGTAAGATAACTTCTGGTTTTTTTAATTCGATTGTTGTGTGAATACTTTTCTGAATTTCGATAAGCACTATTATTTAGAAACTACGCTCTATTGGAGTAGTGTACTTTTCTTTTTGTTCGATCATTTTCTAATTCATCTGATCAGTTGAACTTCGAACTTTATTTACTTTTTTTTATTTTAAGAGACATTGATTGAAGTAAATCTTTCAGAGATTACGAGCTGCTGAGGGCAAGTAAGCGTCCAAAGGATCAAAAACTGGCTGAAGAGAAGATACAAGAAGATTTGGACGAAATGAGCTTGAAAGAGGTTGAATCAGAAGCAAACGGTAGAGTTTCAGCATTTCCATCACTTGTACATCAATAATTTTCAGGAGACACTGTCGACGACAAAATTCTCGATGAGAAGGATATGGCATACGAAGTTCTTCCCAAATGGACATCTGATAAAAGGAAAGGCAGAAAGAAGAAGATGAAGGGGAGATACAACTATCGTTCATTCAACGAATATTGGGACGTCGCTTACTTTTATTTAACTCAGATGACGTGGCTCAATGATTTTGGAGACCAAATGAATGAGGAAAATAAAGAGAAATTGCGGAAGAAGTGTGAGGAAATGAAGCCAGTCTATCCTATTGAGCAACATGAGAATCTTCTGGTTAGTCAGAAATGAAGTTTGGGTTTTTTAATTGTGCGTTTTCAGGAGAATCCAGATTATCATCATGTTACCAAATCGATGATCGAGCCGAAGCAAGGTGCTACATATGAGGAAATATATGCAGAACATTGTGAACTGATCAAGAAAAAATCGGAAGTCGATTACCATGCTCATCAGACGAAATCTGTGACCCGCCGTTGTAAAGATATGATATCGAGAGTATGTTTTTTTTTCTGTTTCCATATATGTGTTCGATTGACATAAGATAAGAAAAAAACAGTTACAGTTTGAAAATATTATTTTAATGGGGTTATTCATGTAGCGAAACTCTGTATTGAAATGCATTTCGGCGCCCTCGAAATGCATTTCAATGCAGAGTTTCGCTACATGAATAACCCCATAATACCAGATCAGAAAAATAATCAAATTTCAGGTTAAACGGCTCGGATATGCTCCAGGTTTTGAAGAATCTCAATTGCCTTCGTTCTATGATTTGAAAACAGAGCAAAAACACGATAAGCCGCTTATAAAAGAAATTCGATACACCATCGATGATGCATTTTCTAAAAAGTTTTGGTTAGTTACTCTTCCCTGTTTAAACTGTACAAAGTAATTTAAGCGGTGCTGATAGTCGTGATGAAAAGGTTGAGGACTCCTCTGCGTCGACATCTGATTCTACGAGCCCATCAGATTCTCAACCTGAAATGCCTTCTCCAGTAAATCCATCGGAAATTCGATTCAACTTTGATCCTGAAACTGAAAAATATCTGATTGCTTCGGATGCCGAAAAATTGTATGCTAACGATCCGGAAATCAGCAAGTACTACTATCAGCGATATCGGCTGTTCTCTCGTCTGGATGAAGGAATCATCATGGACAGAGAAGGATGGTTCTCCGTCACTCCGGAAGCTATCGCGGAACACATTGCGGATCGGGTTGTTCGGCACAACGTTTCAGTTGTTGTGGATGCGTTCACTGGAGTTGGAGGCAATGCTATTCAGTTTGCGCTTCGTGGAGCTCATGGTAAGTTCTGGAAAAACACTCATTGACTTCAAATTTCTCTTCGACTTCTTAAGACTAATGGGCTGCTATAAAAACTACGGTGGTACTGTCCATACTATAGAAATAGCGAGAAAATTAATTTTAAAATATAGCATTCTAATTACTTTATCTCAGCTGCGACTGTCGTCTTTTGGGCGAAAATAATTGCTTCGCACCCTTTTGGGCGAACATGGGCGCTTTTTGGGCGAAGTTAGAGCTCCGCCGCCTTTTGAGCGAGCTTTGGCGCCTTTTGGGCGAGAAATACATTTTTACGCGAACCCAAGGCGAAGGTAGAACCTCTCAGGCGAACCCAGCCAGCTTTTTCTCTTGCTTTTGCCAGCTTTTGAGCGCTGTTTGGGCACCTTCTGGGGAAATCCCTAGCGAAATCTGCCAAAGAGCGCCCAAAAGACGACAGCCGCAGCCGAGATGCTAGCTGCTAGAAAATTGCAGTCAATGAATATTTGCCGAAATTGTTCCTCGTTTTTATAATTCAAAATCTAAATTTCAGTGATTGCGATTGATATGGACCCTGTTCGTCTGAAATGTGCAAGAGAAAATGCTCGCGTTTACGGCGTTGCTGATTACATTGATTTCATCTGTGCTGATTTCTTCGATGTGTCAGCCACATGGGCTGCCGACAAGAAGCTGGCACCTAAAGTGGATGCAGTTTTTCTGAGTCCTCCATGGGGAGGACCATCCTACTTGAAGGCAAAAGAGTTTGATTTAGCTACTGGATGTTGTCCAAATGGAGTCGACATTTTTGATGTCTCTCTGAAAATCAGTCCGAACATCGCCTATTTTCTTCCGAGGAACACGAAAGTCAGCCAAGTAAATTGGTCTATTTTCGGACTTCCTAATAACTTATTTTTTTCAGTTGACAGAACTTGCCATCAAGGCGAAAAGTCGTATGGAAATCGAGCAGTCTTCATTAAATTCCAAAATCAAAACGATTACCGTATACTATGGAAAGTTGGCATATCGAGAGAAGATCCCAGCATGTGATACCTAATGGATATCTTCTAGTTCTTTGTTTTGATTGTTGTCATGTTGTTACGTTCTCACTGTGTTGTGTTCTTCTTATTCTTTCACTATTCATAATAAACAATTTCAGTTTCAAATATTCTAGAAGTGTTACATTGACAAATCATCTTCTTCATCTCTCATCACACTTTTCTTTCTCAACTTTCTCGGCGAGCCGGTGGCATCTTCTGAAGAGCAGCTGTCCGGTTTCTGCTCTCTGAGCAATTACACACTATCATTCCCCCTCCCCGATTCTCTTTTTCTTCTCTGTATTGTGATTCTTCTTTAAACTAATCAATCAATAAATAATTCTTGAAACTCATTGGATTCCTAGTTTCCCCACTTCACAAATAATTTCACAAAAACATCTGGTTTACTACAGATCACTTGGCAGTTTATGACCCAACAAAAGCCATTCGAATGAAAAACGAACACTTTTTGGTTTATGACACTCACTGCAAACTTAAAAAAAACCACAACTATTTTTCAAGATTCCTTCAATAAAAAAGACTGAGTTTTAGGAATATTTTTTGAGAATCTAATTTTGGAGAAATGCTTTAAAAAAATTTTGCTCCATCCAGGAAGCTGAATTTCCTTGCAACCATAATTGTAATCCGGGCCTTTTCCGGGCCTTCGCGGGCCCTGGCATAACTTCTTTCAGAATCTATATTTTCAAACCAACTAAATTAGATAGGATAGAGCTCCACGAGTACTACAAAACGGTATTATTTGGAATGCTGTATCTTATCTATGAACAAAGTTACAGCTCATAAAGTGGCTTTTCTCGCAGGGCCCGGCAGGCCCGGGGCGGGCCTGCTTTTTTTTTGCTCCTTTTGCTCTGTAACTCTGTTCATAGACAAGATACAGTATTCCAATTAATACCGTTTTGTAGTGCTCGTGGAGCTCTATCATACCTGATTGAGTTGGTTCGAAAACATTGCTTCTGAAAGAAGTTATGGCAGGGACCGCGACGGCCCGGAAAAGGCCCGGATTACAAGTATGCTTGCAACAAGACAAGATTTGAAATTTCATTTCAGCTTTTTCAGACTTTTCACAAGAAATACCTGAAATAGGATACTTTAAACATGGTTCTGATTGTTATAGTTGAAAAAATTTCAGATTATTCTTAAACTTCATAAACTCTGAGAAACGGATACCATAAACACTCTAACCGTCATCTTTGAGCTCAATTATCTTGATTCCTGTGAAAGATTCCAAATATTAGATAACTGATAAAATATATGTGATATTATGATAAATACTTTTACAGATGAAAAACGTTTGATATCTTTTACAGGAATCGAGATAATTGTTCACAAAATTAACGATTTGGATGGAGTTATATTATATGAGAGGAAGTATGTCAATTTCTATTTCTTTTTCATTTTCAGCTACTAAACTCTCAACGACTAATAGTTCACTCAAACTTTCATATTCCATTTAAAATGCTCAAATACATTAATAACTGCTCATTAAATTCCATTTCCTACATGCTTTTCTCCCACGCTCTCTCAATATTTCTTTTTCCTTGAATGCCCAAAAACAATGAGGGAGCAAAGGAGAATGTACGGAGAAAAGGGATGGATGATGATGATGTGGCTGGGGCGGTGCTCCCTTCTGCTTTTCCTATATTTAATCCATGTCGTCCGGGCTCTTTCTTTTACCACCACCACCATCTCTGTCACACAATCATTCATGTCCTCTCCTGCTTTCGCTCCATTTTATTTTTAATCTTTTCTCCCTCTTCCCAAAAGATGACCACTTTTAAAGTGGGAATGAGAAGTTCAGAGAGGAAGAAGACAACAATTTTTAGTTTTAATAATTTTCAAAAATACTTGTTTCAGGTCTCTCGATGAGGTCCTCCAAATGGATATTTGTTACTGTAGGTACTGCTATACTTCTCATAACCAGATATGGTAAGAATTTCTTTCCAAACAGCTTGGTAAGATTCGAAAAAGACAAATTAGGCTTACCTTTTCGGAAAATGAGCAGAAGTAAGCTGAACGGTGATCTACCGTATTTTCTCTAATCGAACTCTACCCAAAACGTCGAGTTTGAGCTCAATTATATCGGTAGCTATAAAAGATATAAAAAAGTTGTTAACTGATAAAACGTTTGTGATGTCATCATAAATCTTTCATCAGTTGACAGATTTTCAATATCTTTCCAAGGAACTGAAATAATTGAGCTCAAAATTGACGGTCTGCGTGGGCTCAGGAAATACTGTATATCTGGTAGCTCGGGGATTTTCTTAAGGAAACTTCTGAACTTCTCAAACTCGCAAACTCAAATTCTCCGGTTCGGAAACTAAAAAATTTAATTTACAGAAATTGAGAAATTTGAAAATTTAAAAGTCAATAAAGTTCGAATTAAGAAATTCAGAACCTCTCGAAGTTTAGAAATTCGGAAATTTGAAATTAAGCTTTTTTTCCATTTCGGGATTCTAAAATTCCCTAATTTGATAACTCTTGAATTCTGAAGTTTGGAAATTTGGAAATTGAGAAATTCTTAAACTCCTAAAACTTGGAAATTTTTGAATATCTTCCGAATTTCTCAATCTCTCGATTTCTAAAATTCTGAATTGCTAAGTTTCTGAACTACAAGTTTTGGAATTTCTCACTTCCCTAAATTCGGAAAAGCTCCGAAAATCTCATTTAAGTAACTTCGAGGACTAACGAACAAATTCGATCTGCTTTTTCAAATATTCAGTCATTTTGTACTACAGATATGCTTTTTAGACTATTCGAGATAATCAGCGTTAAAAAAAAGTTTCGACACATAATTCGGAGGGTTTAACAATTCAGGGGTACAAGGGGGTACAAAGTGATTTAAAAGTACAAAATCCACAAATGGGAGGTACACAATTTGGATTTTTCAGGTATATCGTACCCTCAAATTGGATATTTTGTACCCCTAAATTTTCGTACCCTCCGGATTATTTGCCAAAAGTTTTACAACACACAAAATTTGAGCAATTTCAAAAAGTGCATAATGATCGCCATATCGACCACCCATAAAACCAAGAGAAATGAAGCAAAGAAGGCGTTGACGCTTTCCATCTTTTTCCTCGCTTCTCAGATTTTTTCGACGCCTTCTTGTCGGTTAATACGTGCAAATGGTTCTCTGGGGAATCATCAAAGATTTTGAAAGAAGTTGGGAACACTTCGTATGATTTGTTTACAGTTGTTGACCTACTTTAGCTTTTTTCTATTTTCAGCTTTGCCTAAAACTAATATAGAGCTATGAGTAGGTATCAATTATGAAGAAAATTTTATTAAGAATTTTTTATGTTTAGGTTCGGCATCGGATGATGAAGAAAGATTGATGGTAGACGTTTTTCGAGGTTACAATTCACTCATTCAGGTATGATTTTTTGAAAGTGAAAAACTGAAAAATTGGATTTCAGCCAGTCCGAAACTCCTCTGAACTACCGCTAATCGTCAAAATGGCTCTACAACTTGTACTGCTCATCAATGTGGTTGGTGGTGACACTTTTTATCCAATTATCAAATTTGTAAATCGAATTTTTTTAGGACGAGAAAGATCAAGTTATGCACACAAACGTCTGGCTCACTTTGGTTTGTTTCTTCTTTTCTTCTTTTTTTTTAACTTTGAAATGTTTTTTTCAGCAATGGCACGATTTTCAAATGAAGTGGAATCCAGTGAATTATGGAGAAATCAAACAGATTCGAGTTTCTCCCGATAAAGTCTGGCTGCCAGATATTGTACTTTTCAATAAGTAAATTTAAAAGGGTTTCGTGAAGTAAAATAAAACATTTCAGTGCCGATGGAAATTACGAAGTGTCGTTTATGTGTAATGTGGTTATAAATCATAAAGGAGACATGCTGTGGGTACCACCAGCTATTTACAAAAGCAGTTGCATTATTGGTGAGACTTTTTACTTTTCAAAAAATCCTAGTTCAGAACAAATATTAAATACAGTGCCGGTCAATAAGACACAAAAAACATAGAGTACCGTTGATTTCCGTATATTTTGAGCATTTACAGGTCGATTTTCACTTCGGAATGACCTTTTCGGAATGTCAAAAATTCCGATTTTGAAACTTCGGAATGTCGGAATTTTCGAAAAATTGAAAAGTTCAAATTTTAAAGTAGAAATTCCAGTTTCGCATCACAAAAACGCCAAAAATAGGTGAAAAATTGTCAAAAAGGTTTTGAAAACGCAAAAAATTGGAAGTAAGAAATTTCGGAGTTTCGAATTCCGTTCCGAACATCCCTGTTTAGAAGTCTGGAGCTCGGCTGTCAAGTTTTCGATCACTAAAAATTATAATTTGCTGGAAAAAGCGTTGCTGTGTATCTTACTGAGCAATACTGTATCTTAGGTTTTCATTGAGAAATTAATTTCCAGATGTGGAGTTTTTCCCATTCGATGAACAAGTTTGCACTCTGGTATTCGGAAGTTGGACGGTAACTTATTCTGCAGTGTATCCAAAAGGCTAAAGCAGTAATTTTTTCAGTATAACGAAAACGAAATCAAGCTGGAATTTGTTCAAGCAGAGTTAGTAGATGTATCTGAATACTCAGCCAGTTCTATCTGGGATGTAATAGACGTCCCTGCTTCGTTGGTCAATAAGAGATCTCGAATTGAATTTCAAGTCAGAATTCGAAGAAAAACGCTTTTCTATACAGTTGTACTTATTATCCCAACTGTTTTGATGGCTTTCTTGAGTATGGCTGTATTCTTTTTGCCAACAGATTCAGGTAAACCCTTTTTAAATTAAAAATATGTACACTAGATTTTTTCCAGGAGAAAAAATCACATTGACCATTTCTGTTCTTCTTTCGATTGTGGTTTTCTTACTTTTGGTCTCGAAGATTCTTCCTCCAACTTCTTCTACCATCCCTTTAATGGCTAAATATCTTCTTCTAACATTTGTACTCAACGTCATCACTATTTTGGTTACCGTGATTATAATCAACGTCTACTTCCGTGGACCTAGAACACATAGAATGCCTCATTGGGTCCGGGTCGTATTCTTACAGGTAAACTAAACTCAAATCCCAGTTCTCCGTTACATTTTCTTTTACAGTACCTCCCAAAACTAGTGTGCATGAAAAGACCAAAGTCAGCATCGGAAAGAAGCGCAGTCCGTTCTGGAATGGCTCAGCTGCCGGGAGTGGGTCAATTCACTTTGAGTCCCTCCGCCCATCATCCTCTGTGTCCATCAGCAGACGATCGAACGGCGACGATTCGGAACACTACACTCAATGAGACATCTGCATATTATCCATTGAGTACGGATGCTCTAAGGGCAATCGATGCAATTGAATATATAACAGAACATTTGAAAAGAGATGAACAACATAAATCAGTGAGTTTATAGAATACCGTAAACACTCAAACAGAGCGCCCCCAAATTTTGAGCGCATATATCTCGGCTCCTGTAAAAGGTATAGAAAAGTTGGTAACTGACCAAACATTTAAGATAAACAATTTATCAGTTAAAAACTTTTTCATATCTTTGATAGTAACCAAGACATATTCACTCAATGCTAAAAGTTAAAGGGCCCTTCTATTACAGGTTTTACGGTAGATTTCGCAAGATGCTATTTATTAATATTTTCAGTTCCGAGATGACTGGAAATACGTGGCAATGATCATTGACCGACTTCTTCTCTATGTCTTTTTTGGAATCACAGTTGGTGGTACTTGTGGAATTCTCTTCTCAGCACCACACGTTTTCCAAAGAATCGATCAGCAGGAAATGTTGGATCGACTCAAGGAAAAGTATGATACTGCTTCGAATATACCATGATTTACACATTTTTATATCAGAATTTAGTTATTTTTTTCTAGTCCCGTCTATTTTTGTATTTTTATGTCTTTCAAATTCTAAACTTTAAAAGCGGGTTCTTCAATGAACTGGTCTTTATCTCCTTTTTAGTTTGAATATTTTGTGAAAATTATTTTCCACCGGGGATGTTCGGAATTCCGGAAATTCCGATAAATCATTCTGGTTCATTTTTTTGGAATTACCGTAAAACCTGTATAAGAAGGGCCCCCTAACTTATAACTTTGAGCCAGTTTATCTTGATACCCACCAAAGATAAAAAATAGTTGTCAGCTGATGAAATGCTTGTTAGATTGTGATGAACAATTTATCAGTTGACAACTTTGTGACATTATCCACATGTACTGAGATCTATTGTTTCAAAATTTAGAGCTGGGGGCCTCTCTATTACAGGTTTTACGGTGTAGCTGTTTCGCCTACGGTATGTCGAAAGTAGTTTCCAGGTGGGTCTCGAGAGAATTTACTTTAAGTATTTTTTTGCTTTTTTGAAATCTGTGAGATTCTAAAATTCCGAAATTTTTAAAATCGGAATTTTCGACTTATCGAAAAATTCCAAAAAGGCCATTCCGAACATCCCTGTTTCTCACATTGCTGTCAAATGTTCTTTATAAAAAATAACCAAAATAATATTGAAACACTAACCACCTCGATAGATGTTTCATTTCAAAATAAAACACTCAAATAGAGAACAAGTTTCGAAAAAAAAGTAGAAACTACATATTTCGTTTATTTCCACCCAAAAGTCCCCACTTTTTTTTCAAAAAACTCTCTCGTTCGGTAGTTGATTGATGGTTTGTGACCAACGCGAATAAAAAAAAGAAAAAAAGGAGAAGAACATGGGGATTTTGATAGCCATCGAAGGTCACTCTCAATGGCAAAACATTCTTGAAAATAGAAAGAAAATCACGAAAACCCCAACCAACATTTTGAGTGGCTTTCCTATTTTAATACTCTTTACCAAACGTCGTTTTCCATTCTAGGTACAACATGGAAAACGGACACACAAGAAAGGACTATTAAAGAGAAAGAAACTAGGAGAAAGAAGAGATGGAAATTGCCACGTCATCAAGATGATGTCAAATCACATCTTCGGGGAATCGAGGATAAACGAAATTGATTTGAAAAGTCCGATTCATTGATTTAGATAATTTGTTTTTTTCTCCGAAACTCTTGAGATTCGGAAAATGAACAGTTTGGAGAGAGAACAGTGGAAACAAATCACAAAATAGAGACAATTCTTAGACACCATAGAAGTGGAATTTGGTTCTGACGATTATGCGAGTTATGCAAGCAAACACACTCTGTATCCAGATAGTAAAACCTGTAATAGAAAAGCCCCCGACTTTTAACTTTAAGCCAGCTTTTCTCGGTTCCGGTAAAAGATATCAAAAAGTTCTCAGCTAATAAAATGTTTATCATAATTTCAAAAATGTTTTGCAAGTTGACATACTTTTGATACCTTGCACAGGAGTTAAGATAATTGAGCTCAAACTTGACAAGGGGCCCTTCTATAACAGGATTCACGGTATTAATATTCTTGTATCAAAAAAACAAACAATATTTTTTCTACTCGAATTCTATGAAACTTTCTCGACAGCGAATGTTTTCAACATTGCTCGTTTCATGTTTTTTTGCACTCCCCCAAATCTAGAGCAATCGGTAAACATTTTTTCAAACCGTTATGTTTAACGTCTCCTGCTTGACGTCATCTGAGAATCTCCGAATCACAAAAAACTATTAAGTCAATATCAATACACAGTAAACAAACCTTGACTAAAAGAAAATCAAAGTAATCAAAGTAAACACAGGTCACATCATTGAATTTTCACTTCCTTCAATTGGATGAAACTGATTGGGGCATGATCTGAAAACATAAAATGTAGAAGATTTAGATGTATGTGTGACGGTTTAGGATTTGTTTTGTATCCCCCAGATCTATTCATTACGTCACTCTAGTTTGAAACTTCAATACCACTCATCTGTTCAAGTGTTATGTTTTTTTGTATCCATTAAAAAATCGTCAAATTCCCTAAAAAGGTTCGACGTCATCGAGATGGAAAGTTCGTCGAGGAACGATGAAATGAAGTGTAGTCGTCTCATTTTTTCGTACTTCATAGATGACCCTCAAAGGAGATATGGACATTGATCACTGAAAAAAATGATAGAGAAAGGTACAAAGAACAACTGGGAAAATTTAGGATTTTGGAAAAGAAAAGTGGATTTAGAAACTGCAAGAATAAAAGTCGTGAGAGTCTTAAAAAACTGTTTGCATCCAAGAAATTTTTTAAAATTTGGTGCGGTCACACAGCCAAAAATGCTGGAGTTTTCTAGGATTGAAGGCGCATGGAATTGGCAAGTTGCTGATTTTGCTTCGCTCTGAATAAGAAAAAACCAGCGAATTGCTGGTATGCCCTTTGAATAAACGAATAAAAATACCGATTGGAAAATAATAACTGACATGAAACAGAATTGGCCCATGGGAATCTTCCTACTTACAGACGAATCGAAACCAAAATTGAAACCCCTTTGTTCTAGACAAAACGCCATTAAAACAGATTCTTGATATTTTCCAAAACCAAGGGTCATTTCCAATTTGAAACTGTCTATCTGTCCTTGAAACTGTCGAATTCTGACCTATTGTTCGATAGGTTTTTTTCCTTCCAACCTTCTTCCTTTTTTATTTCTTTCCCCTTTCTTCAAATCTCGTTGCCCTTCTGTGGTCATAACAAGTTTAAACAACATTTTCAGACGAATAGGTTTAGATGTTGAAGGAAAAAGAAGAAGAAGACGTCGTGATTCCGTAAAGAGAGAACATCTTTTTTAGTAATTTTAGAGAGAATCAGAGAAATTGTACACACGGAGATACTGGTTAGAAGATGAAAAATGGGCGGAGTCAGGGACAAGGAGGAGCAGAGAAGATGGCGAGTATAAATGTTTTGGTTTTCTAAGAGATTGCATGTTCTCTCGTTTCCTACATTTCAATAGTTTAGGTGTTAAGATCTAAACATCATTTGCATTATTTTTTTATGATAGATTAAAAAGTATATTCAATTAGTGTTTTGTTCAGAATGCATACTTCGTTACTCATATTTCTATCTCTGGTCCCTCTTGCCACGTCCCAAATGATCCGCCAGTGCGGATGTGGAGAGATTCAAGGATGCTTGGGAACAGCCACTGGAGGATTCATGAAGTGCGCTGATCAGTGTCAAAACCACGTAGCAGCCATGGGAGCCAACTATCCAGCATTGAGACAATGTATGTTGGCGAAGGAGCCAGCCATCACCAGAGCTGCCAACTGCCAGAAATCGAACCTCCAGAATGCGTAAGTAACCTAAAAAGCATAGTAACAATAGTCAACTATTTCCAAATTTTTTTCAGATGCTCTCGATCAGGAGGTGGTATGGTTCGCAAACGTTACCCAGAGACACTCAAACTTGCTGCATTCACTGAAGTTAACTCGATCCTGCAGAGATCTGGTAAGTTTTACAGTCTAGAATCCCTATGATTTCAATTATTTTTCTAGGAATCCAAGCCGAAGCAAAGGCTTTCCTCTCAGTCGGAAAGAAGTTTGCCACTTGTGTTATGAAGTGTATGGATCGTGGATCAACTGGACACTGCTATAAGAAACTCGGATGCGGACTCGACCTCCCACCAGATAGCGTTCTTGTCCAATCCACCAAACAATGTGCCATCAACTCCGGATTCGACACTGCTGGAGTCCGTCAATTGTGTAACTGTGTGGCTGGAACTGGAGTCCGCAATCTCGCTCCATTGTGCAATCGCATCACGATCTCTTAATTCTTTTTACAACCTCTTCTTGGAATAATTGTACATTATGGTACCATGATAAGATTTCAAACCTTTGCACATAATCATCTTCTAATAAAATGTTGAAATATTATGTTTTTTCCAGGAAGCAATACGTATCCGAAATTTTTCTGATTTTATGTATTGCAATACATTTGGCTCATTTTCTTATTTAATGTATTTTTTTTATTTTTTCTGATTTCAGTAAAATCAGAAAAATTTTGGATGGCCCAAAGAGAACCGAATATCATATTAACGGGAATAAGAAATTCAGACAGTACTTCTAGCTGTACGCTCACTCCAGCTAGGGTTTTGAGCGGCAATCATTTCCTCAGTGGAGCGCAGTACTAAATTTTAAAAAATTGGAGCTGCGCAACAAAATTATTGCAGCTCAAAAAGATGAGTAAGCTGTAGATTGATTTCTGAAATCAGAGAATAGCGTTCAAATGTGATCAACAATCTTATAGTACAAAAGCAATTCAAAAATTTCTTATTAGAAGAAATAAACGACGATTGAAAAAAAGTTATTCAACAAAATAAATTAAACAGAAAAAATCCCGTAGAAATGAAGTTTTGGCAAAGAACATGTAGAATCTCAGAAGAACGAACCCTGAAAAACGAGAATAAATTAGTTGAGGAATTGTTTAGAATCTTACCAAACTACTGTCATCACTCATCGATGCTTCTTCTCTTGATCTCATTATTTTCGGTGATCCATTCGCTTCAAAAAATACATTATTCGAAGAGTTCAAAGGTGGCAATGAAGAAATATTTGATGATCCCAGATGTCTCATTCCAGAAGACGCCTCGATTCCACTTGTGAATCCTACGTGTTTATAAGAAGAATCCACATGGAAAGAAGGCGTCGATGACGATGGAAGAGGTGGAAGTTGATCCATTTCTTTTGGATTCGTAATTATTCGTAAATTGGGTCGAGGGATTGTTGGAGCTGGAGGAGCATTACCACGAACACAACAGATGATCTTGTCTCCGATTGGTAATAATTTGGAGAGTGTTGATAATCATCTGATCGAGGTGATCGAGATGTTGGCTCATTCCAATGGGACAGCGCCACGTGTTGATTATCATTTGTGTCGGTTTTTCGAACCCAAGCGATGATTCTAAATAAGGTTATCAAATGATATAATCAGAGTGACTGGAAATTGTAAAATAAATTAGACATTCAAAAAAACTTACTGTTTTCTGAAGCAAAACAGAACCACCAGAACTATAATAAGCAAAACTCCGAAAACTATTGGCAATACTATTTTGATTGCGTTCGAATTCTGATGAGCTGGTTTCTGAAACAAAAACTCATTATTCAGAATCAAAAACAAAACATACCACTTCTGGCACACAATTCCTAATGATCAATGAATTGTTCCCGCTAGATTGTAGCTGACAGTTACATCCTTCGGTTGGGATATCAGCTGAACACGTCGATTGACATGTTACAGGAACGTCGATGGCATCTTCTGAGAGATCAGTACATGGTATACAGTGGTCACTATTCGTTTGGTTCTGAAATTTTGTTTTTGAAGTTCAGAATTTTTATTTTTGAAGTTCAGAATTTCATCCGATACCTGGAATGTTCCCTGTTCACAAGTGATGCACATTTGACTATAAGTTGTGTTCGGTCCAGCTGTTATATTTCCGTTTCTCTGAAAAGAGGAATGTTATTCTGCATTGAAAACAATGGAATCCAACCCGTGTGTTAGCATCAATGCAGTTAAGAACGTTGCAGTCATTTATGGATTTCGAACCTTTTGAAGAAGTGATCAATCCACGTGGGCACTGAATACATGCACCTCGAGAACCCTGAATTCGGAATACTATTTTGAAATTTAATTGAAATTCGTTTTGACTGTTACCTCTTTATAGAATCCAACATCACAAACATGACAATATGGCTCTATTTTGTCTGCACTTCTGATCATTTCCTGACCAGGATCGCAAACTTTTGTGCAGTCATCGAAGGTTTTAGATTCATCTGAAGACTTTAAAAAATAGGAGAATGGGGATAATAAATCACCTCCATAAGTTGAAATATCGAAACCACAACATATGCATCTCTGAAGTCCTTCAGTTGGTCCGAACGTTCCGACAGGGCATCGAAGGCAGACGCCATTCGATTCGTATTGTCCAATTGGGCAGATTTCTAGAAAATACATAATTTTCGATTTTCAAAAGTTCAAAATTAATACTATAACACTGCGATTCGTCAAAAGCTCCTGTCACTTCTCCAGTTGTCGTGCCATCCGGACATTGAGTGCATGATAGCTGGTCAGGATTCGATGAGGATCGATAAGTATTTGCTGGACATTCCATACACTGATTCTGTGTGACATTGGCAAATGTTCCTTCAGCACAACTCACTTTAAATATTTTTTTTGTATGATTTTAGTCTGATTCCAAAATATACTAACCACAAGTAGTGATAGTCCCAGTTGTATCGTGGATCGGGTAGGATGGATCACAGTCGACAGTGGAATCCTGTCGAACTAATGTAAAGTTTGTTTGAAGTTGAGACAACACTGTTGTACTGATTGTCTCCGTCGCATTTCTGAGAGATTTTCAGCTTCGAAAGTGTGACCCAATATATTATTCTGGTCTAATTTCATTTTTCGGTTCGATAGCGAAATCCTTAAAGGATCATGTATTTTTCGTGACTATTTTCTAGCAATTATTTTCTCGATTTGCTGGCAAATTTTATAGATATGAAACACCGTGCAACTCGCAAAAAATCGCATTAAAAAAGAAAATTATTGAAACATCGAAAAAATAGGCCAGAAAACTACTACGAAATGCTTCGCCTTTGGATTTAAGCTCCGTCCGCTCTCAAAATTTTGCAACGCGCATTGAAACCAGAGTAACACTTACTTTGTTGAAAAGGTATACTGTAGTGCATAACTTCCGCTTTCCACATCTGCCATGCTACCAATTGAAGTTTTGTTGCATGGAGGACGAATAGAAATATGACACGAAGCAATTTTATCACAATTGACAGAAGTCCAAATGATGTCATAAAGTTTTCGATAAACGTGTTCACAGGTACCATCCCCCACAACTGTCCCATTAATTGCTTGCTCGGCTGGCACTGTTTTTCCACATGCCGGAAGATAATATTTTCTTTGTGTATCATCCAACCATCCACCGTATTGAAAATCACCCTAAAAAGAATATTTCAAAAAGAAAACAATACGAAAACAACAAACCATAATATCACAAACATAGAACTTTGGTCGATTTTCAACTGGATATAGTTTATCATTACACTCCACAAAAGCGACTTTCGATGTGAAAGGTGCCATTCTCGTAGTTCCAAAACGAATCGTTCCTCCTTTAACGAAGATTTGACTTTCAGAAGGACACGCCTTCTGAACTACGACAACATCGAAAGTGCATTCTGCAGAATTTCCAGCAGCGTCAAAAGCAATGTATCTGACTGCAGTTATTCCACTAGACATTTGAAAATTTTAAATTTATGGTGGATTACGGCAGACTTACATTCCAAATTGCTGACCGTTATGATAGTTAACTTCGACTCGAACGACTCCAATGTTATCGAAAAATGAGATTTCGTCATCTGACCATTTGACTTTGATGAAATCTTCCGAAGTAGTTACATATTTGTTCAGAGGACATCTCAACACGGTCGGCGAGATTCTATCCTTGGCTGAAAATATTCTTCAATTCGGTATATTTAATCAATAATTTTTACTCACCACAAGATCCAGTTGAATTATAATTGTTGGAGTTTGCCTGCCTTCCAAACATACATTTCACACTGCTACAAATTCCTGAAATCTGAATATCGTATGAAGATATTTTGATAAATTACAGTACCAGATGGGTCAATGAATACTCCAGGGTTTGAAGAAGAGACGCGAGTAAAACCCCCATTCCAACTGATCAATGTGTTGCTTGCTATTTCAGAGCTGGTTTCGTTTATTGTCTGAAATTGGTTGATTTGTTTTATTCTTGAAAAATTACAACATACAGTATAGCAATCATAAGCCAATTGTCCGATTTGCGTTTCATTCAATCGTATGATGTATAGCTGAGTCATTGAAATCATTCCAACAAATCGGTTATAAGTTTTGTTGGTTAGATCAGGTGGAGCTAACTGCAGATATCCGCTTGGTCCTGGCTGAAATTTTGAAGACATTTTTGAGAAAAGAAGTTATTTTAGTTGTATTACATTAAATATTGGAGCTAGTTGCGGAAGTAGCTGCACACCGTCCAGGTAGATTGTGTAACTCGGACTTGTCAGATTCTCAGGACTCACGATGCAGAACTAAAAGTATACATAAGTTCAGGCAACATCGAAAACAACCTACATGATGCCAAGTGTTTGCAGAAATCGTAGTAGGTCTGTAATTGGTTCTTTTGGAAGGTTCATCTCGAGTACACGTGTCATCTGGGTCGCAGATGAAGAATCCTTTGTTATCGAACACAATCTTTTGGGATTTTCCGTATCCTCTAGCAATTAACCAGGGGAGAAGAGTTGGAATAGAACCATCTTGTGCTCCATTTGATTCGATGGCTGGGTGATTGTATTGGACAAAAGAGCATATCGTGAATTGAGCAATTGAAACGTTGAAAAATGGTTTGGAGACAATATCAGGAGCATAACCCAACCCATTGAATACCAAATTGAAGTTGAAGTTGGCTTCTAGAATTTTCTAAAAATTAAAAATCTGAAAAATACAAAGGCACTCACTAATATCGCATCTTCTTCCGGTGTAATCCGTCCCATCACAATTGCAAGATGCTCCATTTTCAGTCACCGTACAGTTTCCATTATGGAGACAATAAGGAGACGTGGAGCCGTTCGGCATTGTGATGATGCATGGTTGCTTAAATTGAGGTATCATTCAAAAGAACTAAAATGAAATGAACCCCCAGATCCTGACATCTATCCCCTGTACTACCAGGAATGCATGCACATGTGCCGTTAGATTCGAGACATGTTCCACCGTTAAAACAAGTTATATCACGGCAACTGTGCTAAAAAATAGATGCAATCAGTAAAAATTAGGTATTTGGAGTTCAATGTACAATTTGGTTTTCACATCTGTCACCAGTGAAGTTCGGACGGCATTCACAGATTCCTGATTGTGGAACACATGATCCATTGTTTTCACATATTATTGAGTTAGTTTGGCATTTATCCTGAAGCATAAAGTCAGTCAAAACTTTGACTTTTTGATAATATTACCGTGTTAGTTTCACAATAAGTTCCACTGAAAAATTCAGGACAATCACATTCAGAAGTCGTAGAATTGCACGTGCCTGAATTTTGACACAAAAGAACGTTCGCCTTACACACATCCTGTTAAAATATATGAATTACAAGTAGTCTTTTCGGATTCCGTTGCTATATTATTAGCTAAAAAATCGATTCCTTACATCTACTTGATCACATAATGGACTTGAGAATCCATCATAGCATTCACAGAAAATCGTTCCATTAGATTCATGGCATCCATAAGAATGAGAACACTGATCTGAACACTGAAAACATGCATTTGTTAGTTTTGTTAGAATTCGAAGGAGTGAAAGCATGCGCATTATCATTCACGATCTCACTGCTGTGGTATACGTACTTTTGTGAGAAAGGGCGTGTCAGCTGGAAGTTCATTCTTGGCTTTGCCACGCCCCTCCTCATTAGAGCGCATCCGCATACTCCAGCAGTTTGAAACTTATGATCTCTTACTCTTTGCTCGCAATAAGTTCCAAAAAACTGATCAGTACAGTTACAGACGGCGCTTCCCGGAGAAACTATTGAACATGTTCCTCCATTTTCACATGTAATCAATTGTGAGCAATCTGGATTCTCTTTTATTTCGCAATTTGTTCCAGAAAAACCTGAATCGTTTTTCATTATCAATTGAATTTCAAGAAAAAAAACTCACCTGTTGGACATGTGCAGTTATACGATTCAATTAAGTCTCTCTGAACGTCAATGTAATTAAAAGTCTCGCATTTTCCTCCGTTAAAACATGGATGGAAATTACAGTCGTTTACAGTATCAAGACAATGAGTACCACTAAAACTTCAACTTTAATGTAATTTCTGATTAGCCTGCTAACCTGAATCCAAGATCACATTGACACCGAACATTCAATGTGAAATTGTTGAAACAGTGTTTAGAATTCTGACAAACTGAACAGTCGTCCACTTTTGGTTGAATTTCACAGTAAGTTCCTTAATTAGGTAGATGATAGTCTCTTTTTAGTTAATTTTTAAATTAATTTTTAATTCTCACAAACCTAGCCATCCGGTACTGCTACAATCACAGTTTTGCTCTCCACTTGTTTGATTGAAAATGCATTTTCCTCCCTGCTGACATGGATTGTTGAGCTGGCACATATCCCAGAGAATCTGAGAATCAAATATGAGCAAGGAAAATTATTTGGGACAAATACTGACTGTACAATTCCCATAGAAATCTGGAATGTATCCGTCAAAGCAGTTACAGTACATATTGCCGTTTTCATTGTGACATACTCCGTTTGCGCAGTCCTTTTCGCCGTAGCAGCTGAAAAAAAATATTCGAAATCCGATCTGTACTTTTTCCCTTACGTATCAAGATCTTTTGCTATTTCACAGTGATCGCCTTCAAACATTGACGTGCAATTACATATTCTTCTGTCCAAATCGCAAGTCCCTCCATTTTGACATAAATACTGATGATTGTTGGTTTCATTAAAACAGAATTTGCTGACTCCACAAGAACGACCGTATGTTCCTGGAATATTTCATCGTTTTGAAAATCGTGAAATCTGTGTATCTGAAGGTTCTCTTTATAAGAAGAGTCCCTTCAAGAAAAGTACAGAGCAAATTGAGGGTACAGAATCCTCAATTCGGGGAAACAAAATACCGAAAAAAAACCAATTGTAGTTACCCCGAACTGTGGAGTTTGCACCTCTAAATCACTGTGTACCCCCTTGTACCCCCGAAATGTAGTACCCTCCGAGTCATGTGCCCAGTTTTAAAGAAATTCGTGAAAAAAATTGTGAAATTGAAAGAACTTCAAGGGTTTTGAAAGAATGCATCAATATTTTAACGAGATTATCGGAAGATAAATGATGGTCGAAGAGCCCCCAGAAGGGACAATATAAGACTGGTCCTTCTGATATAGGTTTCACGATGTTTTGAATTGTTTTCTCACCTGGACCACAAATGCAAAGGGCACCACCGTCGAATGGGGGAGGTGTATATTCACAATTGCCGGCAACGCATACATTACATCCACTTTGTTCATGCGGCTGAGGGGTCGTTGTTGGCTCTACAAGACAACGGACACCGGGAATCGCATATTCAGTGTCCACACTGTCACAGATGTTGGTTGCAATTGCGTTCTGTAATTCAATCATGAATTACTAAAAGTGATGCGAACTCACCTCTGAACCGCGTATCACCATATAAATGAAACTGTTATTTGAAGCAGAGCCTTGGTATTGACAAAAATCACCGTAGAAGGCTGAAATGCGGAAATTCTAGAACTTCTTTAGTATAATTCTTCTATTACAAAAAAATCGGAGCTGTAAAAGAAAAACACTGGTGGCTATGGCCGAAGGTCCCACAACGAACAATACAGTAATCTAAAAATATATTGTTTCCAGGATATTTTCTCGTTTTGATGATTTTTGTTGCTTTTTCTATTTTTTTTCCCAAACAAGACTTAAAATTAAAATTTTTGACATTAAAAAAATTGGCTGAAAATCAGTTAAAAAGAGAAAATGAATCCAAAAAAAAATATTTTTAGGTTACTGTAGTTGTCGTTGGGAGACCTTCGTCAACGGTGACCGGCATTTCTCTTTCACGGCTTCGATTTTGTCGTACCATTTGTCACTTACAGTATCCTGATACATTTGCGCATTTGATCTCATCATTATCGAGTCCTGTGTCACAATCATATCCACTATTTCGAGTTTGACTGGTCAATTCACAGTGGTTCGGTCGACAGTAAGGATCTCCGTTTGGTTGAATATCTCTTATGAAGTCTAAAATTAAAATGTAAATGTCTGTTCAAAATTGGCAAACTCACAAGCATTGCAAATACAATCAAATCCTCCTCCAGTATTCACACACTCTCCATTTTGGCATACATTCAACGAGCATTTATTTACCTGATCGAACTGGGCTATTGGAGCAGGCGTAACACCTACATACTTGACTATACAGAAATTTAATAACTAATTTCTTACAAATTGGTTTTGTCTCACAGAGACATGGGGTTTTTTGAATCACCCATCCCCTACGACTGTCACAATATCCATTTACCGCAGGTAGTCTGAAACTCAAATTTCTTTGAGATAATTGTGATCAAGGTGCAAGTATAGGGCAGTCTTCTAATCACAGTGCTTACGGAAGTTTTTTATATCTTACCTTTGATTGTTGGTGCATGTTGCTGAGAGATGTCTTCTCATGGAAAACGGTTTGGATGATTTTAAATGTAATCCATCATAATCCACTTCATCACATACGCTTTCTCGAATTGTCACTCCACATATTTTGACATATCCATTGGCAGTAATTGACACAGCTAAGTTGGGTTTCAAATTTTTCAATTTCACAACAAAACTTCCTGATGACGTGGTGTTCATCACAGGTCGAAAGTCGGAAATTGAAGGAATGAAGCCGTCAGATGAAGATGTGACGCCTACTTGAACGCTTGAATTACATTGAGAAACATCAATTAAAAGTTCAATTTGGTCAGCAGTAAGTTGAATTGGAACAGAAGTGACTAAGAAAGAGACAGGGAATGTCCATTGATGAATAATGCAACCGGTCGGAGTCCATATCCACTGAAAATAGTTTTCTTTTCAAATCCAACTCAATTTTTAACAACTAACATCTCCAGAGTGAGTCCATAGCTCCTGTTGATCCAAAATGCTTCTCTCTTCGAATTTCATACTTCCTTCAATCACAACATCATCATATGCTATAAAAGAGCCTTCTGATCCAGTGGGTTGCCACGTGGACTCTGTAGATGGGTCTCGAGACGACTGCGTGGTTCCAGATGAGGACAGGAATGGGAAAAATGTGAAAGCAGTTGGAGTTAATGTTGTTGCAGCTGGCGCTGTATTAGAAGAAGTATATGAAGATGTTGTAGACGTTGAGATACATTTTGGGATTTCCGGAGCCCATTCTGAAAATAAATTGCGTTGTTCTTTAGAATTCAATTTCAACTGACCATAATTTGTTCCTCGAAGGATACATGTCACCGCCCCATTACCCTCTGGCATTCTGTACCCATCTGCACATGCCAAATTTACCACTGTCGTTATCTCGAAACCACGTCCTCCCAATGGACGATCGATTCTTTGTATGATAAGAGGCCAGGTGATGAATTGAGTTATATTCGAACAGCTTTGGTCTGAAATAATCAATTTCCAGAATATGTTTATAGATGATTCATAATTCTTACAAATGCATGCGGGTAAAATTTCCCAACTCGCTTGCGCATTGCAAAACACTTTTGGGCGTCCTGCAAAATGAAATTTATGAAAAAGCGTTCAGCAGGATTGCAATCGACCTATCATTGTCTGTGCTTTATTTAGACAAGAGACATCAAGTGTTTTGAAAATGTGAAACGAGAGTAAACCATCTGTTGGGTAGGAGAAATTCCTCTCTATCAGATTGTATACTGGACAGGCCATTGTTGGATTGGGTTGAGTGATCCACATATCTTGAATACAAGATTGCTGGAATTGGTATACACACTTGTATCCATCGGAATTACAAATGTTTGTTGCGTATAAGTAATCCATTGCAGTGCCACTTCTGTAATCTTTTTGGTGTAAAATACAGATAATTTCGATTTAAAGAATAGAATGCTAGGATCCCGCAAAAACTGTACTTGTAATAAACAGAAGGATCCGGTGGATAAATCACTTTGATGTCATATTTATCCTCCCAATCATTTTTGACCACACAGGTAGTTTCTAAAAATGATTTTTATTTCGAACTGTTTCAGATGAGATAAACACAAACCAACACAACTGTATCCATCAATCAACCATTGACTGATTTTAGACCAATGAGAAACATCTTCTCCCGATGCATTATAAAGATGGTAATTGGTTGGGCAGTCACAAGTGAACCCACCTGCGGTGTTTTGACAATACCGGTGATCGTCACAAAAATCTGATTCTTCCTCACATTCATTTCTGTCTGAATTAAGAAATTGATTGAAGGATTATATAGAAAAAACCTGAACTCACCCTGGCATGTTCCATTGTAAAATTTATAACCATTGATACAGTCGCAACTGTAAAAGCCAGAATGTTGAACATAAGATCCGTATGGCATGCAAGGATCTTGGAAGCCTGAAAATATTTTATTTGTTTATTCAAAAGGACTTCAAAAAGTACCAGACTCGTCTTGACATCTGCATTCAAAACTACCGTATGGCTCAACATATCCTTCTAACGTTTTCCAAAGTCCATCCTCACATGTATAGTGTTTTATCACAGTGTTGCATAGCATGCAGTTCATATAAATCTGAAACGAAACGAGTTTGGATTTTTAGATTAGGCCAAACACTCACAGGCTCTCCAGAGCGGAAAACAAATCGCCCTGCTGGAAGAAACATGGCATCAGATGTCTGTGGAAGAATACAAGCATTCAGGATCCCTCCTTCTACATCGTCGTAACACTTCCATGAATTCAAAGATGTCGAACTATCTCCACAAACACAAAACGGCGGGAAGTTGTAGTTTGTGGCATGCAAGTACCGTCTGATGACTCCGTATGCGGTTTCATACGTATCCGGATCGAGATGTTTTTCGATTTCAACTGAAGTCTGAGATGGACAATTTATTGGAAGACAACGAACTGTCGGATGTTCTGATGGGTATGTATGCTTGTTGTCATCTTCCCATGTTCCGTTTTCTGTGCATTGCAGTATCGACGCACTGTCACTCAGAAGATATCCTTGATTGCACTTTATAAAAACAATCGTTCCAATCGGATACATCTCATCAGAAACATGCATAATATATCCGTATACCACAGATGGAAGTTTACATATTCCGTTGCTTTCTGAGTTTTTTGTTTTTTATTTAAAGAGGGGCCCAGTATCCAAGGGTACATCAGAAAAGGGTACATCGAGATCTTAGGGTACATTGGATCAGAGGGTACATCAGATCTTAGGGTACATCTGGGAGGTAGGGGTACATCTCATGGTGGTTCTAAGGGTACATCAGGGAAAGGATCCCAGAGTACATCGAAAAGTTCTTAGGGTAAATCAATCAAAAATACTGTAGTTGTCGACTGGAAGATAATTTGGTCTAAACTGCACCATTTTATTTATTTTTTTTTGTTTGTATTTGTTTGAAAATTACCATTTTTTCATAGTTTTATGGATTGATAGATTTTTTGAAGTTTGTTTTAAAAGAGCTTATTATACTGAAATTGGCAATAGGAAACAAGTCGAAAACTTGATATTTATCAGAACGAACTTTCAACCAAAACCACATTTCAAATGTGCCAGGACAGGAAGCATTGTAAATTTGAAAAAAAATCCAAATTCTTTGAGTCCTGTAAATTTTGAGTCCTGTAAATCGGCTGTGAGTCCTGTAAAAAAGGCAGTGAGTCCTGTAAAAAAAGGAGTCCCGTAAATCGACAAAGAGCCGTTGCATCCGCTGGCCTAGAAAATTCTGGAAACTCTTCCATGTGAATTTCGAACAATTTTTTGGGATACAAACACAAAAATCGCAGTAAAAGACACATTTTTGAGAAAAAAATCACATTTTTTACATGAAAAATTTTTTTGAACAACGACAGATAAAATACAGAGGCGAGCGATCGGCAACGTCATCGGAAACAACTGAAATCGATAACCTGGCCTAAAAATTAAATTTTTGAGACAAATATTAGATATTTTCCGACTGATTTCTGATTTCGGAAGACCAGATTAGGATTTTTTACCCAGTTTTGATGTTAGAATTCGGAATTAATGAATTTTCATTGATTTTCGTTTCGTTTCCACAGATTTTGACACCTGCAGAAAAATATGACAGCGAAAAACCATACTTGTAATCCAGGCCTTTGCCGGGCCCTGCCATAATTTCTATCAGAATCATTATTTTCGAACCAACTAAATCATATATATGATATGATAGAGCTCCACGAGTACTACAAAACGGTATCATTTGTAATACTGTATCTTATCAATGAAAAAAGTTACAGATCATAAAGTGGCTTTTCTCGCAGGGCCCGGCAGGCCCGGGCCGGGCCTGCTTTTTTTTGTTCCTTTTGCTCTGTAACTCTCATATCTGATTGAGTTGGTTCGAAAACATTGATTCTGAAAGAAGTTATGCCAGGGCCCGCGAAGGCCCGGCAAAGGCCCGGATTACAAGTATGCGAAAAACTAAAAGTAGATGACTTTCAGTCATAATTTTCAGAAGTTTCGACTAGCCAGTGCTCATTTTCATTCCTTGTCTGGAAAACCTTCTGAAAATTATTGCTTTCTCCGCCTCCGCACTCCTTTCTACTTTAGAAACCACCGAAGATATGTACGGGTTGTGGTGGCCAAAGCGAACCTTGGCAAAGTGGTCTAGTGGTGTGTTTGCGTGCACGGAAATCTACAGTCGCGGGTTCAAGTTCGACCAGACCCAAATGTTCTGTTTTTGTGTACTTGAAAACTAATTTCATTTCGTAGTCTTTTTAACGATTTTGTACCATTATGTTTCCGACAAATCCGAAGATTTTGAAAGAATTTGGATTTTTTTTCAAATTTACAATGCTTCCTGTCCTGGCACATTTGAAATGTGGTTTTGGTTGAAAGTTCGTTCTGATAAATATCAAGTTTTCGACTTGTTTCCTATTGCCAATTTCAGTATAATAAGCTCCTTTAAAACAAACTTCAAAAAATCTATCAATCCATAAAACTATGAAAAAATGGTAATTTTCAAACAAATACAAACAAAAAAAAATAAATAAAATGGTGCAGTTTAGACCAAATTATCTTCCAGTCGACAACTACAGTATTTTTGATTGATGTACCCTAAGAACTTTTCGATGTACTCTGGGATCCTTTCCCTGATGTACCCTTAGAACCACCATGAGATGTACCCCTTGAACCTACCTCCCAGATGTACCCTAAGATCTGATGTACCCTCTGATCCAATGTACCCTAAGATCTCGATGTACCCTTTTCTGATGTACCCTTGGATACTGAGCCTCAAAGAGGGACTCCGACCAAAGTTTTTTTTTTGGAAATTTTTTAGAAAATTTGAGAACAAAAAAGTCTCGTTGACCTCAAAAACGGCTCAAATTTCCATAAAAATAATTTGGACGTGAACTAAGCGCGCTTGAATTTTCGACGGCGTTTTCGGGAATCTCGATTTTTTTCTGAATTTTTCCGAAGTACTATTATGAAAGTACGTAACATTGGGAAAATTTTAATACAAAAATTTCGAACAAAAATGTTAACCAAATTTCGATCAAATTTTGGTCCCCCTTGAACACATAAAACTGTATCTTACGTATTTGATTGGTAGTCGTTTCTACGAATGATGTCGCTGATTCCAATTCTGAATTGTTCTCATCGAAATACCTTCCAGAATCTTCTATGCGAGTTTCTTGGAAACTGTAGATAGAGTGAAATTCAAATGGTTCAGCAGATTGATGGATGACTACAGTAGTCGGTCCGAATCCAGAAAATGTACTTGAATTCGTGAGATACGCAGACTGGTTTTTAGATACAATCTTAAAATTTATGAGTTGAAACACATTATTTCCAGACAACCCACTCACCTGAACATTATCTTCACTGCAGCTTTTTGCAAACTTCTTCACATCCCACGTAGATCTAACTGATTCTGATCCTTCAAAATCTTCTGATGACGTCATTATCATATTAACAGTGAGAGTTCTAAACTGTCCACTCATACAAATTTCACTTGATCTTGGTATCCACTCAATTTCCAAATTAGTATCAACAAGAAAAACGTCTTCTTTTTCTTCGTTTCCAGCTTTTATTTCAAGAAATTGAATATCCAGTTTTGTGTTACTATCTGGCCATGATGATTTGACATCGATATTCAAAGAATTCGACGGCACAATTAATAACTTTTTGGATTTTCTTGGTGCCAGAGATATGGTCATATTGTTGAATTGTATTGTGGCAACATCTGGAGCATTGCCTTCACATTTTCGTAACAAAAGTGCCACGTATGAAGAGGGAATCTGGGTTGAGAAATGGTAGTTGCAAGACATCGGAATGAGTTCAGAATTGAAAAATAGTTGATTTCGTTCAGTCAGTTTACATAGGGAATTGTCTGAAATTCGGGAATATTTTTGAGATCTAAGCGGAAAATTCACCTGCATCTTGGTAATGAACTTGGAATTCGATTTTTCTGGTATCCGTATTAGAAGCAGTCAAAAGGAAAGACGAAGATGTCAGAGTGATAGATGACGTTGCGTTTCTAGAATTCAGAAATATTCTGCCGTTTTGATCCTTTCCTTCTATTGCAATAGTAGTCGATGTTACTGGGGACATCCATTTTATCTGAAATTTAAAAAATATATATTTTGCAGTTTGTATGTTGAAATTTAGTGATTCAATATTTTAAAATGCTGCATTCAATTTTTTTTGTAGTAACATCTTCAATGTTTTTCAAGAGCTCAGGGTATACACCTTACTTTTTAGAAAACTCTGTATAATTAGAAATCCGTTAAACGCAATCTCAAAATAGGACTGGCGTTCTGCTGGCTCAGTGTGCACAGTACTGCTATGTCTCCATATATGTGGGTATACCCAATCTTGTATCCGTATGTCATTTCATAGCAATCATGCTTATTTTGAGAACCAATGAAAATGTTTTCCATTTTTCAAGTCTTTAAAAGTCTTACCCAAATAATGAAATGATGATCATTGGGAGACAAAACAGTCCATTTATGCGTACATTCTCCTTTTCCGTATCTCAGCGTTGTTGGAGATAAAACTCCCCCGCTCGATACAATCATTGGCCATTCATAAATCGGATTCACTCGCAAAATACTTGATAAAATCGAATTTGGAGTTGACGAAGAAATAGGAAGAACTTCATCCACGAATTCATCAGATCCATCAAGACAATCCTTGAATCCGTCGTGTTGAAATGAGGAAGGTATGCATTTTGAATTGTCAGCACATCGAAATGTTCCCGGAAGACAAGCATAGTTCTGACACAGAATTGGTAGTTGATATGAGCATGGAAGAGCTCTCCATCCAAAATTTGAAGAGTTTCTGAGATCTAATGCAATGCAACTACCCGCAAGTTGTCTTGATGTGAGATCCTAAAATATTATTTTTTGGAAGAAAAACCAAAAAAGAATATACCTCTGGAGGTTGCCCTTCAGCCCACAACGGATTGTACATTGATGTGAAATCGGCCACATTCATGGTATCATCAGTGGCATCTGCTGATTCAACTACAATCACTTCATCGTTTTTCACAATTAATCCTGTCCAGTACAATTTCATTAGATCTCGACTTTTTTCTTTCATGAAAAGTTCCAAAAGTTGTAAAGCTATCAACCAATTCGTTTCTCGATAACCGATACTGTGGTTCACACTGAAAAAAAACACTTTTTTGAACGAATTTTTCAATTTTCTCAAATTGCTTACGCTCCACACATTTGAGCTGCTGTCGAGTAGTTTCGTTCGAATTGGGTTAGTGGAAAAATACACGTGGCGGTGAGATGGTACCATCCTTAATACTTCATCATAAGCCGTTTTTGAATTGTTCCATCTACTAACCTGGTGCTTGTTGAAAGCAGTCACTATACATTTCCGTGTCATAATATTGAGGGTTTGTACAGTAACCCAGGATAATTAAAAATGATGAGATTTGTAAAAACCATCTCAAAATCGTCATAATATTGTCATTGGGGAAGCGAATCTACACCTAAATTAATGGAAATTTGTGAAAATAGACAACAAAATGAAGAGAAACGAGGGAAAGAACAGGTGCTTATCATCATCATCACTTATCATGTTTCACTGCATTTCTTCGTCTCTCTTAGGTACAGTAATCTCTCACTTGGGGCTCGCGGAGCAAGACGAAAAGAGCACTCGAAATGGACATGACTCAAAGATATACTTTTGGAGGGAGGGAGGACACAGTTTGAAGGGAGTGGCACTTCTTGACTGATAACAAGTAATTACTTTATCTTCAGTCTATTGAAATCTAAATTAACTTCGAAAGAAACGAAACAAATTTATAGTAAAATCTGTATTATAAGGGTCCCTCTAATAATAGAAGGGTTCCTCTAATAGAAGGACCCTCCGCGATAGGCTAAAAAGGGCCCATAAAAACTCGTCGTTGGAGGTGAAACAGTTCCGTACGTGTTCAGTGTAAAATATTACAGGAACTCCTAAATTTCACTGAAACATTGTCCCAAGAGGTTATAGCTGCCTAAGGAGGAATCAGTGCGGAATGAGGGACCCAAAGCTTTGAGAGACCTAAAATTTTTATACGAGTGCTCAAGTTATCGTGCTGTGAGGGTCAGATTTTGATTCATTTTTTTTCTCCAATTGCTTATTTCTATTTTTCAATTTCTATTCTTCGACTTCATTTTTTCACTTCTAATTTTCTTTTCAAATTATCTATATTTTTCATTCACGTAACGCAAGAAATTAACCAATCAAGGTCCTATCGTTCTGCTGAAAAAAATCCACATACTGAACGAAAAAACTAGTTCTTTCTTAAACCACACTCTTTGAAATTTATTGTTGGATAATTTTCACAACACTTCTCTTTGGTAAGAAGCTCTTTGCATACGCTTAACTTTTTTGGTTCATTTTCTTTTTTTCTTTCGATGGTCGATTGCGAAAAGAGTACTAGAATGGCTAGGTAGAATCATTTCCACTGAACGTCCCCCTCTTGCAAAAGATTCAATCAAAGATGAAAAGAAATGAACAAATATCAATAAAAAGCGTACGCAAGGCTTCTTACAAGGGAAAAGGAACTTTGAAAAATATCCAACAATGGTTCTAGGAGACCAGGGCGTGTGGACCCTTTCATGTACTGAGCCTCTACGTGGCGAAAGGGATCAACAGACGAAAGTCTGGCTAATCAGTAAACTATTGCTACTTTTTTCAAAATTTTTGATTTAAAAACGTATTTTTTCTGTTGATTTTTTATTTTTTCTGTTGATTTTTACAAATTTCAGAAACCTGAAGCTCATTTTTTCACTTTTTTTATTTCGACCCAATTTTTTCGCTTCCAATGTTTTGTCCTCATTTTTTCGTTTCCAATTTTTTGGTCCATTTTTTTCACTTCCAATATTTTGTCCTCATTTTTTCTAAAATTATCATTCTTATAATAAATAAATGAAGTTGCGGCTCTTTCTTTATGTATCTCTGTTTGTCCGCAAATTTTGGAAAGCTTGAAAATTAAATATAAATTGACGTGAGTTTCAAAAAAAAGTGAGGAGCGAAGCGACGAAAAATTGAAAAATAGGTCAAATCGCGCCGAAGGCGTACCAGCCAGTTGTTTGAAGCGCCGGAGGCACGACAAACACGCAGGTTTTTTTTGAGTTCCGGAAAAAAATCGTGTTTTTCATTTTCAAATTTTTGCGCATATTTTTTTCATTCCCAACTTTTCACTCTGTATTTTTCACTTATTTATTTTATCACTTTTAATTTTTCGACCCAATTTAATGCATATTTTTTCATTCTCAACTTTTCACTTCCTATTTTTCACCACTTAATTTTTCGACCCAATTTTTTCACTTCCAATTCTTTGTCCTCAATTTTTCATTTCCAAAAATTTTGGTCTCAATTTTTCATTCCCAAGTTTTCACTAAATATTTTTCACCTTTTAATTTTTCACTTCCAATTTTTTTCCTCAATTTTTCATTTCCAAATTTTTGGTCCAATTTTTTCATTCCCAAGTTTTCACTAAATATTTTTCACCTCTCACTTTTATTTTTTTTTCACTTTTAATTTTTCGACCGAATTTTTTCGCTTTCAAAGTATTCACCGAAATTAATTTTTCAGTACAGTATACCGATTTTAGGACGGAGCCTCGTAAATCGACACGAACGCTGCCCGCGAAAATTTTCAGGTGTCAGTTTTTTCATTTCGACAATACATTAGAAAAGTTTTTAAAAGTTGTATTTCTTTCCGATTTTCTTCTGGAACATTTACCACTATCACACCTTGTCTAACTAACTGACTAACTGGTTCTGTTCATTTTTTTTCACTTTTTGTGTTGATGTTAATATGTTAACTTTTCACTTCTTTTTTTTCTTCAATAAAAACGAACAATGACATTCAAATAAAAAGAACTTGTGACACTATACATAAAACATTTTCATGAGATAGTGAACTGAGAACTTTTTAGACTAGAGTGAATAGTTGTTTGTAGAGTTTATTCAAATCTGGAAGCTCTTTTTAACAATTCGAAATTCACTTCTCTGAAAGTTTGTTGATCTTTAAAAAAGGAACGCTAAAAGATGGCGATAAATTGTTTTGTGATGTTCAAAAAAGCAAGAGAAAATATTTGAGTTAAAAAACATCATTTTTATGAGAAATAGATTTGAGAAAGTTCTCACATTGAAAATTACTCCTGTCTAGCCCGGGCTTTTAGTTATTCTCTCCTGTTTTTTTAAAGAATTTCCGGTTATCATAGAGATTTGAAAATTTTCAAAATTTTATATCGAAAAAAAATGTTTTTTTCCGATCCACATAATAACCGTTCCACTTCCGAAATATGACCAATTTAGGTCAAAGGTGTCGAAAACTGTCACTGTCAACAGTTGTTCATCTTAGAACTACATGTTACCAATTTGAAATCCAACTGAACATTTTTTATTTTTTGAGAATTTCCCCCTTAAAAGGGGATTCCTTCAAAGGGGATTTTGACCGTAAAACTTTGTTTTTTTTTTGTATTAAAATGTTCCCAATATTAAGTATTTTCGTGATATTACTTTGCAAAAAACCGTTTTGTAAGAATAATTCAGTTTTTTCAAACAGTTCAGAAAAACGACTGGAAACAGCAAAACGTTCTGGAAAATTGCATGAAAAACCAGCATAATACCAAAAAATCACCTTTCACAGTTTAAAATCGGTAAATTTCAAATTCGATTTTCTCCAATCTCAGGAACATGAAAATGTTCGTGTTATACTTTTGGAATCTTGGGCCCAACCAAAGTGCAGGCAAATTTTGGAACTTTCCAAAACTTTTCCAAAACAAATCTTTTTGAGAAAACATTTTGAAAATACATAACTTTGGAAACTGCAATTCTAATTTTCAAATTTCTTCTCAAAAGTGTGCTTGTATTTTTCAAGATCTATTTTCAAGAAAGATTCATTATGTTTCAAACATTTATCAGAAGCAAGAAAGATATTCCAAAAATGAAAAAAAAAAGTTGTTCTTATATGGGATTTCCTTTCAAAACTTTAGGTCCACCATCATAATCATGTTGATCTAAAATCATATTCACCCTTTTCTAAACCAATTCAATCCCTTTCCTTTTTCTCTGCAGAGTGAAAAGATAAGATAAGCAAAAAAAGGCGACAATATATTTCTTTGCATTGTTCCATTTCCACTTGTATCATCTGTTCAACCACAGTCGACAAAAAGACAAAAAGTTCAAAAGATGTCACCTGATCCATTCATTTTTTCTTCTCATGAATTTCTCGTGACCTGATTAAATTTCCACTCCTTTTTTTCAATTTTGTTCATTTGATAAGGTACACTGCTAATTGATACCGAAGTGATAGTAGATTTCGATCAAATTCGATTAAAAATTAGCATTTTATTTTAGTTTAAAAACCGTACATAACAGAATATTTATAAAATATGAGTGAGATTCGAGGAAATGAGATCCCGTAATTCAAGAATTGAGATGTTTTGGGCAGAGTGGTTTCAGAATGTTCACAGAAGTTGGAGGTTTTCTCAGAAGACGTCTCTTCAGTTTCAGAATTGATAGTTGGAGTAGGAGACGTTGACACCAACAGAACTGACAGTTTCCCAGGAATCAATCGAATTTCCGTACCATTTGTCAGCGTATTTTTCAGCTTCTTCGGCTTCGGATTTCAGAATTTCCTCGAATGGTTCGTCGAATTCTTCGAGAGAAATGATTTCCAATTTTCCAGACATTTTAGAAGAAGTGATTAGGAATGTAGCGAGGATGCTGAAAGTAGAGAAAGTTACTAGACAATTTTTGAAAAAAAAATCAGAAAACGTTAGACGAAAATTCAAGACAAAAAAAGAAAGAACGAAGAACACATCTTAATTTCAAGTACAAAATCTTGAATTTTGCACTGAATTTCTTTTTTATCTTCTCTCTCTCTTTTCCATTTCATTTTATACCCCAATTTCTCTTTCCTCTACTCTTCATCAGCCGTTTCCGACCCACCCCCTACTGATAACAGATCATAAGGGCAGATTTCATCATTGTTCCGAAATCTTTGATGCAGTTTTTTTTCTACGGACAGTGTTTTGTAGTTTGAGTTTGCATTCACTAGACATAACTGTTTTTTTTTCTATTTTATGATTGACAAAAGCAGTCATATGGGTTTTTATAGATTGTGCTGAATTATATTGGTGTTGAATGGAAGTTTTAAAAAAGAAGATTATCACCAAAGTCCGGGTGTTTCGGATCATGCTTGTATGAAAAAATCGGAGCTTTGAAAGAGAAAAGCTTGTGGGCGTGACCTAGTTTCTCTTCCACTGCTCTGATTTTCGCATACCAACATGCTACCATCTTACGGCTTATAGATTTGTAAAAATGAAAAATACAAAGACGGAAAATTTAGCACCACTTCTATTTCAAAATAAGTGTTCACATATATCTCATCGTCACAAAAAAATGGAGTTGGTCGCCGTTATTTACTATTAAAAAGGCCAACAGCTGAAGAGGATTATAGAATCATAAATAATTATTATTTGTGAGTTAAAAAACGAGAGACCTAGAGACGAGAGAAAATGACCAAAATAAAAACGTCTCTCGTCGTTTCTCTTTTTGCCTCTCCCAGCACCTCTTGGCACTTCGGGGACACCTAGTACGAATGGAGAAGGCAAAATTATTATTTTTGCAGGTCTTCCCCATTTTCAGATTTTTGTCAACGATAACAAAAACCGGGAGACCTGAAAATATGAGTGCTCGCAATCTGGGGAAAATCATTGAAACTATTACTTTCAAAACCTTTTATTCAGATTACGAAACAAAAAAACACTAAATTATTTTTAATTTAACACAGTCTATCTAACATAGTACAAAAAACTTTCTGGTTAAAAATCTATTACATATTTATATAGAGCGAACAAAATACAATAGAAAAAAGTTCGGAAAACTAAATTCGAACTATACCAAATTGGATATATTGAATCGAATCATAGGGTAAATCGAACTTTTCATATGACCATTATATACTTTATAGAGTTATTGAAAAACGATAAAGGGGGACTCCGAGAAGAGGATTTTTGTATTGATAAAAATGCTTGAAAAGTTGTGTATTTTCCTAATATTTTAGCGAAATTTTTTAAAACCAAATCCCTCAAAAATACCGTTGAAAATGAAAAGGGTTGCGAAAAGGGACGAGGATTTGAGTTCCCGCGCAGGGAGAAATCTAGGCCAAGACTGGCGACCGACAATGGTTTTTATGTGCCGGAAAAAAAACACGGGAATAAATTTTCAAGGTGTCCTGCGGCCGTGGCCTAGGTTTCTCATTGCTCGGGAACTCAAATCCTCTTCCCTATTCACCACCTTTTTTGGGATTCCGGATTTTCAAAAAGTTTGTTGGCAATAATATGAGGAAAATATATGACTTTTAAGCATTTTAATGAACCACAAAGCTTTTGGTCGGAGTTCCCCTTTAATAAGAAATAGACTAGAGCGCCAAATAGTCTAGAAAACATTCTTTATCAGGGAAAGGCAGCAAGCATTTTTCCAGGGATTCGGGTCAAACATGATAAATAAATAAATGTATGGATAATGAAAACCAAATTTTATAAAATGTCGAAAAGCGTACTGTAGAGTTGGTCTCCAAGATTCAGTTCTCCATTTAAGGAAACACGAGAATCAAGTTAAGTTTCAGCCTCAACAACAGTCGACCACTATATTATATACGATCTGAAACTACACCCGTGACGTGGTACAACCATAACTACTAGAGACCACTGCCACCCCCTTTTTCACCCTTTTCACATGACAAGAGATGATGCAAGAAAACACAAAAGTGACTTGATCCCGTGAGAAAATAAAAGAACACCGGAGGAGAAAATAGATGGAGAGGGTGCTAGAGAAGAGGAGAAAGAAGAAGAAGAAGTCTATTCTCATCATATCATTTTTCGTTTGTTTCTGTTTCCTCACCCATGATCACGGTCTTCTTCTATTTTCAGAACTCACCACCACGTGCCCATTCACCATCACGTTTCAATTGGTTCCCACACGTGATGACGTCATTGTTTTGTTGAAAGTTTTTGATCTTCAATGTGTGTATCTGGTCACCTAGACACTGTTTTTTTGTTCTTTAAAGAGTTTCATGTTGTTCTTTGAAACGATCAAAGAGTTCACAATTTGTAAACATTTTCCTTTTCCTGTAGAAAATAGAAAGAAAGAAAGAAAGAAAGAAAGAGAGAGAGAGAGAGAGAGAGAGAGAGAGAGAGAAAGAGAGAGAGAGAAATTCATTTTGAGGTGGAAAATCAAATAAAAAAGAATTTTGAACAGTCCAAAACTTCCTAATGTCCCTTTCTCGTTACAGCGCAACAGCGTACCACAAAAGTTCGAACCCTGCGAGAGATAAAAGTATAGTGTAAAGTACCTCGATGAGGCACTTTCGGGTTACTGTAGTGAAATGGTGTTAGTAGCAAAACAACCAAGGATGGAGACAGCTAGTATGCAAAGTTTCCTGAAATAAAGAGAAACAATTGTAACCTAAAAAAATTCATGGCACTTCTTCTGAAAACAGTTCTTTTGTTTACGGAACTCATACGAAGACGAACTAGTACTGTCCATAAACACTTCCTTCTTCTTCTTTTCCATTTCCCTGTATAATCTTCATTGTTTCATTCTTTGTACACTATAATCCACAGTTCTTCCCTTCTATACCACAAACAACTCAATCTTTCGTATCATATCCTCCTCCTCTTTTTCTGCCTCTTATCTTATCAAAATTAGCATCAAAAAGCACTCATGGACATGTTCTTTTCTTGCCTTGTGACCAAGTGAGACCACAAGGCGCCAGTTTTTCAGAGTGTTTTGAATCTGATGTCGAAAATTCACATTTTTATAAAAGAAGTAAAAATGTTTTTTATGAATAAATTTTCTATGAATTCAGCTATTACACAAGAAAAAAGTAATTTGTTTATTATGATGGTACCAAAAAATCGAAGCTGTGGAAGAGAAAAGCCGGTGGCCGTGGCCAGAGGTCCCACAATGAAAACTACCGTAACCTACTTTACTGACTGTCATCGAGTTTGCTGTTTTTTTCACCAAACAAGTCTGAAAATAAAAATTGTTGACAGTGAAAACTTGACTGAAAAGGTACGCGTATCGCAATAATAATTCCCAAAAAAGGTTATACTCCTAGGTTACTGTAGTTGTCGTTGTAGGGCCTAGAAAACTGAAAAACTAGTCTTATATTCACCCAAAATCTACATTTATACCCAATTACAGATTCCGAGAAACATATGAGACATGTATTATTTTATCATCCTTCTTGTCCCATTTGAAGGAGTTCTCGTATCAAAACTGAGGGAAAAACCTTTTCAATTTATTATATAAAACGGAAGCAACAACATTTCAAAAACAGATATAATGTGGACAACAATTCAGTAATTGGAATAGATGGGCGTATCAATGATTTGATCAGAATAGGAATTGTTCTGATTTGAGTTGACGAGCTGTTTGATGCCCACCATGGTCTGCAGATCTTGACGAGACTTGCTCGATCCAAAGCGCGTCTGCGAGAACTCAATTCCAGAGTATGTCTGAGCGGATGTTGGCTTGAACGTGAACAGAAATGGGTACTTCTGAAAATTAATAGAGTGAATTTGAAAAATTTAGAATTCACCATACCTCGCGGATGTGGGAGAGGTTCGAGTTGATCTCATCGCACTTCTCCAACGCGAGTGGAATGTACATGTTGTTGACCAGTTCGAGCACAGCTGAAATCATTTAACTCATAAAAACGTTTATATTCTCTAGAAACTTACCCAAGTCGTCGATTGGAAACTTTTTATTCAACAGAACTGGTTTTCCTGCTCCACCGAGGTTGCTGCAGGAGTCAGCTTTGCGAGAAGCAATTCTCACGATGTGTTCTGGAATTGGCTGATAGCTGAAAATAGAATGATTACGATGAAGAATTAGTGATGAGCTTACTGTGAATCAGTATTCACGTCTCCTTTCCAGATTGGAACATCGACTCCATTCTCGGTAGCACGATAGAAGAGAAGTCCTGGATTGGCAAAGATGCGCAGCTGAGCTGAAAGTTTTATAGTGATTACGTCATATCACAGAGCTGGCAAACTTGGCATGTTTTCAAGAACTTCGTCGGCTCGAAGCCCCGATTCGGCAGCACAACCTTCGAAGCATTTCGAAGATCCGTCTGCTCCACACTTGATGAAAATCATTCTCTCCATTTGACCTGAAAAATTAATTCAAGTATTTTAAATCGAATTTTTTAGAAAGTACCATTTCTAGGATTCTTGATATCCCAAGAGGAGGAGAACTGCGCAACGAGGCAGTTTCCAAGCTCAGCCGCGAAAATTCCGGTCTGAAAAACAAACAACATAAACAAATCTTCAGAAATAAGACACTAATTGTTTTGTCTTTCAACTCACTGCTCTTCGCGGAACTCTTCCAAACATGTATCGGCATACAAAATTGACGAGCTCCTTTACTTCTGTGTACATTTTGACTCTAAAAATTAGTAAAATTGATGGATCAATAAGAAAAACGAAAAATTTGGAAAAAAAATAGGTAAAAAAGTAATTGGCAAAAGCCAAAGCGAGTGAAATGCGAAGTGTGAAACCTCCCGCAACGAAAACAAGCGGACCTCCCATGAAAAAAACTGCAAAGACTGCAAGGTACGGTAGGTTCAATTTTTGTTTGAAAAAGTATTTTTCGGCGATTTCGAAGCTATAAAAACTAAAATAATGCAATAAATTAGATGGAAACTCATTAAAAGAAACTAACTGTCTTTCTCGTTCAACTAGTATTCGATATTTTATGGGTTTATTCACCAAAATGTTTAAAAAATGCCGAGAAATGCAAACAATTCCGCGAAAACTCGGACAATGAACCAATCTGGCTGAAACTTTGAAGAGAATAGGGCGAAACTATAGGGAACATATTCACAACATTTGGGTCAAAATATCCACTTTAAAAATTTGACTGGAATTTCAGCCAAATTTTCAGTGGTTATTTTGATAGAAAAGAACGGGGAGAACCAATTTCAGCAGAATTATTTCCATTTTCAGATTGCCATTTTTGGAGAGATTTACTTCAACCTCTACCCGGTTACTTTTCCACTATGCTCACTGAATGGCCATTCGAATGGTTTTGAGCTCTGTGAAGCCTGACGATGTCGGCTCTGGTGAAACACTGTGATTCGTGCACGATAGATTTAAAATATGAGAATATCAACTTCTCGGTTTTATAGTTTTTCCGATAAATACCGTTCGTTTTCACAAAAATAGATGCATTTTCCGTTTATTTGTGACCCAATCGAAAAAACTAGAGAATTCTTCGAATAATGTTTGAAGATTCAAAGTGACTACAAGATCAGTTTTGAGTATTGAGTTTTGAAAGAAGCTCTAGGTGAATATGAAAGAAGCTCTAGGTGAATCTCGTTAGGGATTTTATCTAGAACTCCCGTTATAACTTTTGTGCCATATTTTCTTCTGATCAATAAATTATCAAATTAATATGATGTCGAGCGATTGATTTGAATCATACTTGCAACGGGTCGGGCCGGGCCGAAGCGAGAATTTTTCCGGCCCGGCCTGGCCCGCCCTTTCTCACTATCAGTAAAAAAAAACTTCCATTGAAAAAGTGAGACATTTTTTTTGAACTAAAAAAGAAAAAAAGTTACATACTTTTTAAAATTATCAAAGTAGAAAGTAGTCAAAAAATTTAGAGTTTTTGATTAAATTTTTAAACAAATTTTAAAATTTTCGAAAAAAAATTCAAAAAAATCAGCTTACGTACAAACAGCGGGCCGGCCCGGAATTTCGCAAGTATGATTTGAATTCGAAGTAATAAGCCTACCGTATTTACTGTAATATGTAGAAGCCCACCCAAATCGTCAACTTCGAGCCCATATTTCTCATTTTCTGTAAGAGATATCACAAAATGGCCAACTAACAAAAGATTTATCATAATTTCAAAAATATCTTGTCAGTTAACCACTTTTTGATATCTTTCACAGGAATCGAGATGATAGAGCTCAAAGTCGACGACTTGTGTAGGTTTCTAATAGAGGAATTACGGTATATCTGGCTACTCGAAATCTAGTTAGATCTTTTGAATGGAAATTTTAATTCTTACTCATGTTTTGTGATTATCAATTTCCTACGAATTCTTATAACGTTATTCTTCTTTCCAGTTGGTTTAGTTCCCTTTGTATTTTCTACAGTAGTTTCTTCTGTCTGGATCAACGGATTGAGACGATTGTTGGGTCCATCAGTAAGCAAATCTTCTGGTTTAATTCGTTCTTGTCTGAAATTCTTCTGGTTGTGGTGATTGCTTAGTCAGAGAAACCACCTGAGAAGTCTTTCAACATCGGTGCTTGCCATCTTGCTTACGTAACTCGATGAGGATGCAGCAAACCATTCCTTCTCAACTGGAAGAGTGGGGGTTCACGACGATTACCATTTTACCACTGCAACAGAACAAAATATGAGTGTTCGTTCAGTTAGTATGTATAGCCAGCACTGCAATCTACACAACTAGTGATATGTTCTCAATCTTTCATCAATTGCCCCACAAATCTAGAATTTGAGCATCTGAACGGTTTTCAAATTGAACTTTCATCTGTTACCATTTCTTGTTGTCTTTCTCTGACATCTATTCAAGAAACTAGATTTTCTGTAGCTGTGTTTTTTTTTAGTTTATGAATTTTGATATATTATTCTAGTACGGAAAAATCGGAGCTGTGGAAGAAATAAGATTGAATCGTGCCGAAGGCAAAACAGAAACAGAAGTCAGTTCGATTTAATTTACTCGAAGCAAGTAGGGTAATAAAAAAAAGTCTGAATGGCAATGAACCACCGCGAGCAACTTGAAACAGCCTTCTCAAAAACAATAGAGAACATTCTGGAAAGTGCTGGAAATCAACAACAGCTGCATTTCTTCCTGTTCTTAGTGGTCGATCAATTTAGCTTACTGTATCGGCAATGGAGGAATATCTGAAAATGTTGAAAGAGTTGCATCATGAATACGGAAAACCAGCGAGTACGAACCATTCCTGTCCATACTCGTAAAATTCCGGGCCGGGCCTGAGGAAATTTTCAAGGCCCGGGCCCGGCCCGGAAGGCCCGGTGTCAAAAATTCTGTATTTTTGAGCCAAATTTTGAGCTCTAAATATAATTTTTTCCATTTTTTTTTTCGTTTTTTGGATTGTTTGTCTGTCTAATCAAAGAAGATCGAAAAAACTCGAAAAAAAATTTTGGTCGAAAAAAATCACATAAGGGTCCCCTCGAAAATTTCAAAATCAGTGAAATGACGGGCCCGCCGGGCCGGTCCGGGCCTCCGCAATTCCGGAAAAAGCCCGGCCTGGCCCGTTACAAGTATGTTCCTCTCTGTCTCCTCTTCTCAACGATTCTATGCTTCTTCACCGTAATCGAATGGTGAGATCTTCGAAAGCTCGTCGTGAGACTTCGAAAGCTCGTCGTGAGAATCTGTTCGAACTTCTCACGAAGGCGTCCGATGTGATTTTTCTTCAATGGAAATCGATTGTCCCAGTATAGAAGCAATCATTGAAGAGTTATTGGATCCTTCCGTTCTTATGGATGAATCAACTGTTAGTTTTTTCTCTTTTTTTATATTCCAAATTCCAATTAGGTTTTCAGCATCAACGTGGATTTCTAGCTGATGTAAGCGACATGAATGGGACCGTCCGTTCTCGGAATCCTAGTTTCAATTTCAACTACATTTCGCCTGTCTCCACAGAAAGGTCTCGTCGATCGGCTGTTTCATTGAAACCACTCAACAATACAATTGATTTTGATGCGGATGTTTCTTCGATTCTGGAAGTTCCTCCATGCTCCTCTCGTACAAGATCTCATGCTATTGCGGGCGAAGATGAAAATCACTCGATCATTGTGATGAATGACGATGGAATGCGAACAACGTATGTTTTTATTTTGTGTTAATATTTCAAAACTGATAATAATAATATTTAGAAGAGCTTATAACATGACAATCGATTTAACTGCTTCTGATGAAAAACCAGCCAGTTTGAACTTGTGGAATTTGAAACTTCGTCCAGGAAGCAACCGAAAAGTATGATGACTTTATTCAAATTTCCAATTTCAAATATGTTTTCAGATCGACAACAAGATTCGAAAGGAGATCCAGAGACAATTGGCTCGTGAGAACCCTTCGGATCTTTAGAATAACTTTCTTTGACAATAAAAATTCCACAGTATCTGTTGTTTAATATATATTTTAACTAAAAAATTTAAGTTTAAAATTTGAATAGGCCAAGGCCCAGGAGACTCTAAGCTTGTTTATCATAATATCACAAACATTTCATCAATTGATTTTTGATGTCTTGAAAATAATATCAGCTCCAACTTCACAGTTCAGGGTCCTTCTTTTACAGGTTTCACGGTACATCAAGTTCTCATAAAAAATCTTCTGACTCTAAATTTGTGTCTAATTTATGTCTCTGTTATGTTTTCTAAATTGATATACATTCCACATGACTGAAGCTTTATTTACCTTCTTGGAAATGATTAAATTAATAAATTAATAAATTGAGTTGCCGTAGCAGATATTGCAATAAGTGATTGGGAAAACAGTAGAACTGCTCCACCGAATGCGACGAATGGGAGGAATATTTTGAGGACATCTCTGGAAATCTACGTTGATCTTTCAAATGGAAATTTTAATTCTTAATCGTGATTTGTGATCACCATTTCTCTACGAACTCTTTTAACCTTGATCTTCTTCCAAGTTGGCTTAGTTCCCTTTGTAGTTCCTACAGTAGTGCTACTAGTAGTCTCATTTGTATGGGTCAACGGTGTGAGATTATTGTTGGATCCATGCAAATCTTCTGGTTTATTATGTTCTTGTCTGAAATTCTTCTAGTTCTGGTTGCTTGTTCAGAGAAATCACTTGAGATTATTTTCAACATTGCTGCTGGCCATCTTGCTTATGTAATTTGAAGAATATTCAGCAAACTATCCCTTCTCAACGGGAAGAGTAGAGAGGTCACGACGATTACCATTTTTCCCATCGAAACAGAACAAAAAGCGAGTGTTTGTTCAGTCAGCACCTATCATCAGTCATACCTAGCCATCACTTCATTGTCTGATCAAAACCAGTGATATTGTATGCAAAATTGGCAACTGTGGAAGAGAAAATATGGTTGCTGTGGCCACGGTCTCCCTAACGTGATTAGCAAGAGTTTTACTGCCTTTATTTTTTGTTAGTTTTCCGGCGAATTTTTATTCAGAAACATTTAGGTTTGCAACTTGCTCGGCTGCGGGTGCCAATACTTGGCCAAATTTCATGATTTTACAAGTGTTGGCCAAGCCTCCCACAAGTCTTGCACCAGCCTCTCACAAGTCTTAGCTAATACATAGAATAATGTGCTCGGAGACTTGTGCTAGACTTGTGGGAGGTCTGGCCAAGTATTGGCGCCGACAGCCGAGTGTCTGAAGGTTTTCAACAAAAAAGTTGTCAAAAAGCAATGAGAATCGAGGGAAATGGACTCAAAATCAGTTAACAGCTGTTTTATATTTTTAACAGGAACAGAAAAAAAATTACCTCAAAATTCAATTTTAGGGAACCCTGCTACCGTATTTCCTCTAATAGAAGGCAATCATATTGTCAACTTTGAGCCTTATTATCTCGATTCCTGTGAAAGATATCAAAAGTTTGTCAACTAATGAAATATTAGTGATGTTATGATAAACAATTTATCAGTTTAGAAGTTTTTGATAGCTTTCACAAGAATCGAGATAACTGAGCTGAAAGTTGACGGTTTGGGTGAGCTTCTATTAGAGGAAATACAGTCTTACAGATTTTAGGCAATACAACTGATTTGCCTGAAAATTGTCATTTCCCACTTTCCATTGCTCACGATATACTCTCCTGCCTTGTGAAAAACCATTCGAATCGTTCACTATTAGAATTTCTAGTCAAGAATTCATAAAAAGTGGGCGGAGTGTGAGACTTTCTCAATGGAAAAGTAAGAAAAAAGATATGAGAGAAGAAGAGAAACAGAGAGTGAAAATACACTCGGGTGTCATAGTTGCCCCCATTCTGCTGTTTTTAGTCTTCACTTGCTTTTTTCTTCGTTTTTTCCTATTTCGTTCTCCTAGTTGCCCCGGGAATGTGTTCTTATGAGAGACTTTTTTGGTAGACAATAAAAAGTTGAAACATTTGAAGAAGATGAATTTTTGGTTTTTTTTGCTTCTAGTTTGATCTTGAACACAAGCTTTCTTATGATCCTACTTTCCATACTTCGAAAAGTTTTTTCAGGATGTCGACAGAAGAAGAAACACAAGCGGATGATGAGTCGTTTGGGTCAATTACTCCAGAATTCATAGCTCATCTAAATTCAGAATTGGGAACGCCTTTTCTCAGAAACCGGAGTACTCCGAACAAATCTTTTTTGAGGAGAATCGGAGGAAAGAGAAGTGAGTCAGTGGCATTTATTATCAAGTACTTATTAATTATCTTTCACACTTTTTTTACTAGACGGTTCATTAGGCCAGAAATGTTTGTTCATGTGCACTGGATCACTGACTAATATCCGGAGCTCTTATCACAAAAAGTACGTATTTTTTTACTCATTTTACTTACAGCTCGAGAAGATGTCACCAGCCGATCGAGAACTGAAATCATAAACTGGGTTCTGGAAAGTGCTGAACTTATTAAAGGTTTGATAAATGTAAAGCTGAAAATGTGATTAGAAGAATGTCTGTTTTTTTCAGTTTGCATCTGTCCATATTGCCTAAAAATTCATTCAAGACGAGACAACACACGAGTACATATCAAAAAGGATCATAAAGGTTGGGAAGTTCGGGAGTTCATTGAAGGCGTCGACGCAAATTTAGATCATGTTCGACGGGTTAATGAAATTGGAAAATGTAAGTATTATATGATTCAATTTTCCAAACTGGATGGAAGGTTTGGATGAAAAGTCGAGATAAAACTGATAACAGAAATACGAGATGTCCTTAGGTGCCTGATCTGAATCGAAAATTACCCTAATACCGGCCCGCGACATGTATGGCTTCACACTTTCCAGTTTGAGCTCCATTATCTAAATTCCTGGACAGTATATCAAAATCCTGTCAACTAACAAAACACTTCTGATATTATGATTATCAATTTATCAGTTGACAACTTTTGTATAGCTTTGACAGAAATCGAGAACATATGACTCAAAGTTTAAAGTTAAAGAGCCACTAAGGTTTTATGGTATGCGCAAACTACCAAAGAATGGTTCCTTTGTTTTCTAATAATTTTGATGACTTTTATTTTGTTAAAATCCCTTAGATCGTACATTTTGTGCTGAACTAAATCTTTTTCCTTCAGTTACAGTACCTCCCCCCCCCCCCCCCCCCCCACCCCAATGGGAATGCAATATTTTTCCTTTTGTATTTATGCAAATTTCAACAAAAAAATTCACAGAGAAGAAGGTTTTTTTTAAAGAAAATTCAAGAAAAGTGATTGATGGGGAACTGAAGAGAATTTTAGAAAAGGGATAGAAATAGTTTACACTATGGATCAATCTCTGGATCTTAGAATGAGGATCAGCCAGGGGATAAAAATAAGATGATATATGTCGAGAAGTGGAAATTGAGAAAGTGAGAAGCGAAACAAATGTTCTAACTAGATTTCAAAGGACTGAAATTTGGTCATGCATGAAATCCCTCTTTGGAGATCAGAAGACTATTACACTTTGCTTCAAAGTCTCTAATTATCTTCTGGAGCAGTTTCGACTCCCTTATGAGAATTCATTTTTGATGCTAGGTGATGACAGCTCAATAACAATCCAATCTACAGTATACCATTACAACCAAAACACCTCATTTCCATCTTTCCTCTCCCATCACATTTGTAAAAAGTGTTCCCATTTTAGTGTCACTCTAAAAAGACGTTGGATCTGTGCAGAGATTTGCTCTTTCCTTCTTTTTCCTTTTCTTCTAAAAGGGCTCTTTCGGACTCTTTCTTCTCCCTCTATATCTCTTTTTGCCTCTAAAAATGGAGAAGAAGAATAAGAAGAAAAGGCCCGGGCGTCCCCATGGGACACAGATACACAAGTGTATCCGGTTGCCACGTCACGGACGGCGGACCCATCCATCCATCTATATCCTCTCCAGTGCTTCCTTTTGCTCCTCCGCGTAGAGCACCAAGATTTGAGAGATCTTCACAGGCACTTCAGTCCTCTTTTCGAAAAATCTTTGTGGACGAAAATGAAGAAGAAGAAGACGTCCTGCTTATGGATTGGATGATGACAAGCCTCTGTGATCCGGCCTCGACAACAGAGAGAATTCCCTTTTTCTTTTTTTTTCAAATATGTTTTCGAACTGGCATATTCTTCTGCTTACTTTTTTTTCAGTATTTCTTCTCTTCTATTGAAAACTGAGTTTAAGAAGTTTTACTTTAATTCAGAATCCCGGAATTTAGGCCAAGCCTTAAACAATACCTCAGCTCTAGTTTTTGTTTGTTCAATGATCTCAGTTTAGCGGACCAAAACAGTTACATGAATATTTCCAAAACGTTGATCCTATCTTAGTGTTTCATTTTCTTTCTGTGTTTCAAACCAAGTAATCCGATCCCCCTTCTTTTCCATCCATTTCTTTTTCTTTTCTTTGGACCAACTCCTCTTTTCCACTCAATCAGAGAGTCTCATTTTTTTCGCAGTTTTTCTCGTTTACATAGGACTCATTATTCGCTTTTTTTGCTCTTTCTCAGAATAAGCCCAGTTTATTGTTTTCGAACGCTTGCGGTTAATTTGAATGAGAATAGAATACTTTTAAGGGACAGAGAAAACTAGGATCTCTTTTTTCTTCAAAAAAGTAATGCGATCAAATTTGAGATCAGTTATCTCGATTCCTGTGAAAGATATCAAAAATCTGTCAACTGTTAAATTATTTGGAATATAGTGATAAAAAGTTTATCAGATGACAAAAATTGATATCTTTCACAGGAATCGAGAAATTTGAGCTAGGAGTTTGAGTGGGCTTCTAATAGAGTAAATACGGTATTCTGTAACTTTTTGACATTTTTAAAGGCAAGACATTTGATTCTTATGAATAATCCCATCATATGTAGATCCATATATCCTACAGTATGCTCAATGTTATTTCTTCCTCTTATCTATTCACCAAATATCACACATTTGATTATTCAATTCATTCAATCCTTTTGTGTGCTGTCTTCTTCTCTTCTCTATCCATTTGATGCGATTCCCATGATTATCATAAAGTGAGTCTCAATGGATTGAATGGAGACACAGAGAAAACCATCCGATCATTCTGTCCTCTGTACTTTTTGATAAACCATATTCACATTCAGTCTCATGTGATCTCTTATTTCTGGACTTTCAGAAAAGGGGAAAACGTCTTTTGGTATTTTGATTGTTTGAAAAATCGGAGCTGTGGACGAGAAACGCTGGTGGCCGTGGCTGAAAGTCCCACAAAGAAAACTACCGTAACCTAAAAATGTTTTCATTTACTCGGATTCACAGATACTCCGGCAATTTTTAAGATGGGCTAGCCCACTTTAGCAAAAATAATTTTTGAGCATTCAGTCAAAAAATGATGGCTGTCAATTCTCGATTTTCTGAACTGTCTTTCAAATGTTCCAATTAGTAATGTTCATAAATTCACCCCAAAAATAGATAATTCTTATGTTACAAGGCTTCAATTAGCGACAATGTACTTTATGTCTTGATAGAATGACGTTAGTTATCTATTCGAAATTCCACACTTTCTCTTCATTCGTTGACTCCAAACACTTCAAAAATATTCCTACGAATTCCAAAGTAATAATTCAGTTATCACCTGTTTTTTTCTCCGTTTTTTATGATCCATCTGTTTTATTTTTCCATTCGTCTCCGCTTCTTTTTCCGATTCTAAACTTTCTTTTCAATTTAGAAATGTCACATATCAATCTCTACTCTCTTCCAACTGATCAAAAGAACATGATTCGATGTCGATTTTGTGTGAAAGTCTACAAAATTGACAATGGATCTAGTGGTTTTATCCGTCATCTTCGGTGCAAACATCCGGATTCTCTTTTTCAAATGGGTGGCTCTCCCACTGATAATTATTCTGGAAAAGAGCAAAAACTGATTCATAATGATTCGTTTATAACTGAAGCTCCGCCCACTGAAAATAATAATGACATTGATATGGAATTAGAAGGAAATAACGATGTTTTGTCCATAATGATGCAAGATATGACCACGAGTCAGTTCATTGCAAATTTCATGAACCAAGCGGAGTTTGATGGTGATGAAGAAAGTAAGATATTGTTAGATAGAAGCATGTAGCAAAATTCAAAACACAATCATAACTACTGGAATCGTTAAACTATTATACCTATTTTTCAGTTAATCGAGTAGTGGATAAACGCCCTCGAATTTCTCAAACTTCAGTCAGCACATCGTCAACTTCGAATCTTCTGGAAACTAATGAAGAACAAGAGCTTAAATTGTTCGATAATCCACTTCACATATTTCTCAATGACAGTAAGATCTGGCCTAGTTATCACGAATACACCCATATATTTTTAGTCAATAAATTAGCCGAACAAAATGGAGAGTTCTCGGAGGCTAATGAAGAATCCAGCTCATCAGCAAGTGCAGTAGACATTTCGACTTCTACAAAAGGATCTAGAGAACCTACTCCCATATGTAAGAAACTTAAAATTACTGTAAAGACTCTAATATAAGGCTACCCTATGCTCGCACTTTGAGCTCAATTTCTATGAAAAATATCAAAATCTGTTAACTGATAAAATGCTTGTCATAATATCACCAACACTTTATCGCTCAGAACATTTTTCATATCTTTCATAAAAATTGAGATAATTGAGCTCAAAGGGCGAGTATAGCCATACAGTATAGGGTATTAGAGTGTCCCATTTCAACTATTTGGATGTTTCAGATAAGTCGGATAACATGGAATCGCCACAAGTTTTCAACCCGTTGACCCCATTTGGATGTGTTTTCTGCCAAGCATCCTATCACCGAATCAAAGACCTCACGATCCATTTGAACCGCGTCCACAGTACTCGTTATCGCTGTAACTGCTGTTTAGCCCAGTTTGTGCAACCTCAACATCTTGAACACCATTATTCCACCTGCCACGTCATCGAGACACTAGGAAAACAGGAAGTTATGAATAATCAATGATAGTGTGGTGCAATGATATTTTTGGGGATTCTGACATATTTGATAATGTTCAAATCATATATATTCGTGTAGTTTCTTTTTGTTTGTTATTATGTGCTTGACCTATTTGAAATCAATACTTGTGATAACTGGATCCCTAGAAAAATTTCCTCTGGTAATTTAACGCTTCAATAAACGTTTTACAAATTTGATAATTTTTTTTGAGTTTCGAAAAAGAAAAAAGATAATCCCGGTTATTGATGTACTATTTCTTGAATAAAGTTATACGGTTCAAAAAAATTTGTCTTCAAAAACTGTATCTCAATGTTGCGACCCTAGTTCCATCTCAAAAAATCTTTTGGCAGGACCAAATCCTCGTTGTTCCTAATCCTCTCTTCCTCCTATTTCATCTAATAATATGTCTTCCTCTTATTCTCTCTCTGTCCCTCTTCAACATAGAATCATCATTATTTACCTGACTTTTCCTCTCTTATTCCTCTCCGCTTTTCATCGTTCATCGTTTTCCGTTGTGTCAATAAAAAACGGAAAGGAAAAAAGAGAAACGAGATGGAGGACATGTCAGAACCGGACGATTGCCCCGTTTTTTTGTTTTGTTTTAAACGTCTGGCATAATTATTAGAAACAAGTTGAACCTGAAAAGCGACATACAGTAACATCAGATATGAATTTCTCTAAATTAGATAGATTTATTTAATTTGAAAACAATATTGAATTTATGATCTTCTTGAGTACGGTGTCTATCTGGAATCGTTTCTTTCTAACTTAAATGAAATCAGTGTCATTGACCAAGTATCTCAGAAGTAATCTTATTGTAATTCATAAACATGTGTTTGAATTTTCTCTTCTTTCTTCCGATGAATCACCGTCTACGTCTATGATTTCTCTTGGATCTGCGTTGTCTCTCTCCATACCCGTTTTCTTCGTTCTCTCTGCCACTTTTTGGTATATTTCGTCATTTTTTTCTTTTTTGGTTTACGAGAAGCTTATGTTTCTATTTCTTGTGCTGTAGACTCTATTCTGTTGCAGTGAAATATCATAAATGTTAGTGTCTTGTTTCCTGTGGCATTTTCATTTACTCCTATGAGTTTGATAACGGAGATTATTGAAAAGAATGACTCATTCTTTAAGTTTTCTTAGCTCTAATTTAGAATGTGGCTAGGTAAAAAATCGACTAAATATATCGGTTATCTCTATCACCTGATAATCAGATCAACGCACCATTCTTCAAAATTTCGAATTCGAGCCAAGAGAACAGTGAGCTTTTACATTGTCCTCTTTAATTCCGAGGGAATACATTCCAGAGAAAGTGGGCGAATTTCACTGTCCAGTTAAATTGGTATTTTCTAACGCTCTCGATATGATTCTGACGCATTCTCCTCAAACATCTATCAATATATCAAGGGCTAAATTTGTAAATATGTTCTCATCATCGTGATGTGACTCATCCTTTTTGTTCGAATCTGCGTATCTCATTCTTGACCGTCTCATGTTTCTTCTGCCAATTTCAAACTCCGTGTGTTCTATCTCTATAACTGAACACACAAAAATTGATTTCACAATTTGTCCTTGAGCTAAATACTTTTTTAGAGTTATAACATTTGTCAGGGTTGCATATAAAAACTCAATAGCAGCACAACTTCCGTAGTTTGAATAAAAATCCTATTCGGTCGAACCGTACCTAGGCCTCCACACAGTCGAAGGTCATTTTTCAAAGGTGGCAAAGATGAGATGTAAATGAAGATGGGCACAATTGCGAAGTAGTCTCCGTCCGTTCGGCCTCTTTTCTTTTCAAAAAGTCTTCTCACCTCAATTGGTCACTCTAACTGTCTGTGTGCGTCCCCTTTGTAATTGTTTCGCCAGGTTGAACTACTTTTCATATGAGAATATGTTATATTTGAAGCCAATTATTTTTGCCTTTTATTCTTTATCATTTATGTCGAAAATTCCAAGTTCCAAAACTTAGCAATATCGGAATATTCCGGTTTTGAAAAGTTCGGAGATTTTTTTTTGAATTTTTCAACATTCACATTTTAAAGTAGAAACTCAATTTTTCCATCACAAAAGCACTAAAAATTAGTGAAAAATTAACAAGCAGATTTCCAAAATGCAAAAAATATATACAGTATTCCATTCCGCTCGAAACCCGCAAAAAACTTTCTACGTGCGCCTTTAACATACCGTAGTCCAAAAGTTCTTCGTCCCTGCTATTATTACCCAAAATAACGAAAAACAGTTTCAAATGTCTTCAGTGCATTACTTCCTGCTCCTGTTTTTACTTTCTTCATTCGTTTTTTTTTATTCCACCACATCAATCTTTTGCCTCTTTGTTCCCTCCAATTATGATGGAAATTACCGGATTAATCTCTCTTTTACTCTACAGGTGTAATAAAAACGCGGCAAGAACTTGGTTGACAGTGGCATTTATAATCCTAATCGTACCTCTTCCAATTCAACTTTTTCTTCTAGCTTTCTTGTTTTGTTCCTCCTTTTACCAACATGTTTCTCAAAATTTATTTTCAGGCCACAGGATGGCGTTCCATTGGCAATCAAAAGTGAACGTACAACATGTTGGTGTTGATGACATGGTTCTCCTTCCGAAGCTCACCGAACAAAGTATAGTGGAAAATTTAAAGAAGAGACTACAAGCGAACAGCATTTTTGTGAGTTTTTCTTCAAGTTAAAATGCTCATGAAATAATTTTCCAGACCTACATCGGACCGGTATTGATATCTGTGAACCCCTTCAAGCAAATGCCATACTTCACGGAAAAGGAAATGCTTCTCTATCAAGGTGCAGCCCAATACGAAAACGCTCCTCATATCTACGCCTTAGCAGACAATATGTATAGGTACAGACTGATAGTGAGAAAATTATTTCGTAGAAATCAGCTTTTAGAAACATGCTTATCGATAATGAATCTCAATGCGTCATCATTTCTGGAGAATCAGGTGCTGGTAAAACAGTGAACGCCAAATTTATCATGAACTACATATCCCGTATCTCAGGGGGAGGTCAGAAAGTGCAGGTAAAACTTGATACAATTTTTTCTCTAATGAGGTTCTTCAGCACGTCAAAGATGTCATTCTCCAATCAAATCCTCTCTTAGAAGCTTTTGGAAATAGTGCCACAGTTCGAAATTGGAACAGCTCTCGATTCGGAAAATATGTAGAAATTGTATTTAGTAGAGGAGGCGAGCCGATTGGTGGGAAATTATCCAATTTTTTGCTGGAAAAATCTCGAGTTGTCCATCAAAACGAAGGAGACCGAAACTTCCACATTTTCTATCAATTGTGTGCAGGAGCAGATAAAAACTTGAGAAGCACTCTTGGGATTGGAGAACTGCAATATTACAATTATCTAAACATGAGTGGAGTTTTCAAGGCAGATGATACTGATGATGGGAAAGAGTTTGAGAGTACACTGGTAAGATTTCTTTATAAATAGAATATCCGATATTTATTAAATTTTTGCAGCACGCATTGAAAGTAGTAGGTGTGAATGATCAGGAACAGTTAGAAGTGCTTCGGATTGTCTCCGCAGTTCTCCATATCGGAAATATTTCGTTCACTGAAGAAAACAATTTTGCAGCTGTCAGTGGGAAAGATTGTATGAGATTGGATACTAACTTTAATTTTTTTGTAACATTGAAAATTCCAGATCTCGAATTCCCTGCCTTTCTTCTTGGCCTCACCAACGCTGACATCGAATCGAAACTGACGGGAAGAAAAATGGAGAGCAAGTAAGTATTTAACGAATTCAATTTCAAAATTAAATATCAATAAATTTCAGATGGGGTACACAAAAAGAGGAAATTGATATGAAGTTGAACGTTGATCAAGCAAATTATACGAGAGACGCTTGGGTGAAGGCCATTTATGCTCGGCTTTTTGATTACCTAGGTACGATTTGCACCCTGTTCTCAAACTGAAATGCTTAAATTGTTCAGTAAAAAAAGTCAATGATGCATTGAACATCACTTCTCAATCTAGCTCAGACAACTTCTCCATTGGAATTCTCGATATTTACGGATTCGAAATTTTCAATAACAATGGATTTGAACAATTTTGGTGTGTTTTAATTCCGAAAAATAAACAATGAAATTTCAATTTCCAGCATTAACTTTGTCAATGAAAAGCTCCAACAAATCTTTATCGAATTGACACTGAAAGCTGAGCAAGAAGAATACGTTCGAGAGGGTATCAAATGGACAGAAATCGACTACTTTGACAACAAAATCGTTTGTGATCTGATTGAAGTGAAACGACCACCAGGAATAATGAGTCTTCTTGACGATACCTGTGCTCAAAACCATGGACAGCGAGAAGGAGTTGATCGTCAGCTTCTGACAACTCTATCGAAATCATTCGCAGGACATCCACATTTCGGACCGGGTTCAGATTCGTTCCTGATAAAACATTATGCTGGAGACGTTACATATAATGTCGACGGATTCTGTGATCGTAATCGCGATGTTCTTTATCCTGATCTCATTCTTCTTATGCAAAAGTCTTCGAAGTGAGTATTCTATTCCAATTATGAACAACGTTATATCCGAATTTTCAGCGCTTTCATCCGATCACTTTTCCCTGAAAATGTTGCCGCATCTGCTGGAAAGAGACCAACGACTTTCTCAACAAAAATCAGAGTAAACCAAATAGAAAAACTTTCCAGAAAGCCAAATTTAATAATTACAGACTCAAGCCAATACACTTGTCGAATCTTTGATGAAATGTTCTCCCCATTATGTTCGTTGCATAAAACCAAATGAAACGAAACGACCGAACGATTGGGAGGAGAGTCGGTTAGTCATTTTGATCTGATTTATAGGAAAGTATTTTATCCTTCCAGAGTAAAACATCAAGTAGAATATCTTGGACTCCGCGAGAACATTCGTGTACGACGAGCTGGTTTTGCCTACCGGTAACTGATGGTATATTAGCCCTATCTGAATAATTTTTTATTTTAGTCGAGCATTCGATAAATTCGCTCAGAGATATGCAATCGTGTCTCCTCAAACATGGCCTTCATTCCAAGGAGATCAGCAGAGAGCATGTGAAATTATCTGTGATTCAGTTCATATGGAGAAGAGTCAATATCAAATGGGAAGAACAAAAATTTTCGTCAAGAATCCAGAATCGCTTTTCTTGCTGGAAGAGACTCGCGAAAGGAAGTTTGATGGATTCGCCCGTGTAATTCAGAAGGCATGGAGGCAGTTTGCTGCCAGAAAGCAACACATCAAACAGAAAGTATGTTGCTTTTACGATTTTGTGAACTAATTAATTAACTTAAGGAACAAGCTGCTGATTTGATGTACGGAAAGAAAGAAAGAAGACGTTACTCATTGAATCGCAACTTTGTCGGAGACTATATCGGTTTGGAGCATCACCCAACACTTCAATCTTTAGTTGGAAAGCGGCAACGTATTTTGTTCGCATGTACTGCGAATAAGTATGACAGAAAATTCAGAGTGAGTTCATGAATTTCATTCAGCTCTTAAATTTTGAGAATTTCAGGCTACTAAACTGGACATGCTTCTCACTGCTAACCATTTGTTTTTGATAGGTAAGGAAAAAGTGAAAAGTGGACCAGAGAAAGGGAAGATTGTGGAGATTATAAAAAGGTATGTTGTTTGGGACTCTCCAAAATTCTTAAGTTAAAACTTCAGACAACTGGATCTTCCACAAATAAAATCTATTGGGTTGTCTCCATATCAAGATGATTTTGTGATAATATACATGAATGGTGAAGAATACACTTCTCTTTTGGAAACACCGTTCAAAACAGAGTTTTGCACAGCTCTTTTGTGAGTTTTGAAAATAGGAAAGGTGATTTTCAAATTATTTTATTTACAGAAAAGCGTATAAAGAGCGGAAAAACAGCCCCCTCCATCTAGATTTCCGAGATACTCATGTTGTCAGCTACAAGAAGATGAAATTTGACTTTTCTGATGGAAAGCGCACGGTTCAGTTTGGTTGCGATGGTTCTTCCTCAGCAGAGAAAACATTGAAACCGAATGGAAAAGTGCTGAATGTCAGCATTGGTACTGGACTCCCAAACACTACAAGTAAGCCACTTTCACAATGTCTTATCAAAGAGAACCGTATTAATTTAAGGACCTTCAACGGAAAGACCACAAGGTGGTTATACTCCACGAAGAGATCAATTGAGAACTTCTACTCGAAGAACTAATAAGAATACACATGGAGCACAGCCTATGAGGGCACCGGTAAGTTTTTTTTGAACTATCAGTTATGTGCACTGCGAAATTCCTCATCTTCCTCACATTTCCCACTACACGCTCTCCCACAGAACATTTCCGAACTGCAAATTAATTTTTGATCTACAGAAAAAAGTTTGGCGCGATCACAATTGCAGGTCTAAAACCATAATTTCAGAATTTTTATCTGATTTTGTGGAGTTCCAAGATGATTCAAATTATTCTTAAAAAATTAATTAGTGGTTATAGATTCATGTATGGTCCTTTTCCGGAAGAAAAAATGTCAAAAATGGTCATTTTTGAAAGTTTTTTACAGAAAAAAATCTATCTCCTCTTTCAGTTTTTGACATTTCTAGGAGTTCTATATCTCAAAAAACCGCAATTATTTTCTCTACATTTTCTATGGACGAATTTTTAATTTGTCTGATAAAACATTTTTTTGATATTTCAAAAACCTTATGAAATTGCACAAAATCGCATTTTTGCGTTGTTTTTTGATTATAAAAAAAGTTTTATCAGACCCATCCATAGAAAATGTAGAGAAAATAATTGCGGTTTTTTTTGAGCTATAGAACTTCTAGAAATGTCGAAAACTGAAAGAGGGGATAGATTTTTTCTGTAAAAAACTTTCAAAAATGACCATTTTTGACATTTTTTCTTCCGGAAAAGGATCATACATGAATCTATAACCACTAATTAATTTTTTAAGAATCATTTGAATCATCTTGGAACTCCACAAAATCAGATAAAAAATTCTGAAATTATGGTTTTAGACCTGCAATTGTGATCGCGCCAAACTTTTTTCTGTGGATCAAAAATTAATTTGCAGTTCGGAATTGTTCTGTGGGAGAGCGTGCACTAATAAATCCGACCTATTCTCAGGTACCTGCTCACGCAATGAACAACAACTACAATCAGCCACCTCCACATGCGGCAGCTCCAACGCCAGTGTCTACAAATCATCAATATAACCAGGAACCTGCACGAATTCCAGTTATGGGAAATGTTATCAGTCAACTGAACAACATGAATTTGGCCGCGTCTGGAAATTCAAATCCAGCAGCAGGAAGAGGACCTCCTCCAGCGCGTGGTCCAAAACCTGCACCACCAGCGAAACCAAAGTTGAATCCAGTGGTCATTGCCGTATATCCATATGAAGCACAAGATACGGACGAGCTCTGTTTTGAAGCGGGAGATGAAATTGAGCTGATGAACAAAGGTTAGAATTCGGTTTTTCAATCGGTGTATTTTTGAAATTTTATTCCAGACGCTTCTGGATGGTGGCAAGGAAAACTCAATAATCGCGTCGGTTTATTCCCTGGAAACTATGTCAAGGAGTAATTTATTGGCAACACCTTATTTACATGATCTCGTTTTTTTTGCTAAATAACCCAAACGCCTATTTTGTGAGCACCGATTACGAGTTTTTCATATCGTACCATTTTAACGCATCCATATTAACCTATTGCTTGTGATAATTGCGAGATTTCTCTCGCTACTTACTGATTCTGTAAATGTATCCTGTGAACCTTTTTTAGAATTGAAAAGCCTTAAATTTTGTTGAAATTATATCTCACTGGTAACCAATAAAAGTGATTTAACATTTATTTTCAGTATTCACATGCAACATATGATAAAATCGGAAAAAAATACTGTTCTTTCAAAAAAACCGGTAACTAAGACAGGGTTTCATCGGGAACCCTGCAAAACACCTATTGTATTATTCTGGTACAAAAAAATCGGGGATGTTGAAGAGAAACACCGTGGACGTGGTCGAAGGTCCCACAACGACAACTACCGTAATCTTAAAATTGTATTTTTCAGAAATTATTTTCTCGAGCTCTTCAGTCAACTTCTTCACTTTCAATAACTTTTCATTTTTAACTTGTTTCGGGAAACATAACGGAAAATTGACAAAAATCAGAAAAACCGAGAAAATAATAAATCCGGAAAATACAAAACTTTTAGGTTACTGTAGTTGTCGTTGTGGGACCGCCGGTGTTTCATTTCCACGTTTCCGTTTTCCCCCGTTTGGGAAGTAAACTCTTTCAGAAATCGTGAATGGTTAATGATCAATTGCAATTAAATTTTTATTCAAGTTCGAAAAAATCGATTCAAGAATGGATAGGATACAGATTATTCATAAAAGAGAGATGAAAAATAAGTTAACATTTAGTTTCTCGCTACCGGTTTTTTGTAGCTTTTTGTGACATTTCTGGAGAGCAAATGATATTTCTCAATATCATCCAAAAGACGTTCCATCTTTTCCGTAATGACTCGTTTGTACCCCTCTTTATCCTCATTTTCTGAGCACATCATCAGTTTTCCCTGAATGTATTCTTTATATATTATAGGTGGTCTTCTACAAAAGAGACTACCTGAGTGACAGGGCCAAAAAGAGGCAACAAAGCAAGTCCTCCAGTGACAAAGTAGCAACGGTAGGATTCTTTCAACTGAAATTAACTGAAAAGTCTAATACATACATCGATAAACAACTTACCTGATCAAGGGTGTATGGTGCTTTTTCACTTTGAAGAGCTTCCAAGAAATATATATAAAACTGATTCAAGAGATGCTTCCAATGAGTCTGTCTATCAGCTCCAGAGAGAGTTGATACGAAGAGACGGACTATATCTTCAGCTGGATTTCCCATATGTATTCCATGAATAATGTACGTTTCGAAAATGTTAACAAGTCTGGGTCTACTTACCGCGTAGTCGATTATTTTATCTGCAATTGGTTTTCCGTTTCTCTCCTTCCATAGAATATTGGTGGACCATAAATCTCCATGAACTAATACCGGTTGATTGATTCCTGAGTCAGAATAAGTTTACTTCAGTTTATTACTTGATTTGCTCCTTACCAACATATTTGTTGAGGTTACAAGCTAGCTCAAAATTCACAACTCCATGTCCAAAATCCTCAATCTTCTTCACTTTTTCATCCAATTTTTCGAGGTTGATAAGACGAGCCTGCTGGAGAATTCCTTTAATTCCATCTGCAGTTAGAGCTGGTCCAGCCATTTTAGCAAAATCGAATCCACTGATGCTATTCTTCTCTTCCTCGTTCAACTGAAGGGTACCGGCTTGGAAATAAGCAAGTGATTTCAGAACCTGAATACCGTAATTAATAAAACAAAGGTGTTCCTAGTTTTCTTACTGGATAGAGTTCTATCGGTTTCACATTGACATACAAATGTCTGACAACACTATTCTCAACGTATTCCATCCCGATGAATCCTTTACTTTTATTATCAGAATCGAACTTCTTGGAGAAGTAAATTTTTGAATTGAGCAGTGTTTCTCCTTTTTCCCACTTTTCCAAAATTGTATTCATATTGACTTCTCTGTTGTGAACTCCATGTGATTCTGCCTCCAACATCATCATAAGTCCTGCTTCTTGTTCTTTGCTCATGGAATTTGATCCCATCATTTGTCGTATTAGTCCTTGAAAATGAACACAATATGGGATTTTTAAAACGAATTTCGAAGGAAGATGATCCGCATCGACGGTCCAATCAGGTTCAACTAGTATGATTCGGCTCATGATTCCCTTAAAAGGAGCGTCGGATGAATTAATCAAAGTACGGTTGATTTCTTATTTTCTTAAGTTGCTCATTTTTTGAATCATTCAATAAACAGTTTAAAAGAAGCATCAATATTACTGAAACTATGTCCGGTTCTGAGCAGCATACAGATCATCTGAATGAATTTTCTCAAAAAAGTTGTTAACTATAAAATTAGAGATCTGATTTGGATTCATTGAATTGAAAAGTTTCAGACTTCAACAAAAGTTCCTAATCCCTTTTGTAGGCGTTTACCGTATCTTGTCTAATAGCATCCCAGCCAAATCTTAAACTTTGAGCTCAATTATTTTGGTTCCTGTAAAAGATATAAAAAGTGGTCAACTGACAAAATTTTTCTCATAATATCAACAATATTTTTTTAGTTGGCACAAAGTAAAAAGTAAAGAGTAGGGTTCTCTCACAGAGTATTTACGGTTCGGTATATCATCTGAAAGAATTTTCTCAAAAAAGTTGTTAACTGAAAAATTAGAGTTCTGATATTGATTTATTCATTTGAAAACATTTCAGACGAAAAAGATATCTCATTATCCTTTTTGTGGAGATTCAAATGTTGTGTTCTTGAACGAAAACTGTAATTTTGGATACCATAGTTCCTCTAATATAAGCCCACCCAAACCGTCAACTTTGAGCTCAATTATCTCGATTTTTAGAAAAGATATAAAACTCTGTGAACGGAAAAAAGCATTTATCCTAATACCGTATTTCCTCTAATAGAAGCCCATTGGCTTCTATTTTCCAACCTCTCTCCCAAGGTGGGCTTCATTAGAGTTGGACTTCAATTAGAGGGTGGACTTCTATTTTTCAATGAATAATTTTCAAAAAAAATTGTGTTCAAAAAATTAGAAATTCGACAATTTGGAAGTTAAGAATTCTAAACTTTGGTGTTTTTTTAATTCGAAGTTTTAATTCTGCAATTCTACACTCCAAAATTCCGAATGAAATTCTGATATTCCAGAAACTGGAAATTCAAAATACAGGAATTCTGTAACTCAGAAATAGGGGAATTTTCGGTTTAGAAATTGAAAAATAGAAGCCCATGGGCTTCTATTAGAGGGTGGGCTTCTATTCGCGGGGTGGGTTTCTATTAGAGGTGGGCTTCTATTAGAGGAAATACGGTATCTCGCCGAAGGCGCACCAGCTTGCTGGTATATAAAACGCTAGAGGCGTTTGTCTGTCCTCTTGAGGATCTGCGGACTTTTGAAAAACTTGAAAAATAAATATAGATTTACGTGACCCTTTATGATAAAATGAGGAGTGGAGCGACAAACCAGTGAAAAACCATATTAAATCGCGTAGAAGCTTGCTGGTCACCAATAATTTATCAGTTGACACATTTTTGATATTTTTCGCAGGAACCGAGATATTTGAACTCAAAGTTGACGGTGGGCTTCTTTTAGATGAAATACGGTATATATTTTTGGAGATTCAAATATCAAATAAAAGAGGTTTGGTTAATTTCTTACAAAAATTTACCTTAGAGTTTGAAAAAGCACTTACATTTCCTTCTCCAATTAGAATATACTTGGTGTTCTTTCCGAGAATTGATTTCGTATTCAATTGCTCTTGAATCACTTCTTGAACATCTTGTAGTGTGACATGAGTATTGAAGAGTCCATCTCCGTTTTCCAGAATACTAAGCTGCTTCATTTTTTTCAAAAAGTAGAACTTTTGCAGTACTTTTGAATTCCGTTATATACCCAAAGAAAAACACACGCGTAGTTTATGCCTAGATTCTCAGCTGTGTTTTATGTGAAGAGACGCAGACAAAGAGAGACAAGAACACAACTTTTGTGCTCAAGATTGGAGACTTTTTTTGTGTTTTTGAACTTATTCTTGTAGTTATTTTAGGATACTTGTGTCACATGAATTCTGGATTATTATTAATTTGAGTTCGAAGAGTCGGATTCATGTTTCATACGGTGCAAAAAAAACCGAAGCTGTCGCTGAGAAACCCTGGTGGCCGTAGCCGAGAATCCACAACGACAACCAAAAAAGGTTTACAGAGGTGTGATACCATAGTAAATACACCGGCTAGAAAAAAAATGAAGAGAAATCGGCTCAAAATGGAACCAAATAAGAATATCTCTTCAATTTCTGGCCGTAGGCCGGATGATGCTAGTCGAAATGTTCAAAAATTCAATAATTAATCAAAAATGCGATACTTTACAAAATTCCATAAAAATCCCAAAAAAACCAAAAATTGATAAGACAAGAAATTGATCAGACAAAAAATCTATAAGAGAACCAAAAAGAGATGTGAAAAGATGTCAATTAGATTCAGTGCTTTAGTGCTTAAAAGACCCAATGGATTACTGTAGTTGGAAATTGTAAAGAATTAAATACTGTGGTTGAAATCCATAGGGTTATGGTAGTTTGAAAACGTCGAAGATTCCTGTAGTAAAGAAGTAAAAGTTTCGAACTCGGAAGTCGGAAGTTTGAAGCTCGAAGTCGGTGTGCTCGAGTAGATCCTTCTCTGCTGCCAGAAAGCTCAGCGTACGCTATCTATTGCTATTTCATTTTCTTTTAAAATTTGATTTCGGTCATTTGGTAAAAGGGGGACGTTCAGTGATAAACACCTAGCCATGAACCCCAAACAATGGCGACCCGAGGCCTTTTAGTACTTTTTTACTTCAATGACGTCGATCAGTCTTCAAAAAAAAAAGAAATAGCAATGAGTAGCGCACCCAAAGCTTCCTGGCAGTAGGCAGCATCTTCCTTCCAGCATCAAGCATCCAAAGTCGCTTTCCTTGCCGATCCTCCGCGAATCCCGGTGATCCTCGTCGAGCTTCGAAGTAGAAAGGCCAGTGGTCCTCGTAGGATCGGATCGGATCCCTTGTTATCCCAGCTGCCCTGGAACCACGTTGCAACTCGGACTCCTCATTGACTCCTCGGTCCGACTTCTGATTGATTTCTTCAGCTTATATAGACCCTGTAGATCAGATCTAGAGATAAGATAAGAGCATGAAAGTTGTCAGCACGCGCGAAAATTCTGATTTTTTTCTAATCATTCTTATAATAAATAAATGAAGTTGCGTCTCTTTGTTTCTCTCTCTCTGTCAGTCTGTCCGCAAATTTTGAAAAGCTGAAAAATAAAATACATATTTACGTGACCTTTAAAAAGAGTGTGAAGCGGCGAACAGTAAAGGAAAAAGGGCATTTCCAGCTGTTTGAAGCGCCGGAGGCGCGGCAAACAGGCTGTTAAAACAAAATAAATTAAGTAAAAGGTAGATTTACGTCGGATTACTATAGTTTTTGACTGTCTTCTGAAATCAAGATTAGCACCATCGCCGTAGATCAGTCACATCAGAACACCTAAAATTTGAGAATAGACAAAAAAGAAATTTCGAAGTCTCTCTCAGAATATCAAATTACGAATCTCAAAACCTCAGGTTCCCAGAATTTCAGAATTTCAGAATTACTGCAATTTCAGATTTTCAGAATTTCAGAATTTCAGAATTACTGCAATTTCAGATTTTCAGAACTTCAGAATTTCAGAATTTCAGAATTTCAGAATTTCAGAATTTCAGAATTTCAGAATTACTGCAATTTGAAAATGTATAGGCTTACTGTAGTTTGAAAATCTATAAGGCTACTGTAACTTGAAAAAAATTATTGGGTTACTGTAATTTCGAAATCTATAAGGTTACTGTAGTTGGAAAATGTAGAGGATCTTTCTAGTTAATTAGAGTATACCAGCCTGTTTACCGCGCCTCCGGTGCTTCAAACATCTAGAATTCACCTTTTTCTTTTACTGTTCGTCGCTTCGCGACTCACTCTTTGTTTAAAAGTTCACGTCAAATTATATTCAATTTTCAAGTTTTTCAAAATTTGCGGACAGAGCAACTTCATTTATTTATGTAAGAATGATATGTATGGTAGTCTAGAAAGAGCTATATGTACGATTTCGGCGTCCTTTTTTTTGAAATTTGACATTGAAAATATATCCTTTGTTTGGTCCCATTTTGAGCGAATTTCTCTTCATGTTTTCCTAGCCGGTGTATTTACTATGGTATCACACTTATCTGTTATCGCTGTATCTATTATTTCACACTTTTCTATGAATAGTTGAACTCCTTGGAACCTAATTGTACCATTTCACACCTTCTGTTTGGCAATTTTTCCTCTACATTTTCAATCTACAGTAACCCTATAGATTTTTCAAGTTACAGTAACCTTATAGATTTTCAAATTACAGTAACGCTATAAATTTTCAAATTACAGTAATTCAAGAATTCTGAAACTCTGAAAGTCTGAGTTTATTCTGAAACTCTGAAAGTCTGAGTTTATTCTGAAACTCTGAAAGTCTGAGTTTATTCTGAAACTCTGAAAGTCTGAGTTTATTCGAAGAGAAAAGGGGAGGGGCGTGAAAAATTAAATTTGGCTAGAGTGCAGACGACGAGAGAACTTTTCTAAAAACTTTCCTTTCACGCTGGGAGACCGTGTAGTTGGAGATTGTAGAGAATTAAATACTGTAGTTGAAATCCATGAGGTTATGGTAGTTTGAAAACGTCGAAGATTCCTGTAGTAAAGAAGTAAAAGTTTCGAACTCGGAAGTCGGAAGTTTGAAGCTCGAAGTCGGTGTGCTTGAGTAGATCCTTCTCTGCTGCCAGAAAGCTCAGCGTACGCTATCTATTGCTATTTCATTTTCTTTTAAAATTTGATTTCGGTCATTTGGTAAAAGGGGGACGTTCAGTGATAAACACCTAGCCATGAACCCCAAACAATGGCGACCCGAGGCCTTTTAGTACTTTTTTACTTCAATGACGTCGATCAGTCTTCAAAAAAAAAAAAAAGAAATAGCAATGAGTAGCGCACCCAAAGCTTCCTGGCAGTAGGCAGCATCTTCCTTCCAGCATCAAGCATCCAACGTCGCTTTCCTTGCCGAATAGTTTAACAGATTTTTTGAAAATTTCAAAAACCCTTCAAAAATGACAAAATTCAGTTGCTTTTTTAGAAAATCTATCAGGGCTTTTATTTTTGGGTCAAATCAGACGTTTTTTGAATCATTTTTGATTTGTTTTTAAATTCTCTACAATCTCTACCTATTTAAAAAAAAAATTGTTGACCCAGAATTTTTAATGCCAAAAAAGCTGATTTTCCACTGTATCGGGAAAAGATAAATCAGAAAAAAAATTAGAAAACCTCGATTTCCAAAATTAATCGCCGTGTACAGTTTTCCAACGTAAATCTACCATTTTCATAAATAATTTATTTTGTTTTATTAGAAAAAAATCAGAATTTCCGCGTGTGCTGACAACTTTCATGCTTTTTTCTTATCTTATCTCTAGATCTGATCTACAGGGGCTATATAAGCCGCAGAAATCAACCAGAAGTCGGGCCGAGGAGTCATTGAGGAGTCCGAGTTGCAACGTGGTTCCAGGGCAGCTGGGATGGCAAGGGATCCGATCCGATCCTACGAGGACCACTGGCCTTTCTACTTCGAAGCTCGACGAGGATTACCGGGATTCGCGGAGGATCGGCAAGGAAAGCGACGTTGGATGCTTGATGCTGGAAGGAAGATGCTGCCTACTGCCAGGAAGCTTTGGGTGCGCTACTCATTGCTATTTCTTTTTTTTTTTTTGAAGACTGATCGACGTCATTGAAGTAAAAAAGTACTAAAAGGCCTCGGGTCGCCATTGTTTGGGGTTCATGGCTAGGTGTTTATCACTGAACGTCCCCCTTTTACCAAATGACCGAAATCAAATTTTAAAAGAAAATGAAATAGCAAATAGCGTACGCTGAGCTTCCTGGCAGCAGAGAAGGATCTACTCGAGCACACCGACTTCGAACTTCAAACTTCCGACTTCCGAGTTCGAAACTTTTACTTCTTTACTACAGGAATCTTCGACGTTTTCAAACTACCATAACCCTATGGATTTCAACCACAGTATTTAATTCTTTACAATTTCCAACTACACGGTCTCCCAGCGTGAAAGGAAAGTTTTTAGAAAAGTTCTCTCGTCGTCTGCACTCTAGCCAAATTTAATTTTTCACGCCCCTCCCCTTTTCTCTTCTTTTTGGGCTAATAGAAGCTTATCACTAGAGTAATGGAAACCACTGAAAAGAACGAATTTGAGCTATTTTAATAGAAAAAAAACTATCTGATGTATTCAGATGACTTCAGCTATCAGCTATAGATGATGACTTCAGCTATCACCAGTACAAAACTTTATGAAAATTGGAGCATTTTGAACAAATTGATAAAAACCGATTTCATTCAACCGTACATAACTCTATCAGGTTCTCACGGAATCCAAAAAATAAAAGCGTCATCAATACCGCAGAGACATTTGCTACAATTGCTCCGTCTTCGATTTTTGATTTAGGTCCTCTTTTTTTTGAAAATCTTAATAAAGTGTCAAAAATCGGGGGTTTTTGGGAATTTTATACTGAAATTTGTACCCTGCAAAACTCTGCAAGTATTTAACCGATCATAATGATCAATAGACCAAAAGTTTTGTAATGGAGGGTTCTACAATTCCTCCGTCTTCGATTTTTGATTTTCGTCTCTGTTCGGATGTTAGGGGGTCAAACAGTCGTCCATTGAGAGATTTTGGACTTTGGAGGCGATTTCCAGTTGGTTGAAGGTGGTATTTTTTGTAAACCCCAATCAAATATCGAATCTCCCATGTTTTCTAATATGAAGGTAACTTTATTTGTTTATAAAACAAAACGAGTTGACCAAAAACTCGAAAAGTCTAAAAAAAGTTTTCAAAGCTTCATATCTTGCTTGATAGTTTGAGATAAGTGCTCAAACTTATCACAGACGATCTCGGATATGGTTTCTATCATCCGTAAAAAAGTTTTAAAGGTGGTGTAAGGTGAAATTTTTTATTGCATCAAAATGTGCAGAAATGCATGTAGATTGGCAAAAAAATAAAGAAAAAATTCAAAAAAAATTCTTTCATCGAGAAAAACGCATCGAAAAATACGCTGAAAGCCTTTAGGGACGAGGTTTTTTCTAGGCCGCCCGGTGAGTAAAAGCGCGCGAATTCAAACTTTTAAAATTTTTTCGCTCGTTTTCACTGTTTTTTCAAATTT
>NC_013489.2:8872895-8873762 GCF_000004555.2 Caenorhabditis briggsae
GTGAAAACGAGCGAAAAAATTTTAAAAGTTTGAATTCGCGCGCTTTTACTCACCGGGCGGCCTAGAAAAAACCTCGTCCCCAAGGGCTTTCAGCGTATTTTTCGATGCGCTTTTCTCGATGAAGGAATTTTTTTGAAATTTTTCTTTATTTTTATGTCAATCTACATGCATTTCTGCACATTTTGATGCAATAAAAAATTTCACCGTACACCACCTTTAAACAATATCCATTTTTGAACGTTTTTGAGACGTTTTTAGTTGTTCATCCCGTTTTCCAATTGGATCTGTGCAAAATTGCACTGAGATAAAATAGCGTGAGAGATGAAGAGACGCAGAGAAATGTTTTCTCTAGTTTTCTAACCAAAAATTTTCATGTTGGGAGACCGTGAACTACAGTAATTCATCGGGTCTTTCAAACTACAGTAATCTTCTGCCACTAAATCTAATTACTGAATCTAATTGACATCTTTTCACATCTCTTTTTTCCTTCTTTTATAGATTTTTTGTCTGATCAATTTCTTGTCTTATCAATTTTTGGTTTTTTTTGGGATTTTTATGGAATTTTGTAAATTATCGCATTTTTGATTAATTATTGAATTTTTGAACATTTCGACTAGCATCATCCGGCCTACGGCCAGAAATTGGAAAGATATTCTTATTTGGTCCCATTTTGAGCAAGTTTCTCTTTTTTTTTCCCTAGACGGTGTATTTACTATGGTATCACACCCATCTGTATAGCTGTATCTATTATTTTCACATGAAACTTTTCTATGAATAGTTGAACTCCTAGGAACCTAATAGAAACATTTCACACCTTCTGTTGGGCAATTTTTATTCGAGATCTAAAGTTTAGTACCTCACTAAAGT
>NC_013489.2:8874234-8885870 GCF_000004555.2 Caenorhabditis briggsae
ATTTTTTTTCGAGTTTTGTTGATATTTTTTTATCAAACAGGCAAACAATCCGAAAACACAAAAAATAATGGAGAAATTTGTATTGAGAGCTCAAAATTTGGCTCAAAATGACAAAATTTTTGCTACCGGGCCTTCCGGGCCGGGCCCGTGCCTTGAAAATTTCCTCAGGCCCGGGCTTTGGCGGGCCGGCCCGGAATTTTACAAGTATGGTATAAACTAATGTGGTTCTAAAAATATTGCAAAGGAAGTACTCCATAGGAGTTTTAGACATCGGAATTTTTCTCGTCAATTGTTCCGAGGAATGATTTATGTCTTCCAACAGACATAGGGGCTAATTGGATACCTGTCGGACTTGTGGCCTGAAAAATGTTTTTGTATTCATAAACATAAGGAGTAATTTCTAAAAACATACATTTTCTGATTGTGCTCGAGTGTTCTGACGGGTCAGCAATGCTTTTTGTTCTTGCTTCTGTGCTTCTTCCAACTTCTTCTGCGGTTCTTCAACAATTTCAAATCGTCCATGGTCACCCTGAAAACTGATCCTTATGAAGAATAAATGAAGAAAGTCCTACCGTTTTCGATCTTTGATAGAAAAATGTTCCTAATATACAGACAGTACAGAATGCCGCACCAACAACCACCATTGCCAAGTTGTACAGAAACCGAATCGATCGACGAGACTACAATGAATAATCATGCAGGAATGCAGGCACATTCAGAAACTAAAGCGATCGAATGAAGAAAAAAACAAATTTACCGTTTTGATAGTTTTTCCATTATGTGAAATCAATTCCTGATCTTTCGCTTCATCGAAAGTCAGTGTTTCGCATTTTTTATGATTCGCATATGTTCGGAAATATGGGCAACCCTGAAATGAATCCTCTGAATGATTTTCTTCAAAAAATCTACTCACAACTGAAGGACAGAAGTAGTTGTCTTGTGACAATGTCGCAGATGACAGATTGTAGAGATCACCACCAATCAGTCTGTTCCATAGCCATTTCGTAGCGTAGTTATGGCCTCTTCGATTTAACAAAGGCCTATCTCTGATGAACAATCCACTAGGATATCTCGAAGTGATAGTGACCATTGGGTAACTGATCATACCGAAGGTAGGTCTCTGAAAATTTGTACTTAAGTTAAAAGCTAAATTAAAGACTGAATACCGTTGTCTCTCCATTTTCCACATATTTCTGGAGATCTTTCCAAACTCTAGACCATTTCCTGGAGATGTCGTACATAAATCCTTCTGTTTGGTTTCTAGAACACTGACAACGGTTTCTGAAAATTGTTATATTTAAAATATAAGCCATATTCGTTGTGACCGACTTGAGAAGATTCGATTTCTGTTCATGAAAAGATGAAACATGGACAGGTCCTAGAAGTACAACGAGAGCTTTCGGAAGCTCGATTTGAAGATGTATGATTGCTTTCTTAATGTGATTATAAGATGGTCCGTCGCATTTTGTACAGATCTGAAACGGATTCCGATGCATTTGCGAAATTTAAAATAATAATATAACAAGTAGTGAATTTCAAAAGTTTTAATTTTCACATCAAAGTACTGAAATTTCAAAAATTTTTGTGAGCCACGTGAATCTTTTGAATCTCCCAAAAGATGGACCGTTAAGATTTTGGGAGAAATATTAACACTTTCTGAATATTTTTTCCCAAAAGTAAAACTTTTGAAAATCACTACTTGTTATATTACCTCTTCGGTTCCAATAGTAATGATAATCATAATCCATTCGTTCATATAATCCACTTCAGTCAGCTTCTTCACTCTCCGAGTCAGCTCTACAGCTTGACTGTAAAGATCCTTTGTTGTAGCACCAGTCTGAGCAACATTAAGCTGATGATCGGGAAGATCTGCACCCATTCCATGCGAAACACCGACTATTTTTGGACTAAACTCGCGTAGGATATCTAGAAACAAAGGGATATAAATTTTCAGTAGCTTTAAATTTTAGGACGTACTTGGAATAGTGATCAATCCGTCAATAGTTGAATCTCCACCAATTGGAAAACTTGCGCCTCGAAACTCGATATCAGCATTTGGCCATAATCCAATTCCAGTTGCTAGTGCATCACCCATTGCGGCGATTATTGTGATGTCTTCTGGAGAAATATCAGCCACAGAGCGTCCGGTTACCAACTCCAACTTTGTGCGAGGACATGAGAAAGTTTTTCTAAAAAAATGAAGATCCATCATGAATCCAATAATGCAAAACCTTACCGGTCATTGAATGCAGAATTGATTACTCCAGCAACAGGTTGATGTTTCTCTGGTTTGATCGCAGTAAGTGACTTCAGATGTTGGTGATCTACACTGTCTCGTTCTCTGAATAAATGCAATTTTAATGGTTGGAAACTATATGTTTTGTGAAAAACAACCCGATAGAATTTAAAAGAAGGTTTGATCAAACTTGTGAAAATTGAAAGGAATTCAAAATTAGGTAACTAAAAAAGTGAGAAGGGAAAGATTGAAAGTGGAAGAGCAGATAGCATGCGTATTAGCATCTCATACGAAACCCGTCTAGATCTTCCAGTTCATTCGATGATGTTGCGGTGTCGAAAAATTTGTCATAATCGGTTGATTTCCCCCACAATTTAATAAGTCTGAATTGAAACAAATCGAAAAAATAGACTCCATAGAAGATAATAGGCTGTGAAGTTGGAAACCTCTGATATGCAAATTACCTTTCTTCACTGATGTCGCTGGAATCATCGCTTTCATCTACTTCGTCGTTTTTTTGAGCTTTTTCCCGTTGTTTTTTCTGCTCTTCCGGAACGATTTTATCGTCGTCGCTGCTTCTACGGCTGGCATAGTCCGTCAGGTTCGTAGAAAAGTCTTCATAGTCTACTAAACTTCTCGTCTCATCATGGAACTCTCCTCTTAGTTCTTTTTGATCAATCGAAAGATTTATTGATTCACCCGAAGCATAGAAGAAAAGGCACAATAGTAGGTTTAACCGCATTCTGTAAAAATAAAATGAAAAACTATGTTAAGTGTGGTGAAATGTGTGATAAGAACGGCAAATGATAGCGAGGACGAAAGCTTGAGATTTACTGAATTGATATATTGGGATCATGCTATTTTTTAGAAAAAAATATCGTCTCAGTTAAATAACGAGATTTTAAAGCTTTTTAGCTCAAAATGGTAGCGTTTTGGCAAAAAAAGCCGGCATTAAAGACGGTTCTTGGCTTTATAGAACCTGTAATTGATATTCTTCATGGTTTTTGTTGATCAATATATACTTTCCGGCTTAGTTTTTCATACAAAGTAAATTTTCTGTTAATTTTTCAATAGAACTTCAATTTGTTGCAAAAAAAACCGAGGAGACCCCGCAAATTCCGGGGAAAAGTGGGCGGAGTCGAGAAAAACCGTGCGGCAAAACCGTGCCAGGGTTGCAATTTAGGCTCCGCCCCTGACTCCGTCCACTTTTCTCCGGAGTTTTTTTTCCCCGGAAATTTTTTTCTCCAGAATTTGCGGGGTCTCAACCGAGAAAAAAAGTGGCGAGGAATCGCGCTCCAGTGGGCAACTGGCAGTATGCCAAAACTATGAGAATTCGCTGCGTAGCGACTCAACCAATGATGAACGATACGGAGAGAGGTCGACAGTGAAGTTTCCACCGATTTCGACGTTTTTTCGATGTTTTTAGCAGTTTTTTCAGTGGTTTCCTGTATTTTTTAAGACGAATTTGATGAAAAATATATATATGACACGAAAAAAGAATATCGCAACCTTTTTTTTGATATTTATTGCATGTGATGAGCATCTACGATCGTTTTAAAATTTGGGACATTACAGCTACGTTGATTAATTTGGCGAAGATTTTCTTACTTTTCGTTGTTCATATTTTGAATTTCGGTCTATTTCGTTCTCAATAATTGTTCTTGCAGGGTTAAACATGGCTACTCAAGATGAAGCTCATCTCGCCGAATTGAAGAAGAAGAGAACTTTCCGCAAGTTCACCTACAGAGGAGTCGACTTGGACCAACTTTTGGACATGTCCCGGTATGTTGAAAGAACAAAACATGTTCGGATGTTTACTGTATCAATATTTTTCTAGTGAACAATTCACCAAGCTTCTCCCATGCCGCATGCGCAGACGTTTGGATCGTGGACTCAAGAGAAAGCATTTGGCTCTCATCGCTAAGGTCCAGAAGGCCAAGAAGGCTGCTGGAGTCCTCGAGAAGCCAGCTACCGTCAAGACCCATCTCCGTGACATGATCATCCTTCCAGAGCTTGTCGGTGGAGTTATCGGAATCTACAACGGAAAGGTCTTCAACCAGGTAAGCGTTTCAGCGACAGTTTGAAGAATACGCTTGATTTGATTTTCAGACTGAGATCAAGCCAGAAATGATCGGATTCTACCTCGGAGAGTTCGCTATCTCTTACAAGCCAGTCAAGCACGGAAGACCAGGTATTGGAGCTACTCACTCTTCCCGATTCATCCCACTCAAGTAAAGTTATTTGTTGAACAATAAACTTGTTTCAAAGTTATATATTTTCCTTCAATTCATGATTTAAAGAAAAGAAATCCAGAGTCGAATGACAGCACTAGAATCAGCATGTTCTAATGTAAGACGCTGATTATTGGAATACTTCACGCAATTCAGCAATAGATTTACACGACTACGTATATCGTAATGTGTCAAATGAAGCAGTGAGACTTCGATGCATTTTACCGCTTATTCAGGAATTTCCATTGGTCCTGTTTTTGAGGAAATTCATAATTTTCACAACAGGTGTCCGCACAAATTTTCAGGGCACGGTCTCCCACAAATCATTTTCGAACTGCAAATTAAATTTTGATCTACAGAAAAACAATTTTTCGCGATCACAATTGCAGGTCTAAAGCCCAATTTTCAGGATTTTTTATTAGATTTTGTGGAGATTCAAGAATAATTCTTTAAAAAATTAGTTAGTGGTTATAGAATCCTGTATGGTCCTTTTCCGGAAGAAAATGTTTCAAAAATGGAATTTTCCAGATTTTTTACAGAAAAAATGTATCTCCTCTTTCAGTTTTTGACATTTCTAGAAGTTTTATAGCTCAAAAGAACCGCAATAATTTAATTGCACGAAATCGCATTTTTGCTGTGTTTTTTGATTATAAAAAAAAGTTCTGTCAGACGAATCAAAAATTCATCCATACAAAAGGAGGGATAAATTATTTCGTTTCTTTTGAGCTATAAAACTTCTAGAAATGTCAAAAACTGAAAGAGGAGATACATTTTTTCTGTAAAAAATCTGGAAAATTCCATTTTTGAAACATTTTCTTCCGGAAAAGGACCATACAGGATTCTATAACCACTAACTAATTTTTTAAGAATTATTTGAACCATCTTGAATCTCCACGAAATCTAATAAAAAATCCTGAAAATGGGGTTTTAGACCTGCAACTGTGATCGCGCCAAATTCTTTTTCTGTAGATCAAAATTTAATTTGCAGCTCGAAAATGTTTTGTGGGACACCGTGCAGGGGACAATTGGAACTTCACTACTTCGGACCGACTCTAAAATGCGTCTCGAATGCTACCTTTTAGTTCATTAATTAGACTCATAACATTATTGAGACAAAAAAGATGTCACAATACATTTATTCATTCGAGAGAATTCGATCAAAAGGTACTACAACGCAAGAAAGAAAAAGGCTGGAACAAGAAATAAGATAATTTATCTGGTTCCTCTCTGCTTGGCGGCGGCGACCATCTCGTCTTGGAGGGTCTCCATGATCTCGAGTCTTTGGTGGGTAACACCAGATGGGTCGAAGACCAAAGTTGGCTTCTTCCAGTAGTTGTTGCGGATTCTCTCCCAGTCCCATGGAGCAGTTGAGTGGCCTGAAACGCACAAGAATGAGGCATTCAAATCAGAAATCGGAACTTACTTCTGTCAAGCCAGATCTCAGTCTTTTCGAAGGAGTAGTAAACAGTGTAGCCGAAGAGAACACACCAGATAGCAAGAAGTCCGAAAAGTGGGTAGATTTCGTAGGCGTGTCCGAGTTTGCGGAACATGAATCTAAAAACATGGAGTATATATATATATATATAATTTGCATGGTTAAAACTGGTTATCTTTTTATGAATAATTTTTATTGTTTTTTTTTCACAAGATGAACACAATAACTATAAGATTTGACCCATGTTCACGAATACTTCAGTGAGTTTCATGTTCCAGCTGTTTACCTGGTAGCTGTGTCTCCTGGCTTAGCTGGGTTGGAGTAACGAGCGTCACGAGAAACATCGCGCTGATATTTGAAGAATCCTTGTTGGTCGCTGATCTTGATAGATTGTTCATGCTGAAGTTTATCGAATTTACACAGATTATTATCGAAGAAAGGTGTCACAATTAATTGAAAAAATTATCGAATTTTGATCAAAATACATGCCAATTTTGAACAATGATATCTCTTCGAGGAAGAAATGAAAACGCTCAAACAATCTGATGACCTCAAAAAGAATTATTTTGCCCGAGCCACATTTTACAAAAATCAAGCTACATGTTTCGATTTTGTTTTTTTTTCTAGTCATCAAATCGATGAATATTAAAAATTAAAATTTTTCGAGCGATTTCCTCTTTTTTTGACTGAAAAAGTTTGACTTGATTATTCATGTATTTAAAGATCCATTCCGAGGTATTTAAAGTTTAAAAAGAAGGAACTTACGTCAAGGGTCATTTTGGAGGAAGCGTTTCTGACGACCAGAATGCGGGCGACGGTGCATTTGGTGACCAGACGAGGAGTCAAGAGTGAGAGCGACATTCTGAAAACTGAAAATACATATTCAAGCCATTTCCGACAGAAATATTTCAGTTTGAGGAGCTTATAAATATAAAGGTCTAAAAAAGCGACTAAGTTGCTACTTTCTGCTCACAAATGTTATAAAATATATGACGGGATATTGAAGACTTTTTCAATTTTCTAATAAGCTAATTATTTGGTGCCGGCGCTTAAAAAAATCAATAAAATCGCTTCAAAAAACTATTTCAATGGACGGCTCGCCTTCACCGCTAGCGCTCCTATACACTTCGTGACGCACAACACGCTCCACAATAATGCGCTGTCTCCGTATCTCTGTTCTGCCTGATCTTTCCTTCAAGTTTCGGAGGAAGTTCAAAATCTGATTTTTTATAAAACAGTAACAAAATGCAATACATTTCAGGTATTTGGAAGTCGAACCGGCATTTTTCGGCAGTACAAACGAAGCAACAAAAATTTGAGTTTATTCGTTTATTTATGCAATCAACAACTTCTGAACATTTTAAATACAATATTTACGAAAGATTTTATTAATAATATAAGCGAATCAATGCACATCTCAGTATCCGTCGTTGGAGAAATCAATGTGATAATCGGTATACTTCTGCTTCAAAATGTCAACCGCAATCTGATGATCTGCACGACCGTAGCCCTGAGAATATCCATACACAAGAATATCCTTTCCAGAATCATCGTGTTTGATTCTGCCACCTCCAACACATTTCAACTTGAGACCTGATGCAGCAGTCGACTGAAAAATTCGAATTTTTAAAAAATTCATTCATACCGAATGAGGAATATAGTTTGTAACACCAGCTATGATTTTCTGTTATTTTATATTACCTTTGTTTCCTGCAGAATGTCGTCATGGAAGGTGCATCGGTAATATCCGCGTACAATGAACTTCTTCTCTTTGGATGCAGTATCCGTCACCTGAAAATATAATTTCGACTTCTCAAATATGATTTTTAGGTTCAAGCGGTCCATTGTTTTCGACCGCCAATTCTACGATTATACCCCTCCTCCTCCTCCGAGGTTTTTTTTCGCCTAAACTAGGGAAATGTGAAGTAGTGCTTTTAAGAAGAAAGTGTGCGTGTTCCTAGACCCTGGGGACCGATTTCTTGTGATGGGCTCCTTCTTGCTCTTCGGACTATCGCGGATATATCTGGCACATTCTTCCTCCCCTCTTTCTTTTTGGCTCAACACAACCAACCCCTAACACTTGGCTTACAATCTCATGTTTCTATATTCTACTATTATTCTCACTTATCAGTTGTATTGCAAGAAAAAAAAGCATTCGTGGAGGAATATCATCGGAAATTTTAAGTACCAGAATGAAAAAAGGAGCCCACTTTGTGTGCGTACCTTGACGAGTTTCCTGGTCTCATCTCATATTTCATCTTCTCCATATTCACTTTATTTTTTTGGAGAATATTTATTCTTGACAACTGCTGCTCACTTCTCTTTTTCAAAATCATTTTGTCTCCTATTTTTTTTCTCGAAAAATGATGGATGGTTGCAAACAACAAGTAATCCAACCGTATACTTCTTGGGCTTTTTACCTCATTCTTCTTCCCAAAATGAGTTGTTTTCAGGTTGAAAGCAATAAAATGGCAAAATTCCTTTCTCTGCACGTACTCTTGATTGGTTCTGTGATACTTTATATTATTCTTGGAGCTATTGTATTTCAAATGCTGGAAGGAGAACACTTAGATGTAAGCCCGAATTTGATTAAATTGTGAAAAAAAAGTTTAGGCTCTCAAAAAAGATCACATGGATCGAATAGACCAGAATGCGAAAGATTATGTGAATCGACTATGGGATCTAGCCAAGGAGAACAAAAATAACTATGGTGTAAGCAATTCTGACATTCCAAAAGAAAAACACAGGATATATTTATAGACCGTCGATGACTTGATAAAATTCGTAAAGTCAGAAACCGTTGACGATTTCAACAATTATGTCGATACAGTATTTTATGCTCACAGAGCTGTAAGACACGGATACGATGAGGTAGATCCAGATATAGTGATTTTTGTATTAACTTTTATATAGGATTCTCCTACATGGGATTTTGCAAATTCTGTGTTTTTCACTACTACCATGCTGACATCCATCGGATATGGTTATGTAGCACCCAGTACATTTGGCGGAAGATTATTTGGAGTTATCTACTGTTTGATAGGTATCTAGGAATTCTTTACCAGATAACGAAACTTTCATTCAGGAATACCTCTAACTTTGGTAACAGTCGCAAACGTTGCCAAATTTCTATCAGAGACCATATTCTTCTTGCATTATGAACTTTGGAACAAATGTCTCGAATGGAAACGAAAACGAAAAGGAGAAGTAGAAGCTGATCCAGCGCAACCAATGTTCGGTGACGACGAAAACGAAGAAGAGATTCTAGATCGAGTTCGATTAGTTCGGTTCCCTCCGTTGACAGTTTTCATGTTTGTTTTCGTGTATGGTTGCATTGCTGCTTGGGTGGTACGGTATTGGGAAACATGGACTTATGTCGAGAGCCTCTACTTTATATTTATCAGTATTCTAACCGTAGGTGAGTGGAAAGAACTATAGGAGAACCAGGGATCAATATCAAGTTGTTTTTATAGGTTTTGGAGATATCCGACCATCTCCTGGGAATATTTGGGTTACATTGGCTTTCGTCGTAGGTCAGTTTCCAAGACTTGAAAAATAATTTTTTGAAAAATTATGTTTCTAGTCGGTGTGATTCTCACTACCATGTGTATGGATGTGGTTGGAAGAATGTACTTGAAGGAAATTCACTATTTGGGTAGAAAATTGAAAAGCAACAATCCATTCTATCTACTGAGAGAAGCTAAAGCCAGGTGAGATCCTTTAAAAGGAACTTTTGAATCAGTATCCTATCCCATTTTTCCAGGAGACGCCGAGCAGCAATGGCCTCATTACTGGCACAATTGGCCAAAGGAATGATTTTCGCTCATAAAGATTATAACGAATTGGCCCGAAAGAAGTCAAAGAGAAAGAAGGAAAAGCGACGAGGGAGTCATGTTCGTGAGTATCTTTTTTCTAACTTTCACCAAATAATTTGATCTAAATCAGTACTATTCCAGTACCAAATGAGAAATTCATGTTCGCCCGACTACCACCAGACCCACCAAGTGATTGTCAAGTTGTTAGTACTTCTGCGTACTCTGTCAGACTGGCCTGGGCTCCACCTTTCTCACCCGATCCAGATTTGACGTATAACATTCGATACCGGTTGAAGTAAGTCGAAAGCCTTTACAGAAAGGGGATACATTTGCTTTCAACGGAACGTGCATTCAGACACAATGAAGACGCAAAAGTTAGAGAACTCCGAGGAATAAAAGGAAACACAGTTGAGATAATGAGTGTCGATTCTTGCTCCCTTTACGAGTTCAGAATCACAGCTCATAATAAATTTGGAGAGAGCAAGGCTGTATACTTAGTTCAATATACTGGTGAGTTTCATTGAATTCAAAATTACGCAATATTTTTCTTCCAATTTCAGAACCCCAACTGAGCCCTCAACATATATTGGCAACACGTCTAAATGCTAATACTATTGAACTGACATGGGAACCACCATATAAAAAATCTCACGAAGTCAAAAACTATGTTGTGTACTTCACCGAGAATCCAAATGCATCACTTTCAGAGTGGGAGAAAATTCCAGTGAACGGAAGAAGAGTGAGATCCGAAAAGAAGTTGGGACCATACTTGTAAAATTCCGGGCTGGCCCGCCAAAGGCCGGGCCCGGGCCGGGCCTGAGGAAATTTTCAAGGCCCGGGCCCGGTGTCAAAAATTATGTATTTTTGAGCCAAATTTTGAGCTCTCAATATAATTGTTTCCATTTTTAATCCGTATTTCGGATTGTTTGTCTGCCTGATCAAAAAAGATCGAAAAACTCAAAAAAAATCACATAAGGGTCCCCCCTTATGTGTTTTTTGAAAATTTCGAAACTAGTTAAATGACGGGCCCGCCGGGCCGGGCCTCCGAAGTTCCGGAAAAAGCCCGGCCCGGCCCGGCCCGTTACAAGTATGGTTGGGACTATTAAATTATAAATTTACAGGTAGTCTTCCCAGATCTACGTTTCGATTGGTTCTACATGTTCAGTGCCACTGCTGTTTTCAAAGATGGACAAAGGTCTCCTCTTTCAAGGGCCCTTTTTATAAAAACTGATAAAATTGAGTTCCATAAACATTGTAAGTCATTCTAAGTGAGAAAATTGTAATCTTTACAAATCTTCAGGCGTTGGGCACTCAAAAACTATTGATGTTATGGATTCAATATGCGAGAAGGAAGAAAATGAAACTACAGCGCTACTGAAGCGCGATTATGTTTCTTTTGCTGTTTGACTTGTTTTTGACTCATTGAATAATACAATACTTTGTCATTTAAATTACCATACCTGAATCAGAATATACTTGAATACACCTTTTGGATCGATGTCCACATCAGCAATGTCTGTTAGTGGCATTGTCTCGAAACGGCCTGAAATCTAAACATTACAAACTCCCACATAACTTTGAGACTTACGCAGAAAGCGGAATATACTTCTGGAGAGTATGTTTCACCTGTAAACATAAAATGTGACTACCGGAAGAACGCATGATTTAATCTATCGAATTCCGATTTTTGAAAAAGAGACGACCTAATGAGGGGTAGCAATAACGCAAAAACTCAGCATTTACTTACTGTTTTCTTCCTATTCAATGGCAAGCAAAAATTAGGGTTTCTGGTTTTTTTTGATTACGGTAAAATAAAGGTGCAGAAGAAAAAGTATTTTAAGGCTTCGGAACATGTAATGGTTTACTGTACTTGGAAAGAAATATCAGATGAGCAAATCGATAATGGGGTTATTCAGGGA
>NC_013489.2:8886561-8936304 GCF_000004555.2 Caenorhabditis briggsae
ATTTGGACCCCAAACTTTGGCAAAATGTGGCCTATAGTTTTGTCCAGTTTTCCCCAAAGTTTCAGTCATCATTGGAACACTCTCCGAGTTTTCGCGGAGTTTTTTTTCCTTTTTTGCCGACTCAATAACCCCATAAAAAACTATTTCAATGAAAACATATTTTCTAAACAAACTTCATGTTTGATTTTCAACCAAGTCACTCCAAAAGTTGTTGTTGTTTTCTCTGTTTGGATTCTTTCTCTCTGTGCCTCCCCTCCCTCTCTCAGGCGCACTCCTCGTGCTTGCGCGTTACTCGCCGCAATTCAACAATTCTTTTAAATGAGAATTTCAGAGTTTTCCTCGAAAAACCTTCGCATGTGATAACTGAGTTCTCACTTTAAAATCAAAAAATGGTCGTGCTCACTGCCGATGTTGTCTATAATCGCCTTCAAGACGTAAGTTAATCATAGTCGATATATTCTCAATCGCAAATGTTACAGATCAAAAATCCAACCCAAGAGGCTATTGAGACTATGTCACTATGGATCATGCACTATAAAGACAAAGCATCGATAGACTTGATTGTTGACGGATGGCTCAATTGCTTCAAAACAGGTAATTTAAAAAATAAACATTTTAAATACTCAGTTTTAAAATTTCCAAAGTTTCAGCTGGAACAGATAGTAAGCGAATCGCTTTGTTCTACGTCATGAATGATGTCGTGCAGAAAGCTAAAATAAAACATGCTGACACCATAATTCCAGCTTTTCAGCCAGCTGTGCTCACTGCTGTGGCGACAGGAAGGTAGTGTTTTCATATTGACCGAAAAAAGCAAATTAAAAATTTCTAGAAAGCAAGATAAAGTGAAAGACGTTATGAAGCGATGCATTCAAATTTTCAAAACTCGAGGTGTTTTTTCTTCACAAAGCACAACTGCAATGGAGAATCTTCTCGGTGAGTAATAATAAGCCTTGTTTCTCTAAAGCCCAATTAGCATCGGATGCAGATGAAGGATACGAAGCTGAAGATCAAGCTCTAGAGGTAGATTCCGAGGATTTATTGAAGAGAATTTCAAATTTTGTATCTGTAAGTATTTACCGATCATGATTTGTATTAAAAATTTCCATTTGTCAGGCACGAAACGTAATCAGTGACATGATGAAATTTGTGAACGAGGGAGATTTCGATTACAAGGAGAAGTGCAAAAGTGGAATAAAAGACCGTGAAGAAGGCGCTCATATTCTACAAGAAGTACATGAAGCTATTGATACCATGGTACAAGTGAGTGTGGTACTTGATTAATAGATGCTGAAATACTTCAATGATAATTGTAAAATACAAAAATATTTTTCCGAACTTCGGATATATAAAAATTCAATTTCAGGTGCGCCATTCCATGGAAGACCAAAAAAAGAAGATGATGGCTCTATCGGAAACTTTAGAACTTGCAAAGCGTGTCTTCCTACACCAGAAACGAGAAGTGCTCGTAGTCGAGGAAGCGTATATCAACTTCCGTGATGGAATCAAAGCGGTCCATTCTGATCTAGTTGAAATGGAGGAAAAAGGTGTCTATCCTGGTGTTTTATCTCCACAAGAAGAAGACAATCATCTCCTATATTCGAGTAAGTTTATTTCAGAAAAATATTAATTGAACATTTCTATAATCATCGAACGCAACCAGTTTCAGATCGTCAGCAAGGTGGTTGGGGGGACAATCGTAATCAAGTAGATATGGAAATGGATGATGACGAGCGACCACAAGCTCCTATGATGAAACCTCATTTGCAAGCACTCGTTGGAATATCATCTCAGCCTTCTCTCCAATCTAGAATCATGCAGTTGGGACTCCAAAAGATAGCCGATGGCGATGAGGATATGTTCCACCAGCAGACTATGGCCGCTCCCAGCGAAGAGTCGATGAATAAAGCTTCAACAACTTTTCAAGATCGGAATCTGTCTGCACCATCAGCTCCAATCAACATTAATCAATTCTCTGTGGTATGTTTCTTTCTTTTTTCTACACGACTATCAAATAATCTTTGTACTCGAAAAATTATTTCCTTTTCAGCCGCCACCAGCTATACCGTCAAATGTACCAGATCCGAGACTGCGGGCTGGCACTGAAGGTCCTTCTCAATATGCTCTAGCTCTTCAACAACACGGTCTTCCGCCACTGGCTCAGCACACTGAGAAGAAAGCTCCGCCTCATGCGGTCGCTCCTGCTTATCAACCTCCATTTGATCAAGCCCAACGCGATCCAAGATGTAAGAATACTTTGTTGTTTTTTTTCCAAATTTCAATCTTTATAGTTCCACAACACAATCAACCACCGCCGACCCAGCTCGTACAAATTCCACAACCGTCAGCTGTCGGGTACCAGGCACAGTTTGAGCAGAGAGATCCGAGAATTTCTCATCAGACAGGGCAACAAGTCTATCCACATTCATTCGATGGTATTTTGATTATATTCCTTCAAAAAAAAAATAAAAGAAATTTTTTCAGCTCAAAAACCGCCACTCAAATCTCCAACGGTGCAAACTGGACCGTATCAGGCGAGATTCGAGTCCTCACAAAGTCAGTTCCATCTCGGTATTCACAGTATATACGTACTTCCTTACAGTTTCCCCTCAAGTTATGACCCAATCGCAAATGAACCAGTATCATCAACAGTCGTTGGCTGGAGCATACAATAGACCACCACCACCTCAACCACATCTTCAGCAGCAACAACAACAACACCAGATTCATCAGCAACCTCAACGAGGATATACAGATTATCACTCTGGTGGCGGTGGTAATATATTTGCTGAGAACTTTTTTGTCTTAACCGTTCCCAGTTAAAGATCGCAGAGAAGACCGATTCAATAGGCGTGATGATCGTGGGCGCAACAAATATGACGACCGTAGAAATCATGACTATGATGATCGCAGAAAGTCAGCTCCGTATCCAAGAGGTGGTGGTGATCGGTGGAAAAACGGTGGAGGCTCGTATAATGACCGGTAAGTGTACCACTACAAAAAATATTATTTTCAATTCTTTTGTAGTGGCCGTAACGATCGGGACTGGAGAGGTGGAAGTCGCGGAGGTGGTTATGACAACAGATACTAGGGTTGCATAGCTTTCATTTTTGTCAAATTTCTGCATATATTCTCATTTTGTCAAGTTGATTCATTTTCCACTATTATATGGCCTTTGAATTTCCCTGCGAGCCTGTAACTAGGTGTTGATGTTCCTCCTTGCTTTTACTATAGCTTCCAAATCTCTATTTCTTATGATTCTCACCAAAAAGATTCCTTAATTTCTCCAACCAATTCAATTGATTCCCTTTGTTTCTGTTTCTACCTCGATACCTTGATGAAAATGTTTCTACTTTGCTTAACTTTGGTCACAAAGGGGTCTCTCATCATCCATAATAAAAAAATTTATTGATTCCTGTAACTGTAATTTTCAGAACCAAGTTTTTTCAGAACGATTCCGTGAAACTAATCGGAAATGTACCTGTAAATTTCTGAATAATTGATGATTTTAAAAATTTGAATTCCTTTGAAGCCTCATGAACGGTGACACAACAACAGAAGGATACGAAGTGGAGAGATGTGGAGAAAGTGAAGCAATTGATGAAGAATCAACGGTTGGAAATATTTGCGACTTTTTTATATTCAGCTAGACAAACAACTTGTTATTGGTGTTCATTTTCAGTTTTCAGGTGTCTCCTGATGCCGAGGATCCTCTACAAATTTTTCGTATGCCAAAGAAGATGAAATTAGCCGATAATGTGAAAAATTCCGATGAAATAATTTCAAAAAATCAGCGATTTTGGAGAGAAACTCTTCAAAACCAAAAGATTACCAAAGTCTTGGCACCAATGGTGGATCAAAGGTGATTTGTATGTTCATTCTTACATTGAAACCAAAAATTTTTTCAGTGAACTGGCATTTCGGTTATTCACACGAAAGTATGGTGCACAGTTGACATTCACTCCCATGATCCATGCTCATTTATTTGTCAACGATGGAACATATCGCAGGAATGCATTGGCTTTAGTGAAAGCTGATAGACCGCTCGTTGTACAAGTGAGCAGTTCTATAGAAATGGATTTTAAGACTAATTTTTTTTCAGTTTTGTGCGAACAAAGTGGACACTTTTCTAGCTGCTTGCCGTCTTGTTGAAGACGTTTGTGATGGAGTAGATCTGAATTTGGGATGTCCGCAAATGGTTGCGAAGCGAGGTCGATATGGTTCTTGGCTTCAAGACGAAGTAGATTTGATTTGTGAAATGGTGTCAGCTGTAAGGGATTACTGTAAGATTCCGGTTTCCTGTAAAATACGCGTAAGGGATGATCGTCAAGAAACAATCAGCTACGCTACACGATTAGTTGATGCTGGAGCTACTATGTTGACAGTTCATGGTCGCACGAGAGATATGAAGGGAGCTGAGACGGGCCTGGCCGACTGGACGCGAATCCGAGATGTTGTAGAAGCTGTTGGATCTAGAGTGCCAGTGATGGCGAATGGAAATATTCAGGTTAAATTAGCTAAAGTTCGTATTTTAAAACCATACTTTCAGTTCCCAGGAGACGTTGAAAGATGCATGGAAGCGACGGGAGCAGTTGCAGTGATGTCTGCTGAAGGGCTTCTCTACAACCCACTGATATTTGATGTAAAGAAGAATTTATGCCTGTTCAGTAACTGAAAACTTGTATTTCTAGGATGCTAACGCGCATGTGGAAACATGGAAAATCGCAGCTGAATATCTTGAATATGCTAGGGATTTCCATGCAGGAACAAGCGCGATTCGAGCTCACGTCTTCAGAATTTGTCATCATAGGTAAGTTTGAAAAGAATGCAAAGACTCATTCATGCTTTTTTAGCCTACTAGAGTATGAAGATCTTCGAATGCGTGTTTCTCTGGAGCATCGTGTCGAAGATTTTGAGAATATCGTTGAAGAGTTGGGAAAGAGGGCGAGAGCAGATGCAGAAGCAGGAAAAGAACGAGAAGTTGAAGCAAGAAAGTTATTTGAAAGTATCAGGTTATTCAAGGCATACTGTATAATTTAAATTGTTTTGTAATTTTCATAAATGGACAACTTATGGATGCCATCGAAGTTTCAAAGCAACCTCATTGGATTTCAAAACCCTATTTCCGTTTGAAAGAGGTAAATAAATATCTATCAACTATGAGTTTGGCCCTAAACGTTATTTTTCAGGTTGCCAAAGAATCGATTGTTGGAGAAGGCGAGAAGACGTTCAGAGAAAAACAGAAGGAAAAACTCGCACAAACTGCCAAAGAAATGGGCGTGTCTATGAAGTGAGTAAAAAAGTTAACTTAATGCTACAATGATCTTTGGCAATGATCTGAAAAAAACATTTTTCAGACAAGCTCGTAAAAGAGAACGTCGTCAACTGACAGGAGCTCGGATACTGGAAGCAAAGAAAATCAAATTTCCGCCATGTGCGAGATGTGGTCAGCCAGCTGGACAAGGATGTGTTCATAGCAAGTGCAAGAAATGCTGTAGATATCAATGCAAACATGAACATTTGGACTGTAAAGGTGAGTTCATCAATGAAAACATCCTTCTGATAGTGAGATTTTCAGCTCATCGTTATCTTTTCGCTAATCTGCCATCTGAATCTGTAATCGAGGTCTGATAACTGGAATTTGTCAATTCTTTGTTGCTTGTTTTTCTTGTTTTGTTCATTCGTATAAATTTTTGTTAATGTTTGTTTCGACTCCAAAATTTATCCATGAGAATTAAACAATTTAAAGAAAAACGCGTTATAGAAAATTTAAAATTGAGATTCCTTCGTTTTGGCTAATGACCATTCTCTTCAACAAGTCTCATTATGACACCGAGACGATCCGCGAGATTCTTCTGGAAATTGAAAAGTTCGAGATTATTCATGATCGAAAAACAAACTCACCAAATGATCCAATTGTTTCTTTTTGTACACAATTCCTCCCAAATCATCACACATATTCATATGAGCTCTTTCCGGATCTCCTGGTACTTGGGGTGGTCTATTAGGATTAATTGGAGTCAGGTTCCGTGTCTCATCGCAAAATTCTTGAAGACGAAGAGGGAATCCAGGAGCGAAGCATTCAGGATCGATTGCAATAAAGCATTGCCCCTGGAATTGTCAAAAATGATAAATATATACCTATGTTTAGTTGTTGGGATAGTGAGAGAAAGGTGTAAAGTGTGACAACATGCATACTAGAGATGCTCCCGAAAATCCAAATGCGCATATTATTTATTTTAGTACAAACAAAGAGCTTTAAAGCTAGCTTTGGCAGATAAACGCAGATGGCTGTGACAGAAGGTCCCAAAACGAATACTGTAACTTAAAATATTTTTATTTTTATAATTTAGTTTGGCACAATACTTTTCGTTGAGTTTTCTGTTTATTATCCCAAACAAGTCGAAAAATAAAATTTGTTGCTAGTGAATAAAATGACTGAAACCATTAAAATTGAGAAAAGTAAATTCAAAAAATAAACATATTTCAAGGTTACTGTAGTTTTCGTTGTGGGGCCTTCGGCCACGGTCACATATTAAAATGTACAGTATTCTCTTCACTAGAAGCCCAAACAAACGTCAAATTTGAGCCACTTCATCTGATTTTCTATGTAAAATATCAAAATTTTGTCAACTGATAAAGTATTGATGATATTAGGATCAATAATTTATCAGTTCGAAAAATTTCGATGCCTTTCACAGTAATCGAGATAATTGAGCTGAAAGTTGACAGTTTGGGCGGGCTTCTATTAGAGGGAATACATATACCGTAAACTATACTTGCCCGTTGAGCTCATTTATCTCAATTTATATGAGGTATATCAAAAATCTGCTCACTGATAAAGTGCTTGTCATAATAACATCAACATTATATCGGTGGCCTTCTATTAAAGTGTTAACGGTAATCAATCCGACTCGCTCTCTCGAAAAAGATATTTTGATAGCCTTGATGGTTTCTTTTTCGCTTTCAAGAAGAATTCCTACGATGGGTAAGCGATGCTTGGATCGGGTCTTGTGATTTCTTGGTGATTCCAAAGGTGCCATGCATGCAGACGACTGACGTGATTGTCAGTTGTTGAGTTACACACATACCAATTCAATGGCACTCACCAAATTGGCGCCTTTCTTCGAGTTTTCTATAGTCATCGCCTTTTTGGGGTTATCAGAACTCACCAGATCCGCCGTCTTACTTGTTGTTTGCCATTGGCGAATGTTCTTTCCGAACGCCGAGCCACCCATAATTCCACAAAGAACCTCAACCATCATACACAATCCAGTTCCTACAATCCAAAGATTAAATTTTCTGGGATTAATAATGCTTTTTAGAAAAATTCTACCTTTATATCCTCCGGTGATTTCCGATCCTCCTAATGGTTGAAGACCTCCTCCATCAAGAACTTCCTTTGGATTATGAGTTTCATCTCCATGTTTGTCAGCTCCCCAAGTGCTTGGAATCCAAGTTTCTCCTTTGCGATCAGCCACTTCGATTTTTCCATAGGCAACGGTGGTAGAAGCCATGTCAAGGAAGAATGAATCTCCGTCCATTCCAGGAGCAGCCATACAGATTGGATTGGATCCCAATGATTTCTCCCGCGATCCAGTTGGGAAGACACATGGAGAAGTGTTAGTAAAAGCCATTCCCTAAATGTCGTCTCATTGAAATCAAATTCTTAATTCAGAATGAAAAAGTACCACAAGACCTTGACGGCATGCATATTCAGCATACCATCCAGCTATTCCAAAATGATTCGAGTTACGGCAAACAACCCATCCGATTCCAAACTCTTTTGCCTTCAAAGTCAAACAGTTTTATTGAGTCAATAGGTGTTATGATACCTTTTCAACTGCCAATTGCATACAAAAGTTTCCAACTACAGGTCCCAAAAGATTATTTCCATCAACCCAAGCCGTGCTTCCTTTGGATTTTATCACTTGAGGAGTACCCGTAACAGCTGTTGATTTCATCATTAGGTCATGGACATAAATGTGTAAACGATTGATTCCGTGAGAGTAATGTCCTCTGTAAAGTGTTTTGAATTGTGAAAGAGGATATGAATAGCATACTGTCTACCTGTAATCAGAGCAAAGAAGGGTTTCAGACAATTGTTGGGCATGTTCTCCAACGCATCCAACTTTAGCAAGACATTCCAAAACGAAACAGTCTAGCTGAAAAATATTATTAGTTGTAATAATGTCGAATCATTGCAAAGGAATTTCAAAAACTCGCAAACCCAGATTTTGACGAAAATGTCAGGATAGGTTAAGAATAGCCTATCTAAACACTTCTGAACATTTAAGGCATGGATGAAATTTTCTCAAAAAAAAATATTTTTTTATATTTTTCGAATACCGTAAACCTGTTGTAAAAGGGTCGCTTAACTTTGAGTCAATTTTTCTCGGTTCCTGTCAAAGATATCAAAAAGTTGTCAACTGATAAATTGTTTATCATAATATCACGAGCATTTTATCAGTTAACACATTTTTGGTATTTTGCATAGGAGTCAAGAAAAATTAGCTGAAACTTGTTTTACGGTATTCGAAATTTAGAAAAAATTGGTTTCCGAGAATAAAACTGAAATATGACATTTCATTGAATTCTAAGTTCAAGAACAAATTTCATGTTCTGAAATGCCGTAGAAGTTGAGAAAGTCGACGTTGAAAATTGTTGTTTTGCACTGAAAACGCGCTTTTTGTTACTGAAACTGATATAACTCTGCTGAAACTGGCAATCGGATTCTAACATTTATTTTCAGATGTAGACTATTCTTAACCTATCCTGAAATTTTCATCAAAATCTAGGTTTACAATGTATTGACGTTCCTTGTTAGTTCTATTGGAATTTGTTTCCATTTGCAAGACTATACCGAATATAGCCGGAAATCCAAAGATTTGCAAAAAATCTTCGATTACAATAACCAACCTTTTCTTTTGATATCACAATCTCATCTGTTTCGTTGAACTCTCTTTTCTCTTTAATAGTCATCGTCGTTGGTCAGAAATTGCCTGTCTCTCCACTGAAAAACAAAAGTATAATCAGAGAATATATAAAGACTGAATGAGTATGATCACAAACTTCGAAATCTTTATCAATCACAGTGATCGTAAGACTTTTAGAAGACAGACACAGAAAAGAGAGATGATGAAATGAGATCAGACGGGCCACATATTTTAAAAGGACACAGAATACAGAAAAAAGAAAAGGGTGAGATGATTCAATGATGATAAGGATTCGGATAATCCGACGAGGAGAATGATAGATCTTTGAATTCTTTTAGGTTTGCAATCAGGGTACAAAAGTGATTGATCGTTAAAGTAATTATGTTTTTTCATTTATTGTCGAAATAAAAAAAAGTAGGACCTGAGAATTTGAAAGGCGTAGCTTTTTTTTGATCTACGAAAAAGTGCGGCAAAAACGTAATATTTCAGAGTTTCGCCTCGTTCGAGCTACTTTTGCAATTAAGTTCGGTTTTTCGCTGAAAAACAGATTCTAGAGATGCTAGCGATCATTTTCATACCAAGAAACATAAATTTTGTCCAGAAAATCCCACTAAATTCACAGAAATAAGTTTCGTTTACTACCGTAGTGTTTTTGGGGCAAGGCCTCGAAAATTGACCGGGACGCCGCCCGCGAAATTTTTCAGGTTCCACTTTTTTTCATTCGACAATAAGTTCAGAATATCAACGATGAAGATATATTTCTGGCTTCTAACAAATGAGATAAGAAATTTTCTTTTGGGTAGAAGAAGATATAGGAGATTGATTGAAAGAAAAAATGATACTGCAGAATTCTGTAGCCTTAATTGGATATTGAGACGGTATTTCAATTCGACTAGTGATGAACGAATAATTTGAACATCTACAATACCGAATTGAAAATTTTCCCCATTTTATGATTTCAGTAGAAAATAGTTAACGTCCTGGATTCAGACCTTCCCAACGTGTGAGTCCTTCCAAATTAACTACCATAAACCTGTGATAGAAGATCACCCTACATTTTAAATTTGAGCCGATATGAATATGAAAGCAATTTTATCAGGTGACACATTTTTGATATCTTGCATAGGAATTGAGATAGTTAAGCCCAAACTTGACAGCTCGGGGGCCCTTCTATTACAGGTTTTACGGTATGCTGCCCGTAACCAAATAAAACCTGAAATAATCGAAACTAAAGAAGCATATTTATTTTCGAAAGACATGAATATTTTGTTAGATTACTTCGTACGATAGAGTGACCAACCACAAAAACAGAGCTAGCGTATTTCCTCTAATAGAACACCTAAGATATCCACTTTGACCTCAATTATCTCGTTTCCTGGGAAAGATATGAAAAATGTGACAACTAATAAACTTATGGTGAAATTATCATAGATAATTCATCAGTGACAAAATTTTAATATCTTGCAAAGTAACCAAGATAAATCGACTCAAAGTTGACAAGGCTTACGTTGCCGTAAATGCACTAACCCTATACGAGCTCAGTTATCTTATTTCTTTTTAAAGGTATTAAAATGTTGTCAACTGATAAAATATTGGTGATATTATGTTAAACAATTTTATCAGTTGACAAACTTATGATATCTTATACTGGAATAGAGATAATTGATCTAAAAGTTGACGCTTGGTTCTTTTAGATGAAATACGGTATAATTTTGAAGTAAAAACAAATACAATTTACAATACTTGGGGATAAATTATAATTCATTTTTCTAGACTTCAAAAAATAAATATTTAACAGAAAATTATTTCAAGGCTAAAATAATTCAGAATTTCCGGCAAAGTCTAACTGAAAAACACATTTGACTACGATAAATCTTGAAGACAAAAAACTATAAATCGAATTCCACCGGAAACAGAGAAACCCACTGACGATTTCTTTAGAATTCGTCAAAATACCTTCAAAAGAAAAGAATCGAATGAGTGGTGTGACATAGAACATTATCGAAATAACCCGTACATAGCACAGGTTAACGAGTACGTCATCAGAACGAATACAGAATACAAATGAATAAGACGTTGCGAAGACAAAAAAAAAAGAAAGATAAGATATCAGTGATAAGAAACGATTGAAGAAAAAATTAGGAACGATAAATCAAAAACCCAACCCCGTTTCTGAAAAGTGCAAGATAATTTGTTAACTATTTTTTTTGTACTATTTTCGGACAACAGTTTTCAAATTTGTTATTTTTCAAGGGCCTCGAAAATTTATAAAGAAAAACATTTGCTCGATGCCCTGATGTTGTTTTTATTCGCAGGAGAACTCTCATGCGCCCGGATTGTAGTCTTATGATGCTATTGTTTTTGTTTGTTGTTGCAAAAAAATAGTTTAGAATTTCATTTGATAATTATTTGTTATTCGAGTTGAAAATGCCGAAAAAGTGAAAAATATGAAATGTGTCAATGAGTAGAAAGAAAAAGGTCGAGGGAGTTTTTGAAAGCGTTGGATCCTCGCATTGGGTTGGGGGGACTCTTAAAAGGTGTGTATAACAGAATGCACAAAGATCGACCAGTAGATTGGGGGAAGAAGTGATCAATAAATTAGATATAATACAAGAAGAATTGGAAAATTTAGCACCGTCTTGGGAATGAGAGAAAAATTTCAGAAATACATAAAAAGTGGGGAACACATGTTTTGAAAGAAGTAGAAGTTGAGGAAAGGCAAGATGGAACAACGTAAACCAATTTGAGTATATGTGAATAGGAAACGGGTAAAATTTGAAAATTAAAACTAAAGCCCGGGGGGAAGGAACCGTACAATGAGCATTTTTGAAGTTTTGAGAAGCGATACGGAGAAAGCAATTATTTCCCCTTCTTCTTGCCATTTCCAGGTGTGGCGTCTGATGCCGCTTGTCTTTTGTTCTTCCTGTGGCCTCTTTTAGGTCCACCCATTGCAGATCCGGGATCTGCAGCTGTGTAAGGTGGTGGTGGTTCCAGAACAATCACAGCGGGAGAAGAACTTGAAGCTCCAGGAGGCGGTATAGCAGCTATCAAAGGAATTGGAGGGCCAGCCACGCCGATTGGAGGAGGAACGGCAACTGGAACTTGAGGAGCCACTAGTGGTGGAGCAGATGGACGTGCTGATGGGGTTGTTCTTGAAGTTGGAGCGCCGGCTGAACGTGATTGTCCAGCAACAGCACCCGATGGAGTACTTCCTGCAGCAGCACGATGGCGTTGACGATGTTGACGCTAGAATAGTTAGATATATTTTGCGCAATTATATTTTTCAACTTACGATGAGAGTTCCAGGTCTAGTGAGAGTTTGATAAATATTGAGCGCTGGTGGTTTATTTGGATTTGTGCTAGGTGTGTGAACTGCGCAACACTTTACAAACAACGCCATAATAACTAAGAAACCAATACCACCGACACCGACAGCCCACCAGTTATCCTGAAACATCCATATTTTTTGGAATGTCTTTTGAAATAATTTTCAAACCTGAGCCCATTGAGTCAGTGTCTCTATCGTCTTCTTATCGAATAACAAGTTTTTGAGCCGAGCCAATGGTCCGTTAGCATCAACGCTTCGACATTTTCTGAATATATCACAATATCCTTTGTAGTTGTTACATGGTGATCCAGGATGCAGGATAAGTCCAGGTTTTCCTTTTCTCATATTTTGAAGGAAATTCGTTCGATTTGCAGCAAATTCAGGAAGATGAACAGACGACGTACATTCTAAAATAGAGAAAGTAAAGAAATAGGGCCATGTCATTCGGATACTTACTTCCATCTTTGATACATGCCAAGAAGCACAACTCGTCCGGTTTTCCTTCGGTTAGGAAACAATCTTCGAGTCCGAACATTGCACAGACTGAACCGTTACATTGTCCAGCTGAGCAAACCTTTGTACTATCTTGACAAGGAATACCGTCATGCTTTGGTGGAGATACTGGACATTGAGCACTTCTTCCATCACACGTTTGCAGATTGGAACACTCTGATTCCTGACGACAAATCTTCTCTTCGTTTTTGTTATGAAGCGAGCAATTTTCAGGGTTACAGCAGTATCCTTGAGACGGTGAGCATTGAGCACCTGGTTTCCTTTTGCAAGGCCCTGGTCCACCTGTACCACGTGCTTCGTGCGGAACGCAACACTTGTCACCCATTTGATCACAATCTGCTTGTGAGAATCCACAGTCACATTCCTCTCCTGGCTCATAAATTTGATTTCCACAGAATGCAGATGTTCTCTCTTGGAAGCAGTTTCGTTTTCCATAACCAACTGGGTTCGCGTTTCGAGTTGGATCTACAGGCATTGATTTGAGAACAACGGCAAGAACAGAGGAAATATTTTTGATGGAGCAGGGGGAGAACTTCCCATTGTTCGGTTTGTCTCCAGATGTCGCAGATGCAAACATAATGAAGTTACCATCGGGAAGACCGGGTTGGCATTCTGTAAACGACAATGTTGAGAAGTGTTCGACACCAAAAACAAACCTTACCTGCTGGGAAATCGTGAGGAGATCCAAAATTGTGTCCAATTTCGTGAGCAAGAGTTAGCTGAGAAACTCTAGCTGGGACTCTATTTCCGTAGTTAACAAGAGTGACGATTCCAGTGTTCAATGATCGATAAACCCATCCACGACTGCCTTCGTTGTATCTCTGATGAACTTGACATATTCCACCGGCGGTATCTGGAAATAATGCATGAAGATATATGTTTTTAAGAACATTTTTAGATCTGAAAATTCTTTTCTAGCACAAACTACATTTAAAAAAAATATATATAAACCAACTTACTGAACTGTGGGCTGGCCACCCAAGCCAAACCAAGGGTTCCTCCGACAAAGTCACGGAAAGTGAGAGCATATGCAAGACAGAATGCCGAATGATTTCTTTGAGAGTTCAAGTTCAAAAAGTTGGAGACATCAACATTCTGAAAAATGATTGATAGAATTCCAAAATTCTAAAATACAGTACCTCTTCACAAAACGGATTGTCTGAATCAGTCTTTGCTCTACCACGATCACAACTCTCAGGAGTGTAGATCTAGAAATTGGAATTACCTTTCTTCAAAAGTAATGGGAAAACATACTGAAGTTCTTTGAATCACAAAATGAAGTCCTTTAATTCCGTTGAAGTTGGTTCCTTCGTAAATTTCATTGACTGCTTTGATGTGATTGTAGAACAAACTGACAATCTCCTCTCTCGTTCGGATAGGATCATTATTTCCTTCCTTCATTCTTATGTGCTCATAAAGTTTGTGATCTGCTTGCATATAAAGTGAACACGTCCGCACCGAATAAAGCCCATCCGAGTCCCGAGTTGCTCTTTTCGATCTACCAGACATCGTCATGTAATTTGAGAAGAAATCGGAATTCTCTCCGGAATTCTGAATGCTCGACATTTCACGACGAACACGACTAGAGAGACCACAACCTTGCATTTGCTCGGCAAGGTTTTCAGCGTCTCTTTTTACTCTCCATTTTCGGTGATTAATTTCATCATCTCGAAAAATGATGGAGTGATATTGACTTGGTCGATCGTCTCGTTCGAAATATTTCGCAGCTTTGTCGATTGAATAACGGCTTCCTTCACCAGTCTAAAAAATCGAATATTGTAAATACAGATATCTTTTAAATTAATTACTTGAATGTGTCCCTCGAAAACTCCATCGAATACACTTCCATGAACATGGGAATTTGGATCGTCTGAAAAATTGAATATATACCTACCTGCATAATTCTCTCAATTTTAAATACCTTTCAAATATCCTTCGTAAAGAAAATGACTCGGCTTAACATCGGCAAAACCTCCATCAACATCTGTCACATGATCGTCGTGGAATAATGAGTCATCAATAGGATGTAATTGAACATGGAACGTCCTGAAAATTGAATATTGGTTCAAAAAGCAAAGCTCTCAGGTTCTAATACTCACCGATTGTAAGCATTGAAACGGAAACCAATGGGCTCCTGGTAATGCGATGCAACTGAATCAATTGATCTTTTTCGACGGGAAACCTGAAATACATATTTATTTGAAATGAATGTCATTTGTTTAGAATTCAGCTCAACCAGCCAATTAAAAACAAAACTGCTACCTGATTGGCAACATGTGTTGCCCGATAGTTGAGCGTTTCAAAGCTGTCAATAAAACTGTTCAATCCGTTGGTATTTTCGTATAGAAGACAAAAAATGAATGTGAAATGAAGTTGCAGTCGAAGTCTGCTCATCCTAATCTGTGAACTAGAAGTAATTGAAGCATTCGGTTTTGAAAATTTACCTAAATTAAACCCTCTGGAGAATATCCTATAAATTGTGTGAGCGAGGTTCCCGTATTTGCCCGTCGTTTTCTGCAATACAAAGTATTGAAAATACGGAAAAGGTGATAAGAGATAATAAATATAAGTTGCGCAGAAGGTTTTGGTTGTGTCATTATGATAATTGAGTATTCTTTTTGTAATCAGAACGGTTTGGTGATGTTTGAGCAAAACAACGACTAATTCGGTGAGGAAAAAGGGTGGTTATAACTGTGATGAGTAAAAAATTGGATTAATAATAAATTTCGCAATGGAAAAATTACTTTTCGGTTGAACATGGGGAACAAACTTAAACTGTAGTTTTAAGTTTCAAATGAAATCAATAGAATGCCTTTAGGAGGTACAGGTTAAGCGGAGACGTCTTCTCTCGCTAACCAGAGCGGGGCCGTCGTCTGTGTGACCACCATAATGGCCGACACTCGGAGGGAAAAGGCGGGCGAGATATTGTACGGGAACATGAGGCGTTTAGAGAAAAATACATAGACAGATGGACGGATGGACGGTGAGAGAGTAGGTAAATGAGAGAAGCAGATGAGAAAATGAAAAGATGATTCCCGGGAGGTCCATACCTCGAGGGACGTTCAAAAGAAGCGCCATTTATTTTTTGAAAGTTTCTCTCCGCGGTGAAAAGTTTCGAATGTGCAAGCGGATAAACAACGAACGTCACAACATAGGATATCTAGAGACTGCTACCGTACCTCACATGGAATGTTATAAGGGGATTTTTAAAGAAAAGAAAACATCAACCGGGATATACATTTGAAATTTATTGCGGATGAACAGAAATCCATTGCAGATGTGCCCTACATGTGCATCTTATTTGCCTCAAACTGGATCACCAGTTGGCGGTGGTATTAGTTAGTTCTTAGGTTTTTGACAGGTGTCATTACTTCTCATTTTCCTCCAAATGGAGGTCTTTCTTTGTGAAATGAAACACAAGGCCATCTGCAACGGGTGAAGTGATGTGAAAAATGAACGGAATTTGAGAAAACTATAATAAACGGAACCTGAGAAAAAAAACATAAAATCTCTCCTAAAGCCGCCGATAAATCGAAAGTCTGAACAATGATTTTGAAACATTATGAGAAAGAAGCGGAAATGCATTGAATTTAGCGATTTCTTAAGAATTTCAATTTGCTTCAAATGTAGTTCTAAAAGTTTTTTCTATAAGTTTTTTCTAGATTTTTCGAAAGAGCAGATTAAAGAGGAAGAACCTATAAAGCGCTCTGTACTGTTTGCTCTCTTTTCTCTCGTGTTCTTTTCCTTTTTTCACTGACCTATCTCACAAAACTAACTAGCCTGCTCTTAGGATCTCGGATAGAGAAACAGAGAAATGGTCATTTTCTCGCACTTTTCCTCTTTATTCTCGGCGATGGTGTGGGACAGTGAAATTACAAGTGCAAACTGAATGATTCATCCTTCAAACATTCTCGTTTCGTTTCTTGTCGAGAGAAATGGTTCAAAAAAGGAAGATGACAAGAGAGAAAATGGAATTAGTTTCGAACTCAAGGAAAAGGACATTTTTTCACAAAGTGCAATTGCTTTGAGAAGAGAAGGCTTTTAAGAAAACTCGAGAAACCAATTCTGTGGAAATCATAAGCAAAAATCGGAGGTATAATCTCAAATTTTCGAAAAAATCTGTTTAAAATAAAAATTGTTGCGGCTTCTTCTGCGAACAAAACCGTAGATTTCTTCAAAGGCGCAAGCGCCATCTGCAAACTACTAATGGTCCTGTAGCGCAATTCAAATTATAGGGTTGGGCCTTTAATAAACCTTACGGTTTGGCAAATTGTTATTTTGGACACCAAATTTTCAAAAAGAAATTTGAGTGAGGAAAAGTATTTAAAAGTTTAGATGATTTCCAAAAAAAATTGCTTTATCGGTTGAAATTATTACTATTACAGATTTTCAGTTATTATTGTCGAAATTTGGTTGAATAAAATAGACAAAATTGATATCTTCCCCAACCTAATTAGTTTTTTTATTCGACAGGCAAAATTTAAAAAAAAACTGAATTTTTGCTTTCTCGTTGAATGATTCCATAAAGATTCTACTCTTAACGCAGTTTGACGAAAATGCTGAAGATATCAAATTGGGGGATCTGGTTTGAAATTATCTGGATGGTTGCTTTCAACGCACATAGAAGACGAAATCAATGAAACTGGAGTATAATGATGGGAAGAACGGAAAGGGTTGGCAGTAGTAGAAACAACTCAATTGTCAGAATTCCTTCCTCTCTCTCTCTTTCTCTCTCCTCATTCGCTTTCCCTCCTATTCTTCACGTTCGAGTGGCATCGTACCTCTTCAGGGTGAAAGAGAAAGAGGCTGTTAATTTATTCTCTGTAGAACTCCACTACTTCATGTTATATTTGGGAAAGATTTTGTTAACCCCATAAGGTGGAGATAATATGTACATAAATTTGAAAAATATTGGGGTACTAAAAAGTTTGGAAATCACCATTTTCTTCCGTTTCAGATAACATCAACATGAATCTAAAAGAAATTCTGGGTCATCAATGAACATTGTTTTCATTTCTGAAAGTATGCATCCTCAACAACGGAATGTACTGCCTTTTTACGACCACCGACCCACAATTTCATTTTTTATCGCCAAAAACTTTCTCTCATTCACTCCCACTGTCCGGTTTTACCTTTACTACGTACATGAAACTTACGGTCGTTCGACGCAAAACATAGAGAAATTTATTTACTTTTTTCACAAATATTTACAAAAAACCCCATTCATATTCTACAGAATATTTTACAAAAAGTATTTTCAATGCCTGCAATAATTCATGAGAAGAAAGTTTGTTTTATTATTTTCAGTAGCATAACATACCGTTAAACCTGTATTAGAAAGGCCGGCCCTTCAATTAGACAGGGCCCTCGTATTTTTCTGGTCATTTTTTTTCGAAAATCTATAAATTCCACTAAAATTAGCAAAAAATGTTTCAATAATTTTCTGTGAAATAGTGGAATTTTCCGGAATACTTTTTGCTAAAAACATACGGAAGTTTTTAATTTCATGCAATTCAATTTTGAAAAAGGAGGGAGCCTTCTACCAGAGGAGTTCTTTTATTTTCCCAAACCCTCTCTTGGAGAGCTCATTTAATATAATCTATTGAAGGGGTCCTAAAAGGACCTTTTTTACATACAGGTTGTACAGAATCTTTTTTTTTTAAGAAAAAAGTTTTAAATAAAGATTTTATTGGTTCATTAAAAGTTAAATATGACTATTGTCGAATTAAAAAAAGTGGGACCTGGAAAATTTCGCGGCCGGCTTCCCGGTCAATTTTCGAGGCTTTGTCCCAGAAACACTACGGTAGTAAACTAAACTTATTTCTGGGAATTTAGTGGGATTTTCTGAACAAAATTTAGATTTCTTGGTAGGAAAATTATCGCTAACATCTTTAGAATCTGTTTTTCATCGAAAAACCGAACTTAATTGCGAAAGTAGCTCGAACGAGGCAAAAAACTGAAATATTACGTTTTTGCCGCACTTTTACGTAGATCAAAAAAAGCTACGCCTTTCAAACTTTCAGGTCCCATTTTTTTTAATTCGACAATACACATCCCGCACCTCTACCGTAGTCTTATGCATATGTTCAGATCCTGAAATTGGTTGATCCGTAAAGTCAAAAATCTCAACAGCTTCAGCAACCGGGAAAGTAATACATTTCAAAGGATTCATTAGTTCAAGTTCCCTGTAAAAAGTATACTAGGATAATAGTAATAATAGTCATTTTGTACTCTGAACCTGAACAATTGCTTTCTTTTTCTACCCAATTCTCACCCCGGCTGACGCAAAGATTTTAAGACGAAAGGTCATTTGTCCTTGAGCAGCTGTCATAAGATTTTGAAAGACTTATTTCAGTTCCAAAGTCATTTGCTCGTCTTCATCATGGTCATCAGTTAAGTGCAGCCGACCAAAAGGTCACAGGAGATTTCAATGCAGAAAAGGGGCGTGGTTTGGGAGTGAGCTCTTAAATCTCCGAAAAGCTCCAATGAGCCCTCAGTGTTCATTAGCTACTCAGACATACCACTTCTTTTGCTCTCTTTCGAGTTTCGAAATATTATTATATTTCCTGCTGCTGAATAGACACCTATTATTCTTTCAAAAGTCCATCTTCAAATTAGAATTTTAAACTATTTCGAACTCTTTCCAATAGTTAAAGTTTATTATTTTTGGATCCCAGAATGCAAATCTAACTATATTGATCTTGAAACCCAGCTCAAAAAAACATAGTAATATTATCTATAGATTTCTTTGAATCAAGTTTAAGGGTTTCGAGTTTTCAAGTGTTCTAATTTTTGCATTCTTTAAAAATTTGTCTACCGTATTTCCTCTAATAGAAGCCCACCCAAGTCGTCAACATTGAACTCAGTTTTCTCGATCCCTGTGTAAGATATCAACATTTTGTCCTGATAAATTATCTATGATAATATCACCCTCATTTTATCAGTCGACAATTAGTTGACATCTTTCACAGGAATGGAGATAAATCGACTCAAATGTGACAGGGCTTCAGTTGCCATACTAACCCAACGCGACCCTATACTCCCGCTTTGTGATTATCTCAGTTCCTACCAGAGAGATCAAAATGGTGTTAACTGATGAAATCTTTGTGATATTACGATTAAAAAGATGTTATTTAATCTTTTTTATATCTCCCACAGGAATCGAGATAATTGTGCTCGAAGTTGACGACTTGGTTGGGTTTCTATTAAAGGAAATACAGTTTGTAAGCAGTATGTTCCACCAAATAACTTTTATCAGAGTATCTTGGTAAAACTTTGTTTAAACTTTGTTTAACATTTATTACCGAATCTGAAGTGATCTCAATAGCTTACTTCAAACTCCACATACAAACAATAAATGATCAAATTTTGGTCAGGATCACATTCTTTTGATTTTCAAAATATTTTTCCGTATAGTATTGATCAAATTGTCAAGTACACTACCAGCTGACTAAACCTTTCTTCTTTTAGTCTCGATCATCTGTTCTCACCTGCTTCATCATCAGTTGGTACATTACTTTGGGATGTCCCTCCAGAAAGAGATAGAGAGAGAAAAAAAACACGAGTGGTCTGAGATCCGAATGGGTCATTTGAGAAAGCATTTGAGCAATCAGTAAGCGAACTTACTCGAGCAGTTGTCATGTGAAATTTCACGTGGACTTTGCTTTGAGCAGATATATAACAATGGATCTTCGAGTCGATTGGTGACCTTCTTTTAGTCTCGGTTCAGAACCTATCTTGATAGTTTTAATCATACTTCAGAAGAATTAATTTCCGAATTATCAAAATTTCTAAAGTACTTTTAATTCTCTTGTTTTAAAACTACTGTATATTAATCTTCCAATGTTATTCTTTGTAACCCCTACCCTTGTAATTTTTCAGTCTAAAGCATAATCTTTTAAATAGTTTGTCGAGCTTTTGGTTCTGTACAACTTTCCCCTTAAAAAGGGGGGGGGGTAAAGATGAGAAATTCGAAGTTTGATTCCCATAAGCCTCTCTAGGATAAACGTCCTGATCTCCCGTCTTTAATTTAAGGTAGTACTGTTAATCTAAAAATTTAAGCATTTTCTGCATTCCAATTTTCAGGTTCTCATTTCTATTTCATCTGGAAAAAGGTAGTGATCGGAAGCGGAAAAAAATAATCTTAAAAATTGTGATTTCCAAATCTTTCAAATAAGCTAAGAACTCTTTTGCAAAACACAGTGCGAATGAAACAAAATGAGAACCAATTTTATTTTGGTGTGAAGATCTACCGTAATCCTCCAATAAAAAATTCTTATTCAATACCCCTTTTATTTTCCTAGCTCTATTTTCCTCTTTTTTTATCTCCCATCTGAAATTTCTCATCTCTTTAGAATCAGCTGGCATCACATCTAGAGAGGGAATAGTAGACGTCAACGTCTTCTTTTTTGCTATGTTACACATACACACCCTAATCAAAATTTCGCATCTTCTTTCGTTTTTTTCTTCTTCTTCTTCCATCGTATTTCCCACATTTCACTCTTCTTTGTCCCTTTTTGCTTCTTCTTTCAGCCATCACAAAAAGGCATAAAAGACACGAGAGGAATAGAGATGGAAAGTGGAGAAAAAATAGAATTGGAATTCGAGAAAAAAGGGGGAAAGATGCAGGAAAACACGCCTTCTCCACTGCGCACATTTCTCTTTCTGCTTTCGTGTATTTGTCTCTAATTATCGGCAACTCTTCGTCTCATACACTATTTCCTGTCGGGTGCTCTCAAAATGGAAACCGTCGATGTGTCTGCGCTTCCATCTCACATGACACTCTCTTTGTTTCTTTCTCTAAAACTCTCTACACTCGGCTTCTGAGGAGAAAGCTTGTCTAGAAACGACTCGGCCACCAAGTAAAAAGAAGAAGAAAAAGAACTGGCAGCAGCTGATATTGCATCTGTGAAGGTCAATTTTTGACCGACCTCTTCAAGTTTCACTTTCTAATGATGGTGGTTTTCAATTAGAATTCTTGACACAAATCTTTTATTTTCTATTAGTTCTGAAAACTACCATATTGCCCTTCAGAATCGTCTCTCTTGGGACATTCTCAGCTGACCAAAGATGGTTGGACTACTTCTAATGAAAGCTAAAAATAGTTTAGCTAGAAATCCAAATGATAAGGTCTATATTATGTCACTTTCTATATTTTCACCAACTTTCTCCACGATAAAAATCTTGATTCAGATCTAGATAAACAAATTTTAAAAATATTTTTTCCGACCTAAAGGTCTAGAATCCTCTCTCCTCATTATAATTTTTGCTTCGCTTCTTCTCCAATCTATACTTCCAGTTTTCATATCTGCTTCTCCCCCACCTATCTCCTCCCATCAACATGTTTATTTGTTTATTCATTCAGTGTCGAATCAACCATTCGATTTGTTTTTGTTTTCTCTCTTAGACCCTCCTTATACCATCGGAAATGTATGAAGCAAAAAAACACTTGACTTTTCGTGGAGCTCATGTTTTTTCTTCTCTATCTTTGTGTCTCCTTATAGTCTGACAATTCCCTCTCAAACGGAAAAGGCAAATTAAGTGGGAAGAAAGAAAAAGGAGAAAAATCAACGTTTTTTTTCTGAGTTTTCTTAGGATTTCTTCTTTCAAAGTTTTCTCGAACTGGAAATTTTTCACCAATGCTGTGGCATGGCCGGGTGCAGCATTTTTATAGGATTCTTCTGAGATACCATTTCTTTCTGAGACACCATTTTTTTTTCATTGACCATTTCTAGGAATTCGGAGTCATCACTTTGATAATTTTGGAGGTTATAAAACATATCTAGATTGAAAACTTTGCATTCACAGAATTTTTCGGAAATTATTAGTTTTCAGTTATTTGCCGATTTTTGAAGGACACATGTTTTTTCTATTCTTGTACGGAAAATGTAGAAAAGCAGGTGTCTTTTAAAAATCGGCAAACAACAAGAAAACTAGGAACTTCCAAAAAATTCTGTAAATGCAACGTTTTCAATATAGGTCTGTTTTATAACCTCCAACATTGTCAAAGTCATCGGACACTTGACAGCCAAGCTTCAGACTCCTGAAAATAGTTAATATCCACTAAAAACCTCGTTTTTCATATATTTATGGCTGGTACCGTAGGCAGGTACGAACGAATTTTTTGAACCTTTCATTTTGAACCATAGTTTTAAAATCGTAGGACTACTGTATCAATATTATTTCAACACGTTTTCTCCTCTATCATTTTATCAGTCCTTACCTTTCTCTTCTTGAAAGGTACGTACCTTCCCTATAGTGTCAGTCCACCATCCTTATCTTTTAACGATGTTTTCCACTCCCAATGTTTCCGTGTTTATTTACCTCCATTCTTTCATAAATAATGTTCTTCTCCCTTTCCCCCCCCCCCCCCCACTTTCATACTTTAAAAATTTCAGAATCACTTCCCAAACTCGACTACAGTATGCCTTTCATTGGTCGTGATTGGCGAGCACCTGGTGAAACGTGGGTTCGTACTCCACATACAAATGGATGGGAACAGACTAAATTGAGACCGGTGCAGGTGAGAAATCCATGTATTCTGAATTCTTTGGAAAATGAAGCAGCACAGCATGCATTCTTTGTTGTCTCCATGATGTGTACTGAGGTTGCTCCAAGTGTGAGAGTAACATAGAGTTTTGGATCATATTACACAACATATACATGTGCGCATCTGCCCATAAATTTTAGAAAAGAAGAAGGAAAAGTAGGGTTTGCGACAACGATGTGCGAGAGGGGGACAACTTTTTGCACTCTCCGGATTTTGTCCCAAAAAAGATTTTGAATAAGACGGATTATGGAAAAGTTTGTAACACGGAAGAATCAACTTTTTTTGTTTTCAGATTTCGTCAGAACCAATTTTGATTCCTCAAGTGTCTTCTAGTCCAACTCTCGGAAGTAGTTCATCTCCAAAGTTCATTCTCGATTCGGGTTCATCAGCATCTTCAGTTCCGAAATTCAGCCTCTACGATTCTGAACAAAACAGTTCATGTGGATCTCTACCTGGATCCGTCACCGAAAGTGCAGATGACTCTGGTGAGTTTTTGAGGCAACTAATTAAAATGATGATTAAAGTGTAATTCTCTCTTTGGTCATTTATGATCTTTCGGTGATAAGAGAACAGCAGAAAAAAAACAAGACGGCGGATCAGCTGATATTCTTTGAGAGCACACATATGACTGAGTGGCGACTCGACACATGACGTGAGGAGCAGAGCACTTAGAGCAATTGCTCCAAAACGTCACGAAAAATAATTGGTTTCGAACGAGGTTCCAAAGTTACACAAATACACAGGAAAGGCGCGACGGGCTGGAAACGGGCGACATAAATATATGGAAAAAACGTGTTTTCAGTTGATTCTGACCATTTTCAGAAGTCTGGAGCTCGAGCTCCAGACTCGTAAAATTGGTCAAAATGGCAGAAAATCAACCGTCAACTGCCAGCCGCAGCGCCAAGGCGACGACGGTGTTCGCCCGTCCACACCTCTTCAGCGTGCATCTAGCAGTTATCCGATGGATCTGCTTTGTCTGTGTATTTGAAAGTTAGGGCTGAAAAAGAGTTCACTCAAGACTCATTTATTACATTCCTGATGTTAAATCTTTTCTTTCAAGCCTTCACCCATCGATAATTATAATTGAGTGCCCACCCAAAAGAATGAGAGAAACCGAAAAGCATGAAACATTCATTAACAACTTCTTTTCCGCCGATTATGAATAGGAGAGAGACAAAATGTAAAATAGAGAAGCGCAGAAAGTCCATGGACACCTGCGACACCGAACGGATTTATATGTGAGGTGCTATTTAGTAATAACAATTTGTTTTCCACCCTCTCTCTCTCTCTCTCTCTCTCTCTTTCTCTCTCTTTCTCTCTCTCTCTCTCTCTCTCTCTCTCTCTCTCTCTTTCTCTCTCTCTCTCTCTCTCTCTCTCTCTCTCTCTCTTTCTCTCTCTCTCTCTCTCTCTCTCTCTCTCTCTCTCTCTCTTTCTCTCTCTCTCTCTCTCTCTCTCTCTCTCTCTCTCTCTCTCTTTGTCTCCCTAATCCCTTGTTTTGCTTACCTGGCGGAACTGAAATGAGCGTAGATTGACATAGAATTTGTGGTGGATGAAAAGAGGATTGAAAAATGTTTTACGAAAAAAAGAGAAAGGGAGTAATTTTTTAGAAAAAACGAAGAAAAGGGATTTCAGACTCTGCAAATGACAAAGACTGGATTCCACACTGTTTCGTAAAGAGCACATCGAAAGAGTTCATCGGATGCACCAGCATGTCTGAGGCATTCCATCGTTTGGATTTGGCTCGTGCTGTTAACGATGTCCGAAGATTTAATTTCATTTGCAAGGTAGATAATTCAAGAATACATATTTTGAAGTTTTCATTGGGGTAGTCTTATCAAATTCTTTAGAAAGCATGTTTTTAACTGGGACTTCGATCAAAAGTTTTACTGCATTCGAATGTTCAGAAATTTATGTACTTTCCTAATATTATTGCAAAAAAATTTATCATTCCGAAATTTCTGAAAATCCCTGTTCGCCACTTTTCAAGGCAACATTTTCAGTTTCAACGGCGTTTTTCGGATTTCGGGTTTTTGTTTGAATTTTCGCAATAATATAAGTAAAATACATTACTTTACAAACATCTTATATTGTCGGATTAAAAAAAGTGACACCTGAAAATCTCGGAGACGGCGCTCGTGTCGATTTTTTAGGGGGCGGAGCGAAAACGGATACTGTAGGTAACAAATTTATTCATGTGAATTTAGTGGGATTTTCTGAACAAAATTTTGATTTCTTGATATAAAAACGATCGCTAGCATCTCTAGAATCTATTTTTAAGCAAAAAACTAAAATTAAACGCGAAAGTAGCTCGAACGAGCCGAAATTCTGAAATATTACGTTTTTGCCGCACTTTTTCGTAGATCAAAAAAGCTAAAGTTTTCAAATTCTCAGGTGCCACTTTTTTTAATTCGACAATAGCAACAAAAATTTTGGTCGGAGTGCCCTTTTAACTAAAAAACCATTTAGTTACCAATGTAACCAATTTTCGCTTTCAGGTAGTTCAAATTCTAGTCGAAGAAAAGTTGCCAAATCTGTCAGCAACTGCTCGTAAATCACTTTTGGGTATTCTCACTGCCATATGTTTCCGATCATCAAACGAAGATATCAACGTGTCAACTGCTAAAGATCTAGTCAAAAATGTAAGACCTTTTTCAATTTTCCGAATTATTTTTTTCCATTTCAGTTTGGTAACGGGTTAGACAATGTCAATGTATGCGGTTCACCTCAATTGGTTTCTCGTCATCATCAAACGGCTTCATCCCTTCTCGATCTTATTTCTGAAAAGAACATTCGCACAGCTGCAGATGCTGATGATGAAAGTTCTCTCACTTTCTTCGATTTACCAAGAGAGGTTCGTTTTTCAAAATGTTCATTTCATAAAGGAGACTAAAAAGCATTTTTGCCGGGCTGGTCTGCATTCAGAACTTTTAAATTTCAATTACAAAAAATAAAAATGAAAATCTTCAGATTGTCACTCTGATTCTCCGTCGCCTTCCTGATCATCAATCACTTCTGGAAACCGCCCAAGTTCATGAAGCCTTCCAGGAAATCATTGATGGAGAGGACAAACTCTGGAAATCTCTGTGCACTTTCCATTTTCAAGAGTATCAGATCATCAAACAGAAAACTCCAGGAAAATCATGGCGTCAAGCATTCTTTGACCTCAAAAAATACCATGGGTGTCGTGAACTCTACGCAGATCTCATCCATATCTGTTGTCATTGCAAAGCCCTCTTCTGGAAAAGTCTGGGACATCCATGTGTCCGTGAGACAAGTGCTCCATCTGTTAGAGTCACTCCACGACAGTTTGTTGATATGTTGATTTATTTGTAAATATTTCGATTCATCCTGAAGACTATTTTGTTTTTTTTCACTTCTCAAATTGTATAAAACTCCTGAAAAATATCTATATATTTGTTCCCTCACTAAATATCCCGTTTCTCTGATTTCCCCTGTTTTCCCCAACTCATTGTTTTCTGTGTTATTTTTTTTCACTCAAAAACAACTCTCTTAAAAATACATCGAAATCATGCCATTCTTTTTCAGCCAATTCCCGATCCTTTCACTCATTTTTTAGTCATTCTAGTTTCACAATTCTTGTCATTTCTTTTTTTTCCTTTTTTCTACAACTGTAATCTCGCCTGTCTTTGTTTCATTCTCGTCATCGAAATTTTGCCAGTTTCTGAAATTTTTTGCCAGTTATTAGATGAATGTTTTAATCATATTTTTTGACACACGTCGGATTTCATTTTCGAGACAGTATAGAAAACCATCGAAACGATAATCGTATCGGAAAAATGAACATTCAACTTGCTGGTCCAAAAAAAAGAGGTTCAAAAAATAAGTGTGCCGGACCAACATTTGACATATTTTGACTTTTTCAGTGGAGAATAGCGCCTTTGGAGTCATGAAGCTTTATTGCAGAAGTTTTCAACTGCTCTGGAATGTTTTAGTTTTTTTTCAATCTGCTAGTAGGATGAGCTTCCAAAATAATTGATTACCAGACGGTTTACGCCCCTTTGGGGCTAAACCGTCTGGCTCCCGCTCACGGCTCCGCGTCACTTCGAAACCGCGACGTTTCGAAACCGGTCATTTCAAAACTGCGTGACACTTCGAAACCAGTTATTTCGAAACCGGTCGTTTCGAAACCAGTCATTTCGAAACTGCAAAATTTTCACGCTGAAATTTTTTTCTTCAATTTAAGACTTAAAATTTCCAATTTTCAATTTCATTTTTACGTGACTATGTTTTTTTTCGGTTTCGAAATTACCGGTTTCGAAGTGACGCGGAGCCCCGCTTTAGACAACAGCAAAAATAAAAAGAATAGAGCCAGCTGAAATAAAAAATTGAAAAGATCCGCTGACACGCTTTGCGACACGCGACGCTCTTAAGATCCGGCCAACTTCCGACCAACTTCCGACCATAAGAGACGCAGCTGCGTAGACGACTTTCTATCAACTTCTTACCAAAAGCTGACCAAGATCGGAAAAAAAGCCGAACCCCCCTCAACTTCCGACCAGAAGTTACCAATGATATCCAAATGTTATTCATCTTCTGACCTGAAGCCCATCAACTTCCGACCAGAAGCCGACGGTGTCTCAACTTCCGTCCTGAAGCTGACTTAGATCCGACCAGAAGCCGAACCCTCCTTAACTTCTGACCAAAAGTTACAGACCCGCACCCGAGAAGGTAAAAGATTATTGGTATGCATGCCCGCTACTGACTTTCGGAATCAGGAATTTCCTATTCAACTATGTTCATTCAATAAGTACTGTAAGAGATTTTCAGCAAAAAAAGAAATTTGTATTTCAACAAATATCTGTGAAATTTTGGATTTTCTCACACGACCACGAGCTCAATAAACTAAATAATTAAAAGGGCAAGGAGTTCCCTGCTTGGGTCTCGCTCAGACTGGTCGTGTAGCTCCACGGGAACAAGTCATGGCCTGGAAAACTCCAGCAATCAGCCCTAGCAAATTGCTGGTTTTCTGCATAAGGAACAAACCAGTAATTTGCTGATTTATGTCTTACTGTATAACCCCATTACACTGAATAGCGTCCTCGGCCTACGGCCGACTCCGCTAGGCGCGGCTGTGCCGCGCAATTAGGTGGAATCAGATGCAGGGCCTTCGGCCGTGGCTCTGTGGAATCAGTTGATCCAAGGTTCAGTTTATACTTTTCGAGACGTGTGTCTTGAAGCTCTGAATTCTGTTTCCTTCAAATTAAGTCTTGAGAAATTTTGGAATTCGTTCACTAAAAAATTTAGGTTTTGGCTAGCTGATTATAGAAGATATTTCGAGGTTTTGTAAGTTTTTTAGAAGTTTTTCTTGCTGGGCTAATGATTTCAGAATATTTGAACTAAACTGCAGTACTCCTCTTCCAAGTCTCAGTTAAACTTATCTAAAAAGGGGCCAGAGCTTCTGACTCTCTAAAATACAAATATCAATGTTAACACATGGATGGTTTCAAAAAAATATATTTTCCAAAGTTACAAGGTTCAAATATTTCAAAATTTGTATTTCAACAGAAAGCCCTTGAAAGTTCACATGAACACACTTTTTTCGATTGGAAATGCCAATTTCCGGTGAGAAAAAGCTCATCAAACAAAACAAGAAAACAGGAAGAAAATGTGAGAAATTCGAATCTCCCGTTGACTTTCAATCATTGTGTATGCGCTTCTTTTTCTTTTCGGTCTACCCAATTTTATCGTTGGGACAACAAAACAAAAACATGGGTGACACATTCAAAACAATAGACTTAATAAAAATTTCAAAGTTTTGTTCTCTTCTCCAGCCGGGAGATACAGCGGGGAGCAACAAGGCAAAAACAGGATTTAGGCTCGGGCGCCAAAAGGGATTACTGTAAATGTAAACCTATCGTAATCCATTGTTTGCAAAACAGGGAAAAATGGAATGCGGATGGCTGAAAGAAGAAGAGAGAAAGGAGGACAAATGCATGAAAAAGGCCAATGATTCATGTCATTCAACTTTGGCGCAAAAAAGGCATTCATAATAAGTGGCACTTCAAATAATACCAAACAGGTGTTCCATCGACGTTTAGTGTTTATAGGATGGTAACAAAAAATTTGCCACGTCATCTAACTAGTTTGACCTAGAAACATAATCCAAAGATGACTTGTAATGATGGAAATCTGGAAAATCTTAAAAGGAAATGTCAAACAAAAAAATAATTGAATTGTGATACACAAAAAACTTCTTTATATACAATACTAAAACAATATAACTTGAAAACTCCTAGTTTTTCAGTTATGTGCCGATTTCTGGAAGACACCTCTTGGTCCGTTTTTGGTCCGTTTTTGTACTGAAAACTTGAAAAAACAGGTGTCTTTCCGAAATCGGCAAATAGCTGAAAAACTCGCAACTTTCCGTAAATGCAAAGTCTTCAAAAACAGTTTTTTTAGGAAAAATAACAAGTGTGCTGATTAGCCAGACGTTTTGTCTGTTGATCCCTTTCGCCACGTAGAGTCTTAGTACATGAAAGAGTGCCCTCGCCCTGGTCTCCGGGGATTGTTGGATAATTTCCAAAGTTCCTTTTCCCTTGTCATAAGCCTTGAGTACGCTTTTTATTGATATTTGTGCATTTAGTTTCATCTTTGATCGAATCTTTTGCAAGAGGGGGACGTTCAGTGGAAATGATTCTACCTAGCCATGAACCCCAAAACATGGCGACTCTTAGGGCCTTCTATTACTTTTTTCGCAATCGACCAAACGAAAGTAAAAATGAAAATGAACCAAAAAAGTTAAGCGTATGCAAAGAGCTTCGAAACAGAGAGAATGGCTTGTGAAAAAAAAATTCAAAGAGTCTGATTTCACAGAGAACTAGTTTTTTTCAATATGTGGAATTTTTTTCAACGTGGACAAAATTTTTTAATCTTGAGAATTATAATCTTCCTTATATATAAAACGCTACACGCGCCTGTCTGTCCCGATGAGGACCTGTCTACTTTTGAAAAGCTTGAGAAATTCTTATAGATTTACAAGGAAAAATTTTAGATTTACAAGGAAATTTACAAGGAAAGATTTACAAGGAAAAACAAGGAAAAATTTTGAGTGGAGCGACGAGCCAGTAAAAAAACTAGATAAAAATCGCGCCGAAGGCGCACCAGCTTGCTGGTTTAATAATATTACTTGACGTGACCTTTTGAAAGAGAGAGAGAGAGAGAAACAGTAAAATAAATAGGTTAAATCGCGCCGAAGGCCCACCTGTCTGTTTGAAGCAACGGAGGAGCGGTAAACAGCCTGATTTTTGATGAAAATACACACATAGAAAGCTATTTAAGATCTATTATAGAATAGCCACACAGTAATAATGCTCGCCACAATTAAGTTTTTTAATTCAATCGTTCCTGTAAACATTAAACCGGTATTGTTCAATTGGAACAACTTAAAGTTTACAATTTTAGGTACACAGAAAATCGAAAAAGGGCTGGTCTCTGTGAATCAAGTCATTTGTTTTTCATTAATTACAGACAAATAAGCATGCTATAAACAAACAGTGAAATCAACTTACCGTAACCACTCTAATAGAATGTTCAACCACCAAACCACCAAAACCGTCAACTCTACATATCTCGTTTCCTCTAATAGATATAAAAAAGTGGTCAACTGAAAAATTGTTTATCATAATTTCAAAAAAACTTTGTCAGTTATTCACTTTTCGATATCTTTTAGAGGAACCGAGATAAATTGACTCAAAGGTGAAAGTTAGGGAGTCATTCTTTTAGAGTGTTTACGGTATTCACAAAGATTCGAAATTATTGCACTAATATTTGGAAAATGGTTTAACATTAACGTAGAAAAAATTGTTAAACTCAGTTATTGTACTATCCAAACTGTTCATAATATTCTGTGTATTTGTTCAAAAAAAGTCTTGGAACTGATATGTCTTTTAATCAGTAAAACACTGTTCTATTGACCTCTTTCAAATCCCCCTGTTCACCTCGTTCGCACTGTTCCCGAAACCTTCTCAAATGGACGATTTTTCCCATTTTCTTAACCCGTCATTTCTCCGCGAAAAAGAGAAAAGAGTGGCTTCTCCGCCGATCCAACTGTCCGCGCGGACTCCCGGAGTGAGCTTGCTCCGCGCGGCGCGAGAAATTGCTCTTCTGCGTACCGCCCATTTGTGTGTGTTTGACATGTCTTTTTGTTTGTTATCGCCCACAGGAGCAGCCACTGCTCCAGAGCCCAAGACTCCTGGAGCACCAGACGGTGTGTGTCTACCTGCCCTTTCTCATTGTTGTTTTTATATGTGTTCTTCTTAGATTCCCTATAGGTTCTCAAATTTTCAAGGAACTCCTCTTTTCATTCACTTTTTTCTTGCCTTTCTTGAAACATTAAGATGTATCATTTGTCTTGTTTTAGAATGGCGCCCCGTCAACGACGCCTTCTCTTGGTGACATCGATACTTTTACACGTGGCATCGACATCAGGTGATTCAACTAAAAAATGTGATCTTTTCCGATTTTTTTGATTCTGAGAATAAGATATTTTTCATGTTAGAGCTGAGTCTTTCATTATATACCGTAAACACTCTATCAGATTGTCACCAAACTTTCAACTTTGAGCCAATTTATCTTGGCTCCTGTTCTATTAGAGTGTTTACGGTAAACCAGAAGTTTCCGAACCCATTCCAATTTATACATTACTCATGTCGAAAGGTTGTGAATCACCATGAAAATTAAAAGCCTAAATAATTTATGAAGCAACTCCAATTTGGATTGGGCTCAGCCTATGTGTGTATTATTCTCAAATATTATATACCGTCCCAATCGTCTCAATTATCTCAATGAGATATATGAAAACTGTGTCAACTGATAAAATATTGGTGATATTAGGATAAATAACTAATCAGTTGACAAAATTTTAATATCTTTCACAGGAATCGAGATAATTGAGCTCAAAGTTTACGGCTTGGGTGGGCTTTTATTAGAGGAAATACGGTAATTTCTACAACCTCGGAAACTCATCAGTTTTGACCTGAGGAAAAAATCTGTAATTTTTTTAAACCGAATTTCATCAAGGGCTCTGATCCCAATATTTCCACAGCAATTCAACTACAATACTTTATCAAAAACTAATAAATCGAGCCAACTAAATATATCGATATTTGATCAGTGGTGTCTCGAGCACTATCCGTTTTCTTTTTTCGTAAATCTCTTTCATAAAATAAAATTAGAGGAGGGCAAAAAAAGATAATGCCAATAAGCCCTTTTTATATTTCCAATTTTTCAGCCAATCTCTATGGAGGAGCTGCCACCCAACAACAATATCAGCAACAACAACATCAGTATTCACAGGGTTACGGTACGTTCTTGGTTCTCAAAAAGCACAAAAAGCAATATAAATTTGCAGTTTAATATTAGATGACAAACATATAAAATTTAAATCATTATATGTTTAGTTTTATATCTTTTAACTTTGAGTTAGACAAAGTGACATCATATTCTCACTGTTAGGATATACCAAAAAGCCGGTAATAGAAGGGCACTCTACCTTTTAGTTTGAGCTAATTTATCTCGGTGCCTGTCACAGATATCAAAAAGTGGTTAATTGGTTTATCATAATTTCACCAACATTTTATCAGTTGTCCATTTTTTGATATCTTTCACAGGAACCAAGATAAATTGGTTCAAAGTTAAAAGTTAGGTGCCCTTCTATTAAAAGTTTTACGGTAACCAGTTACTTTTCAAATACAAAAGATCGATGCATGAGACGTCGTAAAATGTTGTTGCATTCCTGGTTCCTGGAACCGTATCTTCGTTTCTCCCCGACACGATTGTTTGTCGACATGTCATTCATTTCGTTTCGCAGCCCAGCAGAGCACCTCCCAAATGCACAATAACAATGAGCCAAAAAGCTAGGCGCCAAGTGGCTATTGATATCATGATAGTGATTGGAAATCTGGTTATTAAGGAATCAGAGATTTATTTAATGAAAAAGAAACTTTTGAAAAATTTTCAGGTGAAGTGCCATCCACATTCCAAACGTCGTTCACTTACACACAACCTGAAACTCAATCTCATCATCAACAACAACCACAAGCCACATCCTCCCAAAATTTGCAATTCCATAGCTACAACTCACAACCAGGAGTTCAATATGGATCACAAGACTCATTCTTCCCAAATCAAGCTGCTCTCACTGCTGCAGCAACGTCATTTGCCACGAGTGCTGCTCAGCAGTACGCCCAGACGTACGCTCAACAACAGCAAGTACAACAACAACAAGTTCAACAACCACCCGCACAGATTGATCAAGCCAACTTAGCAAAGTATTCTCAATATTTGGATATTCTTCAAAAGGCTTATGGAATTCAACTTCCCGGAGAATTGTCGATGCAACCAAATGCGGCAGCAGCTGGAACTGGATATCAAGCAGCGCAATCACAACAACAGGTATGGGGTTATTTTTATCTTTTTTTGACGAATAGTTTGTAGTTTGAAAAAAAACTTTTGACCTAAAATAACTCGCTCTCTAGAAAAATGTCAACTTTAGTTTCACGAATACCGTAAACACTCTAATAGCCCTCCTGACTTTCAAATTTGAGCCCATATATCTCATTTTCTGTAAAATACTTCAAAAAATGTCAATTGATAAAATGTTTGTGAGGTTATGATAAACAATTCCTCAGTTGATCAATGTTTGATATCTTTTACAGGAAATCAGATAAATTGACTCAAAGTGAACGGTTGGGGACGCTTCTTTAGAGTGTTTACGGTGATTGTCCCGAAAAATCCTAGTAGACACTGTTTTGAAAATTTTGGAAATTTAACGGGGTTCTTCAGGCAACCGGCAAAAAACCCGAAAAATAGCGAAAAACTCCGCAAAAACTCGTTCAAAATATCCACTATGAAAAGTTTGTCTGAAATTCCAGCCATATTTTCAGAGTGGATATTTTCACTCCTAATTTTGGCAATATTTTCTCTATACTTTTCTCCAGTTTTCCCCCAATGTTTCAGCCAGATTGGTTCGTTCTCTGAGGGAGTTTTAAACCATTTTTTAGGTTTTGCCGGGTTTTTTGACTATTATAGTCTCTTCAGATTGTGAACCAAGTCCCTCAAACCTACGGTCAACAACCCCAACAACCAGCTCCTCAAACCTATTCTGGATATCCACAAACTGCTGTTCAACCACAGCCACAAGTGAACACTCAATCACAAGCTGAAATCACTTATCAGCAGCAGTTAGCAGCTTATCAACAGCAGCAACAGGTTACTGAAAGTCACGAATCTTTATATCTGACCTAATTCATTTCAGCAACTTGCCCAGCAACAACAGCTAGCTCAACAACAAGCCGAGCAACTTGCTGCTCAACAACGCCAAGCTCAAGAGTTGGCCCGTCATCAACAATTGCAACAGCAGATTCAGCAACAGCAGCAACAACAACAACAGCAACAACAACAGAACCAATACGGAGGAATGCAACCAAATCCATATGTTCAACCATCAGCGCCAGTTCAGCAACCTCTTCCACAACAGCCAATTCCACAACAGCCAATTCCACAACAACCAGTTCCTCAACAACAAATTCCACAACAACCAATGAACTTCCTCCCAGCTCCTCAAGCTCCGATGCCACAAGCTCCTGTTCCACAGCAGCCGCAACAACCACATCAACCACAACCACAGCAATATGTCACCCAACCTCCTACCTATAAAAATAACTATCAAACTGCTGCATTGGGACAAACCAACAGCTATTCTGGACAAGCTAAACCACAAGTCTATACGTATCCAGGACCATCTCAAGTGCAGAAACCAACGCATTCCACCGTATACGGTAACCACGAGAACAGTGTCATCGAGGAAGAACCACACGGATCTGTGATTTCTCAGCAACAAGTTGTTCCACCAAGACCAGTTCAACCAGCCCAGCCAATGTCTGTCGCTACAGTAACCCGTGGTCCACCACCACCAACACATCCAGCTCCAGTTGTTGCTCCAAGCTCAGTGGTTCCAAAATCTCAACCAAGACCACCACCTACCACAAGGGTAAGTTATCTTTTTGAATTAAAGCTAAACTGAAATACTCAATTTTTAGCCTCCAACTCGTGCCACAATCCGCCCAACTCCACAAACAACTCAAACGAAATCAGCAACAAGTCGTCCTTCTTCTGCCACGTCATCAGCTGTTACACCTTCCCCAAGCCAATCGTTGACTCAGCAGGTGCACTGAATACAGTACATTTTAAAGAAATTTTGACTTTTTTAGATTCGAAAACTTCCGGCCGTTCTCTACATTGACTCCAAAAATGAAAGCACAAAGAAAACCGAGACACTGCTTAGAGATACCTATGGATTACCACTTGTTACATTCTATGTTGATAAGGTAGAATTAATCATTATTATATCAATTATTTAATTGAAATCTTTCAGACTGACAAACCGGCCGCAATCGAACGTCAACTTCAACAATTGACTGCTCACAAAGGTTTACCGTATCTTTTCATTTGTGGAACTTTCATAGGAAGTAAGTTTTTTTGAAGGTTTAATAAATAGATAAAGAGCAGTTACAGTATCTTTACTGTATACAGTGTTCGAACTGCTGTGGTATGCAGTTGCACTCTAATGAGAAGGGGCGTGTCAGCTGGGCATTTATCATTCGCGGCGTGATAATTAAAATTTTATCTCTGCGTCTCTCACTATGTTTCACTGAGATTGTGTTCTCTCGCTCCCTAGTTATTCTTTTCAATCAGCCTAACAGTTTGCCACGCCCCTTTTCATTGGAGCGCAACAGCATACCACATCAGTTCGAACCCTGTGTTCCGAGTTTCAATAAAAAACGAAATAATTTCAGGTGAATCCCATATTGAAAACTATCATTCTAATGGACAGATCCCACAACTTGTCGAATATGTTTGTGGAGACGAAAAGAAGAAGAAGAAGAACAAAAAGACTTCATCTTAACTATTTCATTAACATGTACTTTTTCTCAAATTTATCATGTGATAATCTCATTTTCGGTTCTTTCTAGTATTATATTATTTATTCCAAACACACAAATATTTATTTATTTATTTATCTAATTTCAACGAAAATTTCTTCTTTTCCTTTCGAAACATCATGCTTCAAAAACCGCTTAGCCTTTCATTGCCGCTTTCGAATTTTTGTTATGTTTGGAGTTTTTATATTTATTGTAAAGTGCGTCGATCGAATTCAATCGAAAATAAATCATATTAAAAAGACAATAAAGTATTAGAATTTGATAGGTATCCATCGAAAATTTCCATCCGAGCATCTTCTCTTGACTGAAAACTCTCCAGACTTCAAATCAATCTTCACACCGCACCAATACAATTCTTGTTTCTCATCAGAATCCTGAATTAAGAACTAAATCTAAATATTAAAATGAGTTCGAAAATTACCTTGCATTTCTCTCGATTTGCAATCAAGCCATGTTGGTTTTCGCCGTTGAGAAGGGATTTTGACATCTGTTAAAAAAACGTAATTTTCCAAAATATCAATCGACTGTCGGGTACCTTTTCAAACAAGTCCTTCTCTGTGGTTAGGAAAACATAGTCATCCTCATATCTCGAGTAAAACATTCTCGGATCATATTCTATATTCTTCCAATTCTCCTTCTCAAAATCATTGAGGTACATATGTGCAAGATTTGAAGACAATGGGTGTCCTTGCGGAACTCCCTTTGTAACTTTAAAAGTTGTTTCACCACGCTTGTAATAGTAGGATGAGACTGTGCTTCGGGTTATTTCCAAAAGCCATTTTGTCGAGACTTTCTGAAGTTTTTTTTTGAGAAAAACTGAAATTTTTAAAAAAGAAGCTTCAACTCACTGTAACATACACAACCTGGTGATGTTCCACTCGTTTCGATTGCATTTTTCGAGTGAGAGCAAGACGAGCCTCTTTCTCGGAATCTCTAGATACGAAGAGTAGTTTTGAAAATCCTTTATTGTCCAAACCTTTGCCACAAACTGTATGAATATCACAGCTGAAAGAAGGATTAGTTAAATGATGGTGAAGAAGAAACTACCGTTGATCAAGAATTCTTTCGATGATACAGATGACTGTTCCGTGTCTGACTGTTGAGAAGCATTTTGAAACATCTGCTGTGTAGCCGAATACTTGTGAAAAATCGGAATTTCTTTTCAAAAACTTTAAGATATCTTCACATGTTTTTTGGATAGCTGAAAATGGATTATTGAATTCAAACAAGCCTTTTTGAAAACACTGACTATGTCGATAAATACCGTGTTTTTCCAGACACCAGGCAAGGATGGAATTGACTTTCTTCCACTCCATAACCTCCTTGAAGCGGTCCTTTGATCTATTACGAAAAATCGGTCGGAGTTTGTTGGAAACTATCGTAAATCTCAACGAACTATAAGAGGCTGAGGACTTCAGACATCTTGCCTTCTGAATACACTTATATTGTTCTTGACATTCAGAGCTAAGACCTACATCTACTCTTCGCACAGCGTATATTTTCTTAAAACGGCTCATTCCCAGTTTCAAATGTTTCAGATATGCATTCCTCCACACATAAGCTGTTTTGTTTTGAATTTTGAGTGGAAGAATAACTTGACGAAGAGCTGCCAGAAGCCACCAAGAAAGAGCTGATTTCAGATTATTGACAATTGAAACTTGGATGGATCTCTTCGAAGATGGCGTTTCATTCTTCATAACCTTCTTACAACGGAAAGCACGAGCAAAAGGAGCTGAAATTATTTAGTAACAATAATAAACAACCTATCAGTTTTACCTTCTTTGTATACGAAATTTTCCAAGTGATGGAAACCTTCCGATTTCAAAACTTTTGAGACCCAATTTTTCAGGTTTCCACAATTCGTATTTCCAATGTGATTTTGAAGACTGAAGATGTGGAAAATACGGTCGATGAGTGTCTCAATGTCATCTGGATACATGTGGCAGTCTCTGTCAACTTCATTGATTGATGGTAGTTCTTCAAGCTCAAAACTCACTTCACTGTTGCCTTTTTCTTTTTTGGTTTCAACTTTCTTAATTCGAATGTATTTCGAGATGACATGAGACTTTTGGATATTCTGTTGACTTCTTCTACAACGACAGTACCCTGGACTTTCGGCAAATTTTCAGAAGACGTCAGAAATGTGGACATGTGACGGTAGGTTAATTTGGTTTTCATTTTCTAAAAAGATTTATTTTATAGTTCTTAAAAAATTTATCCATGTAATACGATTGAACAGTTTAATTCTAAAATTTTGATATCCGACAATATAAAATAATCAATACATGGTGCAAGAAACTATCAACTCGGGTTATAACTCATTTTTTTAACTTTCGAATTTTCAACCGTCTTACATATATAAACGGAACTGATCAGTAAGGACATACTCTTTTAAAAATGTTTCGTAGTATCGCCAAATTTCCATTTTTGGTGAGGATCTTATTCCATGGCTTATCACAAAGTTCTTTATGAAGTTTCGATAATGAACCGTTGTTATTTGTTTCACCATCCTGAAAACCCTCAAACTTTTTTGATATAATTTTCATATGGTTGGAATCGGAGAAAATGAATCATATTCTTCCTCCTACTACATCACTTCATGGCATCTCTCCCATATGCTGCAAGCCTCTTGAATTTTGGAAACGTACTCTTTAGATGTTGCGCATGTGACTAATCTTGATATTGTTACCAGCAGCTGTCAGCTTCTCTAATCTTATAATAATGTGTATGTAGAAGAGTCGACACGTGTCAAGAAGGCACATTGCGCTCCTGACACCTACATGAGACCACGCCCACTCCCGTCCTACAGGACTACCAGGGAGAGGGGAAATGAGTTACTGTAGTTCGCGACACGCCTTTTCACATTATCATCCGTCATTCTGTTCTAATTGGTTGTTTCGGTAAATAGAATCGAACCAGAATTTTGTCGACAATTCACACTTAACGGTACCCGACGTCTTCACAGCTCGCAATGTCTTCCACAGGTTCACCCCCGGGAGCAGAAGAAGAGTTTGAACCGTATGTAAGAAGGAAACGAGCTGAAGGTGGAAGTAGGAAGAAAATGCAAGGTTTGAATGAGCAGGTGAGCTAAATTATAAATATTAGTTACCGTATTTCTTCTAATAGAAGCCCACCCAAATCGTCAACTTTGAGCTCAATCATCTTGATTCCTGTGAAAGATATCAAAATTTTGTCGACTGATTAATTATTTGTCATGATATCACTAGTATTTTATCAGTTGACAAAATTTTCATATCTTTCATAGGAATCGAGATAATTGAGCTCAAAACTGACGGTTTGGGTGACTTTCTATTGAACTACGGTAGTTTCGTTTGTCGCAGACTGATGAATACAAAACTGTAATATTTCAATATGACTGTGAAATTCAGCAAAATTTAACTGACCAAACGGGTCTGTTTTTAACCATACTTAAAACGGGCCGGGCCGGACCTGGCTTTTTTCAGAATTTCTAAGGCCCGGGTTTTCAGAAAAATGTTTCCTTTCTCTTCAAAAAAAATCTTTTAAAAAAAATTTTCGGGATCAATAGGAAAAATGAACGATTTTTCTGGCAAGAAAAAATTTTTCCAAGATAAGTGTGCCATAAAAAATTTCTGAAATTTCAAAAATTTTACGAATTTGGAAATCTTCGGCCAGGCCCGCGAGCCGGTCCCTGATTTTGCAAGTATGCTTTAAATGGAACTATTTCAAGCGAACTAAATAAACCGTTTAGCATTCCAACCTCAGCCATTTTTGACTAACAGTATTCAATCGGATTTTTTCAAATTCTGAAAATTTTGGAGCTCTCCAGAATCAATTTAATTACAGGAACAGAACATGCTTCGAAACTCCATTAATAGTCGAGAGCGACGCCGGATGCACGAGCTAAACGACGAATTTGAATCTCTGCGTGAATGCCTACCGTATCCAAACGAGGCAAACAGTCGTCGAATGAGTAAAGCTAACACTCTACTATTGGCTTCAAACTGGATCAAGCATCTTTCTAACGCTAATCACAAGCTTCAGATGGAGTTGAATGCAGCAAACGCAAAGGTATGATTGAATTCGAATATAAAACTTTTTGATTGATCTAGAAAAGATTTAGATCGAGATGCTGAAGACTCAATATAAAAAGTCAGAAAAGCCTACTCAAAAATGTTCAAAATGCAAGCAGAATGTTTGCTTTTCCGTTGACTGTATTACCTCTTCATAATTCTGAACTTGAATAACATGCAATTTTCATTATTAACTTCTATCAGATTTTATTCTACTATTCCTTTATTGTGTCCAGAGAATAGACTCATTCCTAATCCTCTAATAACAATAGGCAAGCTCATCCTATTCACTTTGCATCTGCCTTTTGTATTTCTGATACTAACTGAATAAGATATTTTATTGTTTTGTTTGTCTTGGCAAATTTACAGAAATCTCTGAACTGTTGAAATCTTCCCTCCACATAAATAACCATATTCTCTCATTTTTACAGTATTACAGTACTTAGCCAATTAGCTCTTCTTTCAATTCCTCATTACGTCACTGCCCATGTCATAAGACAAGATGCGCGAGGAGCTAGAAAAACGCAAAACGAGAACATATCATATTGGTTACGTAAGTGTCATAAACCAATTACTGAGAATTGAAGACGTCCCGCAGATGGTTGAACTCCCAAGATGAGGAGTGTCTCCCGCAGAGTTTTCGCTCTCGCATATTAATACATGATTTTGCTTTTGAATAGAGAGAAGGAGAAGAAACAGGTATAGAAAATAGAAAATAAATTAGAATAGTCATTTTTTTCAGTTGGGATGATTTAGAAGTCATTGGGCATTGCAATTAGCTGCTTATTGTGGCAAAGACCGGGAGTAGTGGCTCGTGGACCGAACCGAAGTAATGATGTTAAAAACCATCCGCCCGTTCTACACTTCTTACTCTTAACATGTTGAAATAGGATACGGTATCCATTCCTTTTGATGATTCCCCCATAAAACGCCAATCTCATTTTAATTCCAATCGAGGATACACAAACTAATCGGAATGTATGATTTTCCGCAAAAGAGGTGAGAAAATAGTGAGAAGAATGAGATATTTTAAATTAGAAAATTGATGTGCTAAATGAGTAAAAGAACCGGCGGCATCTCTTTCGGTTTCATTCTGAACGAGTCGAAAGGGGAAATCTTATACTGGAACCCTCGACTATTTCAAATCATTAAAAAAAACAATTACCATGTTCATCGAGCCTTCCATTATATTTTCATTGTTCTATGACGCAACGAACTCACTCAACCGGCCGTTTTCTGTAAGTGCTCATTTGTGCGCAGAAGTGAATAGGAAAAGAAGAAACAGTTGGTCTAATCGGTACTTAGAAGTCCTAAATACATGTTACTCTATTCATATTGACCGAAAAATAGGAAGAAACCGGGGAGCTCGAGCGAGGGTCGTAGGGACATTTTAAATGAAATACTTCATATTTGAGATTGAAGAATTGAAATACAGTTCAAAATATTTATGAAGAGCGACACCGATCGGTAATTTTGGAGGGGGTGAGAGAGGACGGCGGAAAAGGTTCATGATCTGTTGCTAAGGAGTAAAAGAAAGGGTAGTTTTACATTTTAAAAGTGATCTTTGTGTGTTCAAATGATAGGGAGTTGTTTTTCCATTCTCAAATTGGTGGTCTATTCTCAAATTGGAGAGCGAGAGGGCAGTGAAATTATGAGATTTCAAAGGGGTTTCAAGGTAATGATTGCCAGATTCTAGTATATTAACAACAAGAACATGGTTAAAACGTACGGGGACAGAAAAACGAGGGGAAGATCGGTGTACAACTCTAAGACAACGCAACAAGGAATATTAGAATTGGATGTATAAAAATATGAGGTCCGAGTAGAAAGAAGTGGCTGTTCAACTTCTACATGATCGAACAACGATCAGCTGGATCTGATGGATCCGACGATTCGCTGAGCTCAACTGTGATCGAAGATACAATATCTCCTTCATTATCCTCGAGACGTGCGGAGGGGTTTTCTCCGATGGGCCACTGAAATGAAAGCTCGAATTTTAAAAAACCTAGATTTCTGTTTAATAATCACCTGTTGCTTCTTCATTACGTAAACCTCTGGTGGGTTATGAACGGCTCCCGACTCAGCAGACCAAACAGTTGCACTAGCGTGTGGAGCGAGCTTCATGCGGGCTGAGAACTGGAACGAAGCTTCTTTGTTTCCAGCCTTGACAACCAGCTTGTATCCTCCAATAGACTGATCTTCTTCTGAATTGTTCGCAACGCGAACCCATTTTCCTTCCTCGTCGACCTCGTCAATTCCGACAGGTCCGATTGTCTCCTTGTTGAGCTTCGATCGTCTATTGAGGTAATCAATGTCTTGGTTCTCTCCGTTCACTTCAACGACACGACGGCGTTTGACGCCACGTTGAGCACTTGCAGCACCAGAAGAGAAGGACACATGATGAACAGAAGCATTTTTAGATGTGTCTTGAGTGAGGTTCAATCGCTCCTCTTCTCCCTCAAGCAAGGCTTGGTAGGTCTTGAGCTCAGCGTCCAGCTGAATCTTCACATCAAGAAGATCGTGGAACTCGCTCATCATTCGTTCAATTTCTTGATTGAGCTCCGAAATACGAGCATCCTTATCATCCAGTTTCTCTTGGAACGATCTTTTGAGTGTATCAAGCTCCGCTCGCAGGCGTTCAATGAGTGAAGCATTTCCGCTGCTGGAAGTCTCCAAATCTCTAACACGAGCACGCAGATGTAGTGCTTCGGAAACAGCACCTTCTTGTCGCTCACGAGCATCATTCAGCTTATTTTTGTAAGCATCTTCAAATGCTGTTTTGTTTTGGGCAAGGTTGCTCTGGAACTGAGCTCGCATTTCAGCAATTTGATCTTGCAACTTCGATTGGTACTCATCGTTGATTTGCTTCGCATATGTTGTCATGTCGACCTGACGCTTGTGTCTAACCTCTTCGAGTTCTCCCTTGTGTTGTTGGAGTGCGAAAGCGAGATCTTCCTCTAAAGCCTTGATCTTGTTATTGGCAGCAGTACGAAGCAGAGTTTCGTCTTCTACAGCTTTCTTGAGACCCTCAACAGTATCCCGAAGAGTGATGTTCTGCTTTTTGAGATCCTGAAAATATTCAAAACTTTATCTCATTTTCTGTTTCTCGATATCACATCATTTTCCAACACCAGCTTATCGTTTCGAGCCTGGAGAGTCTTTTGCTTAGCTTGACTTTGATCAGCAACTGATTGCGCATGGAGAGCTTGCTCTTCGGCTCCAGCGAGTTCCCGTTCAAGCTTATCCACCTGTGGCTTCAATTTCTTGACTTCAACTTTGGCAGCATCATACTCGATCTTGTACTTTGCAAGTTCATCTTGAGCCAAATCAAGAGCGCGGCGAAGTCGAGCCTGAGAAAAGTAATATATTAACCCCTTCCACGACACTTATCGCTCATCCATATAGCGTATTGTTTGTCTTGTTACTTTTCTCAGAGAAACAGAGAGCGATATATTAGTTTCGTATAACCACCTATGTAGACACAAAACACAAATAATACTCACTTTCTCAGCTTCAAATCGATCGGCTAAGTTAGACTTCTCCTTTTTCTCCACAACTTCAATATCACGAATTTGGACTTGAAGCCTGTTGTTCTCCTGCTCCAATTGGCGAACTTTCTAAAAACGGAATCGTGAGATGTTGGGGGAAAAGTTAAAATTATCACAAACATCAATATATTGAGCGAGTCGGCTATTGAGTGATGTTAGATGGTCTTTTTCTTGAAGTCGAGATGTTTCGAGAGTTGTAGAACCGCTGAAAGGCATATCAAATAATGTCAAGAATCAACATGACTGGTTGCCGCAGAATAACATAGAGAGCATAGAGATAGAGAGCAAACTCACAATGACTCGTCTCCACCCCCGTTGCTGAGCGACGAATTGGCTGAGCGTTCCAGAGAAACGATCCGAGAGCTGCGGGCACCTTTACGGGACGCCATATTTTCTGGTTTCGCTGTAAAAAAGTATGTGTTCAATGCTTTCTGAGAGAAAAGAACAGAAATTTGAAGAACAGCGTCACCGGCGCCAGAAAATCATGACTCAACATTTTGATTTCTATGATAAAGAATGTTATACAACAAAAACTTTGCTGTCCAAACGAAGTGTGGCAGGCACTCAGGCATGACCTTCGTTGTGTATACCAATTTTGAATCGAGGTTTTTGTCGAAAAATCGGACAAAGTTGGGTTATTTGAGAGTTACGGCGCGCGGAATGACCTTAAAAGAGGCAGTCGGCAACATTTGGGAATTTGTATGCATTTTCGATTGCTAACATTCGGAAAACTCCGAGAAACGTAGCTCCTTAAGTAATTTTCGCATTCAGGCTTGAGAAAAGTTGACACTAGAAAAATACATTTCAAATTTTGGCGCGCTGCGGATTCGCGCCGCAGGACCCTCTGCGTAAATCTACATAGACTCCTTTAATAAAATACAAGTCTCACTTTCCTACAAGTTCGAGGAACAACTCGTATATCCGAACAACCGATTTCAAGAAAAAAAAGAAGGAAAGAAGGATTTAGTTTGAAATTCGAAAATATACCGCTGTCGATTTTTCGAAACAGGTGAGCGACTGAATTGTCGATTGTGCTGATGAAAAAAATAGCATATGAACCGAGGAGGGGACTAGATACTAATTTATTTTGTACTTGCTTGATTGGGACTGACCGTCCATGTCGTGTCAATTAGAGAGTAACACATTTCGGAAATCGAATTTCAAGAACCGATCAATCACAAACTAGGGAAGCAAACTCGGTGATAAAATATATCAGATATCGGATTACACGGAAATCAGTGTAAAATGTTGCAGAGTACGAGAGTTTCTCGGGTCAGAAACGAGAAAAACGCCCTACCTCACCCGAGGGGCACATACCAGGACTCTTGTGTGTTGCGCGAGTGAGTGTGCCTTTTCATCTCTACACTCTCAATTGGCACACACACCCTCTTTAAGTTTTCTTTTTTCATTCGTTTTTTATGCTCACAACACCAAAGGCAAGAGAAGCAGAGTGTCAGAATAGTTTTGTGTATATGGTAAACAACAGCTACACAGCAACTTGGCAACATGCCCATTCATGAAAAATAGTGTGACAGACAGAGAGAATTTCAACGAGAAGAAAACAGACGTTGAAAAGGCCAAACATCTGCGAAATGAAAAAGGTCGTCTCTCTAGTATGTTTGACACAGAATGAGTGAATTCTCAAAGAGACAACATCTGGACAGAACCTAACGGTGTCAAAGACACGACGACAAGGGAAAATAAATCAATAGACGACTGAGGATTCTGGTTTTAAAAACAAAAAAATGCATACTTGTGAAGGGCCGGGCCGGCCCGGCCCGGAGGCCCGGTCGGCCCGGTCGGCCCGGAAGTTTACCGCGAACTTCAAAATCTTGAGCGAAAAGTTGAATCATTGTTTCGAAAAAAGGTATTCAGTGTTTTTTTTCTTCGAGTTATTTTTTTTTAAATACATTCTAAAAATCAATAAATTATCGCTTTGACAAAAATGGCGGCTGTTTAAATTCATGTTTCAAAAATTTTGTTTTTTTTCTGCCGGGCCGCCGGGCCGGGCCCTGAAAATTTTCTCTCGGCCCGGCCCGGGCCGGGCCGAAATTTCAGTATGAAAAAATGCACACCCTCGAAAGTCAGAAAACTGCTTTCACAACTGACACTGAATTCCTTTTGTGAAATATATTTGCGGAAATGAATTCAGGACAGGAAAATCTGGGCTGCAACAAGAATCTGCATAAATTAATGTATCATGGGCTTCACGCACCCAGTTGTGGCCTTGGGGGGGGGGGGGGGGGAAGAGAAATTTTAAATGAATTGTGAGAAAAAGAAATAAACGATAGAATGAGACATATCCTAAAGGAAATATTGGATTACTGGAGATTATCCCACTTCCATGATGACAGATGAGAATTGTGTGTTGAAATGTATGTCTTCTCTACTGCTGAGATTTCAGTGTGTTTCGAAGAATATCCAATTTCAAAAGACATTTGTAGCATATATTCCAAAAATCGGAAACCTGACAGATTTAGTCAACTGAATAACAACAGATGAACAAAGGGAAACACTGAATTCTCAAAATAGGAAACATTCGAAAAGACATAGAAAGACGACGCAATTAGAAAAAAATAAATGGCCTTGGAGCGAATGAAAAAAGGCGATACTCAAATTATGTGTACATTCAAAAGAAGGAAAATACCAGAAAAACTGGTAGCATGAAAATCCGGAATTTATCATCGGTCATATTATCGTCGTCTGAAAGAAAGAAGGTTCAGAGAAATTGTGTCGACGTCTTCATATTATAAATGTGTTATTTTGTAGCAAGACCTCTGCATACTTCTCTAAAATATGACTAACGCGCCAAGTTGAGCCAAAAAATGTACAGGGATGTACAGGGATGATTTCGAAAACTTTTCGAAACTATTTCAAAACACTAGTCGCATTCTCGCTTTTTTTTTCTCCCACTCGGCACGTGAAAAAGAATTTTGAGAGACGGAAAGATAAAATTCAACAAACACACCCCCATTCAGTCGGTGGTCGATATTTGAATCTCCCGCTCTCTCGTTCGGCCGGGGGACTAGGTTTCCGTCGTACTCTCTTCTCCCATGCATTTTTTTTTCGTTCTGCGACTGATGTAATCAGTTCAGGCGAATATTATCCTTGTCAGAGAAAAAAAAGGTTGAGTCGAAGTGTATGCGATGTTTGTAAACAAATATCTGAAAGCGTAAACAACCGGAAACAGTTGAAACGATTGCGACAGTAACCCGGCGGGAAAATATTAAATTTATTCATTTTTTTAGCTTTTCGCATATTTTGCAGCAAATTTTGTCGAATATGGTTTGTTTTTCATTGTTTTTTGCGGTATTTTAAAATATATTCGAAAAAATTTGCTGCAAAATAAGAGAAAAACTAAAAAATAGGTAAATTGTAACATTTTCCCGCCGGGTTACTGTCGCACTCGTTTAAACTGTTTCCGGTTGTTTACGCTTTCAGATATTTGTTTACAAACATCGCATACACTTCGACTCAACCTTTCTTTTCTCAGTCAAGGATAATACTAGAAATACTTGTTCGTGAATTTCAGTCACATGTTCTTTGGCCGATATACATTTGGGCTGACATATAGTTATTCAGAATTTTTAGTAGGATACAAAGACGATAACTACAATTCTTGCTTCTTCAAAACCTCAAGATTCAAAAATACTTATCGATCATACCCGTTTTTTGTGTTGATCATTCTTTCAAATTTTAATTTTCAGGGAAACATGGATCAATTGCTCGATGTGGAAACTCTGAAGAATCTGTCGCCAGAACAGCAGGAGCAAGTCATCAACGGAGTCAAACAGCAGGCAGCCCTTGCCAATGCACAGAACCTTGTTACTGTAAGTGGGACGATTGTGAAGTATATGGTCCCAATTCAGACCAACAATCCACATTAATCTTCTTTCTGCCTGGCGAATTTGCTTAGAAAATGAACTCACATGTCCCGATTTTCAGGATATCTCGGAAAAGTGTACAAATAAATGCATCACTGCACCAGGAAGCTCACTGGCTAGTGGTGAGAAGCAGTGTCTTCAACGATGCATGGATCGTTTCATGGAATCGTGGAATCTTGTCTCTCAAACTCTCCAGAAACGTCTTCAAGATGAAATGGCTTCATCCGGAGGAATGAGCGCCGGGTTTGGACAAGGACCATCATTCTCTTAAGTTTTCGTCAAAAAATATCATTTTTGTTATTGTTGTTTTCTTGAAATTTTTTTCGAAATGTCTTCAGTAGGTAGATCAATAAAACTGTTCTATTCCTGTCGTCGATCTACCAAAGCGGCAATTATCAACCACCCCAGATGTTTCAAACTTTTAGATGTGGATTGAATTTCTTTATTTTTCTTTGAGGCTTCTGTGAACCGATGATTTCAACGTTCGATCACGATTATGCGCAGCAAGCTTACTTCCAAAGAAGCAGCTGAAAACCATTACATAAATTGCTTTGTAATCTGAAACCAGTTATTTATCACGCTTCGTTATCACAAGCATGTTCACTCAGCAATTCTTCAAGATAATGAATTCATAATTCTAGAATGGTCGCTCCCATTAACATCATGGGTCTCATGTTCAGTATATATTTCTACACATGGCTTCATCCTGATTTGTCGAAGAATGTTCGCATCGGTCTTAATCAGTTCAAGGTTGATTGTATGATCTACATAGGAACAATACTCTGGTTGTTCGTATCAATGTGCATCGTGGCTCCTTATTTCACTCGCCGAACGAATGCTCTTGCCGGAAATGTCGGAATGGCTATAAGTTCGCTTGGCGTCATTCTCTCGCATTACTTGCTTGAGAATAAATGGGTGGTGAGTTGTCACCCTAAGTATTTCTCATATATGATCATCATTTTCAGTGGAGTGGCCTCATGTATATCTGTGATATTCAACTATACGCATTTTCCCTAGGTCTGGCGTTGATGGGACAATGGTCCATATACCACTACGATAAAAATCGCGCCATGTACGTCGCTTTTCCTGTTGTCTGCAACACGATCGTAGTTTTCATGTTGTACAGTGTACTTGAAACAAAGGTTTGTCGAAAGTAGTGTGTATTTCAGATAAATTAATGTTCCAGGATTTCAACGACGTATTCCCGCTAAGCTCCTTTGGAGTTCACACCGCTTTTGCCATTCTTGCACAAGTTGCTGCTCCGCGCCTCAAAACATGGAACTTTTTCGAATACATCAAGAAGAATAAACGACGATAATTGTTCTGTGGTTCAGCTGTGATAGTCACTTTAATGTTTCTTCATTTGTATCTCATTCATGTCTTTTCTTATAACCGTGCGAGTTAAACTTGTTTGAATATCATGTACTTTATATTATTCTGGTCTAAATAAAGTTTTGTCAGAAACGACCTGCAGCCACAAACCCAAAATTGGAGCGATGTCGCTCAGCTGAAGTCAGAGTAACAGTGGCTTAAAAGGTTTTTAGCGAGTTTTAAGAGAGATATGTTTTTTTTTTCATTTGCTCGGACATCGAAAATACTGCTGAAATTATATTTAAATACTCGAGAGCTTGCCGTTTGCAAGTTGCAAACTCATTTTTCTTTCTGATTACTGTAGTTCTCGTTTTCTGCATTCTTGCAATCGGTGTATGAACCTTTTCGAGACTTTTCTCTTCGTTTTTCGAATTGCTTTCTTGCATCATTCAGCAGCTGTACACTTTTTATTTTGTTTCAAAACAAAGTTTATTATGAAAAAACGCATATTGAGTTGTAATCTTTCAGAAGCCTCGTATCGAACTTCAGAGAACCATTCCTGGTATCTCGATTAACTGAAAATATAAGTAGGTTTTTTGGTGAAATGATTTATCCTTTTTAATTTGTAAAACAATAGAGACTCCACCGATTCCGAGGAAGGGG
>NC_013489.2:8938042-8938386 GCF_000004555.2 Caenorhabditis briggsae
AGAAAATATTTTTCGACTTTCTGAAAGCCTCGAAAAGAAAAATCTCAAGAAAAAGGGAATTAAAAAGTAGAGTTTTGCACTTCTGATTACCTAAATTTACGCGTTTCTTTCAGTAAAAATAATGTTTCCCCACGAAACAGCAAAAAAAGAGACATCTCTGACTAGTAAATGATTCAGAAGAACACGACTAGGACTACTAGAGAGCTAGGGATTACATATCCAAATCCCTCTAGACTCCGCCCCCTTTTAGGACGGAGCCACCGGCTCAAAGAGCAAATGTCAGAGAAAAGAAATGTACATTTTTTAGGATGAATGGAATGAAGAAGAGGACAAATTTTCGGTTT
>NC_013489.2:8938391-8960268 GCF_000004555.2 Caenorhabditis briggsae
TTCCTCGGAATCGGTGGAGTGTCAAACAATATGTGTATTGAGCTTATAGCTGTTATGAAAACCGAAAGTATGTATTTTTCAGTGACCATCCGCAAGAAGTCGGATAATTTTGACCAGTACAGTGATGAAGATGTCCAAAATAACAGTGTCTCAGGCTGCTCGGTTTCTGAAATCAATTCCGAGTATACCAGCTCCGAATATTCGACCTACTCTGACACAATGAGTGCTTGCTCTGCCTGTTTCGTTTATTCCCCACACAGTCAATTATTCGTTTGTGTCAAAGAAAATTGTGGCTACGCCCTTCAGCAGACGGTTCCTGTTTTGTCGCCATCCCTTTTCTATCGCCGTGAGAAGGTTTTTTGTGGATCTTGCGCATTTCGAGGAGTTCACTCACCACACAAAAAATTTATGAAACCTGCCGAGCCACTCGCGGTTAGTTTCATCTTCGTTTCAATCATTAATTCATGACTCAGTTAAAAACTGCCTCCGGCGAAGTTGGTACAAAAATCGAAATCAGCTTGGAGAAGTTTGCGAACATGACCGCTGAAACGCCCGTTGATTATTTTATGATATCCATGAATGGAAGTAAGACGTTGCCAAAGGTCTATAACCTGTTAAGAGACTAAAGAAATTCCCAAATTTAAGATTCCGGTGATTGATTATCTGTCTGCGTCAGAGTCAGTCTATGAATGGCACAGTCGTCTTTCTATGCTTAATCAAACAGTTCGAACACTTAATGATTTTCGTGTTCAAGGTTATTCGTACGTTAAGGAGCAAGCTGATAAATTATTAGTGAGTTGATGTACAGCACTATCTGGAACGATTTTCCCCGATTCAGACCGCATACTCCGATGTTTCGCGGGCTGTCGCAGATGACATAAAATTCAAGGAGAACGAGGGTTTCAATATCAGAAATAGTCGGCAGACTGGTACGGGTGTTCTCGAGAATTTTCGGTAAAATCGAATTTCAGAACACCGGATTCGAATGGGTATTCCCTGTAACCAGAAAGACGATGAAAACGCATCCTTATCGTCAATTTCTTCCTCTTCAAGAAAGTCTAGCATTAGTTCTGTTACTTCAACTAACACTGTTCTGCAAGTGTCCGTAAAAACAGAATCTGAAACTACCGTTAATGGAGATAGAGAAATCGCGACTAAACCGACGAATGTAAGCTCTATTCAAGATAATGCCATTATCATCGTTCATTTTCCAGTTTGTCGAAGAAACGGTTCGTCAAACGAACATCGTCATGTCCCGCAGATTTGATGTCCTTCGCCGATTTTCAACCGTGGCTGAAGCTGCACTTCAGGTTGCTGATCTTCTCGATTCTAGAATCAAATGTATCAATCACAAGAAAGAAGTTGTCAGTTATTTGGAAAAGACATATTCTATCATTTGGCCGTCAGTTGTCGTTCCTTTAACATATGCAGTCTTTCATTTTCAGGCGCCAACTCCATTGATCGTGTGCCGCTCTCGACTACTTTCACGGACAAATTCCCCATGTCTTATGTGTAAATTCTTGCTTTATTTGTTGTAATGCATGAGACCTGAATGTCTAATAAAGTCTTAACCGGAGTTGTTCAAATTTTATTTCAGACGTGGTGACACATTTTCTGTTTTGAACAGGAAAGTTTGGAAAAGTAACTAGATACAGAAAAAAATAGGACAGAAAAGTACTCGTATAAATCGGAGACAATTATGAAGTTAAAGTTTGAGAGAGATTTCATGAAGATATTTGCAATGAATAATTTCAAACCTAGAAATATATGTTTGTTTTAATTTGGCTTTGTTTTTGAAGCTTCATCTTGGAAAGTTTTTCGAGATTATGTTTTTTACACAAAACGCTACACGTTCACGGGTTGATTTTCTTGACTAGTGGAGTTGGACTCAGCAAGTTCATCAGATGCTGTTTCCATCGCAGCCGACGAGTTTGTGATCTGCAAAATGAATTGAAGATTATCAAAGGGTGATCTAATTCATAACGCTCGTGCAAGTTGAAAAACCAGATTCAGAAACAAAATTCACACTAGAACATCAATTTCTCTCCTACCGATTTATTTCCGTCCACCATATCACCACTGTCGCTCACCAAGGGCGCTGAATCCACAGGCACTCCATTCCAAATATTTTTGAATTCTCCACGACAAACAGCCATGAGAATGATAGGAATGAGAGTCGATGGGACAAGATAAATAAGTGCTGGTTGAGCTGTCTTCATCAAAGCCAATGCCAGGAAGGTGACTATCAAACCAGCACCGTATCCCACTATCGACACGATTCCATAGATCAAACGACTTCTTTCCGAGTATCCGTTCATTGTGAAGCAATGCGCCACAAGATATCCTGAAATCATTTTCACGAATTAAACATTGAAATTGAATAAAAATGATACCCGGCATGACGATGTCACCAAGTCCAAGTATAGTAAACTGAAATCCCAACTCGACTTCCATGTCCAAACATTCATTCATTGGATTGAAATGAGCTACTTGCATCAGCATAGGAAACTGAAATAATATCAAGTTTTATATCCTTGAAAACTTGGATTCAGCTACCTTTTCTGGAACAGATTCCTGCTCCACTGGTGGAATTGGATATCCTTTTCCTTTCTCCTTCGCTGAGCAACTAAGCCCCGTTGCCACTTCCAGCATAACGGAACATCCATTCGATGTTATATAAGGTGTTCCAAAAACCATTCCGGCATCATAGATGAACATGCATAACATGAGAATAGATATCCACTTGAGACTTGGAAGTCGAAGACATTTCAATACATGCATACACAGGGCAATGTTGATTATGTCGAGAAGAATGAATGCATATGGCTGACGGCGATATACGAACCATGTTACGCAGAATGATAGGCACACTAGAGAAACGAATACTTCGGAATATTGACGGTTGTTGTTAAGACCTGAAACGAGGAATTATTGTTTTTTTGGTAGATTTAATGTAATTCCTCACCACAGCACGTCGGCATCCATCCCATTTTTGCTTTATACCATCGATGGCTAGATAACGAAAAATTCGAGAAGAAGCCGCGAATGCAACCGTAAAGACTGCACGTTCCAAAGATTACCAGGAAAATGTTGAAGAATATAACTGAAAACATATTTTATAAAAGGTTGATTTATCAGATCTTTTACCTAAAACAGATCTGAAAAAGTATCCAAGAAGAAGTACTCCACAGAGTGTGACCATCATAAGAGCAATTGTAACCATTCCTGCAAACTTGTCGAAGAATCCCTTCTTTGCCGACTCATTCGATTTTTGTTCTTCTTCATCCATTCGCTGTGCCAGGGAAAGATCCTTTCCGGCGCTGAATTTATGAAATATTTGACTTTTGTCAGAATATGCGGAAGCAAAACTATCGAAATCAGATTCACATATCGAAGAGGACCTGATACTGAAAATTCGGCCGACGAAATATCAATAGGTGTAAAAATCAGATAAGGGTCCTCCCTTATGTGCTCTTTGTAATTTTTCCAAAAATATCAGCAGGTGAAAATTTTTATAAGGGTCCCCCTTTTGGTATTTTTTAAATATCGGTAGGTGTTTACCACTCGTATCAGGGACTGCATATCAAAACACATTGGCTGTTGTAGTCGTCTTTACTTACCGGTGCCTGTTGAAAGCCCAGAATCCTCCTCCAGCGACACACGTCATTGAAATGAGCCAGATGACGATGAATGATGGATCGATCGGAAAACCAGAAGGACGATGGAAACGAATTTCGATGTTGTCCTCGCCCATGTCTTCCTTATTAGTGACAGTCTATATAATTGAAACATTAGGAAACAGATAATTCCAGGTTCATGATTACCATAATTTTTCCGATCAAATCCGAGCGATAAATGTAAAATGTTGGAATCGCAGCAGAACTATTGATGTATGGATCAAAGAAATCAGAGAACTGAAAATCTCAACATAGATTTTGATTTCAAATCATATCAAGACTTACCAAATAATCTTTCCAAGTGTTAATGAACATCCTTCCACGATCCAAAACTAGAAGAGAAACACTAGCTCCATGTTGTTTCAAAGTGTCAATCTGATATTGTTAAAATTGTTTTTAGTTTGAAATTCCATGAAAAACTAACTGTAAATTGGCTGGCGTTTCGGAATGCTGTGTGAGATTGCACAAATGGCCTGGTGCATGGTGTTCCGTCATCTTCAATCCGATAGTCTAAGGAACGACTCCATCATTATACACTATCTGATCTCCGGAAGAACTGGATGGTAGTGGGCAGACTTTTGTTCGATTGTACGTTCCTGAATCGGAGCATTACTTTTCAAGCTCTTTCCAGAAGCCCACAAACCTCCCCAAAACTTGAAAACAAACGGATGAGCAGTCTCGAAATTGTATCCGATTAATGCTGACGAAGTGTCGTCTCGTAGATATTGCTGATAATTGACACACGATTTGGACTGCTCTCCAGTTCTTTTATTATGTACTGTCATGAAAACATAACTGGTTCGGAACGGTCCTCGATGAGATGAGTACTCTCTAGATTGTGTAGTAACAGTCTGAAAATAAGACAAATGGATAAAATCATATACAATATTTACTTACAGTTGAAATGTAAACTAGTAGTAAGATGAATAATGCATTGGGGATGGCTATCCTCATTGAGATCGATCTGGAAAAAAAATTAGTTCAGATAATTAACAATAGGAAATCGTGTTCTGGTAAGCACAAAAGGAAGAACAGAGATACTAAAGTAAACAGGAAGTGAGTTGTCTGGTATGACAAAACAAGCAAAAAATACAAATTAATTTTTGCTATCGCCCATTCGAAAAATAATAATAAGCTATTTTGCGGAGGAATACCCTTTCGCACCTGGCTGGGCGAAACAAGAGAGGAGACAACGAATGGGAGGAGCCATTAAAAACGTCAGAGTTATAAGCTGGGGCTTCACAGATTGAACAAACTATGTCATCAAGAGTAATGATCGGAGAACTGAAAATCGAGTCGGGACACCATATATCTAACAGCTTATATTCTTATGAGAACCACAAATACAAAGGATTGAGAAAAAGGGAAGAGAGGGATGAATGAGACCAAGGCGACCTCGTTACTTCTTTATGATCGAGTGGTGTGAGACCTTCTTGCGAAAACTGAATTATAGGTCGAAATAGAAGCAGAAAACTAATTCGAGTTGACTCAAGAGAACGATGAGAATGAGAGAAATTCAAAATTGTGTTTTATAATAGATTAAATAGGTTTGAAAAGTGTTTTAGAAATTCGAACGTGTAAGGCATGCAGAACATTCAAAAATCGAAGTTTTTTAAATAAAAATTGGTGTTCATCAAGAGAATATTTATGTTCGCGGTAATTCGGAAGTGATCCGCATAATACACATGAAATGTATGAGCGATGCGCCTTTAAGCTTACGGTACTCGGCGGGAATAGAAATTTTATATTTGTGCAAGGAAAATATTATTATTTTCCGGATTTTTCATCGATTTACTTCCTTTTCCGTTTGTTTTCTACTACGTAATTTTTAATTTCCTAGATTTGTTTTAAAGAAAATAACGGCAAATCGTCAAACACAAAATAAATAGTTAAATTCTATAGAAAATAATTTCAGTTATTAATACAATTTGACTATAATTTTCATTTTGCGACATATGACCATGCTTTAAAAATTCGAAAACAGCATTATCTAATAGAAAAAATTACATGTTCGCCTTACATGGGAAATGTATGATTCATCGAATGAAAGAGGCATAAATATGTTGAAATGGAAACAACGGGGGATAATGTAAATCCGCCGGTTACAAATTCTGACAAGAGATCATTTTTATACTGAATGAGTCTTACGATTATTTTGCAGCAACTACCTCTCTAGAAGCCTGGAAAACTAGATTTCAATGTATCAAGAAGAGCACATACAGATAGAGTGATTTTTTTCTAATTTTAACATATGGATTCGAAGAATCCTGATTCCACAATTACATCTAATTTGGTAATTTTGAATTACTTCATTATATTGTGATACCAAAAAAATCTTGACAAAAAATTATTCAGAATAAATAGAACATGAGAACAAAGGACAAACAATTCAATGCTGTGTATTTATAACAGTTCGTTTTGGTACATTTTGGGTTCATGAAGGCTTTTTTCCGATGTCGACACATTATTTTAAACATTATTTTGGTTTATTAGTCGTTTTAATAGTTTTCTTTGAGAAGCACGTGTGTATTTGCAGACTCGTTTAGAAACACCGAAACTTTTAACTGACAAGGGAAGGTTTTGTCTGAAATTTTGGGCCGATTTTACCGCGCAGGCAATTTCAGCTTCCCCCTCCCTCCTCTACTAATTCCGCGTGAGAGGAAAATATCGGTTGTGTGGTGTTGTGGTAAGAGGTGGCTCGTTAGGAGTGACTATGCTGGTTCGGCCTCCTCTGTGGTAAAACTTTTTTTGCATTTTTTGAAACTAATTTTTGATTTCAAGTTTGCCCCCCTAGGCACTATATGACACTTTTTTATTAATTTCAAAAGTTTCCAAAGAAAAAAAAAGATTTTATGAGAGTTTGAGGAAAAAATAGATAATGGTCTTTTCGACCGGTCCTTACATCCTCCTATCGTTAAAAACGAAAATTTCAGCATCTGAAAATTGCTCAATTTTGCTCTTGTCGAGGTGGGGTACTGTTAAATCGATCACATACAAGATTTGAACTTATTTCTATAGGTTTCAGTGAACTTCAAGCGATATTTCAGAAATTAGGGACGGTCAAAGTTCTAACAACAATCAGATTTTGGAGATTTTTTGAGCCCAAAGGCAACATTGGGCTTCAAAATCTGTCAGAATGTTATTTTTATCGTTTCTGAATAATTGGAACAACTTTTCGCACTTTTCAAAAAATTTTCAAGAAATCACTTTCAAGGTGTGTTTGTTTCGCACTTTAAAAAATCCTGAAAATCGAGTTTCAAACCACGAAAAATATATGTTTTTGGTCAAAATTCAGCACTGAAAATACTTTCAGAGGCAATATTTCGAAAGCCTTTGAGAACGGGCTAAAAATTTTTTTCGAGTTCGGATTCAGCATGTTCGAAAGTACCTTTGTACAAACCTTGAGCAAATTCTCAACCGTTGTCTAAAAAACCTTCCCTTGTGAGCTTGCAAGAAAGAGTAATTCCGACAACAGAAAACAAGAGTTTTTTTTTGTCATAGACCACAAAAAATCCAAATATCAAAATACGAGTCGTGTGTTCAGTATTACGGCTAGCTGCTTCCTTTCCTTCTTCTTCTTCCCTGTTTTCCCATGTATGCCTCCGTCTCTACACCTCGATATATTGACCGAAAAACCGGACAAGAGACGCAGGAAAAAGGCGCGTAAAGTGTTCTATGTACACTCTTGGAAGTGTTCACGGACAGCCGAAAAACGGTCTTGAAACGGAGAACCCACCTTTCGTGAACGTTTTCTCACATGAGTTTCAATCAATTGCTTGGAAAAACGGTAGCTATTGCTTCGTTCGTTACCATTGAACACACTTAATCAATAGTTCTCTTTTCCATTCTTCCCATCAATCTACCCATTTTTCATTTGTCATAATCTCTTTCTCAAAAAAACCGGATTGATTTGAACAGAAGTAGTGATGACTTAGTAGTGAATATCTTCCCTTTATAGCGAACATAAGACATTTTTTATTTGCATCCAAGTCTACAAACTACAAATTTTCGTACCACCCATCATTTTTCTTGAATGCTCGTTGTAATCTTTGCAGTTATTCTTTTCCAATATAAAGTCAATCCTATTGATTTTTATCCGGTACCAAACAGAACGTCCTGTTCAAAAGTTTCTCGAATATTGTCTTCTGAATATCATTTTTTTTTCTCTCTGGTCTATCTTTTTGAATTTCGCTTGCCAATCATGATCGATTGTAATCTTATCCATTTTCAGTGACCATTTTCGGTGAAGCTCATTCATATTTTCTTCAACTGCATCCTTTCCAACAGAATCCGTAATGTCTGAGTCGGCGGAGGTGCTCTCAGACGCCGACGCTGACTATGGAACCGACACGGAGATCATGCAAGAAGAAGAAGATGAAGGAAGCGATGAGGAAGTTTTAGTAGGGGAAGATTCTCCAAATTTAAAAATTATCAAAGAAGCGGCAGACAGCACTCAAAACTGTCGTGTCTGCTATGATGAGTATCACCCAACGAAAAACCAAGCCAGAGTTCTTGCATGTGGTCACACTTTCTGCACTCGATGTGTCGTCAGCTGCGGTACTCATACGAACAATGCAGTAATTGTGGGGATGAAGTGCCCGGAATGTAGAAAAATCAGTGATCAGGTGCCTGCTACAGTTCCAATCAACTTTCAGTTTATGCGTAAGTTATTTGAAATCATATTCGAAAACAAGAATTTTCCTAGCTTTCAGAACTCCTTACCGCCTTGAATCTCATCAAATTGCCGAAGACCCGAAAACAAGAATTGGAGTTGCCGAACTACGAAAATTTCGAACGTCTTGGAGCACATATTCCAATTAATAAGCTTACTGAAAATTCGCTTCCAGATCTCTTTGGTAAGCCTGAAAACTCCAGTTCATCTGAGTTATCATAATTTCAGAACACCTAAAAGCGGTATTCAATGCTATTAGAATAAAAGCAGGGAAGGAACCAAAAATGCCGAAACCGTTCATAGCTGCTAGAATTTCGTCTGAATTGGGCAAACTGAATGATGCTGAAAAAACTACGTATAGAATAATCAACGCATTGAAAAAGCTATACACTGGAGAGCTTCCGCGAGATTACTTCGATTTTAGTTGGCAACTTGAGAATCCGTTGGAAAGATTAGCTCTACGAGGAGACAACGATTGGATGAGAGTAAGCTCTTCCCTTGTTTAGCTTATAGAAAATATAAGTGTTTGTTTCCTTCTATTGTACATTTTTTGTAGGAAATGGTCGTGTACCGCCCACCACATTTGATAGAACCAGAACCACCAGAGCCCGAAGTCCCCGAGGAAGAACCAGTGCCCGATTTGGATATATTATTAGCAAGAGAAGAGCTCGCCCAAGCAGAAGCCGATCCAAACAGAAATCTCCATGTTGTACGAGAAGCACATCTACGCAGAGAAAGGGAAAGTGCTCAAGAAAGACAGGCAGCGATTAGAAATGAGCAATTCATGAGAGATTTATTGGATTGGAATGGACAAGATCCAGCATTTGACAATATGAGCAGTAATTTTCGCAGGCGACACCTAGAAAGAACAGCTGAAATGCAAAATGCTATTCGTCGCAGTACTGACACACTAAGAAACATTGAGAATGAACGGAGGGTGGCACAGGGATTGCCACCTTTCTTAGAGCATGATGATGTTACTGTAAATGACAGAGATGATGAGAGCGTTGCTTCTGACGACTCATCTTATATTGATGATACTGTTCGATCTCCACCACTACCAATGACCATCGGAGAAGGAATCACTATTTATAGAATGATTGAAATTTTCTCGCCAAGAAGCTTGAGGTAAGATTATTTCCACCCAAAAAACCCTTTTTAGGACGTTGAAACAATACAAATAATTTCAGACAAGGCACCCCAGCACTTGCTCTGCCTCAAAACCATCGAAACCTTGATGCTCTAGTTCAAACGATATACCCGGCGGAATCATCTGTAACTGATCGATTGGCCGATTGTCATCTTGCGGATCTCCGTGTTTATGGACGAGCCAACAAAGTCGATGTAGATCATCTTCTGCGATGCCTTCGTCAACACAGTATTCGTTTCGCTTCAAATGTCGTGGAAGCTCCTCGCGTTCCCGCAGTCCGTCTCCGTCGCCAAAGACCAGTGGCTGCCGATGAATACAACGCGCGACTGAGAGACATCAGAAGTCGTGCTAAAGATGCGCTCAGGGGAAACAGGCCACCTCATCCAGCGAATGCAGAAGAAGCGGATCTTACCGTTCGTCTTATTGTCAACTTGGCGAATTCGTTGGGAGTCCGCGATAAACTTTTAGAAGCTATGCTTCCAGTTCGCACCCCTGAAGAAGAAGAGAACGAGATTTTCGTTATGAAGAACAGCGGATCCGGTCGCCAAGAAGTGCTCTTTTGCACCGTTTGCCGTTGTGATGTTCCAGTAGTATCTAAACAGGTTCATGCTCAAGGAAGACGGCACGTCGCAGCAATGACTAAGTAAGTTGTTATTTATATTTCAGAGCAACTAGCAAACAAAAAACTTCATTCATTGAAATATCTCAATAAACTGCATCATTCAATTTCAGCCGTCCTTCATATTCGCGTGCCCATCACTAATTCTACATGCTTGTGTCAAGATGTGTTGTATCCCAGATACATGTTCAAATGCTGGTCCCCTTCTTCAAACAACCAGTTCACTCCTCTTTACCCGAGTCAATTCCTCCCCTTCTTGATCAAATTTCTGCATCATTCACTTCTATCATTTTCATTGTACCGTTTTTTTTCTCGAGTCTCACTCGTTAATTTCTTTTCCCGCCTGCAATAATTGTATTATTAGATGTCCTAGACCTTCCTAGAGTCTCAGGAAACTCGATCAATGTCTAACTAGCTTGTTATACTGTTGTTCCAAGATTCTGATTTTTCAGACTAACTTATAATCTGGATTTTGAATCAATCTTGTTCAGAACTTGTATTAAGAATAACGGTAGAACTGGCTATTCAATTATAGACATTATACGAGTTTCTTCTTACTCTTCTCCCCTCAAAAACGACTTCAGTTAAAGCCAATTTATCATTTCTCCCCAACTAACCGCCTCCTTTCTATTCCAGCTTTTTGTCTCATGATCGCCAGGTTATTCGTCACTCATTTCTCCAATTCAACATTGTCATTTCCTGCCATTTTGTTCAATTTTTATCTGCAACCAGTCTTTTTTCTATCGCTTCCCCCTACCCAGCTGCCGGAAGCTGTCACCTCATCAAAACAATCTTAAATGACAGCACCGGATAGTCAGTTAGGAAAATTTTTCCCAGGTATCCGGAGATACATAATGATGCATTTCTCTTGCTCATTTGCATACTTTTCAGTCTCAAAATTCCGGTTTTGAAATTTTTGATATATTCCATTCTGTCTTTTGCTGTTTTGTATTTCCACTTTTCCTTCCCCAAAATGTAGATAATTAGTTGTTTTTGTAATTATTCATTCACGACCTTCCATTCTCATTGTAATAATCTTCTTTTTTCAAGTCGTGGTTATGAAGTCCTTTTCACCAAACCCTGCTTTCAGAACTACAATTGTGAATTTACTTCAACCGTTCATTTTACATTTAAAACCTTTTAAGTGTACAGAACAATGAAAAAAAAGGAACATATACGGAGAAGAGCTTATATACTTTCCCAGCAAGAATATAGGACTACAGCGATCAAAAATTCGAGGAAAAAAGATTGTGGGGAATATCTGATAGCGTATTCACTAGGTCTTGTTGGGATAGTATTTGTCACAAACTGGAAAACGGCAAAAACTAGCACTAATAAAATACGTATATATAAACAGAATTGTGAATAAATTGGAAGAATGCCTAGATGAAAGAGCGAGAAGAATTGGGAAATGACTCGCATTCCGCAGTTGGGGACAGAAAAAAAAACAAGAGGAATAAAACTAATCCGAGAAGAGATGAACAATATGTGGCACGGGAGGAAGCACAGGGGTTTTGAAATTCCTGAAGTTTGCTTAGTAAAACATTTGAATTATGAACCAGAAAAAAAAAATTTCAAAAAAAGGTGACTGATGGCAAAAGAGATGTGTGATGGATCAGAGAAACTCAGAAAATACACGTTGTGGAGAACTGCAGAGAAATAGAACCGATGAGGTAAATAATTAGAAAAAACAAAAGAGGTGAATAGAAAGACGGTGAGAGAGAAATCACAAGAAATGAATAGATGATGACCATGAAAAAGATAACGACTAGGAATTATTGAAGATGGTTTCTATGAGAAATTGCTGTTTTGATTGACTCCTCCTCCATTGTTTCCGTTGTTACTGTTGTTACCACTCGAATTGCCACAATTTGAAACAACCTGAGGTGGAGGAGAATAGAACATTGCCATTGGTGATTCAGCAAATTGTCCATTTGGCCGATATTGACCTAAAAATCATATACATTTTGAAAACTTTCAAAGTTTGAACCCGTCGCTCACCGTTTAAGTACATGTTGCTTTGAATCATTTGTTGGTGTTGATGATGGGTGAAATGATTGGCATTCATCATCGCTTGATTATCAATAAACACAGGATGATGCATTTGGGGATGCATTTGAGCGTAAACAGGGACCATTCCACCCGGTGCTTGAGTAGATGCTGACATAGCTGCAGACATTGGTCCTCCTTCGGCTTCGTAACGCATTTTGTGTTCTGCTAAAGCTGAACAAAAAATTAAAAAAGGTTTTAATATTCAATCCACCCGGATGATTTTTTTTGAATTTCATGTGTGTATAAGGTTGAGGTTTATATGGTTTATAAGGTTAAGTACAAGGTTAAGTGTTGGATGTTCAACCCATCTCATGAATGTCTAACACTATGATTCCTTTTTTATCCGAAAAAAATCTTATGGGGTGATTTAAAGTAAGCAAAAATGGTTATTTTTCGCCTATTTGGGTATACCAGAAAATAATGAAATATCGGTTTGTTACCCTAAATCGCTCCATAATTTATTTGAATAAACTGAGCAGTTAGACTGTCTTCAAAAAATATTCATTTTAGAACTCCTATGTGGATTGAATTTTTAAAAATCACTTCAAATGTTCCTCACTTACCCTTTCTTTCCAGAAGTGTTGCCTTTTCACAATTTTTCATCAGATGTTGCCCTCCGCAGTTGGAACAACTTGGAAGCAAGATCTGGAATATAAAGAATTTGCTTTAAAGTATCATTTTGGTGCCGAACGCACCCACTTTATCTCAAAACTTCCCGGTTTCTGCAAGATTTATATCAAAAAGCATTCAGCTGTTATAATGATAGTTAAAGGTCGAAATTACAATAAATTTGAGACAAACTGATGGTATATGTGGCTGTTGTAGAACAAATGGTATTCATTATAAAAACTGACCTGTGACTGTGTTTGTGGTATATTGGAATGCAAGAAGGGATGGATGGTTTTAGGATATGGCTGAGGATTAATATTTCCACTCTCGTCTCGATTGTAGAAGCTTTGTGGACATTTGGCACGTGGATTCTTCCATCGAGAGAATATCAATCCATCCGATAGTTCGTTGGCCTCCTGTAATAGCTTCACATCAGAATATAACATCCGATCCTCTATTTTTTCTCTATTATATCAACAAAAAACCGGAATTTTACTATTTTTTGACCGTCAAAAATATACTCACATCGTCTGTACGAGCTCTCGTTCCGTTGAACTCTTCACACATCACTCTTGACAGCATCATGCGAGCTGGAAGATCTGACAATTCGTTTATATACTGAACGTGTTGAGCAGGTGTGGCTTCACGAGGCAGACGAGGAACAATGCGGTCACCAGATAGAGCAAATGTCGCTAAAGAAACTATATTATAATAACCACCGAAATGATCAAACTAGCGTACTTTCCATCGTTGAAGTACTCGTGGACAACTTCTTATGATCCTCATCAAATGAAGAAAACGAAGAATTCATTCCGTGATGAGTATACTTTTCACTTCGTTGCTGTCCAAATTCGTCAAGAAGCCGATGTTGAAGTCCTTTAATCTGTTCTCTTGATCTTTGAGCAAAAGTTCGATCCCCATCACTCCAATGAATCTGCAAGAAAAACAGTTTAAATCTGTTATTAGCGTTTTCTAGGTTTATGACTCACTTCTATACTGAACATATTCTCATTTTTCTCAATCTGTCGTCCGATGAACCTAGTAATAAAGAATGTCCCAGGAGCTGAAGATGGTTTTGGTTGTTGATATCCAGAAGAGGGATAGAATGGTTCTGAAGGTTTGTAGGTTATAAAAAGATCGCAACTCTTCCAAAAACTTACCGTTTACATCAAACCTCCGCTCGACATCTTCATTATCTCCGTCGTCCGAACCTTCTCCATCATCCAATTCCCCGACTCCTCCTTCCAAAATGCCAGCTTGTCGCTTCCGTTCGGCTACTTTTTCAGGCGAGTAGTACATTCGGAACAGGTTTTCGTGTTCCGTTCGTAAACTGTCTCGAATATCTATGTATTTAATTTTATCATCGAGAGTTACAGCGGGGTGATGAATCAGAGCTACTACTGAAAAATAAATGTTGGCAAATCTGTATAAAAATGTTGGTAATAACCTGTTTTTCCAATCTCTTCAAGAAGTTCAATTTGGTCAAGCTCATTTGGAATGCGTTCGAAGATCTGAGACTTTTCTCGAATGAGAACATTACTTGCATAGTCCGAAAGCTTAGCTGCTGATCTTCTATTCGTTGAAGCACACACAGAGATCAATAAATACAAATAGCTTGCAATGTCTTTGACATTACTGAAAAACTTTTCAGATTCCTCTGGAATTTGTGGACCAGTCTGTTTAGCAGAAGATGAATTTGACTGTACGAGATTCGGAGCAGGATTATGATTCGTTTCTAGTTCCGGAGTTGTTTTTGAAACCGAAAGGTCAGCAGAAACAGAACCACCGATACCTTTGTTGGACCCAGATTCAGAATCTTGTTGCTGACCATCAGGTTGATTGCTGATATCAATCGGTGTGCTGCTTGTTGATTTAGTCCCGCTTCCAGTTTCCCTTGACGTTGGTGGATTCAAAGGAGTAGATGATGACGGATGCTGCACTGCTTCATCAACTGGGAATACTACAGTCGGCCTGAAAATTGAAATGTTTAATAAAGTCTTCTGAATCTCAAAACAACTGACATAAGCGGAGGCGGTATTCCAGGTGGATGCTGCTGATAGGAAAATAAGTTGTTGACCATGTTTCTTTGATTGCAAATAACAGATTCAGAACTAGCTGGCGAAAAGGTTGACGGTAGTACAGGAATCGGAGCACAGATGAATGGTGGAAAACCGCCGAGTGGATCCACACCGTTTGCCGTTTTTTCTATCGGTTTCATTTGCATCACATACGGACGAGTCAGCCCATCAATGCAATTTGAGAGAAGACGGAGGTCGCTTGGCGAAAGGTATGAGATCAATTCACACATCAACTCAACTTTATTCCATTCATCATGCTGAAAATCGAGAATTCAATTAATTGTTAACTCGAAATCCCACCTCTTGAAACGCTATTACTGTATCCATTTCCTTGATTTTTGTGTTCTTGTATGGACACAAATCTTCATCTTTTTTGGCAACTTGCGGCATTTCTTTTTCCTCAACGACGACATAATCTGTTTGCACTGTTTTCGACTCATGTGTGATAACTGGGGAAACGGCAGTAGCAGCAGCAGGAGCAACTTTTGCAGGAGTTTGCACAACCGGTGTAGTTGAAGGCGAAGTAGGTGTGGGCGTTGGAGCTACAGTAAGAGTGGGCGTGGTTCCAGAAGAAGATAAGGAAGAATTTGATGGGAATCTTGCTGACTTTCCAGTATCGGCTGAATAACCATGAGACTGCTGATTGTGGTTAGTGTAGTTGTTTGAAAATGCACCTCCTCGATGGCTTTGGTTCGAGTGATCCCGATTCTGTAACAGAGATCAGGAGTCCCAGACATTTTTTTCTTGGTCGATATCAGTATGCCTTTACAAACCTTGTTGTCCTTTTTCCGATGGTTTTGCGGGTTCCCGCCTCCACCGCCTCCTGTGAAATGATTCGGATTGTGATGATGGTTGTTGGACTGGTTGCCTTGTCGACTTTGGTAACTTCTGAACGAACGAAAACGAAATGGGTCACACTTCTGAACTTAATCATTTTCTCTCACTTTTCTTTCTCCTTCTCTTTCGCTTTCTGATCTTTATTCGCACTACTTCTGAAACCGACGTTGCCTTGATTCCCTTGTGACCCACCGCCAGAATTGCTTATCTGCAAGTAGATCTTTAACGAAATGAGAAGCAAGTGCTAAATTAGAACTTCGGCTGAATTCAAATATAGCCCCCACCCCAATTCAAGTATAGCCCCCACCTCCAACAATCTAGACACTTGCAGCAGTTCAAAAAAAGCCCCCACCAATTCAAATATAGACCCTCCACTTTTAAATGGTCCATTCCAATTCAAAATAAGATGCAATTTAACATGATGCAAATTTTGAGCTTTAAAGGTGGGGGGACAGAAGATTTTTCGTAGTTTACGGTGTACAACGCTTAATGTCACTCTGCGTGCAGCTGTCGTCCTCGCCTTTATGTATGCAATCGGGCGTTCGCTTTTTCTTTGCCCGCGTGGCTCAGTCGGTAGCGGCACCGCACCCTCAATCATCGCTCTCACAAGTTCAACTCCTCGAGTTCAACTCCCCCCTTTTTGAATGGTCGGGGGCCTTTAATTGAATAAGGCAGGGAGGGGTGGGGGCCATATTTTAAGAATACCAGGTTCTTCAAGTATAGGCCCCCACTTTGTACTGGTGGGGGGGGGGGCTCTAATATAGTATAGTTGTTTATAAGGTGGGGGTCATATTGAGGTGGGGGCTATATTTGATTATACCAGAACTTCTAATAACGGAACTCAAGATACATGTCTTCTAGAACGAACCGTTTCGAAAGAACTCACCTTCTCTACTTCACCCTGTTGAGTTTTTTTCATAGGTTGTTTCGAAGAATTCGTTTGCTGGGAGGAAGACGTGTTCGTTGGTTTTTGATGATGCTGTTGGTTTTGTGACTGATTTGATTGTTGACCAGACGGCACAGTTGTCGTATTTGTAGCCGTGGAAGCTGGCGTTACCGTTCCATCTGAAAATCTGGGTTAGAAAACAGAGAAAAAGTCGATATACACTATATACCTTTGCCATAAGAACGTCTGATATCTTTGCAGCTAGATAAACAATTTTCATAGCAATGAGCGGTGCCGTCAAAAATTACTTGAAAATCCGACGAGAACACATAAAAGAAATATGACATCGAATCGATCTGACCCGATTATTTGTCTAGTTGAAAACCTGAGCGCTTAATGAATCTCTAATTGAGATGACTACCTGGTATATGATTGGGGCAGTAAAAGTTAATTTTGGGAAACTGGGCGGGACATGAAAAATGTAATCGTCACATGTGCAAGCGGTATGGATTAAAATTCAATTTCAAACGTTTCATTTATGGCAGCAAAGTCAGCTTTTGTCACCTGGAGGTTTGTCGCGACGAAAAGAATGGGAAGAGAGGAGAGATAGAGAAGGAGAACCGTGCCTGTGATGGTGGGCTTTCTCTTCTTTTATAATTTTTTTATTATATGTTTGCCCTCCAGCCTTCCTTTCCATTCTCTTTTCTTACCGGATAGAGAGGTTACGTTTTGCATATGATTACACTATGGGAACTACTATATGAATAGCTAAAAGAGTGTTTTTTTTTATTTACTCATAAAATCTTATTACACACATTACAAAAATCTTAAACTCAATTTTCTTACAGTTAGTTACTTACTGGAAGACGCGGGATTGTTGTTGTGTTGATTGGATGACGGAACGTTTGCATTTTGTAGATTCTGCGGCACGTTTTGAGCAGATCCGGATGTCGTTATTGGATTACCATTCATCGTTGAACCATCGGTGCTCTTTTTGTTCTGGTTGTTGGTTCGAAATGTCAAATTTACTATAAATATCTTACCTTCTTGTTCGCCATAATGTGTTGAAAACCAGTTTTCCAAGACGTTCAATGTTTTCTGGGAGAAACTTTGACTGTAAGATTAGAGTCAGAATCTGGAGAGAAAAAAATTGTTGTAAGCATAGAGATCGCATAGGAACGATAGTAAATAATATAAACAGTCAAAAGTATATGACAGATTCATAATTACAATGTAAACATTTCACACCCGACAATTGAGGAATGAGTAGTGAGGTTAGAATACAAAAATTAGCAGTGTTCAATGATTTTCCATTTCCCAATCTCGAATTGTAGGCCATTCTCTTCAAAAAGTTCCGAGTTTTCCGAAGACGCTTCAGCATCGATAATCTTCTTCAGTTTGTTGAAATCAAGCGATTTGAGGTGAACATCAGCCTCGAAACTGAATAATATGAAATTAATTTTTTAAAAAATCATTCAGATATAACTTTTTGTGAATTCGTGTCAAATGGATCTCGTCGACTAAATTTTCCCGAAGCGCAAGATCATAGATTTCAGCTCCTCCGATATTCCAAATAGTTTCAATAGAATCAACGAAGGGTGCTTCTGAGAGAAGTTTCAAAGCAGATTCAAGCGAATTTCTGGAAGAAATGAACTTGTAGGAAATCAATATCATTTAGGAACGACTTACACTACAATCAAGTTATCGGTGTTTTGTTTTTCAAGCTGGCGACTGAGAACTATGTTCAAGCGACCAGGAAGAGGACGACGGGATTCTGGAATGCTTTCCCAGCATTTCCGGCCCATCAGTACTGCATTCCTCTGCAAAACCAATATATTATTTTAAAATAATAAGAAATAAATTACCTTTGCCGGGTCTGATACTTTTTTAGTGACAGCTGCAAAGTACTGCATATCTTTTCTGATTCTCCATGGTAGAACTCCGTTTTTACCGATTCCTCCTTCTGTATCCATAGCGACTATCATATTCATTTTCCGCATATTCGAAGACTCTAAAAAGTTGAGGACTATTGAACAAAGAACCAGGAAAATATCACTGGGAACAACGGTGAGCATTAAAAATGAACAAAATACAATTGCAGGTATTTTCGAGAATTGGAACCGAACAAAAATTTTTTCAGACAAATGAGAGCGTTTTCAATGCTCCAAAAGTTATTCTACTGCTAACTGTGCGTATTAAAGGTAATGACATTAATTAGCAGTATAAAGCAGGGATAGTGGAAAAAAGAGCGAGAAAATCTTCATTCACATCGCGATGGGGCGCACATGCTGGCTTCTTCAAAATTTTTAGTTGAATCCTTTTTCGTATTTTTTGAGCGAAAAAATTAGTTTTAATGGGGTTATGCATGACATAAAAATGTATTTTTTTTTGTAATTTTTAAAAACAAAAAATTAATGCATGCATGCGAAAAAATGTATGTCATGTATTTTTTTGTATTTAAAAAACAAATCATGCATAACCACATTAAAGGGTTTGCTGACAACATTCATTGGAAAGAAGAAAAAGAAACTTGAAGTTGTTGCTTTGTATTGGCTAATAAAAACAGTAAACTTGTCGGTGCGAGAGTCACTCGGGTGCATTTGAAATGTTCCTTTGAACTACTGTAGTTTCATTCAGCTCTCTTTTTTCACTCTAAAAAGTTTAATCTTCTGTTCATTCTATTCGGAATTTGCTATTTCATATTCAATATTTTAGAAAAATAATGGGTGAAGACGATAAGTTCGCAGTTCCTGCACCTCCGAAACAGTTTGGATCATTAGCCAACGCAGACAGTGTGAATGCGATTTTGGTCTGAAAAGTTAGTTTTTTGTGATAAATATATTCTTTTATTTCCAGAATTCGGCTCAAAAAAGCCATGGACCAACAGTATCTCTGGAAAGAATGGAAGTAACCAATCAAGCAGACTCTCGTCACGATGCAGAGATGCTCGCTGAATTCGACAGAAGGAGACGAGCTCGAACACTCACGCTCCCTACAGACGATGTTCAGGTACAAAATAGAAATAGTTTTTTTCATTTTAATGAAGCCTTTGAAAATACTTTCAGGTAAAACTGAAACTTCGTGCTTTAAACCAACCAATTTGCTTATTCGGAGAAGATGCACTGGATAGACGAGAAAGACTCCGAGCTCTACTTTCTACGATGTCTGAAGACGAAATTGCTGCTGTATTGCATACCGACGAGGTTCTAACCTAATTGTATTTATAGTTTCATTCAAGTTTTTTGCAGGTTAATGCCGATAAAGCCGATGAAGAAACTGTGACATGGTACCATAGAGGACCAGTAGAGCTCCGTAAGGCACGAGTTGCAATTGCCGATTTTTCGCTTAGAAAAGCTAAATTGAGGTTGAAAAAACTTTTTTTTTCCTGAAAAAATTCAATTTTCAGACTGGAGAAAGCACGCGAGGATGCCGCTCAACCTGCGCACGAGAAAGCTTTGGCTCGGCAAGAAGCTCACAAATGGGTACAACAAATTAACCTTCATTCTTCTCAAGTTGCCGATACTCGTCCTGTCGCTTTTTGTGAATTTTCATCAGATTCACAGCATATTGGTTAGTGTATGTTTCTATTGTTCCAGTTAAATTGCTCATTTTTAGTTACTGCTGGTTGGTCTGGTTCAGTAGCAGTCTGGAAAAGAGAACAGTGTGCTCAGGAAATGAAGTATACTGGTCATTCTGCACAAGCTGGATGTGCTCGATTTCATCCAGGAGCTTTTACACAAAACGATGCATCTTCGTTGAATGTAGTTTCAGGTGCTTATGATGGTAAGGCTTTGGTAATAGGAATAAAATACACAAATTATTTTCAGGAACGGTCCTACTATGGTCTTTGACCCAAGAAACACCAATTGGAGAGATTGAGAAGCACCCGCAGCGAGTATCGAAACTAGCATTTCATCCAAATGGACTCCATCTAGCCACAGCATGGTAAAACTTTATTTTCCTTTTCAAATTTAAATAAATTGTTTTCAGCTTTGATTCTACCTGGAGAATGTATGATTTGATAACGAAAAAAGAGTTATTGTTCCAAGAAGGACACTCAAAATCAGTAGCTGATGTAGCGTTTCACCCTGATGGTTCTGTTGCTCTGACTGGTGGACATGATTGCTATGGTCGAGTCTGGGATATGCGAACAGGAAGATGTATTATGTTCCTTGATGGACACACAAAAGAAATTCATTCTGTTGAGTGGATGCCGAATGGGTAAGGCTGCGATAAATTCTTCTAACGTTAAATTCATTTTTATTCTCATTCTAGCTATGAAATGATTACTGGAAGCTCGGATAATTCAATGAAAGTTTGGGATCTTCGAATGCGCCGAAACACTTATACCATGCCAGCACATACGTCAGTCGTCACACGGGTTCGTGCAGATGCTGCAGGCCAATATCTTGTTTCAGCCAGTTTTGATTGTACACTCAAAATGTGGTCTACCACTGGATGGCAACCATTGCGACAGTTGCAGGTATTTTTACTTGGCTAATTTCGAACATTTTCTCGAATTTTAGGGACACGACACTCGAATTCTCTGCGTTGATATCAGTCCAGATGGACAATGGATGTGTTCTTCTGCTTTTGATCGTACATTCAAGTTATGGGCCCAATCTGATTATTGATATGTTTTCTTCTTACATTTTTATCCTTATAATTTCAACATTTCTGTTTTGTTCACAGCCGAAAATGATCTGTCAATGAATTTATTAAATTTAAATGTTCAGAATAACTAACTGAAATTATGAAATTCGTTCTTCAAAAAACACCCAAGCAGATAGCACTTCAAGAGACAACAGTCTCAAGATTAGGACCACTATCCTTCAAAATGTGGTGCAACAAAAAATATTTATTCGAGATAGCAAGTTATCAAAAGTTTTAAAGATCAACATCTTTTTCAAACCGGCCGTTTTCCCACAGTCACGAATTCATTTTCATTAACGTAAACATCCGTATTAACGATTCTATATCCTCCTCTCACCACTAGGAAACAACAGCAACAGATCCAGAAAACGCAAGCAATCACAGAACATATAAGGGAAAGAACACAGTAAATGAAGGCAGTGAAGTAGAGCAATGAGTCACATTGATTTTGAAATTGGAATATTGAATATACCAATACGCAACCGAGAATTGTTCTGAAAGTATTAGGTTGATTCATCGGTCTTTCGATGCCGTAAACAGTCTAATAAAACGCCCGTCAAATTGTCAAGCCCATATACCGTAAAACCTCTAATAGAACGACACCCGGATCGTCCACTTTGAGCCTATATATCTCATTTACTGTG
>NC_013489.2:8961043-9047919 GCF_000004555.2 Caenorhabditis briggsae
ACGGTATCTCATTTCCTGTAACTTTAATTTTATTTATTTATTTCAACGAAGGGAAGAAAACCACTAACACGTGAAAAGTATATGAATCTAGGAGATATAACAGGGACATACATTTGTAGTAAATGGGAGACGGAGGAAAAACCGAGTTAGTAGTTGTTGAATTCAAGACAAGAAAAGTTGAATTCAAGACTTTTTTTTTGAAAGCCACTGACGAGGGCTTCACCGGAAACACTTCGGCGGGTAAAGAGTTCCAACATCTGATTACTCTATTAGAGAGAAATTGAGAAGATATTTTTGTTGAGTTCTTGATGAGTGATTTGAGATAGTATTTGTGACGTCGCAATGATCCAGCATGATTAAATATCTCGAAAATTGCAACCTCCATGATAATTTCTTTGGAAACAATAATTTTATACGTGTAGACCAAATCATATAGAGCCTCCGATAGAGCCAAACAGCTTAACTGACATTCTTCAAGTGCTTCATAACAGATATCAAAAAGTTGTCATCTGACAAATTGTTCACCATAATAACAACAATATTTTTTCCAGCTGACCACTTTTCTATACCTTTCCAAAACAAATTGGCTCAAAGTGGACGTTTGGGGGTGGTCTATTAGAGTGTTTACGGTATTTTGTCACAAAAGTTTGAGGTTCTGTGTTTTGAGATCGATCTGTTAGAAAAAATATCAGAGATGCCCTGATTCTGGAATCAATGAAATTATTATTTGTCGGGATTCCGTTTTCCGAAATTCGAAAAAATTTATATATTCTGAGTTCGGGATTCCGGATTCCGAGAAATTGATGAAAAAATAAAGGACCATTTTTTTTTAAAAGAAATTTTCCGCACACTGAAAATATATGGATTCCGCGCTTTTTTCGGTCCGCATTCGGATTCCTAGAAATCAACTTCATTCCGAATTTCGTATTCCTGATTAAAAATTCGGATTGCGAGAAAATTATTTTGTTGAAGCAGACTCCAAAATCCAACTGATTACAATTTTTCAAAAGGGATTGTTATGAAGACAGGAACGAGAGGAACCTTCTGAAGTTTCCTCAAAATGTGGTCTGAATGACTCATCACAATGAAGATAAATGACCGGGATTTCATTGAATTTTCGTTGTTTCAGAATATTCGCGAATTTAAAACTTTCGAAATTCCGGGATACTCACAGATTCAAAAAGTTATATTCCACACACCTCTGATTTAATGTTTAGATACACCGGAATATTAGATAATTTGAAGTTTAAACTTACACTCCAAACAATGTCAGTCGACTGATATAGAGCAATAAACTAAGAAGAGAGCAACAATCGATTGAGCAATCGAAACATCTCATGGACCTATCTTTGAATGGTCTAACAGATTCAAGAATGACTTGAAGGAAAATGAGACTGGCAACACAAATCATCCATTTTGGAATTTTGGGTTCAATTGGACAATGATCCAGTTTTGATACTCCAACGAACATCAAAAAAGAAGGAATTCCGAAAGCCATAACGAGAAGAAACAAGAAAACTGCTAGAAATTATTCAATTTATTTCTAATTTGTATTCCAGAAACTCACGAAAACAGCAGCAACATGCCAAACCGGATGAAGATTTCGTCATTTCGAGCGAAAACTGAAGTAAGTCAACACACCACAAGTTGATTTTATAAGCAAAATTGTGTCGCTGAACTGATAACAGGTGAATGGTTTTATATCAGTTATAGAAGGAAATCGATTCTCCTATACATTTGTTCATTGGAGATCTTTGGGAGACGTGATCTAAAATTAATAATTTGCAAATTTTGCAAATTTTTGAATACAGGAATGGGGTCCAGGATCCAAGGGTACATCGAAAAGGGTACATCAAAGGTACACCGAGTTTTTAGGGTACATTGGTTCCGAGGGTACAGGGGATCTTAGACTGTAAGGCGTTTCAGCCTAAGCCTATAATTTTGAGCAGAACGCAAAATAGGATGTATAAAAATATTTATTAACTTTTTTTGTCATCCCACATGTTCCGAAAAAATGTACCCTTGGAACCAATGTACCCTAAGAACTCGATGTACCCTTTTTCGATGTACCCTTGGATACTGGGCCCAGGATGGACTTCTCTGTTATCCTTTTCTTTTTCATTGAAAATCACTTTTAGGTGTCCAGAAATTGATTTCTGAAAATCTTTTTTAAAGAAAGTTTTTTTCTTGGATAAAAAACTCCGACAAACCTTGGGAAAGGTTCCGACCTAATAGTATTATTTTTCAATTTCCGACCAACATCCGGCCCCGCCCCGCTACAGAGCCGTTTTTGGGCAAGTTCCAATCGACGAGGGACTCGATGAGAAAAATAATCACTCGTGATGAGAAATGGGTGCTCTATATCAGTTATACCAAAAAGTGCCTATAGAAAAGGAGATTTTTAAAAAAGAATTTGTCGCTTTGGGTGGGATAGTTGAAGTAATTTTCCCGGAGCTGCTTCCGGACTCCAATACCATCAACTTTGGTTCTACTGCTTTCCAATGGAAAATGATTTATGGTCATTGCTGTAACCAGCCGAGGGGCACAATGTTGAAACTTCAGCATGGTAACGAAAAACCACACAATTCTTCGAAGATCCACTGAAATCTCCAGTCTCTTGGAATCTATGTTCTGACTCGCCCACCGTACACTTCCGGACCGGGGCCAACTTATTATAACCTCTTCCAATCTTTTCAGAGCCATCTTGCTATAAAAAATTAATCTCTGCAAGGATGTCGATAAGTGGTTGAGCCGCTTTTTTGCCATTTTTTAGAGTTCTACGAAAACTGATTCGGCCAATTTTCGTTGGGCTTGCAATACATATTTTATCAACTTTTGTGAACTACATATCTCATTGATGCTTATTTCACTCAACAAAACTTGAATTATTAAAAAATTTTGAAGGACCAAAAGTTTTTGAACAACCTAATAGTTACAATAAATACAACAAAGTATTCAATCAAAGATCTAAGAAGAGGTGATGTAACAAAAAGTTCACATCTTATTACAGTAAGTATGAAGACCAATATCAATTTACCTTGATTGGTCCGTTCTTTGTTACTTTTCTGACCTGATTTGTTCTGGAAATCGAAATTCGCACTATCCTTTCGTACGCGTGAGAACCATTCTAACTTTGTTTTCGAATACACTGTTTTCATGAATCTGACAAAATGTATTTTTTATTGTCACTAGTGTGAGTGAATTCAATTATCTTGATTCGATAGTGTCGACAAAATCAGGAATGGTCACAATGTGTGCATGTTGTATTCTTCGTTAGTTTCAGCTCAAATTAATAATTTCCATAATTTGAAATGTTCTAGCATGCTACATATCGATTATGACAGTTTTCCTAGTGGTCCCGGTTCTTTTCATCGTTGTTGGAATCATCAAATTCAATGATTTTCCGATTGATTCAAGAATTCCAATTTGGATGATTTCAATTGCAGGAGCGATTCTTTTGGAAAGAGTTGTAGAAGCAATTAAAACAATGGGAGATAGTAAATTTACTCGGGGAAATTCAAAACCAGAAGGAGCAGATGCAATAGAAGAATGAGAGCAACAGAAAAAAGAAAATCAATCGACAGTGGTCATGGTTTTTCTATTTTTGATTCGAATTATAGTTTTCAGTGGGTTAGTAAATAGAGCACCTTTAGTAACTTTTCAAGAGAGAATGTTCTCTTAACTTTTAGAACAATTGTCGGCTGTGTCTTCACATTTTCAATTTACGAACAACGAGAGAAATGCGATGGACTCGTATTCTGGTATTCATTTATTTATTGTGCCTTATCCGTTGCCATCTACGGTCTTTTCATTCTACTCGTCGCTTGTCTTTGCTGTTTACTTGCACTGAATATCACATTATCTTGAGAATGAACTCTTTCTTCTGCTTATGTATTTCTAAAAGTAACCAGGAACTTCCAGGTTAAATAATTCTCCCTTCCCCCATCTGTTTTTCTTTTCTCTCATGTTTCTCTAGTTTACAACACCATTTCGTGTCAGGTTTTCTTTCGAAAAATTAGTTCCGCGTTCTGTTCTGAACATTTGAAGTATTGAACGAAAAAGATATCCAAAGAATCACATTTTGAACCTTTTAGCTGATCAGTCACTTCTCAACTAAAAGTGACATAAAATTACTTTACGTATTATTCTAGAACGAAAAAAAAGGAGCTTTGGAAGAGAAAAGCTTTTGGCTGTGGCCTGAGGTCCCACAACGACAACTACCGTAATTTAAAATATTCTTATTTCCCGTATTTATTCCCTCGTTTTTCACTAATTTTCTGTTGATTTTCCCAAAAAAGTAGGAATATAAACATTTTGATATAGTGAAAAGATTGACTGAATCGAGAATAAAAATTCTGGAAAATATTTCTATCGGTTACTGTAGTTTTCGTTATGGGACCTTCGGCCACAGGCACCGGCGTTTCTCTTCATTCTCTTCACAGCTCCTCCTTCTGCAGCTACGCCTACTCCTCATTCCCCCTAGTCCACATTGCCCATCCTAGTCCTAGCCATGGACGGGGACTTCTCCTATTGCTCCCGTATCGATTTTTCAGCATAATTCCTAAGTATAAACATGTGCGAGATCTTGGTGTGATTTTCTTAAAAGACCTGAGAAATCAAAGACTTCGGTCTTGAATTATTGGAAGATGGTGGCTGAACAACGGTTTAAATTTTATTAAAAAAGGGCTAATAGTCAAATTGTAATTCTTCGAAAACTCCAACTTGTTAACTTCCCGAAACTGATAAATCTACTACATATACATATACGAATTTAGAGAAATTTGTGTACTTTTGGAAATCATTTAAAAAAAGATTTCAAATTTGAAACATCATTATTAATGGAGAAAACTAGTCAAAAAGAGATGACATTATTTTCAGTAACATGCCGTCAAAATCAGCTGTCACCTCTAAGATGGCATTCTTAACTATGCTTCGTGAGTTTCTGACAAATGAATTTTCTGTGATTTTATACTTTTCTAGCATGTGTGATTGTGATTACACTGTTCTGTTTGGCTGTTCCATTAACCATGATCACGATCGGAATAACCAAAATGGACGATTGCGAAGCTGATCCAAGAATCCCAATTTGGATGATTGTAATTGCTGTTCGAGAGACTCGTTGGGTCCGTCAATACTATTAAAGACAGAAAGTTTCTCAAAGAAAATCCAAAACCAGAATTTTCGGAAGATGGAGGCAATGATACTCTAGTTGACTGGAAAAACAGAAGAAAGAACAATAAGTCGACTCTTTTCGCTTTCTTGGGATCCTTCGTCCGATTGATTCAATTTGTCGCGTAAGTTATACTCCATCTTTCTAATCCGCGTCGATCAAAACTTTTTAGGTTCGTTGTCGGATGCTTCTGGGTATTCGGAATCTATTCTGACAGTGACCGTTGCAATGGATACGTTTTCTGGACTTCTTACTTCTATTGTCTTATCTCAATCATCTTCTACATTGTCGGTGCTTGTGTCTTGGGATGTGTCTGCTGCTGTATAGCTGTGCTGTCATCTGATTAGAATGGAACGCTGGGGAGATGAAAGAAACACTTTTTTCTAAATGCTCATGATGATAATAATAATAATTCTTGTTCAATTTTTCTTGCAGCGACATTTTTCTTCAATAAAAATATTTCTGAATTACTCAAGATCCAAAATAGTAATGGTTTAGAGAAGGTAGAAGTAGGTAATTAGAGGGGCCTACAATTTAATTGCATATAATGTTTAAAAAATTATGTATTTCCGTAATATTATCGCGAATTTTTTTAAAATTCATAGTCCCCGAAAAACGATCCTGAAAAACTGACTTGTAAAAAACAGCACGGCGCCGGAACTCAAATCCTCGACCCGTTTCGCGACCTTTTTTTGAATTATTAAAGGCGTTTTTCCGGCAATAATATTATGGGGTTATTCAGTGAGAAGCAATTCAGCAAATTGCTGGTTTTTTCCTGAATTGAATTTCTGTGATTAATTGGTCTCCCCGAGTTCAGGCAAAGAGTTTCTTCCGCCCATTACCATTGCCATGATAAAAGAAGAACATTTTCTCATTTGTTTATTGGTAGTTCTACTTTTTGTTAATTCTAAAAAAATCGAATTTTTGTTTCAGCATCAGCATGCCTTCCGACATCGGTTTAACTGAAAAACTAGCATTCTTGAGTGTACTTCGTAAGGAAAAACGTTCCAATATTTATTTTTTAATAATTTTCAGCAGTCCTAATTGGAATCACCATAATTTGTCTGGCAATTCCAATAGTGATGCTTACAATCGGAATTTTGAAAATGAACGATTGTGAAGCTGATCCAAGGCTTCCAATGTGGATGATTGTGATGGCTATTCTAATGTTGGCTGAGAGATTTACTGGATCCATAAACACTGTCAAAGATAGAGTGTTTCTAAATGAAAACCCAAAACCTAAATTTTCGGAGGATGGAGGTTCGGAAGAACTACTTGACTGGAATAACAGAAGAGAGTCAATCAAATCGACTGTCGTCGTTTCAATTGGATCTTTAATCCGTTTGATTCAGTTCATTGCGTAAAAACTATCAATCCTCTATGATTAACACTTCTAAATATTTTCCAGATTTGTTGTCGGATGCTTCTGGGTTTTCGGAATCTCTTCTGAGCGTGATCGATGCAACGTATACGTCTTCTGGGCATCCTACATATATTGCATTCTCTCAATCACTTTCTACGCTCTTGGCGCTTGTCTTGGTCCGTACTGTTTGCGTTTGGGGACTGAAGAGAAAAACAAGATCAACTATTATTAACTTATTTCATTTCAGACTTATTTGATTTTTAACCTTTTTTGCAGTTTCAGCGAATTCACTAACTTTTATCATTATGATACAATAAAATTAAACATCGTTTCTTTTCTCGAACATGTTGAGAAATTTGTTTCCAACAACTGAAACATTCCTAAGCGTTGAGAGATGGCTCCCGAACGTTTTCTAAGCCTTATTCTAGATAAGAATGAACGGTTCCCTGCTTATTTTGGCTGCGTACATTTGATATTCAGCCAAGTCGAATTTCATGGAGTACATAAAAGCCAAAAGAAAGAAACTTGAAAGAGTTGGGGACTACAGTAATTATGATAAAACAAATCCCTTCAATTTGGAAGTATTGCCGTTGAAATCGGGCAGATTTAAAATGTTTTCTATTTTGATTTATTTAAATCCTGACAATTTGCTTGATCAATAAGTTTCCTAGTCTCAGATACCGTAACCACACTAATGGAACGCGCCCTAAACCGTCATCTTTGAGACCATATATCTCCGTTTCAATTAAAGACATCAAAAAGTGATTCACTGGTAAAATGGTGGTTACACAATCAAACGTATTTTGTCAGTTAAGCATTTATTGATAGCTTTCACAAGAAACGAGCTAAATTGGCTCAAAGTTAAAAGTTAGGGTGGCGTTCTATCAGAGTGTTTACGGTTTCGAAGAAATGAATTCCAGATTTCCAATGAATATACATATTGTGATTATTCTGCAAATGAAGGAATTCAATTGTAATATAGGTGTCAATTACAGTATTCCCTGATATCTTGAATTTGAAAGCAAGGTTCTGAATGGCGGCTGAGTGGCGGCTGTAGAAAAGCTGGCTGATACATGGCTGGCTCTAGGAATACTGTAAACTCTAATGACTACATTTTTCCGAAAAGATCAAATAATGTTTTTGATTCCAGATACTGATATATAGAATAAAACTGTTTGTTCCAAGTAGAGTTATATACAATTGGCAAATTGCAAACTTGCAACTTCTCTCTCAATTATTCGATCTAAACATCCTGCTAAAATATTCTGATAAATCATTAATTTCTCTCTAATCAGCATAAAATCAAAAATTCTGTTTGCCATTCCAACTATTTGACATTACCATGAAAGGAAGTAACAATAAGATCATAGTTTAGTGTAAAAGAATGCACCCAATTCCAGCTCATTTTCTTCTTCTTCTCAATGAAAAAAACTGATAAGAGTTATCATATAAACCTCCCCGAAAGGCAACTTCTTGCTGAATTAACGACTTATTTTCACTTTTCAAATAGTTTACCGCTCTATCAAAATGTCGAGAGCAGCTGATATTGCTTTGATTTGTGCATGTTGCTGTGGATTGCGTAAGACTATAAATGAAGATAGAGGAAAAGGGTATTTGTTTCCAGAAGTGTTCATAGCAATGACATGTTTTCTATTGGCAGTTCCAATATATCTTTTGGTGGTTGGAATTGTGGAAATGGATAGTTGTGCGGCTGATTCCAGAATTCCAGTCTGGATGATCTGCACAGCAGCTTTAATGATAATTGAAAGAATGATGGAATCAGTGAATCAAGCAATGGATCGCAAATTTTTGAACAATTATCCAAAACCAGAAATTGAGGATGGAGATATAAAAATAGCAGAATGGGAAAAACTAAGAAGCGAAAATAAGTCAAAAGCGCTTTTTGGTTTGATTTCTTTGAGTCGATTGGCTATTTTTGTTTCGTAAGTTGAACATTCCGTAAAATCTGTAATAGAAGAGCCCCTAAATTTCAACTTTCAGCCAATATACACAAATGAGATATACAAAACCGTACTTTTCAGATGATTTTTGGCCATTTTAACCATTTTTAGGAGTCTGAATCACTTTGAAAATTTTGGAGAATGTAAAATAGACCGAGATTGAAAACTTTGCATCTACAGAATTTTTTGAATGTTTCTAGTTATTCAGCTATTTGCCGATTTCTGAACGACACCCCTTTTTTGTCTGTTTTTATACTCAAAACGTGAAAAATCAGGTGTCTTTCAGGAATCAGCAAATAGCTGAAAACTAGGAATTTTTGAAGAAAATCTGCGAATGCAAAATTTTCAACGAGATCCATAATACTCTTTTATAACAGGTTTTATTTTAGTTTATCGAACTGTATTAGAGTAGATGTTTTTCATCCAATTTTAATTCAAACCTGTCTACTTTCAGAACAATCGTTGGAAGCGTTTTCGTCTTCTCCTCTTATTCAACTCGTTCCCAGTGTGATGGTCTTCTCTATTGGTCTGCATTCGTATACTGTATCGTCACTCTTTCTCTATCAGCACTTGGATTGATTATTCTCGGAGGAATGTGTCTTGTTCTAGTGATTCTAGCAACGAAATCTAGAAGCTAGACGATAAACAAAAAAATCGGAGCCTAGTCTACAGTAACCATTTTTTGTTTACAAGTTCCTCTACGCGATTTTTTTGAATTGACAATACCGTAAAAACTGTAATAGAATGCCAAGCTAGCTCAATTTTCTCCACTTCTGTAGGATGAGATTATTGAGTTCAAAATGCAAGGAACAGGTGGAGTTCTATTACAACTTTTACTTCAAAAAAGTCTTTAGAATTGGAATACGATCTGTTTATTAGTAATAGTTCTGTATTTGGTTCAAAAACTGACAAGAGAGAAGTGGGGACTAGCAGAAATATACAAGCGCATGGAAACACAGATTAGAACACGAGATCAAATATAAGTTAGTGTTGACTGGAATCATTTTCAAATTGCATGAAGTTATGTGATGCTTTGGCGAAGACCTTTTGTGTTGAGAATCTTTTTTCCACACATTGCACAAATTCCCTTCTGGTATGCGCACGTGGAGCAGTAGTGACTTCCTGGCTGCAAAATCCAATTGTTAAAAATCATAGTTATCAAATCCCAAGATGGGTCACTTCTCGACCAGTTTTTTAAATTTCAGTATGAAAATTATTGGAAAAAAAACCAATTTGAACGGATGCAGTTAGCATTTGATGAAAAAAAAAATCTAACCTGATGAATCAGCATTTTGCAAAGTTTGCATTTGGCACCAACGATTGTAGCTCTGAAAAAGAATACACAATTATACAATATTTTTTCTCAATTTACTTTTTCTGAACTCCAATCAGCCGATTCTTAGTAGTCATTGTCTTGGGACCAGTTCCGTCCGCATTCCGATTGACTTTCTTGTTTCGATACGGATCCACGCCAACAATTTTCCCCAACTTCTTTTCGCAATCTCCACAAACCATTTTTGCACTAAAACCAGGTTCTCAGTAAATTTTTATAGTCAATGGGCAAATACTGTGTTACGATTGTACGTATATTACCATATGAGACATTTTGTTTAAACCGAATTTTTCATTAAGAAAACAAGGTCATACACAAAGAAACGAGCAGATCAAAATATGATAAAAATTAATAAATAAGAGATCGATCAGAATCACTGCTGTTGGGCATGAGCCTGAAGCTCATTGGATAGAGCCATATTCAGCTCTTCCAACTTTCTCTTGAGAATTCCGATTCCCATTGTCACAATTCGTTGAACTGGGAGTGCACCAGTTCCTTCAACTGAAAAATCACAAGATTTGATATGAAGCACTACTTTTTGAGACCAAATACAAAGTTATATTGTTGAACGCTGGTAAAAGATTTTAGAGATTGAAGTAAAATAACTTTTTCATGAACAAGCACTGACTATTTAAATCTACAACTACAAGTTATGAACTTACTCGAAAACCAGAATTTGTTTGGTTTTGCATTTTGATCGAACGGAGCCTCTTTTTCGGCGCTGTCTTCTGGCAAAGAAGAGTGATCACTTCTGAAAATTGATAATATAGGAATTTCAGCATTCCATTTGATCTTTTTTTACTTTGGCCATTCCTCGACGTTCGGATAAATTGTGTGCCGAAGAGCGTTGTCCGGATCGTACTCGAATGCAACTCCACATGTCGGGTTCCATTTCGCATGCTCCTTTCCGAATCCTTTTTTTGCGTATGCTTTCAGATTTAGTTCCTGTCCTTTTCGCAATTTCACAATCAGAATTTCTTCTCGGGCGTGAAACTCATCTCGAACTGCTCCGCGTTCGCGAAGGGCTTCTCCGCAGGCTGGACGAACAGTCTTAAACCGGTCATGATTGCATACAAGGAGCAAATTGATGATTAACACACCGTTTCAACGCCCAGAGGGCGCAAATCTGCTGTGGTAACTGCCAAAGTAGCTTCATCAGTACACTTCGTTTGCAGAATGAATGGAATGGAACATTCATCGCAGAATTCGGCACATTCACACTCCTTCAATTATTATTCTGTTTGAATGCCGAAAAAAACTACTCACTCTGGTGTACTGCATTTTCTCGACATGGTAGTCTGACAGAAATGGAATTAGTCCCATTCGGTGAGCAATGAACTCATCATGAAGAACCGATGTGTTTGTTTCAATTTGAACCCAATCGATGGCGATAGTTGGAACCTGAGACAATAAACTATATGTAATAAAGTTACATAGGAATCGAAGAAAAAAACTAACTTCTATCGCAATTACGCAGGTAATCGAAACAGAAGCGATTATTTTTACCCCTAAGTAATTTGATGGATAAAAAACAAAACTATACTTACTTCTGCCATAAAGACGCGTCTCAATGAATTAGCAACACTCAAATCTGTGTCCCATAGCACAAATTTGATTAAATCGTTTGTGAGTTCTGTGACTTCGATGTTTGGCTGATTTGCGTACGGCATGACTGGAAATTAGGATTTATATTTGAGAATTTATGAAATATTGTTCGAAAGAGACTGTGAGATGTTAAATAGACTGCATTCCGCAGAATTCCTGATATTTTTTGATAATTCGAAGACGTTTTTTTTTCAAATACATGGACACTAAACAACGCGCAGGTGTAATTTCGGAGTGTCGTAGGGAAAAGTCCTACAGCGCTCGAGGGTACGGTAACACTCATTTCAACTGTGCGATTTTCCACTCAAATTTTCAAATCATCATCTTGAAGGCTTAGAATTGTATTATTTTTAGAGCACCACTTTTACAGCCATAGAAAACGTTATTATAAGTTCAAATACATTAAAAGGTTTCAGATGAACAGATACGATCGTGCCATCACCATTTTCTCGCCGGACGGCCACTTATTCCAAGTGGAATACGCCCAAGAGGCTGTCAAAAAAGGATCCACCGCTGTATGTTAACAAGCAAACAAATCCTAAAAAGTAGTTGTTTTTGTTTTTCGAAAACAGTGTCTGCTCGTTACTATACAAAATTTCTGTCTCCATCTTACTTCTAGGTTAATTGTGACAAAAATTAGAAGCTTTTATTGTTCGCAATTTTATACTAATCTGAAATTTTTTCAGGTTGGAGTTCGCGGAAAGGATTGCATCGTGATTGGTGTGGAGAAGAAGTCTATTCCAGCCCTTCAAGATGATCGCACGATTCGTAAAATTCACATGATCGACGACCACGTTATGCTTGCCTTCGCTGGACTGTCTGCTGATGCTCGTGTTCTCGTTGACCGGGCTCGCATCGAGTGCCAATCATACAAGTTGACGCTCGAAGATCCTGTCACAGTCGCTTACATCTCGAGATATATTGCTAACACAAAGCAGGTGAGGGTTTCTGTGTTTGAAGTTTTCGAATATAAGTTTCAAGCGGTTCACCCAATCCCCGGGACGCCGTCCATTCGGAATCTCCATGCTTATTGGAGGATTCGATCATGATGGAACTCCGCGCCTTTTCAAAACCGAACCATCAGGAGCCTATTATGAGTACGTCGCTAACTCGACTGGAAGAGGAGAAAAGCCAGTGCGCGAATATCTTGAAGAGCACTACAGCGAGGAAACTACAGCTGACGAAGCCACCACTCTCAAGCTGGTCGTCAAGTCATTGGCTCAGGTTGTTCCACCAGGATCACAGAACATTGAGATTGCTGTTATGAAAAAAGTCAATGTGAGTTTTATTTTTTATTTATCTATCTTCTTTCATTTTGAGCATCTAGAGAATCTAGCCTGATTAATTTTTGCAAATTTAAATTTCAGGATGAGCTTCAACAACGTGTGTTGACGATTGAAGAAATCGAAGCACTTCTGAAGGTTGTGGAAGCTGAACGAGTTGCTGCTGAGGCTGAAGAGGCTGCATCCAAGAAAAAGTAGAAACCGATGATCGTCAGCTTTATTCATCCTCCGTGTGTATTGATTTCCCCGTTATTCGCTCCTTTTTCCCATTGAAAACCTAATTTATTTTATTCATCTTTATTGACGGGAATGAAACTTCCTTTTCCCTACAATTTCAAGAATGCAGAAGCGAAAAAACAAAAAGAAGCGATATATTTGAATTGACAACATAATTGTGGGGTTCATTGAAAAAGAAGTGAAAAATAGAACGAAATTTCCCAAGATGCCGTTAGAGAAAAGCTATTTCTAAAATTTTCTTCGAATCCAGGTCTAGCTCGAGTTATTCTCCCAAAACGTGGAGGCTGAAACTATTTTCTGAAAGTATTACTGTACAAGGTCCCTTGATTTCTGTTTAACGTTACTGAAAACCAGACTTGAGAAAAACTGCCTTCTTTTTCACACTGGAAAAATGTTCTGAAATTTCAGCATTCTTCTGAATTTTTTTGAAAAAAATGCTGAACGACAATCCGTTCTTTGTGATCTTTTTATTTGGCAGAAATGTTTTTTTTAGATTGACCGAAAATATATTTTCAATCCGGACTTTAAAAATTCTAAAAAAAAGTCTAGCCGGCCAGTTGCAAGAATTCTGAAAACCCATCCACTGCTTCGAAAAGCTGCTCTGGTTATGCAAATCGTTCTATACATTTCCTTTACTCGCAAAGGAGGTGAGGACCCAAAACAGAAATAGGCGGCCCCGAGGAAAGGAGCAAAAGTGAATTTGAATATGAAGAGGTGCGAAGATTTGATTGAGGTTTCTCTACTTGGAACCAGTTCTGACACATTTTCAAATTATCATCGATTTTGAAAAATAGTTGAATTTCTGGTATTATTTTGGTACAAAAAATCGGAGATATTACAGAGAAAACAGTTAAGAATAGTGCTGGAATTTTAGTTTCAGTAAACCAAAAATTGCTTTTTCAATGCGAAAAAGAGTCATTTTCAAATGCAATTTATTCAACTTCTAGGAGGCTTTGAACTTTTTGTGCATAATTATACTTAAAAGTATGTGAGATCTTCTATTTCAAAATTTTCAGACTTGGCAAAATTAACCCGCTCAAAGTGCAGACAAATTTTTAAAATTTCCCAAACTTCCATATTGAATCATGAAAATCCACAGGATTTTAAGTACAACTCAAAAAATATCGTTCTGAAACCGAGTAGGAGTGGAGAGAATTACATTTGAAAACTGTAGATTTTGCATTGAAAATTGAAAGATACTGAAACTAAAATTTCAGCACTTAATTGATAAGCTTCTAAACAGAATGTCTGAAACCAACTACTTAGCTCATTCAAAGCCTGGTACGTACAATGGTACTAAATAGTCTCCCCTTTTTCTCTATTCTTCCGTTCCTTGACTATTCGACGGCCCGTAATAACCGAATTTGCTGCTCAAGAAAAGAAGGAAGGGGCGGGGCTTACAAGATCTATTGGTGGTACGTTTTGAGCGAAAGCTTACCTCAAGACAGCGGTTATTATTAAGACTCTTCGAATACTTTTTTCCACCCCTTCTGCCGATTTTGTTGAGAAACCAATTGCAAAAAAAAAATCAAAAAAATATCTCCATGTCCTATTAATTGAATTTTATGATACGAATACATCTGAACACATTTTCTTTTGTCTCCGCAAAAAAAAGACGAAGGAAGTTTGTCAAAAAAAGGGAACGATGGATCACAGAGAAAACGAGAACAAACTGAATTTACTACTGAAATCAGAGCATTCTCCTATCCCTCATTCTCCTTTTCCATTTTCATACTTTCAGGTCTGAGGATTCTTTCTTTTTACACTTTTTTTAGTTCTCTTTTATCCTCCTTTTTAAAAGGGAACAAAAAGAAAGTTCGTCTTTTTTTTCTTTCAAAAGGTATCTTCTCCTTCTTTTTCTGCCACCGAATTTTGATTCAATTTAGGTTCGACGCGCAGAAATCTCTTCCTTTACTTTGCCCATTTTCTCTGCCTTTTTCCATACTTTTTTGTAAAAATTTTTGGTAAATAATGTGTGAAATGGTGCCCTTCTTCTTTTTTGGACAAAATAAAAGGAGGATTCTGAATTTTATGATCTACAAATAGTAAATATTCAAATAAATATCAATTGATTGCTTTTCCCTTATTTGTTGTATTTTGAAACTGTTTTCTTATTTGGTTTATGCCAAGGACTTCCGCACAAATGAGACTGAGCTCTTCATTTTAAGACCAAACTTTTTTACAAGACGGAGCAGAATTACCCGAATGATAGTTTTTATAAAATTTGAGTGAAGCGTTAAATTTAGCTTAAACTTGGAGTGCGAAATTTCAAATAACTCATCAATAAACTGGCCAATTTTCGAATTTTTTGACCATCTTCGAGCTGAGTTATCGCTTGTCAAAGTTGCTTCATCTCATGAAAATTTGAAGAACATTACGCCCATCTTTGGACAACCATCTTTGGCTCATCTTTGGACAACCATAAATACCTATCATTCTGGGTAATTGTGCGCCACTCTGTAATGTTCGTTTTTGGAATTCCAATGAAAATAGGAAAAATGTACTTCTCTGGGCAAAATCTTATTCTTAGAAGTGCGATAAATTTTTAAAATACAATAACTCAAATTCCTCGATTTCTCTTCTAATTATAAATTTTTCTAACTTTTTTTTTTTTTTTCAAAACCATTATTCAGGTGTCTATGAAATGGACTGAAATTTCAATTGAACGATGATAAGGATTTCAAACTTTGAGTTATTCTTTTTCCTACTTATTTTTGATATCCTTCCATCTACGATATCAATCTTGCAAAATGGTATGTTTTCAGACAACCGTAACCCTTGAAGGGCTCTACATTGTAAATTTTGAGCTAATTCTCCTTGACTGCTATGCAAGGTATCAAAAATATGTCAACTGATAAAATGTTAATGATATTATGATGAACAAGTTATCAGTTGACACCTCTTTTGTATCTTTGACAGAAGCTGAGATAATTTAGGTTAAAGTTAGGGTCCCTTTTATTACAGGTTTCAGGGTAATTGAATTTTGAGTTTCCCAATTTTTCTAGTTTTGTTTTGTTTCACCAAACCCACCGAAAATTCCAAAAGCACACACCGAAAAGTGTCACCGGAAGGTTTGTAGAGCACCTAGTAGCAGGTAATAGGTGTCAACGAGAGCGTGTTCTAATCGTCTCTCCTTGACTTCCGGATTTCCGTTTTTAACCATTTCTTCTCCCCGTCTCTCCTTCTCTTATACTATTTCCCCATACACAAATTGGGCATTGTTTTCGTAGGCGAACACAGAGAAAGAACATATGTACAGGTGCTTGAGATTTGACCTATAGGGACTGCTAGGGTATACTAACAAGATGATTGAAAACTGCACACGAATTTCCTAAATTTTTTCAGAAGACCGTGTTCCAAACGCTCCTCAAAACGTCCGTGTAAAGACCCAATCTACATCAGCAACACTCTGGTGGGATGCTCCGCCAGATCCAACGGTACTCATTAGAGGATATACTGTAGAATACGGAGAAGGGAGTATTTCTCAGCGAATACTCATTGAAGGACCTGATAGCACTTCATTCACGGTTACAAGACTAGGTGAGTTCTTGAAATTTTGTGAATTCTTAATATCCTGAAAAACTAATATTCAGCTCCCAACACAAACTACGTTTTTGCTGTTTCTGCCTATAATGAAGCAGAAGGAGAGGATGGAACGAAAGTTATGGTAGCTGCAAAAACTCGTCCAGCAGAAGGACTTCAAACTGAAAAATTATGGCCTCCCACGTCAGTTAGAGCTAGAATTGAAGAAAAGTCACTTGGTGGAAGTGCCATTGTTTCATGGGATGACCCGAACCCTGAGAACGCAGCTGACAATTCGATTGATGCGACTCAAAGACAATACGTTATCAAGTTAGTTGGGACATGTTTTGTTCCAAATCTTCCTTCAGTAATTTTTTATGAAAATTGATTTTACCGTAAAACCTGTAATAGAAGGGCTCCCTAACTTTTAACTTTTAGCCAATTTTTCTCGGTTCTTGTTAAAGATACCAAAAAGTGGTCAATGGTAAATCGCTTATCGTAATATAAGGAGTAGTTTGTCAGTTGACAAACTTTTGATATCTTCCATAGGAGCCAAGAAAAATCAGTTCAAACTTAATAGCGAGGGGCCCATCTATTGCAGGTTTTACGGTATACAGGTTTCTTGTGATGAGAGGACCGCTCAATACTTTCTTCTTTATTCCACAATTCCAAAATCAGGACCTTGCCGACCCGAAGATTTTCAGGGCCCGGCCCGGGTTATCCAAATGTGAAATTTTTTCAACTTTTTTTCTGAAAAATTATTTTTATGGACACTCTTATCTTGAAAAGTCTGTTACTTGCCAGATAAATCATTCAAAAATCGTGAAAATATAAGAACTCTGTAGAAGAAGCAATTTGGAGAGAAAGTAAAAATCACCTCACCTGAAAATATTTTTTTTGGTCTAATCGGAATTTTCAGCTATGGAATCTACGAGAGTGACACTCAACAAAAAGTTCGATCAAACGCAAAGGCTGTTCGGTTGACAGGCTTGATACCTGGAAAAGAGTATGAGGTTGCAGTGAAAGTAGTTGCTGGAGACGGAAGTGAAAGTCCATGGAGCATTCGAGATCTATTTTTAGTTCCCGAAAGTATAATCTCGATATGTCTTCTTCAAATTCAAACCAACTCTTTTTCAGCAAAGAAAGTATCGAAATTCGATTGGTTCTGTCGTCTGAACGACACTGAAATGTGCTCAATCGTCAGTTCTCCTCACTGGAAATTGTGTACAGCTAAGCATGATACATACACTCAACGAGATGCAGGAGCATGTCCACGAGTACAGTATCCATCATCGCCTGCACATCTAACTACACCTCCTATCAGCCTTCCGGATGCTCAACACCTTTGTTTTTATTTCAGATTCGCTTTACTGAATTTCCATCCAGGTGTGCGCTTCAGAATCTTATTTGGGCTAGAATTTTTCGAACATCTTTAAGAATTCGGGCTAGAGCCAACATGAATTGGGATCTTATAATGATCTTTGACAATCTTGGTTCCTGCAAAAATATCAAAAAATAGTAAACTGATAAACTGTTTGTCATAATATCACAAACATTTTATCAGTTAATACACTTTTGATATCTCTAATAGACACTGAGATAATTGAGCTCAAAGTGTAAGTTTAGGTTGCCTTTCTATTAGAGTGTTTATGGTTTGTATCAATTTTAACCACCCACCAACTGATTTAGATAGATTACGCCCCATTAGAATGTTTTATTAGTATGCTTTTTCCATAACTCTAATTTTAAGGTCGCTTCCATAATAAGATATCATTGCAAAAAATCCAAAAAAAACTATTTCAGGCCAAATGAAAGTTGAAATCCATCCGGATGGAGATACATCGAATCGTCAAATCGTCTGGAAGACAAGAATGGCTAATGTGCGAACTCATGTTGTTCAGAATGTGTATATTCCATTTTCTCAGCAAATTCGACCATTCAAAGTATGTGAAACCTTAACACTTAAAATGATTATATCCAAATAATTAGGTCTCCGTTTCATTAAAATGGGATGGTCAACCTATGCCACGTGTCATTGTACATGAGATGGATGCGCTTAGTGGAGGATGTTCCGAACGATCAACAGGTGAGAAAGTTTCAGAAATTCGTTTCTTTCAAAAAAGCATCTCCAACTACCAGGAAGTGGTTTTGTCTGATAAACATACTGTAATGAGAAGTAGAGTCATAGCTACCGTATCTCCAATAATAGACACCCACCCAAGCTGTAACTTTGAGCTCAATTATCTCGATTCCTGTGAAAGATATTTAAATTTTTCAGAAGATAATATGTTGGTGATATTATGATAAACATTTTATCAGTTGATAAGTTTTTGATATCTCTCATAGGAATCGAGATAAATGAGCTCAAAATAGAATGTTTGGTGTGTTTCAATTGGAAGAATTACGGTATGTTCTCTTTTTTTTACGGATCGGTTACCAAATGTAAAAAACAACATATAGAAACAGCCATGTGTGTATAATTAGAATTTGGATATTTCCGAGTTCCATCCAATTTTTTCTTCCACTCATTGTGCATCTCCATCTAAAACACTCGAAACGAAACCAAAACAATGCATTTTGCATCAAAATTTAGTAGTGCCAGGAGGTTGTGTTGTCCCTCCTCTTCTCACCATCAAAAAACGTCGGAGGCGCATCTATTTGCCTGGTCCCATTCTTCCACGTCGCCTTCAAACGTCCTTCTCCTCTCTCTTCCATCGTCCTTAGACTCCGCCTCCACAGTTTTGGGAGAAGTCCCTTTGCTGTTGTTTCACACGGATATAGAGAAAAGAGAGTGGAAGAGAAATACTGATGTATAACTAACTTTGGCCCCTCCTCGTTTCGTTTCTTGAACCAAGACAAAGAAAAGCAAAAACGAGAGAAGCATTTTCATATTTCCTTCTATAATCCCAAGGAATTACCCGAACTCACTCAACTCTTCTATTTCTTTTCTTTTTCCTGTATTATTCCTACCTTCAACCTGACTATTTTTGATGAACTTCGATGTTCGTGCGCCAAGATTTTGGAGGATTACTGTACTTTTGTGTACTCAGTCTGATACGAGTCACACAAGCACAACCACCCACATTCTTTGCACTTAATTCCCTTCCCGGTGGTGAGTTTTCAACTTTAAAAAAAAAAAATTGGTGTAATTTATAATTTCTCGGAATTCCGGGTGTTACCTTCTAACCACTTTTCTATGCTTTCTTTTGTTCTCAAGTCCGTAACTTCTAATATACCATCAGCTACTTCTTCTCCATTCCGCTTCTCCCAAATGTTTCTCTTTCGGCACGATCAAAGGTTAGACAGTGCTGCGATTATGTTGTTTTTCAGCAGCGACATACAAAAGTTTTGTGCGCGTTGTTTGAGATTCAAAATCTGAAGCTTTTAACCTTGATGTAGAGACCTGAAGTGTCGATTTTTCATTTTACGGCACCCCAACTTGATTTATTATCCCATGGACTGCGCTTTTCAAAAATACATATTCGAAAGTGAAGAACGTCCATGTGTTTTTTTACTAGGGTAACTCATAGGTTCTTTGAATTTATAATGTTATGGATTATTAATGAATTTTTTAATTTGATGCTGAAAATTCTGTAGTAATTGAGATACCATTAAATCTGTATTTGAAGGACGTCCACTCTATCAAGTTTGAGCTCAATAATCTCTATTCCTATACAAGATACCAAAAATGTGTCAACTGACGAAAGACTTCTGATACCATGATAAAAATTTTCTCAGTTGACAACTTTTTAATATTTTTGACAGGAACCGACAAATATTGACTCAATGTTAAAAGTAAGGGGGCCCTTTTATTACAGGTTTTAAGGTCAATGGTCTTGTTTCAATCTGATCAATGTCTAAATAGAGGTTGATACATTCTTGTTAAGACATTTTTAAAAATAACAACGATCGTTTTCGAGCCAGTGATCTGATTTCTAAAAGGATCACGGCGATCGGGGTTGATTTTGACAGCCCTGAACTACCGTAAACACTCTAATTGAACGCCCAACCCGAACTTTCAACTTTCAGCCAATTTATCTCATTTCCTGAGAAAGATATCGAAAAGTTTTCAACTGAAAATTTTTTTATCATACTCTCAAAAATAATTTATCAGTTGACCACTTTTTGATATCTTTCACAGGAACCGAGATAAATTGGCTGAAAGTTGAAACTGTCTTTCTGTTTCCGGTATTGTGAGATTATTTTTGTAATCCAATACAACTGTATTTTTAAAATCTTATCATTTCAGAAGATCTAAAGTCTGAGAAATATCGAAATCTCAATTCATAGCAAACACTTTTTATTCCGGTTCTTCCTGACGTAGCAGTTGTTGCTCTTCCAAACGGAACACAATTGGCACCTGTCATCCTGTCTTCCCTTGTTCTTCTTTCCCATATTTTGCTCTTCTTCAAGAATCTCGTGTTGTCCTCTTCTTCTTTTTCTCCTTACGAATGTCCCCAGAGAGGGGACGCTTTTTGTCTCCCGTGAAGCGTAAGATATCGCTTGTATTCAGTCTTGTATCTATCCATAGGACAGGAGACCAGGGAGGGGTGTCGCTTTTTCATTTATTCATCCATCATTATTTGTTAGATATTGACACCAAGGATTATGACACACTGCTACCAGAAGTGTTTGGAAATTAGACAAAGATATAAAGGAGAAACAGTGGGGGATAAAAGATATTAGTACATTCGGCTGGTCGTACTTATTAATAATTGATCCAGAGAATATGAAACAGATAATTTGAAAGTATGAGGGAGTACAAACAATGAATTTAGCTTAGTCTGAATACAGGAAAGTCAAATTGTTAATTAACTCCTTTTCAACAAGGTTTGAAGGGTCTAGCATAGCTGAGTTCAGTTTAAAAACTTTCAACCACAACTATTTTTACTCTAAATTTTTCTACTTGTTTTTATGTCAATTATCCTAAACCCTCTCCTCCTCCGAAATGTAATAAATTATGTAATAAAGGTCGATTGCTAATGCGCTTTAGCAGCAGTAGGGAGGTGAAGGAAAACAGTTGATTCGGAGGAAAAAGAGGGCCAACGCTCATTTGATTCATTTCGAAAAAACCGAGGTTAATGGTCACACAGATTTGATGGAAATTGGGAAGAAGGATTAAATAGAAAAGAAGGAGGCGAGAGGAAGTACATTTTAGAAGTTTTAAATTAGAACAAAATTTCTTGAAATTATCGTTTCTAAATTCTCGAAAAGGTGCCGCTCAATCACGCAAACTAAAGTTTGTACTTGCATAAAACTTGAGTATTTAAAAGCATTGTACTGAGCTCAAATTTGGATTGTGAAAATTAAAATAATTCATCAATAAACTGGCCAATATTCAAACTATAAACTATTAGATCAACTTTGAGTTGAGTTACCGCTTGTCAAATTTGCTTCATCTCATGAAAATCACGAAGAAACATTACGCCGTTCATCTTTGGATAATCATAACAATACCTAGACTTGAGGAATGGCTTTGAAAATTTCAGTAGCTTTGAATGAAACTTAAAATTATACTTCTATCAACTTTCGTTCCTCCAAGAAACGTTTATCTAAAGATATACCCGTTTTTATCAGTCTGAATAATTGTACGACCTCCTGTACATCAAGCATCTTAGAAATGGCATACCGTAACCTGGTTCACATATAAGATCTTTCTAATCCAGAAAAGCATCTCATAAATTCAGAGAAACACGACTTGAAAAGAAACAGCCGTGTCATTTTGGGACATTTATCGTTTTTTGATTCCACCACTTCCTAAAAAGCAATCAATCAAACATATGCCCTCTGTTAGGTCACTTTGAATCTTCCTCTTCTTTCTCAGTTTTAATCCTAATGATGCTATTAAATGATGAAGAAGAGGAAGAAGGAAACGATGGTGTGGGTGATTCAATAACTCATAAAAACTTTGTGCAACGCCAATTAAAAATAACTAAACGGAAAGTATAATCGACTTGGAGTATAGAGAAATTAGGGTTTTTTGTTTCATCTATTCTAGAGCTTGGATTACAGAACACTAGCTATTTTTAAAAATAAATCTCAAAATTTTGATTAAAATTCTCAAAACCGGAGCTATACTTCTTCATCAAGCGAATCCTTTCATTAATCATTGTCAAATGCCCTCCTTCTCTTTACTTTTCTCATTTCTTTTTGAACGTAATTGATTGTTCATGGCCAACCGGAAAAGAGAGAAGAAAAGCATCCTCACAAACGGATGCTCCAAAAGAAAAGAACGTAAAAAGAAATGGAAGAAAAATGAGGTGCGAATAAATCAAAACTTGAAAGAAAACGAGCGAAAATGGGAGAGGAAAAAAGGCAAAGGGAAGGACACCAGAAGTTCGGAGAAGAGATGAATGAATTTGGGATGAGGAGGGTATTCTGAGCTTTTGCGTGCATCTGTGTATTAAAACCAGACAATGGGATAACACAACAAAATTATAATCGCAACATCAAATCATGTACAGCAATTCGTTTAGCGACGTTCTTATCACCCGACTAAGTTCCAATTTTTATTGGTCAATTCGAAATTTGAATTATATTTTTTCCGGATTTCGAATTCTAGTTTTCGTATTCCATGTTTCTTCATTCCGTATTTTGGATTTTGAATTTTCATTCCGTATTTTGGATTTCGGATTCCGAAAAAAAGTATTCCAATAAAGCACCACGTGTGTTTTTCAGATTTCTTTTGCACACTGGAGACGTCGGAATTCCGGATTACGTATTCTGTTTTCCGGATCTCGCGTTCTAACTGTTTTCTAATTACGGATTTCGTATTCAGAAAAATTAATTTTTCCGGATTCCGTATTTCAGATTCCGTGGAATTTTTCCGGATTCCTTATTACGGATTCCATTGAAGCTTCTGTGCTTCTACAGTATAAAAGGTTTACTCTAACACCTGAAAACTATTTCTATCTCACCCCAAACATTTTTCGGACCACAATAAGATGGTCATTTTTCAAAAAAATGTTCGCTTGTGTTTCGCTTTCCGTACCTCCAGAAAATCACTCTCCAGGGACATATTATTTCAAAACAACACACAAACACACACACACACTTTTCCTCTCTTCCTGAGATCTCCTTCTTCTTGTTGTTCGTTCGTGTCAGTTCAGAGAATCCGCAACACAAAATTATTGCTTTTTTAGAGTTTCAGTTCTTTAGAAGAGGAAAAAAAGGAAAGAAACAAAAATGAAGGAGAGGAGAAAATAAAAGAAAAATAATGGGTCTTCGAACTCCTTTTTTTGTGTTTCAATTGCTATATAATTCCCTGAGGAAATGAATTCGGCAGAAGATGTTGCCAAATTTGAGATTTAGTACATTGAGAAAAGGGTCAAAATGATCTTAGAGAAAAAAATGAAACTTTTTTTCAGATACGGAAACAGAAGTTGATCTATTGGCTCCAGTTAAAGCTTCATTAAATGCAGATGCACGGGTATTTCGAGCCAAAGGAATTGAATCATTACCAGCCATTGGGTTACAGGTAAGTTATCGAAAATACGATTTTTTGGCTCTCTTCTGAAAGCCGAGGCTCATAATTTTTCAAGTTTTTAAATAAATAATCCGGTCGAGCTTGTCTGGAATCGGTTGCTTTCGAGATTCCATTTGCAGAATGTTCTAATCCAAGCAATGTTTTCAGAGAGGAGTTGAAATTGCAGTACCGTATCGTTTGTATCTCCCACGAAACTTTTTCAAACAATTTTCACTTCTTGCCACAATCAAACCTATGGATAAACGGTAACATATTCAACCTAAAAGCTCATATTCTATAGAATTTTTTCAGAGGAGGATACCTATTTGCTGCTGTAAATGCATATGACTCTGCAGTTGATATTGGATTACTCATTGAACCAGCTGGTAAGCGAAACTATTAAGAATTTCAAATTTCTCAACTATAAACTTGTAGGTACAAAACAAACGAACATTTCTCTGATTGTTCGATCAGTGGCAATTGTTTCGTTCCTGGTGGAAGACTTCTCTCAACAATGGACTCAATTTGCACTGGAAGTTATTGATCAGACGGTTACATTCTACTTCAAATGCAGAAGATTTGCTTCAAGACAAGTAAAGATTTTATTTTTAGTTTTGAAATCACCGTAAAACCTGAATGGTCCGCCATCCTAACTTCTAACTTTGAGCCAACTTATTTCGGTTCCTACCGGAGATATCAGAAAGTTGTCAACTAATAAATTGTTTTTCATAGTATCAAAAATAGTTTGTCAGTTGTCACATTTTTGATATCTTTCACAGGGAGCGAGGTGAATCGGGCCCTTCTATTACATGTTTTACAGTCACTATGGAAATGAAGAAATTGTTGTTTTACATATTTGGAACTCTTCGACCATCGGACTTTTTTTCAGGTAACATCGCTACCAGATTTTTCCTTCGATGAAGCTGAAAAACTGTACATTGCAAGCGCTGGACCAATTATTGACAATGGATTCGAGGTAAGTTATCTTATTTTTCTGGTTTTCATCTCAATCACAAAACCATTTCGCACGAGTAACATGACATCAACAAGTTTTGAAAATCATATTTTCTAAAAAAGTTGAAATATGATAGCAACTGATTCTTCATGAATCATTTATTTAAAAAACAGAGAGAAACAAAGAATGCGTGGTTTCTGTTGACATAGTTGTTTTCTCTCCAACAATCCTCCTTCAAGTTTTAAACTTTCCCGCTATCTTTTTCAAAAATTTCTCCTAAAATATGTTCCTTTTTCTAAGTGTTCAAAATATTCGAAATTCAAATTCTGTGCTTCCCATTACTCTTTGAACATCTGTACAGTAATCTGACATTAAAAACCTAATCAACATTGTCAATTAGAACCTCTAAAAGAACGCCGCCGTTTGAGTTCTTCCGACTCTAACCACATATTTTCTGCGTCTCTCTCAATCAAACATTATTACTCCTAAACCCAAAAATGTCTCTCAATGTGTACTTTTGAATTGGGTTGGTTTTCCCACGTATCATCGTTACTTTTTTGGTCGCTTGAATGGGCGGTCCACGTCGTACTTGGCACAGACCATCTATTGTTGAATGGCCTGAGCAAATGTCAAATTTCGAATAGATTACACTTCTCTATCAGTTTTGAATTCAAAGTGGTAATGGCAGTTTTGACTGATTATTAGCATTTTCAAATATTTGTGGTTCAAAGCATTTTAGGAAAAATACCGTAGAACGCCATCCTTGCTCAGTTATCTCAATTTTTATAAGAGATCACAAAAATCTGTCAACTGATACAATGCTTGTCATAATATCACCAACATTTTATCAGTGGAGTGGGACATTTCGAATATCTTCTGATTCGGATATCTCGTGGAGACATTTCGGATATCTCCTTTGAAAATTGAGAATTTGAGCTCAAAGTGCGAGTACAGGGTGGCTTTCTATTAGACTGTTTACGGTATTCTGTTTTTTTTTCGATTTTTCCGCTGATTTTCATAGATTTGAATGAATGATTCTCCTGATTTTCAGAATTTAGTAAAATTTAGATTAGACTAAAATAACATATGATCTCTAGAAATTTCCATAATGATTCTGAATCTAGAATTCCTGTCGGCTTATCTCTCAGTTTTATCTTGAGATTGTGTCATATCTGTGTTTTGTTATCTGAATTGTTACCAGATGAAAGTTGCGATTTTCTATTAAACTTTTCTATTTCTGTTTCATTTTATTTCCAGAACATTAATATGATTTTGTAGTTTGAATAATTCAAAGAATTCGAGTTATGACATATCAAAGCATAACTCTGTCATTGTTTTTTTCATTTTTTTGCAAAAAAGGAAACGATTGATGTAATTTTGTAATAGTCATGTGCCAGGAAAACATTCTAAAATTGGCTGAAATTTCGGCACTTTCAGTATAATTGAGACACAAAATGATCTAGTATATAAACAAAGAAAGAATCGGACATTTCATTTTGTCATTTTTAGAGTTGTACCACATTGAAATGCCTTAAAAATTCTGAATTTTTTTGAAAACGAGAAGAAATGAGATCTCCTGAAACCACCATAAAAAACCCCATCAAAATCACTTTTCGTATATCCGGAAAAGCATTGAAGGAGCAAAGCGAAAACGTAAACTATTTTGGCTCAAAGTGCATTCAGATGCACTTCAAAGAAAAGTTTATTTATAAAAAAATTAGGATGATTTTTCGGGATTATTAGCTAATTTTTGAGGTCGATTTGTTGATCTTTTTTCTTGTTTTTTTTTCAATTCCTAGCCAACTTTTGAATTTATTTGACACTGAAATCGTAGTATTTCTGGATTTCGCTGCTTAATTTTCAAACCGACCGTCGTCATACACTACAGTAATCTTTTTTGACAAGTCTCTTTTCTAAAGCTCTAGTTATATATTATTCTGGTACATAAAATCTGAGCTGAGGAAGAGAAACGCTGGTGGCCTTGGCCAGAGGTTCCAAAACGACAACTACAGTAACCAAAAAATATTTTTTTTTCTGAAAAAATTGACTGATAACGTACGAAAATCAAGAAAAACTTCAGAAAATAAACATAATTTAAGGTTACGGTAGTTCTCGTTGCGAGACCATCGACCACGGCTACCTTCCTCTTCCACAGCGTCGATTTTTTCTAACCAGTATAATACAAAATACAGTAACACTTCTGAAAACTATTTCAAAGCCTTAGATATGAGACCAGAAAAATTGGCTCCCTATTTCTTTTCAATCATTTAACATCTCGGAAAAAAGATACAAATGTTAAGAAAAAGAACGACAAAGACACGAATGCTATCTGGATGAGTGTTTCGATGAATCATCTCCAACTTTGAAACTTGTAACTCAATTCCTACAGTATCTCCTTTTTGTTTTTCTTCTCGCACGTCTTGTGGACAAGTTTTTTTTTCGATCATGACACAAACTTTTAGTTGCAATCCACGCCCCCATTCTTCTTTTAATAAATGTTTCTTGGTGGTGGAGCTCTCTTCTTCTGTCACATTCCCATCATCCACTCAATACCACAAACACCTTCTTCTTCATTTTTTTTTCCACAAAACTTGTGTGTTTCTTTTCATCATTTTGATATCAAATCACACTTCTTCTCCTCCCCTATCCTATCTCGTATGATATATAAAAAACTGAGGCGCCTGGCTGCTCTCGAGGAGGAGAAGTTGCTCCGATCTCGCAGCAGTCTATGATTAATTCGTTGGTCCTTTGGTTCACTCGTTTTCTAGGTCGCCTGTTCGGTTGATAACCTCACGAAAGAGACTTGCTCCCGAGAACTAAACTATAACTTTTTGAAACCAATGTTTAGTAGTTTGATTCTTATAGATTTATTTTTTTATTGAATTGAGCTTTTAGATTTCAAATACCGTAAACACTCTGATAAGATGCCCCCCCCCCCCCCTCAAACCGTCAAATTTAAGCTCATATATCTCATTTTCTGTAAAAGATATCAAAAAGTTGTTAACTGACAAAAAGTTTACCATATTAGCATGAGAATTTAACCAGTTGACTACTTTTTGATATCTTTTACAGGGATCGGGATGTATGGACTCAAAGTTGACGGTTTGAGTGGCATAGAGTATTTTGTCTTCCAGACATTCCAGACGATTCTGGAACTTTTCGAAGACTATGATGTCTTCACTCTCATTTTATTTTCGGCTCTTCCTTCTATTTTTTTTCTCGCGAAGTCATCTGAAAAATCTCTACTCCAGATGCGTCGTCTCCTTGCACTATTCGTAGTGCTCCTCCTGATTTTTGTTTTTGTTCATGGTGGATCTGAAGAGTTGGATAACGAAGATTTCCCTCTTCTTTCCTCTGAACAACAGGCTTCCTCACCAGAAGAACGGAAAGAATTTTCGACGTCTCCAGAAGACTCATCTATTCCTGGTACCGTATTCCATGTTCACATTCCTCTCGCTGATGCAAGAGTGCGTCAGGCACGAGCATCTTCGGAAGAACGAGAAATCGTTACTGAAAATGTCATGTTACCCGTGGAAATTGTTGAAGTGATTGATGATGGAACCGGATTTGAAGATGATGGAAAGGTAAAACCTTTTTTGATTATTTCAGGGAGCCATACAAGAACTTAAATTGATTGATGATGCATCTCAAGGCTCACGACAGTGTGATGAGCAATGGGTAGGACAAAATATTTAAGTAGAGAAAAAGAAATTTGAAAAAAAAAACCATTAGATTTTTGTAACTTTTACAATTATATGAAAACATGTAAAATCTCTGTAGTGGCGTCGTCGAAAGCTCGAAAAAGAACGAGATCAAACAAGAAAGGTGAGTTCTGATATTGTTCTGGTTTTAAAAAAATCGAAAGTTCCACAACGAAAGCTACAGTAACCTAAAATCATTTTCATTTTCGAATTTATTCTCTCAATTTTCGTGATAGTTTTAGGTTACGGTAGTTGTCGTTGTGGGTACTTTCAAGTTTTTGTACCAGAATAATACGTCATGTGACGTTGTCAGCTTACTGTAATATGTGTCATCGATTTTAGAATTAGAAGATGTCCGTTGGTGAAAATGTTCAATTTATCTAGGGGGTTTCAAGATTTGTCGTATTAAGAATCATATTTTTAACATGAAATTCTTGGAAACCCAATTGAACTTCTTTTTAAAAATGTTTCGTTCAGAATGTCGAAGGATCCGGAACACCAGAAGGATTGAAAAAAGATCAAGAGTCATCAGAATTGCAAAAGATTTCGGAACTTCCACCCACTCCAGCGCCTCCACCACCATATCCAACCCCTCATTTGGCTGCTCCACAGGGTGAGTGGGAATCCAATTTTGACAGAATCTTCTCAAAAACTATGGAAATTCCAATCACTTTACAGATCTATTTCTCTCAGATGACTCACTTGTTGTACCTTTTATTGGGGGTTACGGTAGCCCAGCAACTAGAGGTTTAATAATTGAGAGATTCCCGTCTTGAAGTTCGAATTCGACTGTTTTTCTTTTTCTTAGATTTGCATGGTGTGAAATTTGGAATTTAAGAATATGGAAAGTTTAAAGTCACAATTTCATATTAATCAAAAAACAAAAAAATCATCCGAATTAGAAAATTAGAAAACGAACCAAAATACCGTATTTCCTCTAATAGTAACCAACCCCAACATTATACTTTGAGCTCAATTATCTCAATCCTTGTGAGAGATATCAAAAAGTGATCGACTGATAAAACATTTCAGATATTGTGATAAACAGTTTATCCGCTGACCACTCTTTGATATCTTTGAATGGAACCTAGAAAAATTGGCTCAAAGTAAAAGTTTGGGGACTTTCTATTACAGATTGTATGGTACACTTTTTTAGCCGAAAAATTCTTCAGATGAAGAGAAAAAGTGTGCGGCTTTACCCCATAGTTCATAGGATATCATTTTTTAAATACCTTCTTCCTATTTCAGATCTGCGTTCTTACGAGCAACAAGCAGCAACGACTCCATTCCAAGGTGTCCCATCACCCCAAGGACAATGTACTCAAGTATGTCGCGGAGAAACTGGACCACAAGGACCACCTGGAAAAGATGGAATTCCTGGGTCACACGGAGCACCTGGTCATCAAGGAGAAAGAGGAAGTGATGGATCTCCAGGAGTTCATGGCTCACGAGGAGAGCAAGGTCCACAGGGACCGCCTGGAATGCCGGGTCTAGCTGGACCTCCAGGACCACCGGGAACCGGATCTGTCACTGGATCAGGAGGTGTCGCACAACCAGGACCACCAGGACCACCAGGACTTCCAGGAGCACCAGGAAGAGACGGAGCTGCTGGAGTTGAAGGGCAACGAGGACCACATGGACCACCAGGACCAAAAGGAGATGATGGTGTTAGTATGGAGAGTCTAACAGATGGAGATATTGAAAGAATTGCCAGAAGAGTGGCAGCGATTCAGAAGGAATCTCAGGAACCAATGAGAGGAGACCTTCCGGAGTATAATCCTAGAGTTCACAGTTACACAACAAAAGGAGAAAAAGGAGAACGAGGGGCGCCTGGTGCTCCGGGAGCACCCGCTTATGGAGGTTTGCTTTGTTTATTTCTAAAAATTTAAAGAACGAAAATGTTCCCAAAGACTTGCTATAGTTTTTGTTACTCTTTCTTTCAAAAATGGAAACGACTCTCTACTTTTTTCTGATTCTTTCTGTATTGTTCCCTAGCCATTCTACAGTATATGTATTTCCGATTCCTGAAGTGTTTTTGAAAGGTATTCTAGAAAGTTAGAAAAAATTTTGGACCTGGAAAATCACAAAAATTCACGAAAATTTCCAGCTATCACAACTGGAACTGCTGTCAATGTTCATGCAACAACTGTCGAATTATTCGCCTCTGCCCGTGCAACATCAGTTGGACAATTGGCTTTCGCCACGTCATCTCAGCAACTATTCATTCGAGTTACAAACGGATGGAAGGAAATTCAATTGACCCATTTCCATCCGTTCTTGGAGACTAGACAATCAACGGTTTGTGTTTGATAGGGTTACTGTAGTTATTGTTAGATTTTTGAATTTTTCTTCAATAAGTTTTTTGTTTTTTTTTTCATTTTTAGCCAATTGAACTAGATTCACGCTATTCACCAAATAGCATTGAATTCTGGGTGAGTTATTCCAAATGTTGTGATTGTCCTGTGAGGTTTTTTTTGAGTATAATTTCCTAGATTTGTTTTGAAATCATCTGTATTTTTCCATCTCAGAGCCGTCAAAATGGTCATAAATGTTCATCGCGACACCCGCGAAACTCAAATGTAACTTATCGATATTAGTTTTGTCGCCTATTTTTTAAGCAGTCACTCCCCACTCACTGAGCAGCTTTAATCCATTCGTCAACATCAGAGAGGTCCGGAATGACTTTTCTGAACAACGGAATCCGGAAGAAAAAGTTTTCTAGCAATCTATAATTTGGGATCTGGAATCCGGAATCCGGAATCCGGAACTCAAAATCCGGAATCCAGAATCCCGAACCCGGAATCTGGAAACGAGCATCCAGAACCTGGAATCCGGAATCCGGAAACCTGAATCCGGAATCCGAAACCCAAAACCCGGAATCGGGAAACGTGAGTCCGGAATCGGGAATCCAGAATCCGGAATCCGGAATCTTGAATCTGGAATCTGGATATCCGAATTTCGGATTCCCAATTCCGAATTTTAATTTCCAATTTGCAAGTTCTGAATTCTGAGTTCCGGATTTCGATTTCCGGATTTTTCTGGTCAACACCCGGACCGTCACAGTACTATCTACGATGGTCACGATGTTCGAGAATGGACAATCCCGAGAGAAAACAGTTCCTCTAGTTTTTTAGTTTAGTTTTCTTCTCCCCTCCCCCCTTCACTCTCACAATCATGTTAACCTAGGTTTTTAATAGTTTTTCTAGGTTTTTGTAAGTCCTATGCACTTGTTCTTGTCCAGCACACTTTTAAGTAAACGAGTTTAATAATTTAGAAAAATAAATTTATCTGTAATTTCAGCAAAACTCTCGTCAAAACGATGCCTCTCAACCGGCAAGACCAGTCGTTTCTCCTTGGCACCCGAGAGCGAATTTGGAAGAACCTCAAAAAGATTCAGGTCCACACAACAAGGATCGAGTGGTAAGGCCTCTCGCTGGGAAACTTAGATTTTAGATGGGTATTTAAGATTCATATGATTGCCCTGTCCCAACCATTCGCTGGAAACATCCATGGACTTCGTGGAGCGGATCTTCAATGTTATCGTGAAGCGAGAGCATCTGGATACACAACGACATTCAGGGCAATGTTATCCAGTAACGTTCAAGATCTGGTTAAAATCGTTCATTCCGTCGATCACGATACTCCGGTAGTAAACATCGCAGGACATCATTTGTTCGCTAGCTGGAGATCGTTTGTAAATGGAGCAAAAATCAATCAGCATGCTCGTTTGTTCTCTTTTGATAGACATGATGTTCTCAACGATTCGAGATGGTAAATAATTTCTGGAATTAGAAAAATGGAAATTGTCTTATTTAGGCCAGATAAACGAGTGTGGCATGGATCGAAGGAAGGTGGAATTCGCGCCGATCAATACTGTGATGGTTGGAGACGATCCGATGGTAAGGTTTGATTTTGTAAGTACACAGTGTTATTTATTCAGCCTCCATTACTTCGCTGGCCGGCCAAATTTATTCAAACACCACCATTTTCCAATCAAGTGGACCTTCGACCTGCGAGAACAAATTGGTGATTTTGTGTGTGGAGGTAATAGCAAAGATAATATATTATTCTGTTACAAAAATTGGAACAGTGGCAGAATATCCCACAACGATAACTACCGTAACCTAAAAATATTCGTATTTTCGGTATTTATTTTTCGGTTTTTCAACTGATTTTGGTCGATTTTTCTGGTATTTTCCAGTAAACTAGTCGGAAAATTGAATTTTTGACAGTGAAAAATTATCTGAACACGCACGAAAATTGAGAAAATAAATCCGGAAAATAAAAAGTTACGGTATTTAGAAAAGTTTGTATTACGATAGTTTTCGTTGTAGGAGCATCGGCCACGGTCAGCTCCGATTTTTTGTAGAATAATAAAATGAGGGAAATTTTTCCTTCAATTTCTCTTTTTCCAGAACATGTCCAAATATCACAGCGATCGAATTCTCCGTCTCAACAGAATCACCACCGACTTCAAGATTTAAAAGCTCTTTTTGCCCCTTCGAAATATTTTAGATTAACTTTTGTTTTTATTTCAAAAAGAACCCACCCTTTTCCTACGAACCTCAACCCCGACCAAAAATAAAATAATCATTCAATTTCTCTCCAAATTATAAAAAAATCTCGAACCCTGACTTCTGAAAACGGCTGCCCAGTTCACTAATTGTTTGCTTTATAAAGTTTATTATAATGCCTGAATTTCTTTCCTTTCTAATAACTGCCATTTTTGTTTGAAATTATGCAATAGATAAAAGATTAAACTAGATAGATTTAAAATTCCATGGAGATTCAGGAAACTTTATATGACAAAAATCGGGATCATTTTACAAGAACAATTATGAAAAAGTACATGTGGAAATTACATAATGTGAATAAGTTAAAATAGAAAACGATATTTTATCGATGATACTGCTGCCATTGCTGCTGCTGTTGTGGATTTGGACCTTGAGGTGGCGGCATTCCACGTCCAGGCATATATGCTTGTTGAGGTACTCCTTGAGGACGCATTCCCATCGTCATGCCCATTTGTGGATTCATATATCCTTGTGGACCTGGTCCAGGAGGTTGCCCAGGTCGTTGCTGGTAGTATCCGGATGGTCCTGGTTGTGGCATCATTTGCATCATTGGTGGACCCTGTGGAGCATGGAAGTCTTGGGGTCCATAAGGAGGACCCATTGGACCATACTGAAAGTTGTATTTGGAAAACGATGCATTTAGTACGACTCACTCTTCCAACAGGAACGTTTCCCATTCGCATCATCTTAGCTTGCGGACCTCCATCATCCATTCCACCCTGCATCGAATCGTGCATCTGTTGATACTGCATCTGAAACTTTATAAATGGTTGATGCCTGCTGTTTATTTAATATGAATTTATTAAGTTTTTGAACCACTTACGTGATGCTGCGACTGATGCTGTTGCTGCATCATTTGGTGTGCATGCCCATCAGGAGCGACCACGCCAGGATGTGGTCCTCCCATAGGTGGCTGTCCCATTTGTGACGGCACCATCTGTGGCTGTCCCATTTGTGGCTGACCCATTTGTGGCTGTCCCATTTGGGGTTGTCCCATTTGTGGCTGTCCCATTTGAGGCTGTCCCATCATCTGTGGAGGGCCGATTTGTGGTTGCTGCATTTGCTGTTGCTGTTGTTGTTGTTGTTGTTGTTGTTGTTGCTGTTGTTGTTGTTGTTGTTGTTGCTGTTGTTGCTGAAATTGGTCAATTGGAATCTAGAAGCGCGCCGCGAGAAATACACTATATTTTAATAAACTCACTGTTATTTGCTGTTCCTTTTTAGCATATGGGATTGGATATCTGTTAAAGACGTCATCTGTTTCTCTAGGCGGGCGTTCCATTTTCTGAATTCATGTTTTGTTTCAATAAAAAATTACTTTAACATACTCTGAAGTAGATATCGTTCATTGCTTCTTCACAACTAACGCGTTTGAGTGGATCGACAGTCAACAGTTTAACGAGTAATCGGTACGGGGAACTCTGTGAATTGATCTTCCATTTATCAAAATATCTTTGCAGACTGTTAGGGAATGTTTGGATTGGTGTTCCTTCGTTTCTAGCATCGTTCAAAAGTCTCTGATGATCTGGCATTTTCTTCATGTCTGGCCAATCCGTATCGGATGGATATCCCAAAAGATGGAATATCCTGAAATTTTATTTCTTAGTTCCTGGTTCATCTAATAATTCTCTAACCTCTTGACTTGATCATAGTGATATGGGTTCTGCGCTTTGATATCCTCTTCTTTACAGAAGAATAGTGGTTCGGCTGTCAAGAGCTCAGCGAAAATACATCCAATCGCCCATACGTCGATAGCCTATAAATCAAGTATTTTATATTTTGATTTTCTCATTTGAGGTTACCTTTGTATAATGTTTGGCACCAAGTAGAAGCTCAGGAGCACGATACCAAAAAGTCACGACTACGGGGTCCAACTCTGCCATAGGTTTCAAAGGATTTGCAAAAATTCTCGAAAATCCCAGATCAGCTATTTTTACCCTGAATATTCAAATTATGATAGCAATGAACTTAAAACCTTGTCTACCTTCCACGCATATCTGGTCCTCCATCCCCCATAAGAAGAATGTTTGCAGGTTTGAGATCACGATGAAGGACCCAATTAGAATGAAGATAGTGCATCCCTATATTGAAAAAAGTACAGTTGTATGAAATTAGTGATAAAATCTACCAGATAAAATTTGGAACAGTATATTTTTGACCATGTTTCGTGGGACCATTATTGGAACTTTTTTGGTCTTTGCAGTTCGGTGATGCTTAATGACGTGCCAGAGATCGTGTTCAGCATAGTCTAATAAAAGCCATACTTTCTTCTCGTTAGTGAGGAAAACCCGTTGCAAGCATATGAGATTGGGGTGCCTTGAAATGGACCTTGATAACATTCAATTATTAGGACCTTACCTCAATTCTCGAAAAAGTGCAATTTCTCGGCACGCCGACATAGAAAACCCTTGACCTTCTATCATTTTTAATGCATATTCTTTGTTTGGGAATCGTCCGTTGGAATGCTTCGGCACGGCTTTGTAGACTAATCCATATGTTCCTCGACCGATTTCTTTTGAGTTCTCAAAATAGAACAAATCCTCAACTCGTTCTCGGCTAACTGCTAGTTTCTTTTTGAAGTTTTCGTCAATCATCAACCTGTAACAAAAAATCTCACTAGTCGAAATATTTCTTGATCAGTTGAATATATCGCTATCAAATTGTCATTCATACTGATTATAATTTTATAGCTTCAACAAGTTAAAACCGTTTTAACTTACGTCATTCTGCAGGAACACCTCCAACGACAACGCCTTCAACTGATCAGATTCATGAATCAATGAGAAAATGTGGGAGACTACGGTATGACTGTCCGCAAACACTATCATTGCATACTTCACATCGCATTTTACGACATTTCCCTAATCGCTCTTCTCCAATTTCCTTCTTCTTCTCATAAATATCGAAGTTTTGTGTGAATCGAACAATGTGGTTCGGTTTCAGTAACCGCAGTTCGATGTTTAAAGATAACTAATCAAAAACACACAGTAATTAACAAAACACGATGATGCGCACATCAGTTGACACTTGAAACCAATGGATACGTATATTGATCGCTCGTAGAGGTTCTTCGCCGTAAATTAATAGAACAACGCCCAATAAAACTGCGTTGATAAATTACTTTCAGGATTGTGGCATCATCTGGACGACAGCATGTTCTCCGTTTCTGATTGTTTCTAATAAATTATTTTTTCGTTCACTTGTTAATTCCAGTATGTTCTGTTAACAGCCCATTTCAAGTAATAGTTTGCAGATCGGCCTGTCCAAATGCAAATGGGTGATCATCAAATGATGGGAAACCAAAGGTGAGACTTTGTTTCTGATCAACACCACAAATTATTGGGCTTTATTTGGAAATATGAAATTGCAGAGCATTCGTGCAAAAAGTTATTCCGGCTCCGAATGGCGGTGGAGTTCCTCAGAATGTAACTTATGTGCAGAATCAAGGAGTTCGAATGGTTCATCCAGAGATTAATGGGCAGCAGAGAGTGAGCCTTTGTTATTATTGTAGTGTATTCAAAGTGTATAAATAAGAAGATATCTCAAAGCGAAAAACAAAATACCACATATAAGGTGGAGACGCAGAAACATTCTATCTGTATCTCAACCTACATTATTTCAGACAATTATAGTATCTGAACTTGATAGTATAGATATGATATTATTCCCTGAGCCCAAACCAACTCTTTTGAGCGGAATTGATTTTTAAAAAATGCTAGATAAAAATAGGAGAACTCTTGTAGATTACGAATTTTAGATTTGAAAAGATGCGAACAAAGATTTCAGATAATGCAGCCCATTGCTCGGCAAGTCCCACAAAATGGAACTGGTCCACACTTCGCAAGGCAAAATCCAGCGGGACAGCAGTTTCAACCAAACTATGGGGTTAGTTTATATAACATCAACTACATATTTATATATAGAACATTTTCATAAAATTTTTCTATTCAACACAGTTTATGATATCTCTAAGTTGCAGGGAACGATCGCCGGACGTAGTGTGGCTGTGAGGGCAGTTCAAGTTCAAGGAGGATCTCAAGTCTATCAAAGTAAGCTTTTTTGTCCGTGGTCTCTAAATCTTATATTGATACAAAACAAATTTCAGGAACAACTGGCGGGATCCAAGTTGTTGCTCAAGGTTCGCAATCACAGCCGCGACAAATGTATATGGCAACAAATAATGGACAGCAGGGAGTTCCAGTTGTTCAGGGGCAACGCATAATACAGCAAGTACGTCCAACTTTTGATTCGAGTGGTTACAACGCATGTGTTAGCGGATATTTCAGGGTCAGCAACAGCATCCGTCTCAACAACATTTCAGTCGTCCACAGCAAACTCAGAATCAGATGCTGATGCAGCAACATCATCGGCAACAGAATCTTGTACAGCAACCATCCCAGCAACATCAAATGAATCAACAACCACAGATGGTCCGTCAGCAAATTATGCCACAACACCCAGCTCCAATCCCTCAGCCGCATATGCAACAACGCTCTCAGCAACAAGTGTATGGTCAACCTGGTATGAATCTCGCTGTTCCCTTAAGAGAACCATCTCCAGAACCGGTAAGGCACCCAGCTTGTACACATTTTATATAATGCTGTGTTTCAAGGTGGTAATCAAGACTGAGCCTCAGCCGGAAGTAGAAGTCTTTAAAAAAGAAGAAGAACCGATGCCTGACGACAGTGATATTGATATTCAGGTATGCCATTAGTCAATTTCAAGATTTTATGAAAACAAAAAACGAAATTTCAGATCCGAAACGTGGTTTGTAACTACACCCTTCCTCTTCATATTGATCTTCGTAAGTTGGCAATGAACACTCACAATGTGACATATGAAAGAGAAAAAGGAGTGATGATGAAACAGAAAAGGAATCCTGGGTGTTATATCAAAGTGTACAGTTCTGGAAAAGTTTACATTGTGGGATGCCGTAGTGAAGATGACTGTAGGCGTGCCGCCCGTTCGATTGCTAGACATGTTCAACGAGTTATGGGAAAGACGAAAGAAAAAGTTTCTATTCGTAATTATAGAGTAAGACCGTTGAACACATCTAAGATCTTCATTATAAGAACGTATTTCAGGTTAACAATGTTTTAGCTACATGTCGTTTGCCTTTCGGAATAAAAATCGAAGAAGTTGCTGCAAAGTATCCAGCAGAATCGACGTACGAGCCAGAATTGTCGGTCGGACTTGTCTGGCGGTCGACAACACCAAAAGCCACGTTACGAATTCATACCACTGGGTCCATCACTGTAACGGGAGCGTCTTCTGAAGCCGACGTTCTTGAAGTTCTCTCTAAAATTTATCCGATTGTTCTTGACTTCCGTTGTCACGAACGCGCGAAAGGCAATGTTGCTGCTCAAAAGAAACGAAAACGGAAGGCGCCAACGAACAAAGGGTATGTATCAGTTGTAACTACAAATGCCGTTTGCAAAGTTATTTTATTTTTCAGAACAACAATCAAACGCCAACGTTTTGACGACGCCAATTATGGTAATTCGGGAGTTATCAACAACCAGGTTAGTTATTTTAAAGATATAAGAGGCTTTCATGCTCCTATAAAAAGTCGTAAGCGTGGAAGAGAAACGCCGGTGACCGTGGTCGTAAATCCCACAACGAGAACTACCGTAACCTAGAAACAATTTCATTTTCATGATTGATTTTTTATGTTCTTTTCTAAAACATCCGAAAATGAAATTATCTGTGGTTAAAAAGCTGTTTGAAAAAATAAGGAAATCGAGAGAAAAAAATTCTAAAGATGTAAAAATTATAGGTTACGGTAGTTGTAGTTGTGCGACCTCCGCTAACGAAATATCTGTTTAAATCACATTATTTTTGCAGGTATATTTCTCGGACGAAGACGAAGACCTCTACGATGATCTCGATTTGGAGGACTGAAATTCCCTTTGTTTTCTTTTTTCCTTTTATTTGCTTCTTAATTAGAATATAGCATTTCCATTTCATCAGTCGTTCTTTCCGTTTATTCTTGTCATAATTCATTTTCTCCCCGTCGTATTTTAGCCTATTTTTTCTAAGTTTTTTCTCGTGTGAGTGTGTCCAAAATGCTTCAAGTTTCATGCTTTATCCGCCTCTTCCCAGTCTCTCTCAAATCTTCAAAAATCTCCTACCCATTTTTTGTGTAAAATTAACTCAGAATACCAAGTTTTTCTCGTTCCATTCAGATTTCTCCCCATCTCTCTTCTTTATTTGCTCTCTACTTCATCATTTCACCACCTTTGTTTTCCACTGAAAAAATGCTCGAATTTTCTGAATTCCCTAAAATTGTTCTTTCCCAAAAATCCCCATTTTTAATGACAATCTTCTATTCCTTTTCTTCTCTTCCCTTGACGATAATTCCGCTAAAAAATGTTCTTAAGAAAAACGTGTTGCTGTCAAGATGTAGCTTTTCTTTCCACTTACATGTATTTTTTTCCTCTTAATATTTTCAGACTGATTTCAGTCAGATTTTAAAAACCACTCTAGAACCTAGTTTTATTATTTCGCTTATTACACACATTTCTCGCTTTTCTGAACAATACTTTATTTTCTTTTCAAGAGACGAATGAAAACACTTGATTTGAACATTGAACAAAAAGACATGTAAAATTGAAAAATTGACAATTTTAAGAAAACTATTATATCTTCAATGATTGGTATCCTTCCTGGCTGATGCTCGGAACGCACGCTCCTTCTCGAACTGGCGGTTGTCGGCTCGATCCAAAAATTCCATTTTGTTCAAATAGCCGCCCTTTCCACGATTATGCGACTCCAGGTCTTCCTGTAATTATTTGATAGTATTGACGAGCATATTTATGTATTATTCCGGTACAAAACATCAGAGCTTTGGAAGAGAAAAGCTTTTGGCTGTGGCCTGAGGTCCCACAACGACAGCTACAGTAACTTAAAAATATTATCAACTTCCGGATTGACCTTCTCGATTTTCGTGCGTTTTCACTATCGAAAATTTTATTTTTGCATTTATTTTTACGGTTGTTGTCATTTTTGGAATTCGGCCACGTTTTTTGTACTGGAATAATAGCTGGAATAAGAAGCTGACGGATTATAACCTCACTCAAAATTCTGGACTAAATAATAGTCGACACTTAACAGCTTGCAAAAAATATTTTCATAATGTGCAATTATTCCAGCCACAAATCTTCCAAATTCTTTTAAAAAATACCTTTAAATTGTTCTGTGCAGTGAATGCTTTCCAATCTTGGTCAGATCTCTCCAATACTGACATTTTGGACCGTTTTGACAGAGCTTTAGCGGCGTCTAACAAACCAACCCTTTTTTTACCGACAGTCACGTTTTCTGGTTGAGAAGTTTTTTCTGAAGCTTGTGGCCTAAAACAGCATTATCGAAAAACATTTTTTTATATACACTAACTTTTTTGGGTAAACCTTTGGTGATTCAGCTGAAGTTGAAGAAGAACTTCTGTAAAATCATATTTAAATCTTCCTTCACGATTAATAAACTCACTGAGCAACTTTTGGATAAACTTTCGCTTCCCCTTGTGAGCTGCTTGGCTCTGAACTAGAACTTGAAGATGGAGGTGCTTGACCAGTGAGAGCAGCAAAAATCGCGTCGACGTCCACTTTGTTATCAGGAGGAGCGGCTGCAGATTTATCAGTTGACTTCTCGGTGTTGGATTCCTTTTTCAATTGCTCAACGTCGTCTTCTGCTTCCAGATCTCCTTCTTCGGCGTCATCGATCTGTTCAGGAGAGTGTGCAATAAAAACTCGGTATCTTGGAAATCTTACTTCATCTTGAGGGTTAAGCTCAGTGTCTTTTGTTGGGTCGTAATCCTCATCGGATGAAGAATTGTAGTCGTCTTCTTCTACTTCACGTGGGGAAAGCATATTTGGTCTGAAATCAGCGCTGATCAAGTTTTATATAGAGCTCAGAGATACAACAAAAAATTAGAAGAAATCAACAATAAAGTTAAGAATTTTCCTATTGAATCGATGGTGAATGTAGGTCCGCATTTGCGCGGGAAATGTGATGTAGTGGTCGCGGAGCGCGGTTACACCATGATGATTTTGTCAAATTTCTGCTTGCCGCCGCCAATTTTCGGATCAAATTCCCTTCTTTATTTCAATTTCTCTTTTTTCTACTGCTAAATATCATATTATATGTTTCAGAGCTAAAATGAATTCTCACGAAGAGGTTCAACGCACTTTGAACCCAACATGTACAGGAACATCTGTCATTGCTCTTCAATACAAAACTGGTGTCGTTGTGCTCACCGATCGCGTTGTCTCTTATGGAAAAATGGCACGTTACAAGGTAATATTTTCAGATTTTGGTTTCATCATAAACATCATATTTCAGAATGTCTCTCGTCAGTACAAGGTCAACGAGAACGTTCTCATTGCCTTCGGTGGAGATCATGCTGATTTTCATGGCTTCAAAATGTCATCGAACGCCAAGTACTTCTCTGGAAACGCTTCGATCAAGATATTGGGCCGAAAGCACTCCACGGATACCTCACTAGCCTTCTCTACGGAAGGTGAGAATTTCCTGGCTCACGCTATCGTTAAAATAAGAATTTTCAGACGCTGCAAGATGAACCCAGTTTGGAACACTCTCGTTGTTGCAGGAGTAGAGGAAGAAGAGAAAAACAACAAGGAAACGAGCACCCCATTCATCGGTGTCATCACTCAAAAAGTTAGAAATGAACTTTGTGTGAAACTTCACATAGAAATTTCAGGGATGCGCTTACCAAGTGAAGCATATTGCCACTGGCCTCGGTGCTTACCTTCTCAATCAAGCAGTCGAAGATGAATGGAGAAAGAAAGGAGAAGACCTCTCTCGTGAAGACGCGGAAGCAGTTCTTCGCAAGTCGCTCGAGCTCACTCTCTACCACGACTGCGTCGCAGACAACGAGTTCGAGATTGGACGCGTCGATGCTACTGAAGGCGTCGTTCTGGGAAAAGAGGAGAAGATCATTGGAGACTGGTCAATTGCCGAGACCAATTGTCAGTACGAATAAATGCTAAAGATTCTAGAAAAATGCTGTAAATTTCAAGATCTTTAACTCATTTTAATTTATTTTTTTCCTCCCGCCCCCTTCTCCACGTTTAACCCATCGACCCTATCCTTCCATTTATGTTCGGTGTTAAATTTTTTTTACTGCGTTAAATTGATAAAAAACGCCTTCTTCATCTTTTAAACATTTTCCAATTATTATTTCAACAATTTTGCCAGGCTTTGAAAATGGCGAGCACTAGATTTTCTGGTATTAAAAGTAAGGAACAACAGCTAGAGTTTTCGAATAGGTAGAAACCTCAGATAAACTTCAAAAGTTGGGATTTTCTCCGTCCAAAGACAAACCCCAGAAAACACCTTCAGAACAAGAGAAAAAGCAAGAAAAACCAAAAAAATTGAACTATAAGAAAAAGATGAAGCAGAGATACAATTTGACTGATGAACAGTTTGAAGAAGAAAAGTAAAGTTGAATTCACGACTCTGAAAACAAGCTTTTTTATAGGAGAATTGCTCAAAAACAGTTGAAAAACTGGGAAGAGCATAGGAAAGAGCGAGTCCTGCAAATTTTCCAATCAAATTCTGAATACGTCTCCAAATCGAGCAAATCTGATGTGCAGCATCCGAAAATGGCGAGAGCGAATACTGTATTCAATAGCAGAGGAGAAAAAGTGGACGTGGAATTTGGAAGATTGAGAGAGTTCTATCTGTACACACTGGCACCCTGTAAAGAATTCGTCTCAATTCGTGATCATGTACTAATCTCAATTCCTCATTGAATTCACAGAATTCCATTATTTCAGACTGCACATGACAAAGAATTGACTGGCCTTCGTGCGAAACAGAAAATCATTCTGGAAAATCGAAAAGACAAGCAGGCCACTAAGAATAAGCTGACAGAATACGAGCGGAGTAAAAGGTTCTGAACTTTTAAAACATTTCCAGTTCACCAGTTTTAAAATTTCAGTGTGTACGAAGATCCTATCGCACCCCGGCACGTCAAAGCTGTCAAGCCTGATCAAAAGGAAGCTATTGAAGACACTGCGCCGATTGATAAATTCAGTTAAGAATAACTTCGTAATCTTAACTTCTCAAAAGTTTTCAGTCTCTAACACCACCGATGAGACGCACAAGCAGTTTCCGGAAAGTTGGTACCATCAGTCCATCACTCGTACACAGCTGAAACCAGGCAAAATGAATTACTGGGTGGGAAATGAGGAAGAGTTCGTTTTTAAAAGTGTCACTTTTCAAAATTATAAAAAAATTCAGAGAGGATCTCTCAGTTGATGACGATCCGGAAGGGAAATACACAGTTACAGTTGAGAAAATAATTGAGGTGCTTTCTGGGGGAAAAGTGAAGGACTCGGGAGTGATGGAGCCCGTCGGCAACACAGCGATGACCGATTCCGTCGTTTCTCTACAAACGAGATATAAAAAAACATCTGGTAAAGAATCAACGTTCCTGAATACGATGAAGGGTACGATAGATTTCATGAAAAGTGAGATCGGCAAGGAAAATGCACCGGGTTCGAATACAATAACCCAAGATGAACCAACAGAGTAAGAAACGCGTTATAATATTTTGACCTATTCAGCTCATTGCAGTGCACCGAATCAAATCACTTATGCTTCAACGGTAACTGCAAATGTTTTCAAAGGGAACCGCCTGAAAAGGCAGTATACGGCTAGAAAAGACGTGGAGACATTTGAGGAAAATAGGAAAGACTATACTCGAGAAGCTGGAGAGGAAACTAGTGGGATCTGATCTTTTTTCTCGAATTGTTCTTTTTTCAAATGCATCAGTATAGAATAAATGATTTTCCGAACAAGTTTAATCTAAAAACGACAAAAGTGTATATTTGCAAAGAGTGAAGATTTTTTTAGAGTTTATGCCTCGAGAGCAGCGAGTCTCTTCTGTTCGGCGACTTTGGCCTTGGTGTCCTTGGAAACGTAATCAGATGGGACCAGGTATCCGTAAACGTAGCGACGACCAACCATCTCTCCGACGAAGAACCAGAAAACGACTTCAAGAGCAACGGCAGTGTAGACGAGTCCTTCCTGTAAATACAACACAGAAATTCGAAACAAATATGTTTAACCTACCTTGACAGTGAGTTGGCTGTATTGCTTGGATTGGATGAACTTCTGAACCTTTGCCCAATCGGCTTTGATGGCAGGCAAATCAGCAGTTCTTGGTGGTGCCAACTCGTGCTTTCCGACAGCCTTCAAGATCGCGAGACGACGTGGGAACTGCTGAGCTTGGTGCCGGTAAAGGGCCCCAGTAGTGTTGGCGATCTTTTCGAAAAAGCTCAGCTTGTGAGTTGCCATCCCTATAAAAATCACATTGAATCTTTAAACTTAAAATTGTTGTTAATCGAAAAAGAAAACAAGCATTGCACAGGAGAAAAGCGCATGAAAAATCGAGCAGCCCGTCGGGCAAATTTGAAACGCTACAGTATCCTCTATCATCGTGACGGGACCCAATCGAATTTATTATCAAAAGTCCTTTAAAAATTATCTTTAAAAATCAATAAAAAATCAGATTGCAATCGGTAAATCGGCAGAAAAGCAAAACCGAAACGAACAAATCGGTAAGAACAATATCGGAGCCAAATTTTTCTCCAAAATTGCAATAACTTGGGAATAATTAACATAACTTTATCGCTCCTACCGATTTTTCGCTTACGGTTTCTTTCCATTTTGAATTTTACCAATTGGTACATTCTCACTTTTGTGACTAGTCAACCCTTAAAAAGTTTCCGGTCAAAAAGCCGTGCAAGTAGTGTAGTTACGTTGTGTAGTGTTTGCGGCCTGTTCGGAGACTCAGGCAAAATGACACTCCACCGATTGTTGTTTTAACATTAAAATAAATTGATAACTACTTCGTAAAAATATAAAAACCACAGCTGACCATAAATATTTGAAATTTCAGATGATTAATCTCCGACGATTAGTGCACACTTCCAGTCAGCTAGACCGTGGAAGGACAGCTTTCTACAATATCCACCAAAAAGTAAATACTTTTTGACCAGTAGAAAGTCCGTAATGAACATTTTTCAGGTAACAGATCCAGCAAAACAAGATCCTGATTTCTTCGAGAAAAAGGCCAGGGAACTACCTCTCGGTAATCGATTTTTCAAACACCGATTTTGAACTAGAACTTTTTGCAGATCAAAACTATATCGATGCCCTCTCAAAGTTATATTATGAGAAAATTGGAAGCGAACGCGATTTGGGCCTGAAAGCTGCCGACAATTTGGTTTGTAGTTTTCGTACGGCATCACTAAACGAGTTGAAAATTGTAGATTCTCGAAAAAACTGAATTTGGATTGCCGCGAATCGAAAAATCGAAAATCCGTGCAAAATATGAAGATTTGGATGTTCTCTCAAGTGCTCCAGACTCTGTGAAAAAGATTTTCAGCGTTGAGATGGCAACCAGAAAGGAACTATCTCAAGAATGGAAAAACAGTCTCATCAATTCTGTTCGTCAGCATTCTTTAGATGGAAACAGTCTCGAGATGAAAAGTAAGGTTCATTGTTAATTTGAGATAAGATTTATATTTTTTATATTTTTCAGTTGCCTGGCTAACTGCTCTCATCCGACATTGGTCTCTTCTTGTGAACGATATTGGACAAGAGACAAAAAAGGTACATGATAAGAATGAAGTATCATTTTAAATCTTTTTTTCAGAAGCCTACTTGGTTGACTCATCGAATTTGGCTGGTGATCAATGAACGCAGAAAATCGCTCCGAATTCTTCGAGAACGCAACGAAACGGCATTTGAAAAAACGATCGCTGCTCTCAAAATTTCTTATCACGTTCCAAAACAACCAGCTCATGTCAAGACCAGAAAGGTATGTCGAACTATCATCACTGAATTGTCTTCTATTCGAAATTTCAGGCTTGGGCTGAAGCTCAGCTGAAGTTACGAGTAGAGAACGAGAAAGAGAAGCGTTTGGAGCAGTTGCACGAGGAGTACGACAAGCAAGTTGAAGAACATAAAAGAGAAACACAAGAAAAGAAACGGACATTGAATAACGAGTTGAATAAGGTAAGGATTTATTTAAAGGTGTACGTTTATTTCACCCTTTGCTGGAAAAAAGAATGAAAATCTGAGGATTTTCATAATATGGAGATAAAACCCAATTCTTTGATTAGGACATTATTAAAGTTTTGGCAAATATTCCTCTTTTCAAATTCCACCTAACTTCGAACTTAGCCTCCATTTGAAGAATATTACATTTTGACTCATAATGAGCAGAAATATAGAATTATCATTCAAAACATAAACTAAATATTTTTTATACAGCTGGCTGAAGAAATGCATCGAATCGACGTCATCGAAGGAAAATCATTCAAAACGGCGGGAAAATACGAACCCTCATTGATTTCTTCGTTGACGGAGTCTGTCGTTCACTCGAACCTCTTCTACCATCCTCCACCAACTATGACGGAAAAATAAAATCTATTGATTTCTATTGACCACCATTTAGGTTTATTTCCTTTTGTTGTTATCTAGCTTGTGTTTCTCCTTGTGTTTTTCAAATAAAATATAGATTTTTTTCATTTTTTGCTAGTTTCATCTATATAAACAGTCGGAAGTTTACTGAAAAATACTTGATTCAACCACCTGAAAATTTTTCAATTCATATGAATTTCAGATGTCTCGTCATCGTAATATACGAAACATTAACCTTGAGGATGGTAAGACATTTCAACTTTGCAGCTCTAAAAAAATTATGAACTTTTCAGAAATGGATGATGACTATGACGACTACGATAATTATGAAGACGAAGAGGAGTCTGAAAGTAATCTTTCTTATTTTTATATCAACAACCTACTTTAGTTAACACTTCAGGCTTATACACATACGACCGTAACTCGTTGTCAGCCAACTACTATACCTACCTGACTGACAGTGGTCGAAATTCACCAGCTCCTCCAGCACCTCCGTCTTCGAATGCTTCCTCATCATACTATCCCCCGGTATCCACAGCAGCACCAACAGCTGGTCCTGCTTCTGCTGTGCCGTCTTCAATTGTTCGCAACTTGACCGCTCCTTCACTTCAACAACAAAAGCCGTCTAAACATCCTAATAGTCGTCCAAGCACTCCACAAGCTGGTAGCAATTTAAACACTCCAAAAAGAACACAACAAGTGAAAAATGTGAGGAAAATTCAGCATTTTGAAATATCTAGATCATTATTTTTCAGTTGCAAACAGAGGCAGCTAGTCCCAGCGGGAGCCGTGTGTCTTCTGAAGTCGACTTGAGCACATTCCGACGAAACCAGCTTCAAAATATCGCCAAAGCTACATCAGTTCCCCGAAAAGCAGTCAAACCGAGAGCTGTTGAGAAAGATTTGATTAACCTGATTGTTGTTGGACATGTAGATGCTGGAAAGAGCACACTGATGGGACACTTACTGCATGATGTTTGTTTTTTTCTATTATCGGAAGAAAATAAATCACAATTTTTTCAGTTGGAAGTTGTTGATACTCGCACAATAGACAAGTTCAGACATGAAGCGGCTAGGAACGGTAAAGCATCTTTTGCATATGCATGGGTGTTGGATGAAACTGAAGAAGAGCGGTAATTCACAAATTCCATATCAGTTTGTCAGTGATTACATATTCCAGCGAGCGTGGTGTAACTATGGATATCGGAAGAACGAGTTTCGAAACTACAAATCATCGAATTGTGCTTCTTGATGCTCCAGGACACAAAGATTTCATTTCCAACATGATTACTGGAACATCACAAGCAGATGCAGCTATTCTTGTAATTAACGCAACTACTGGGGAGTTCGAAACGGGTTTCGAAAACGGTGGTCAGACGAAGGAGCACGCTTTGCTGCTCAGAAGTTTAGGTGTCACACAACTCGTCGTAGCGGTTAACAAACTAGACACTGTCGACTGGTCCATGGATCGATTTGAAGAAATTCGCAACAACCTTACTGTCTTTCTAACGCGTCAAGCAGGGTTTTCCAAACCGAAATTCGTTCCGGTATCAGGATTCACAGGAGAAAATTTAGTGAAAAGAATGGATCTGAGCTGGTATGATGGACCATGTTTGGTTGAACTCATTGGTAGGTTTTGCAAAAAAATTAGATGGAACTCGAACAATCACGTTCCTTGCAGATAGTTTCAAAGCTCAAGAACCACAATCTGACGGTCCGTTGAGAATCGGAATAAGTGATGTGCTCAAGGTACATGATTTCTTTTTCCGTGAAAGTTTCAATAATTTGTTCTAGGTTGCTTCTAACCAGCTTGTGGTAAGCGGAAAAATCGAATCTGGAGAAGTTGAAAAGGATGACAAGGTCTACATTATGCCTAGTGTCACACCTGCCACAGTGAAAGGTAAAATTAGAGCCAAATCCTACTAACGCGTATATTGATTCTACAGAGTGTGCAAATAATGATGGCTGGAAGCATTGTTTTGCAGGAGATTTCATTTTACTGACTCTTCAAGGAACATTCGAACCAGAATCGGTTCAAGCCGGTTCGGTTATTGTTCGATCCGACCGGATACTCTTATCCCGGCGAAAAAGTTTGAAGTGCGGTTAGTAGTCTTTGAAATCGCCACTCCAATCATCAAAGGAGCGAAATCCGAGTTGTATTCACATTCCCTATGTATGCCATGCACTTTCACAAAGCTCATTTATACAATCAACAAGTCTAATGGGGAAGTTTTGAAACAAAGACCAAGGTATTGAAAAAATCACATTTCGAAATGTTCAAAACTGTTTTTAGGTTCCTTGCGAAAGGGTCGACTGCTGTTGTAGAGATTGAAACTGAGCATGACGTCGCCATCGAAGCTTTCACAAGTTGTCGTGCATTTGGCAGAGCTACATTCCGTTCAGGAGGAAACACGATAGCAGCGGGAATCGTAGAAAAAGTTATTACCCCACAATAGTTTATTCCTTTTTTTGGTTCATTGCCCATTGCCCTTACCTCTATCAAAATGTGTGATTTTTTCTGCCAAGATGTTTCTTATCTTTGAATGTTAATTTCTTATTGTTCTTTTCAGATTTCCGATTTCCTAGTTAGATTTCTAAAGAATTTTTTGTGTTATTGTTATGGTAGTCTTCCAAAATAAACATTATATTATGTTACAAAATCATTCATTAAACTTTGTAAAATCATCATAAACACGGCTAAATCGATAAAATGAAAGAGATTTATTTGTGGCTCGGAACTGGAATCTTGCAGACATCAATTCTTTCCGAAAGCTCCGATGCGCCAGAAATAGACCACGACTCGTCTGTCTTTTGATTTGAGAAACGAATTCTGAAAATGAGCTCGTCCATAGCACACATATTTTAAAACCAACTTCATGTTTCCATTGGAATTCGTGGCAATGATCAGTTTGATTGGCTGCTGGACGTTATTCAATGGAACATTTCGAGACGCAGACTGATTGGACACCTGCCTGAAAGAAAAAATCACTTTGTAATTGGAAACTGAAAGGGGGACTGCTGAAACATACGATTTTGTAGGGTACGTAACGGGATTAGCTGGATAAACACGACCAGAAGATGAAGAATGATATGATGGGCGATCTGCCAATGCGGGAATACGACTCTTGTAGTTAGCACGGTCGGACCTGCAAATTGATATGTTCAACAACATTCAGTTTGGTATTTGGTTACAGACCCTTGGAAAGACGCGTTCTTAATAAATGAAGAATTTTCAGTGGATGTGTCGCTTTTGTACGCATTCGGAGCTGGTACTCTGATCATTTTTAAAAAGATTATTGACATTTCTTATAAAACCCACTTTGTTTCCTTAGGCTTCATCGCCGATCGCCAATCTCCTTCAGCCCATCCTCCATATCTTTCCTTATTTTTCTCTTCATAAGTAATCGACTTGCGTCTGTGCCCATAATGTATCTCACTAAAGTAGTTGACATTTTTCGCTTTCAAAGAGATATTCTTCGATGTGACAGTTTCCTGTGACGAACTTGTCGTTATTGACAATTCAGAGACCCTGGAAACACACGAAGTGAAAGAGACATCCGACAAGCTCTCCGTTTCATCAGATGTTTCCGATACAGGGGTAGAAGAACGCAAAACGACTTCTTCTTTGTCAAAGAAGGAATCCGTAGTGAGAAGAGATTCAGTGGAGCTGGACACAATACGTCTTCGCTTCCCAGCGCACAAATCTTCCGAATTATTGGTGCAGTTGAGAGATTTGATCGATGGAGATGGGGAAAGTCTGTAAGAAAAATTATACCAGGAAAACTTTGGATCGAGAAAACCCTTGGGAAAACGTATCGATGTCCGAGCTGAAGTTCTTTTCAGCACTGTCAAGAGTAATTCTGAAAATTCGCAGTAATTATTAATTCAACATCAACATTTTTTACTTCAACTCTCCATATTTGTCTGTTAAAATGGAGAAGCTCACACACGACTCGGTCATTTTTCGATATCAAATTACCTGAAAAATTGTGGTTTATGGGGTTATTCATGTAGCGAAAGTCTGCACTGAAATTCAATGCAGGAGTGTCGCGAAATGCATTTCAAAGCATTTCGGTGCCACCGAAATGTATTGAAATGCGTTTTGAAATACACACTTTCGCTATATGAATAACCCCATTACAGATGATATGTTAACTTTATAGCTTTTATCCCAATTATGTCCTCCAAATCGCCGAAAAATTGAAAAGCCCGAGAAATCGAAAAGCGCAAGAAATAATAGAGAGAAAAAGGGGCGGGGCCTAGCAAACTGGTGCGGGGCGCATCTTGAAAATAGTGTCCAAAACTGTTTTTCCAATGAGGTTATTCATCAAAATATTAAAAAATGCAGAGAAATGCAAAACATTTCGCGGAAACCGAAGATACAGTTTAAAGGCGCATCGTCGGTACAGAAGCAAACAAGCAAAAAAATTTTTTGACTCTTCAATACCGTACCTCACAATTCGAACATTTTGATCCGTTTTTGGATGTTTTTCTAAATATTTCATAAGGAAGTTCGGAAAAAATATTAATGAGAATCAGACAAAAATTGACAAGAAACAGCAAAAGTTTAAGAGAGATATGCAATAATCAAATAATTTTGAGATACGATATTGAAGGCACATGCACTTATTGAAAAAAAAATGTCGAATTTTGGTTACTGGATCGACGATACATCTTTAGAAAGAAACATGCTGAATCTTCTTGATGAATCGAGCTTTCTGACCTGCTGTCAGCTGCCATTGATAGAATGTGCAAAATTATGATAATAGGAAATATTATTTCTTTTTCAGATTTCCCGTTTGTTTTGTATAAATAAAATAAATGTATTGCAGACTCAAACAAAGTTGATTCAAGAAGCCCAGCCTGTAAAAAATTAATCAAATTCTAAAGGTTCGTAGTGTCAAAAAAGGGAAATTGATAAGCGTAAAGCCTGTAATAGAACTACATCTGTAGAAGACCCTCATTTTTGATATTCCCTATTTCGTCTTTTTGTTCGAACTCGAAGATCTTCGATGTGTTTCTTATTTGAACTGCTGATGTTGATAGTCAATTTTTCACAATATAAATCAGTTTTTAAATCTCAATGTTGCTTCTGTCATACAAGAATCATTGTGATTCTATTACAGGGACCCCCCCCCTCTCAGAGACTTTTCTCAGAGACTTTTTAGCGTCGAGTGGCGCCTTCCCGGCGCCTTCATGGCTGTTAGCCGACGAATCCGGCTGATAGCCCGTGTTTTTGGATAATAGCGATCGTTTCTCGATGCAGCGAATAGCGCTGATAGCGGTGAGAAACGGCTAATAGCGGAGCGAAACGACTAATAGCGGTATATATTTGAATGTAGATTTAGGTAACCCATTAAAGGGGGGGGGCCGTCCGCTAATTCCAAAATTTTTGAGATTTTTATATCAATCGATACAGAATTTTGGGTCGGGAAGAAAACTCGCTTGGAGAATAGTTCGAAAATCACTCATTCTTAAGATATATGTCAAAAAACGCTCCCTGATCTGCACCCTCTACGTTGATTTTTTGATCAATTTTCAATTTTCGAGTTTTTAAAAAAAATTTTTTAATTCACGTTACGCAATAAACCTTTAAATCAATCAATATTAGGTCACGCCCCCTACCTCTGTCCAAGTTGAAAAAAATTCCACGTATTGAAAAAAAACAGTTCATTCGGAAATCCCACTTTTTGAATTAGTTTGATAATTTTCACTAGCACTTTTTGACTGCCCTGAAGCTCCCTACGTAAGCTGTTTATTGTTTCATTTGCTTTTTTCTTTCGATTGGTCGGATGCGAAAAAAGTTATAAAAGACCCTCAGGGTCGCCATGTTTGGTGGTTCATGGCTAGGTGAAATAATTTTCACTGAACGTCCCCCTTTTGCAAAAGAGCCAATCAAAGAAAAAAGAAACAAATGAATTAGACAATAAATAGCGATCGTATAGCTTTTTAGCAGTGAAAAAGAACTATTGAAAATTAGAAAACTGTCTCCTCGGAGACCGGGGTTTTGTGTTGGTGTTTCCCCCAGTGAAAACCCATTTTCCCTTTCATGTACTGAGCCTCTACGTGGCGAAAGGGATCAACAGACGAAAGTCTGGCTAATCAGTAAACTTTTGAAACTTGTAATTTTTCATAATTTTTGTTGATATGTTCAGGAATATCTATATTATTTTTTTTCAATAAATCCTTTTTTACATCTTTCATTTCATTTTTCTTGTTTGCAAGCCCGTTTCCTAGAAGGAAGAATCCAAATTGGGCATCTCTATCTTCGCTGGAGGTCGTGATCTACTGATTTTTGGAGTGGACGTATAAACTTGCAACGGCTGCAAGAGGCATATTTTCAGACTTTTCCAGATAACTCGACTAGTTTTCAAGGTTTCATTACAAACATTGCCCACTAGATGTAATTTGTTGTCAATCCGATTTTCAAAAAATTAGGCAGATACCTCAAACAGCTCTTAAGTTATGGCCCTAAACATGGGTGGACGTAAAAACCTGCAACGCACTGTATTCTGATCGGAAAGAAGGCAAATCCAGTAAAGATGGTTTTCGATATTGAGAGCCCGAAATTTGACCTACGAGGCTCCAACATCAAGTGAGGTGGCGTCAAGTGAGTTTGTCAGAATCTCAGAGACAGAGCCCAGCTTCCATTCAATGTCCTATCCTATTATAATATTTTCCCTCATTGAGATTTTGATGGTCCAACGATTTCAAACGAGAAAAAAGTAGCCGAAAAATAAATCATGAAGGACAGTCATGCTTCGCTGAATGCATCAACCCTTAACAAAATATGGTCAACCTTTCTAATTTGCTATTTGAAAAATCTGTGATGTTACAGTAAATCAAATCATTAATGATTGCCGGGATCCACTGCATAACAACGAGCGCCCCGGATAAAAAACTTCATTCTCTGTGGTTCAGGATTTCCAGAAGTTTTTCTTTCGAAAATTATAAACATAAAAAAAATGAGTCTAGAATTTGCTCGAAACATTTGTAATTTTAAAATGGCGAGCAATTCAGAAATCAGAAATTTTGAGTTTTGGAAAAATCCAAAATAAATTATATTTTCAATTTTAAGATCTTGACGGTTTTGCAATTTGGAGAATCGAAAAACCTGAAAAGTTTTAAAATCTATAATAGAATTAGAAAATTCGGAAATTCAGAAATTCAGGAATGTAGAAATTTGGAAATTCAGTAATTAAAAACAACTAAAAATGTCATATTCTAAAGTTTCTTAAAATTAAAAAAAACTAATTTCAGGCAGTTTCATAATTTATCTGATCTGAAAAAAAAGTTTTTTGAAATTTTCAGAGTATCGAGTTTCGAGTTTTCTTGGATTTTTTTTTTTTGGAAATTTTGAGTAATTCTAGAAATTTCTGAAAAATCTGGAACATTTTAGAAAATTTAGATTTTTCGAAAAAAAAATCAAAAAGTCAAACATTTCGAATTATTTTTTCTTGAAACTATCAGGACACTTCGAGCTTTTATTATATTTTTTTTCTAAAAACTAATTCAAAAACTGAGAAGTCAAAAAATTCTCTCGAAAATTGAATAATTCTAGAAATTTCTGAATTTAACTGAAATTCGAAAATTCTGAAGTTCAGAAGTTCGTAAAATCGGAAATAGCTATATCTAGAAACTTAAAAATTCAAAAATCCCGAACTTTCAAAATTGAAAGTTAGTAAATTAGAAATTCAGAAAATTGAGAAATTCGCAAATTCGAAAGTTTCAAAATTGTAAGATCCAGAATTTTCAAAATTCAATAACTTAGAAATTTAAAAATTCAGAAAAATACAAAAACAGAAAATTTGGAATCCAGAAACTTAAAAAATCGGAAAATTTGAAAATCAGAAATTCGGAAACTTGAAAAAATTGAGAAATCCAGAATTTTCGATATTCAGAAAATCGAAAATTGAGAAATCCAGAAACTTGAAAATTAAATAACCCAGAAATTTCAAAATCCAGAAACATACAAAATCAGAAAATTAGAAATCCAAAAACTTAAAAAATCAGGAAATTTGATCCAGAAATTCGGAATTCCGGAAAGTTGATGATTGAGAAGTCCAGAAACTTGGAAACTCAGAACTCTAAAATTTACGAATTCTGAAATTTCAGTATTTTAAGAATTCAGAAATTCAAAGTTTCTGAAATTCTATAATTCTAAAACTCTAAAACTCAAAAAATAATAGGTTCGGAAATGGAGAAGTTCTAAAATTCGGAAGTTGGAAAATCCTCGAGTTCCAAAATTTTGAAATTCTAAAAATCTGAAATTTTAGAACTTTTTCCAGCCATCGCTTTTCGGACACCTTCTTGGTTTAATATGGCTGATGAATGGATCAGGAAGGGTTTCCCAACTACCTGAAGTAAACCAAATAAATGGATTTCTGTTATCCTATTTTTAGTGGTTAATTGTTCCTTCCAATGTTTTTTTAATAAAAATATGTTATTAGTCTCTGGTGTCAATTAAATCACTAAAGTCCCCATTTTCTTTCCAGCAGTAAATCGAATTTTCTTTTTCTGAACCTTGTTTCATCACGCCTATTTTCGGATTAAAAAAAGTGACACCTGAAAATCTCGGAGACGGCGCTCGTGTCGATTTACGGGGGGCGGAGCGAAAACGGATACTGTAGATAAAAAATTTATTTATGTGAATTTAGTGGGATTTTCTATGATCGCTAGCATCTCTAGAATTTATTTTTCAGCAAAAAACTAAACTCAAACGCGAAAGTAGCTCGAACGAGCCGAAATTCTGAAATATTACGTTTTTGCCGCACTTTTTCGTAGATCAAAAAAAGCAAAAGTTTTCAAATTCTCAGGTGTCACTTTTTTTATTTCGACAATAAATGATCCTTTAATTGAACTGAACACAATTCTGAATGAGTTTATTCATTCAGTCCCAGAGAAAATGTTAAATCATAATGATAACCAATCATAATGAAGGCGAGTTTCAAGGGACCAAAAAGGAGCGTAAAATAGGAAATAACCGAAAATTAATGATGTTTGAAGAGAGATGTGGTGGGAACAAAAAAGTGTAGCATAGAGATGATTGGGAACGGTGTTAAATAAATTGTGGCTGGTAAAATCACGGGAAGAGAATTGTTGAGGTTCTTGATGAAAAAGAAAAATAAATTAATTGCTTTGGTGGTGAAAAGCCACTCTAAAAACTATGAAACAGATGATGATGATGATGATTGGGATGAGGGAAAATGTCTTGAGATTGGTAAAAGAAATTGGAACACCTCCAAAATTTCAAGAAGCGGATAATTTGTATAAACAAGCTTGCATTCGCTGATATATAGTACACGTATTTCACTGAAAACAAGAAACTACCCGCATATTCACACAGAAATAAAATTGAGATAGAGTGGAGCGAAACATGTAAAATGAAGGGGCACCCCTACTGGTGTCAGCTTGGCAGCGCTATCCTTTTTCGAATAGAAAAAAGAAATGAAGATCACAAAAGTGAGTAAAAGATCTGAATGGGGAGAACAGGAGCGGTGGGACTATTGGAAGGGGAAAATGATGAAAAAAATATACTAGAAGGGAAGAAAATTAGGCAACTGCAGTCGTCATTGCACCATCGTTTTGAGCTTCGACCAATGTTCCGTTTGTTGATACCGATGATTTCGATTTGTCGAATCCATTTGATAAGCATGTTCGTTTTGCTGATGGTGGCGAACGAGACTGCTAAAATAAGAAAATATTTTCCTGAATAGTGAAAAGTAAACGCTCACCTCGTCAATGAGAGCTGCAGCAGACCTTTTTTGTGACAGTCGAAGAGAATCAGACTCATAGCCATCACATGATTCGCCCTCATCTGTATCTTTTTTCAAATCTTCCTCTTCGTTTTTATGATTATTTTCATAAGGCGATACGATATCTTCTGAAGACGACGGCCTATTTGTTTCACATTCCACCGTCCCATTCCCCTGAATACTATCCGACGGTGTTGTGGATGCCTCCAGCGCATTTTCCGTCTTCGGAGAGTCCGTCTTTTCTACATTGCTCAGTTTGTCGATTTCCACAGTGGAAGTAGTTGCCTCCTTCTCTTCCATCAGGTTCGGTTGATATCCTGGAAATAACTTGATAAGGGCATGAGAACCGAAGCTCGAGTAATAAACCATACCTTCTGAGTAAGTGATCTTCAATGGCTCAGGCACATCTTCTCCAAATTCTTTAACGTACTCCTGAATTTCGTAGAGTGTGTCAGCAACCATGCCAGCAACACGCGAGTCCATCTGAAAAATCAACTTGTGTTACTTTTGAGTTTGTAATTCAAAAACTTACTAGCTGGCTCATGGTAAACTGCAGAAGACGTGTTTGGTGTTTGAGGTATATCTTATAAGATTTTGGAACTTTAACTAGCAATCGGAGCATTGAAGCAGCTCGACGAAGCATTCCAACGGAAGTACCCATGAGCTCTGGATTATCACGAAGAGCAGCCATTCCGTGAGCCTGCATAACTTGGTGCATGTTCTGATCAGCCGAATCAATGAAGAGGATAAGGTGGGCAATCGTATTTGTCTCCATTGCACATATATAGCAAACTGCTTCGGATGCAATACACAGAGCATTGAGAATGACAATAGCAAATTCTCTGAAAAAATTTAAGTTGTTCATCTTGCATTTAATCACTGTTTGCAGAAATCTTACCGGTAATGAGTCTCCTCATTCATCGTGAGCAATCTGGACAAAATATGGACGAACTGCTCGACTCTCGACCAAGAACCTGTTGATAGGAACATGTCAACGTTTCGTTCGATTACAACCATCTTGCACATGATTTCCAAAGAGTAATCTCGCGGTGATACTGGAGCTAGTGCAGATGAATCGGTGGCTTCTGGCACACGAGAAACAGCCCATCTCAGCAGTCCATCGTAAATTGGATAAGCGATTGGATCAGGCAGTTCGTACAAGTTTAGCGAAACACTCATATGAGTGAGCATCACAAATGCATCATCTCTCAATTGATTCGCCGTTTCAATCATCTGAGCTCTTGTCGCATCGACATCATCCAATACAGACTTTTCTTTCGCACGTTTCTCGTCTTCCGTAAGAGTCTTCGGTTCGTTTTTCAGCTCATCCTCATCCAAAACAATTTTTGGTCGCTTTGACACAATCTTACGTTCGTTCACATTCAGTCTCATAAATCTTCCTATGATGAACAGGAGAGCCTCGTTCCTAGCCATCAACGCATCACTTCCTGGGACGAAGGAGAAACCTCGAAGAATGTTGGAAAGTGCAAGAGCTCGGTGAGCCAGATCCTCCATAGCTTTACTCTTCGGAGACAGTGCTATTGGACGAGGCAGAGCTAGCTCCACTTCATGCTTGCAATCTGAGAGCTCTTCTGGTTTGGCACCTCGCATCAAAAGAACCTCGTTTCCGTTTTCTAGTACTTCTTCCTTGATTATCTTGTCTTCCAAGTTCGCGTCTTTTTCTGTCTCATCGTCACCAAGGTACTTTGAGAACACAGGTCTTGGACGTGTCTTTTCGTGCAGCAATTTATCTCGTAGTCGTGTTGCTATTCGTTCAGCGAGTCCTCCGCCTAATCCCATAGAATTTCTTTCAGCCACATATTTCGAAGTGATAGATTCATCTAAGAACATTGCAGCATCCTTGTCGGTGTGTTCCCTGGTCACTCTTTTTTGTAGCGATACTGGAATCGTTTCATCTCGAAAATGGACCTGAAGCCCGTTTCGTGACATCTAAAAAAGAGAAATAACAATAAATTTTTAGCTTTTGATATTTGAACACTTACCATAGTGAATTTTGCCGTCTTATCGCTGCCCTTACGAGGAACGACAGGCATTTTGTCAACCATTGTCTTCATTCCTCCGTTCTGCTCCGTTTTTATCAATCCATCAAGAATCTCCTTAGAATCGTCTAATATGATTGGTTTCCCTGGCTCTGTTAGATGGAATTCCGTTGGGAACAGAATGGACAGTGTCGCATATAAATGTTCCACTATAACATTTACCAATCCAGGCATTTGCTGAAGAGACGGTTGGGGATTCGTGTCATCGTACAGGAGCACGTTCAACGCGTTAATAGCCCAAATGGCTTCCACTTCCAAGCCCGATCGTAGAGACATGATCAGACGTCGTGGTGTTGCGTTTATCAATTCTCTTGCATAAACTTTCCTTCGTTTCAATTGCACTTGTGCAGTGGCCGTTGCTTCTATACACCCGGGTGGGAATTGATGTTGATGCTGATGACTCATTGTGTGCTGAGATGGTTGGGAAGATGATGATGGGAATTGGGCGGGTCCTGGTGTTGCTAATGTATTTGCAAGATAGCTGCCAGTAGAGGATGTTGGTTGGCTAGATGTAGACGGAGGAACGACAGGCATTGTAGATGTTAGCGGTTGTGGAGTTGGAGCTGTGGCTCGTGACGGAGGGACTGCTGAAAAATAGGTTGGTTTAAAATACAAACAGCAGTATTTCGCTAATTGTAGTTAATTGTTTCAAATTCGTTTTCAATCACTAGGTTTATAAGATTTGATAAAGGAAAGATGCTAAAACGTACGAGTTCCATATCTGGCTTGTTTCCCGCTGCTTGCAGATGTTCCAGAAGGTGAAGGTGCACCTTGAACCGGTGGAGGTGGGAGCCTATTCTGTTGAGCGCCTGGTGGAACCGGTCCTGAAGGGTACGGATATGGCGGTCTCTGTGATCCCGATGGTCCTTGCTGTTGCTGTTGTTGTTGATGGTATCGTTGCTGTTGCTGTTGTTGCCAAGCGAGATACTGCGCATGTTGAGGATGCTGAGGATGTTGAGGATGGTACCCAGTCTGCGGTGGCGGTGCTCCTGGATATCCATACGGAGCCCCTGGTGGCGGAGCGAATCCTGCCGGAGGTCTCATAGAACCTGGTGGCAAATATCCCGGATATCCTGGATAACCTCCCGCATGTTGTGGCGGTCCTGGCGGTCCTGGTGGTACTTGAGATTGCGAATGTTGTGGAGGTTGGCCTGGAGTTGGTGGCGCAGCACTTGTAGACGGAGTTGTCTCTCCTGGGGTACTTGTTCCAGGTTCTCCCGGTGTAGATGTCTCACTGCTTACTGCGGGCTGTGGTTCCACTCCCGGCAAAGAAGCGCCATCTGGAGTTCCACTCGTTCCGGGACCTACACTTGGGGCACGACTTCCTGATTGACTGCCACCAGTTGTTGGAGCTGATTCCACTTGCAAAGTAGCGGAAGTTGCACCGGCCGGTGTTGGAGGCTTGTGGGAAGCGGATGGTGTCGCTGGTTGTGTATTGGAGCCACTGGCTGGAGCTACTTGCGAGGATGGAGCCGTTTGTGGTGCTGGAGTTGTTGACGTTGCAGGTGTAGAGGATTGTTGGGATTGAGAGGCTTGCGCTTGAGCAGCTTGGGCAGCTGCTTGCTGCTGCGAATGGTGATGAGCAGCGGCAGCCTGTTGATGAGCGTACCACTGTCTCTGTTGTTCATCCATTTCCTGCATATGCTGAGGCATCGGTGCTCTCATAGCCTGTGCTCCTGGCGGTGGTCCTCCAGGTGTTCCTGCCAGCCTTTGGTGTCCCGGATACTGTCCAGGTGAGAACGCGTTCATCTGTGGATATCCAGGATGTCCGGGATGGGGTGGTACCATTCCATGCTGCTGATAATACATATAGTTTGGATCCATACCAGGATGGCCAGAATATTGTGGCGGGCCAGACTGAGGACCTCCTGGTGCTCCGTTTCCTGAAATAATAGAATTAATAAATGCAATTTTCAATATTTGGTGATGTTTACTGAAAATATTATCTACCTATTGGAGGATACCCTGGAGGAAAGAAACCACGACTCCGATAAAACTGTTCACTACGAGACATATGTTGTTGTGATGGAAGTGTTGCTGGGTAACCGCTCGGGTATCCGTGCATTGGATAATTTGAAGGAGATCTTTGAGGCGTAGCCCCCGGAGACGGCTGTCCTGATGAGCCTTGTGGAACTTGCAGATACCCGTTTTGATGAGGTGGTAGAGGGGCATTGGAAGAATGCTGTGGAAGTGGAAACCAAGTTGTAGACGCATGTGCCATCCTTACTATATCTGGGTGGTGATGGAGCTGTGTAGGTGGAGGTACAATATCGAGTTGAGACTGAATATGTGCCGGTAATTGATTAGAGGAGGTGAGAGAAGTGGACGGGGTGGTGGATCGCGTTGATGATTTNGACGATNGTCCACCACCTCCTCCGCCTCGTTTGCCCCTCGTCGACACTTTGAGAAGCACGGCAGTGAGCACACGGCGCTGTTAGTCTATGATAAAACCTAATTATTGAGAGAAATACGCATATTATGATGAGAAAGTGAGATGAGAAAGTCTGTATTTAGGAAAACAATTTTTTGGAGTGTTCGAAATATTACAAAGCTGAAAACTGTAACTTAATTCTTTAAAAAAGGCAGGATCAGAAAGAAAGTATGGGTTTTAGATACTTTGAAAGAGATACGTTGAGATGGGAATGGGACAATCAGACAGTATAACAATTACAAAATTCCTGGATCTGTTCTAGTTGAAGAAGAGATTTTCAAAACCTGGCGCGAACATAACCCAAAAGGCAGTTATTGTAGTTAGAACATTTTAAAAGGGCGCTTGCACCCTCAAAAAGAACATAGAGAAGACCATAAAAGTAGGAGGAGGAGGAATTATTGTTACAGAAAGCCGGCACCAGGAAAGAGACACAAAGTAACGCGAATGATGGAATAAGAGAGATTCTAGACGAGCAGACACATCAAAACATCGACGAAAGCGTCTAAGAAATCAGAAACAGGACAGAAACAAGAGAGACGAAAAGAGAGGGGCGTGGCTTGCAAAAAAAAACCGACATCACCTCGAGAAGAAGAAGAAGAGAACTGACAAGCGTTGTCGTGCAGAGTGTCGCAACTTGTATCTTGAGACAAAAATGGGTGACTTAGACTACGTAAGTTGGGAATGGGGAGAGAGAAGAAAAGACGAACATAAGAGTGATAAGTGAGATACAACAACAATTTAGATCGCGAGAAATCACTTTTTTTTGTTTTTGAAGGAGGCTCGTTATTATTTCTAGTCGAGGGAAAACGCGCATATTGAGATCAAACGTGAGTTGAAACGAGTTATAATGTTACAAACTTCTAAAAGTTCGTGTATACTTATTTTAAATCTTTACTCAAGATGTACGTTAAAAATTATAACATCGAGACAATAAAGATGGCTGAAATTTGAAGTGGTATATTCCCTAAAAAACAGAAATTCTAGGCAAAATACTGCTTTTGCCATAATTTCCGTTATCTCGGAAAATACACCATTTTTCGATTTTCAGCTAACCTTGAGCGCCTTTTTCTAAAAATTTCAGAACAATCATCTTTCGAATTTTAAAAATTTCTAGAGAAAATGTCAAATGAGCATACAATAACTCAAAATTTAGAAAAAACCAGCTAAAATCTGGAAAAAGGAAACGTTTTCAAGAGCCACGACAGACTGTAGTTCAAAACAAAAAAGTGTGCATTTTGTCGTAGAATATGGTGCAAAATGTTTTCTGAGCTCAGAGCTCGCTATGAAATTTGATGAAAAACTCTTAATTTTGTGCTTTCCGATTCAAAATTGATAATTAATCTGTTGGTGGACTTTGGCAGCCGAAGAACGGTTTCTGAACTTATTTTCAGTGACCGCGGTGTGAAATCTTTTGGCTCGTCAGATTTTAAAATGTTCTCGTAAATAGCTATTATCTAAAAAAGCAAGCAAAAAGCAACCCGACCGCACGAAACTTTTGCTATTATTGTCCCAATTATGTCAATTATGTCAATCACCATTTCACAAAATGTTGCTACCGTAACCCAGTAGAAAGACAAACATTGCACACATTTAACTTTTACTAGGCGACAAAAGAAGAATCAAAATAATAAGAAAATAGATACACATTTTTTATCAAAATCGAAACTATCTCTCTCCTACCATCACCACCACCATCACCATTAGCAGTGGGTCGAAAAAAAAACGAAGAAGGCGACGCCGACTGCTGGGTCGCTGATAAGAGAAGGAATAGAGACGGGAAGAGGGAGTAAGAGCTCTCTACAAAAGAGCCTCATACACATGCATATACACAACTACTGATAACAAGCAAGCTATGGAGAAGGGGAATTGGTGACTGAGAAGAATCGAGAAAAGAGAGGCGCGCGAGAGGAAGAGAAAAGAAGTCGATATGCATATTCATATGATGGTTGCCAAGAGAGCCAAACAAGAGCAGGTGAAGAAGAAGAAAAAGAAGAAGGAAAAGCACGACGATGAAGAGAGACCTGATTGGGAAAGAGAAAAGAAGCGATGCATTTATCCATCGCCTCTCTTCTTGCCTCCACAATAGATGGATGGACGTACACGGCGAGAAAAGAAGAAGAAGAAGTAGAAGAGGTGAGCACAGAGCCCAAGCTTAGAGTTGGGGCGGAGTCATAACTGAGTTGATAGTCACGGAAAGAAGGCGAATACGACTCCGCGTGGTTGACGTTTGGGGAGGAGAGTCGGAAGGCGGGCGCCTATACCTCATTATTATATACAGCAAGCAGTGCTCTCACCGAAGAGCCAGGCGCTTCTCGACAACCGTTGATGAGAGAAGACGTAACGGGGGGAGAGACCGAGAAGGACGGAGATGCGACAATGGCGATGTCATAGAAACCAAACTTAATGCTCTCGGAGTGCTTCAAAAGCGACATGTAAAGAGAATCTCTCGTTATTTCTCCTTATTTTAGTACTATTGTTTAAACATCTACATGGAAATCAAGGCACGAACAGGTACGTATTTTTCCGTTATCACAGTTGTGGTTTCTTATCCTCCAGGGTATCATTTTTATGAGCATTAAACTTTTCGTTGAGTAGAAACTAACCTGGATAAGCTCCTGGTGGTCCAGGCGGTGGTGGTGGAGGCCCACTTCCACCTGGAACTCCTTGTATAGGCTTCTGATCTGGTCCTTGTTGAGCGGCGGCGGCGGCAGCTACCGCTGCTGCTGCTGCACCTCCCGGTTCACGCTTCCTTTGTCGTTTCATCTTATCCGCATACGCAACCTCGTCTTCTGGATTTTTTCCAGTCTCACGACACTCCAACATGAGTAAATGCTTTTGATAGTGCTTTCGAAGTTGATAGCCGGCAGCAGATGACTCAGCCAAATCCGGGTTAGCTTCGGTACACAAATTCTTCCAGTATTTCTCTTTTGTCACTTGCTGAAATCCTCCTTTCCCTCTTACACCAATGTAGAGTCGATGTAAGTCAATGCTCTGTTTAGACACTTGAGGAACCTGAAAATTTCGAAATTTGATTATTTTTTCCTGAAGCACAAATTACCATAGTGATTGGGTCCCCGCTCCGTTCGCAAAAATCAATTAGGCGTTCGAAGAACAATCTTCTCTCGTGCATCACTTGCGGTGGATTATGATGACTAACAGGGCCAACTAGCTTCTCAAGCAACTCTGCCCTGCTCAGAACTTTTCCTGATACTTTGGGTGCTTCTGATGGAGTAGCTGGAGTCGCAGATGCTGAAGAGTCGGAATTGTGTGTAAGAAGAAACTAGAGATAGTGAGTTTTAAACTTATTTTTAAAAAAAGCCGAAAACAACCAGAGATCAGATGCAGAGCAATTGCCTGATAATTGGCTTCTTTAGTACACAACAAAAGACATTGCAAGTAGTTTTTTTCTCGATAGAAGAAATCCAAAGTTTTAAAAGTAAAACTTACAACTTGGCGTTGGTAGTTGTGCATGAGGTGTTTGAGGAGGCATCGGAGACATGATCTGTTGAGGTTGTGGTGTTGGTTGAGGTGGCATTTTTGTACCACTCGGTTTCTCATCTAAAGATTCCTCCGCTATTGAAGAAGCCGATGGCGATGGGATGGGTTGAGAAGACGAGGGTGTAGCAGGGTTTCCGTTAGGCCCATCTTTTGGTGGAGCTCCTCGAGCCGCCGCAGCCGCTTGTGCTTGTTGTTGGGCAGCCCATTCTGTAGGTGTTGGTCCTGGTGGCATTCTCACCATGTCTCCCGGTCCCATCATAGGCGGCCTCATCATTTGTGGCGGATATCCGTAAGGAGCTCCAGGTGGTGGGTAGTAAGCTGGATGTGGAGGATATCCGGGATGATGACGGGGTGGCATTCCGTATGGAGGATATCCTGGCGGATAAACCGGGGGCATCTGGTGTTCTGATCCTTGTGGAGGTCTCCAATCCATCGGCGGCATTCCGGGATGTGAGGGATGATGAGCCGGAGGAGGAGGATGTTGTCCTGGAGGAAGCTGACCCGGAGGGGGTGCGAAACTGTTAGGCGGCACATTTGAATGTTGTGGCGGCAAATGGTGTGGTGGTGGGGGATATTGTTGTTGTTGTGGTGGTTGAGGTGGAACTGGTTGCTGAGGAGGAGTAGACTCGGGAGCCGGAGGACCAGCTGTATCGTCTTTTTTGGCATTCCCACCTCCGTGTGCTACTTTTGCTACTGAAGCTGCATACTTGTCCGCATCTTCGCCCTGAAATAATCATCAAGTTAGTTTCTGTAGCATTAGGTAAATCTCATAGCTGTTAACACCTTCATTTCTTCTCACATGATCTTTTCACAATCAGTGAGCATATTCTCCATTTTTCCCTAGTCAACATCCCAGTCCTCATTAGCCCCTATCCCCCTTATCACATGCATATTGGGAGTACGCTTCGGTAGTTTCCTAATTTTGGTAAACATGATCCCTAATATTTTCTGAGCTGAATATCAAGTTGGAGGGGTTGAAATGAGTTCTTTATGAAGATCGAAAATGAGGTTTTAGATCTCGAACGCCACTGTAGAGCGGTTAAACAATTTCAGTAATCTATCCAATTAGAATTGTTTAGTGTTCTCATAGAATCTCATAATCTTAATCAAAAATATGTAGTTTGGATCTGGATCTTATAGTAAATTGTGGTTAGAATACGGAAATGTAATTGACGGTTATGGACTAGAGTGTTAAGTTCATATCTAGTCCAAACAAGCAAACAAGACATTTGGATAGAAGGATACTCAACTTCTAGGGATTCAAAGTACTAAGTTTCATATTCAACTTTTTTCTCATCGTCCTTTCTCTCTCTGTCTCTCCCGGAATATTTTCTGCCTGTGTCTATTTCTAACTAATAAATAATCTCTCGAATGTCACTCTCTTCCGTCAGAGAGTCCATCAGACCGGAGAGAGTCATCATCATCGGTCATTACAAAAACAAACAAGCATGTCAGAAAGAGAGGGTGTGGAGACTTAGAAGATTAATTAAATTTCTTCTATGACCTCGTGTCGTCTATTTCTCCGTTATGTTGTTCACATCTCTTGTTTCATTATCGGAAAAAGAAAAGAGAATAGTGAAAAGGCTTGTTTATTTCATATGTGTGTTGTAATCTTTGACCACCCGTCACTTTCTCAGGCCTCCCCTTTCCACTTTTTTCCTCCTCAATCGTCTGAGAAGATGGAGAACGAGACTGCTGGACACCAAATCTAAAGAGGGACTCCCCGTCTCCGAGACAAACCAAAATGACGTCACGAATGTTTCGTTGTGATCGTTGGTCTTTCTATATTCTCTTCCCGCTTAAGAGAGAGAGAGAGAGAGAGTGAGATAGAAGAGAAATAGAGGAAAAAGAAAATGAACTTCTTCACTTGAGACTAATGAATCTTGTATGTATATTTTTTCGACTATTTGTATATAGAAATAGCCTACAATAGAGAAGAAAGCGATATTTTTATAGACTCTTGCTTGAGGTTGAGAAGCAAGAACATTAAAAAAGAAAGGAAAGGAGAGGTCTCCTTTTTCAGTCTTTTCCGATTTTCGACCGATATGTTTCTTTTTCGTCAATTCTCCCTATTCATAAATTTCTGGAATTCAGTTTGGAATTCAGTTTTAGCTAAATAGAAAACTATTGACTCTCAGCTGTTCCATTATGGATCACTGAATCTTTTCTGTATTTGAATGGTCTAGTTTATCGTTGGCTGCCTGAACAAGTTAAGATTCTTTAAACCTCAACGTCGGCATTAGTTTCCACTCTGACCTGAAGAATTCATGAAGCAGTTGTCCATCGTCAAATTAAAGTTCCAAAGACTTATATTAAAGAAATGCATCTCTATAACTTTCAAATATTTTTTTGGATACTTCGTATCTGATATTTTTGATATATTACTCAAAAAAAAGTCGAGAATGAAAGTGAAGGAGACTTACAATTAGAGGTGATGACTTCTTGTCTCTAAACCCTCTAGTATTTTCTGTGTTAATTTTGTCCCTTCTAACGCTTTTGATGTTCCGTTCGTTCATTTCACCCCCAATCGTGTGTGTATGTGTGTGTCCGTCCGTCCGTCATGAGGCTTGCGTCGCCTTCTTTTTGAAAACGGAACGATAGGGAATCACGAAGCAGTGTGTCCAAGTGAGAGACGACGAAAGAAAATGCGCTCTCTGTGTACAGAATGTATAGGGGGAGAAAAGGGAGAAAAGATGGCGACCCTGCGCCCCTTCGTCCATTCTCCTCACAAACTGAACCATAGAGAGTGTGCACGTCAAGGAGGCATCATACAGGTTAGACGGCGAGAGACCACCATAAACGAGGAGAATGTTTTTTTCCGAAGGCCACGGCCCGAATAGACGGCTGTGTAGCGCAGCAATCAGAGAGACGCAGAGCTTCTGTGACAACTAAACGAAGAGGGAGACAGATGGCCTAGTCCCTAGTGAAGAGACGTAAAGAAAAAGTATTCAAACGCAGCATCAGCAGCAGCGACCTTCTCTCCCCGACCCCCCTTGTGCTTTCCTCGATCATCATCATCAACCCGCCTCCCAATTCCATTCGAGTGGTTAGAGGCAACTGGAAATAGTGGGGAAGCTGGAGAGATATAGAGGAATGAAAGATTTTCGGATTTTGTTGCAAGAAAAGAACCCGAACGAAGTTATTAGGTGTCCTGTTATTACCCTTTGTTGCGGATTTTGATGCGACTCCTCACTGTTGGGCGTCTGCTCCTCCGTGGTTGATGCATTTGATGTGGTTGGCTGAAAATAGGCACATATCAGCAAAGCAATAATTACAGAAATACTTACCTTGTCTTCATTTGTCTCCGTTCCAACAGCATTGTCATCTCCCGGCATGTTCTCTGATTCAGTGGTATTCGTCCTACAAATAATGCATATTGAATATTTGAGAACCGAAAGTAGATCAAAAATATTGAAACTTACAGTTCTCGCCGGCTCAACCATCAACAAATTTAGTGCGTATGCTAGGACGCAAAACTTTGATTCCCTCGTTGCCGTTCTTGGCGAGTATTAGTGGGGCAGCTCGGCTGCGGGATTCGTCTGAAAATTTGAAATTTAGATTCGGTTTAAATATCAACTATAGGATTACTGTAGAAAACATACGGAGGTCTAGGGAGGATATTTTTCAAAACAATAATGAAAAAGGGTATATTGGTTAGCTCAACCGCAAATTCTCAATAGAAACAAAAGTATTTACAGATTTAAGATGTTCCTCTACTTCTAAACAAATCTGGATATTCTTATTTCTTATATTTGAACATCTTGTGAATATCCAAAAAATCATATGCTGTTTATACTGGGTTACTGTAGATTATTGCAATGTTTCAATTCTTGATAAATATGAATCTCTCAATTCCAGGATCTAGAATTTTTGACTTTTAGAAATCAGATAATTTGTTAATTTCCTCTCTCTTTCTATATCTCCTTTTTTTCCCTATCTCTTCATTATATCGTTATCACTCTCTTGATGTCGTCATAATGATCACAATCGTTACCACTCTCATTATGACACTGTCATCATAAGTGAGGAAACACGATATACTAGAGAGGGTAAATGACAAAAGAAGAGAACGATTCTGAGCTAGAGAACAAAAAATATGAAGAGACCCAGAAACGGAAGGAAGAGAGAAGAAAAACGAAATGAACTTTGTCGGAGAAAGAGGAAGCATAATACAAATAAATAAGCAGAGAACAACACCTCCATCTTGTTTTCTTACTAGCGTGGGAAAGTGAACGAGAATGATAACAGAAGGTTTTCTTCTGCATCTCTGCGTTTCTTTAACCTGACAATTTTTGATTCAATTTAGAAAATTGACAGAGCTTAATCGAGTTCGGCTACCGTAATCCTATTTCAATAAACGTAGGCCGTTGTGAGATTAGCTGAAATTTTGATTGAAGGAAAATTAATTGGAAATTTCGAAGTTGATTCCTTTTAATTCCAATGAATAAAAATTGATTTTAAATAGCAATCAGAAATTATTTTGAAGCTTAATGAATTCGGCTTTATTCTTCCGAAGAGTAGCTTAATTTTCTGTTGCATTCCGAAAAATAGTACCAGTTGAACATTGAACAAAAAAGGAAGTAGATCTGGTTGACATCTTTTTAAAACTTAAAGTCTTGGTTTTCAAAAATTAAGAGGATTCGTAAAATTAGAGTTTATTTTTGTAAATTACCAGCGAGTGCAAAATTTTTAAAAATTGAAATTTTGAAAAACTATAGAGCATTTTTGTTGAAAACAAGTATAATATCTTTTAATTAAAATATAAGATCGTTATTCTCAAAAAGTTAGGCGAATTGAATGATAAGTAGGTCTGAACTATTTTTTAGTTATTCCATCGTCAAAAGAAATTTAGATTTACTTACTAAAATTTAATTTGCAAAATTATCGAGTTTCAAGTTATGAAACTTTAGAAAATTTTACGGGACATTTTCAAACAATGATAGTATCCTGGAATCTATGAAAACAGGATGTTAAACAACAGAGTAAAAAGCTGAAGCCAAGAAGTAACTATAAAAATAGTTGCTGAAACATTTAAAAAAGGTATTCTTTAGTTTTTCGTATAAAAACCCCATCGAAAACTATTGCCGGCTACCGATCGATGGCAACCATTAGCGTGGTACGATTTTTACTCCCGAACTGTTCCCAAAGGTTTTGTTAGTCCTTTGTTAGAATTGGAAGCGTGGTGTACATGTAAACTAAAAATTAAAAGATTCAGAAGATTCTTTGGTGAAGATTGAAATGGTACTGTAAGCAACTTAGAGTGATCGGGTGAAATAGAAATAAATGCCTAAAAAAGTAATTCAAGACCTTGAAAAAAAGGGTTCAACATTCAAGTGTCAGAATTCATGCTCGATGAGAAGTTTTGAAATATTTTACAAACATAACAAAACTAATTAACTGTTAGTCAACTTAAAAGTCAAAAATGAGAGAGACAAAAGGATGAAGAGAGATAGGAAAAGAAGAAGAAAACGAGGGTCGTGAACCCGTTTTTCTTCTCCTTCGTTTTTTTGCTCTCCCATCATCACCCCATTTTTGATTGGCCACTGGTCAAGAGAAAGAGAGCGCGTCACATTGCATACATGAACACAGAGCCCAGCACCAAAAAAAAGGAGAGGAGAGTGGACAACGACGACGACAACGGCGTTGGAAAAGTAGACGTCGTCGTTGGACCAGAAGAGAGAAGATAGTAAAAGGGAGAGCTCGTTTTGCAGTAGAGGGAAAAATAGAAGAGCGCAGTTTCTCTCTCATTCTCCCTTCTTTTCCTTTTCCATGTGCCTTATTATGGTGGAGTTTTGTGTGTATGTATGGGATGGTGTGGTGGACGTGAGTGTGCATGGGGCCTGTGAGACGTCGGTCTCTAGGCCATCAGACTCTGCGTCTCAAAACTCCCTCGCCCCATTCCTCTTCGTCCGTCCGTCCATTCAAATGACGGGAAGAGGCGGGCGCGAGGCGCGCCACGACGACGACGACGGTTGGAAGGAAGAAGAACAAGAAAGAAACGATGGGGAGAAGAAGAAGAAGAAGAATGGTGGGGATGAAGAAAACGACCGTCGCAGTCGCCGCGGGCCTTTCTTCTGCACACATACTAGGGCTGAGAGTAAGATAACTAAAGATCCACAAGAGGACTGTGGTTGAGAAGAGACGCAGAGGGGGGCCTAGATAGAGAGCGAGACACAAGTGAATAGAAAAGACCGGGCGGGATGGTGTGTCACTCACACACATAACGAAATAGTGCGAAGGGAAAAGAGAGGCGATTGCTCTAACATCCATCGGTGGCCTTCGCTGCCTCTACACACAGGGAGTCGATCGATTCAAACGCGGAGAAGAGTGGGGAGGAGGCGATGGGGGTTCTACCTCCTATTCCGAAGAAGACGTCGTTGGCGGCGTCGAAGAAGACACTTTTCTAGTTCCTTCGACCATTGCGATGCGCACTCAGTCTTCTTTTCTTTCTTAAGTGAAGAAGAAGACGATGAACGATCAAAGTGAAATGGGCGGTGCGAATTGATCGGGGGATACTGTAGCAGACAATGAAGTACTTCGCGGGAATTAATCAGGAAGTCGCTTCAAAAATTGAAATTCTGACGAACGAAGATGTATTCGAAAAACCCAAAAAAACTCCAAGATCAAATAGTACCACAAAAAAATTTTCAGACAGGTCGAAGGTCTTATAAGCGAAGTTCTAGGCGCCCTAATTCAGAAACTTTTAGAAATTCAAAGAGGAACTCCAATCAAACCTAAAACTTGTGATATTTGATTTTTTTTATTTGCAAATCCAAATAAATAAATAAAGACAATATGTTAATAATATGTTAAGGACCGTTTTTAAAGTTATTGGTAAATTGGAAAGTAATAGAAATCGAGTTTTCTAATGCTCGTAGTTCAAAAGCCGTAAAAACAGACAACCTGGAAATTTTTTTTAAAGTACAGTTTGAGCATTTTACGAATACCGTAATCTTCAAAAGCGTTCAGACCTGGAAAAAAAAACTAACTTCAAGTAAGAAGAGTCCGTTAGTAGTGTGATGTGAGTTTATGGAACACTGTGACCTGAAAATTTTACCTTTTGACATGGAAAAAAACCTGCGAACCAAAAAAGTAAAGCTAAATCGGGGAAGACCTATTCGAATTCTCTTTTTTTTATAAATTTACATCTCTTTATACAGATACTATTCGGAAATTGTTGGAAATCACATGTACAGACAGATAAAATACAAATTCATATTATCTATGTGATTGTTGTTCTAAGCGTTTTTTCTTCTTCGACGATGAAGACGTGGATGGCACATTTGGATCGTCGAAGTCTTCATCAGAGTCCGATTCTGAGCGTTCCCTTTTTGTTCCACTTGTTGATTCCTGTTTGTCTTTCTTCTCGCGTTGTTCTTCTTCTGGCTGGAAGATTGCAGGCGGTGAGTGCATGAAAAATCTAACTGACAACCTTTTCCATAAAGTGCTTTTCCAGGTGCCTGAGGAGAAACGGAGTTTTCGGTCCTTTGATTTTATAGCATTCTCCATCATTTTCTCCCTCTACATTTCGATGAACGATCGGCATTTTATCAGATGATTTCTTTTCCACCTGAAAGACAACTTGATTATTAATACGAAAGAATGAATTTTCAAACATCTTTTTTAATGGGGTACTTTGAAAAACTTGACGGGTTCCGGCACGGAAAAGGGCCAATTGTGAAACTCGACATCGTAATTATCTGAAAAAATATTATGGAAACTCTCCGAGTGAGAATAAAACAGTTAAAATATGAGGAAAGGAACCGATAAATTGGTTGAAAAATTGAAAAAAAACGAGTAACTGAGACTTTATTTCGGAAACACATTGAGACGATACGAAAATCAACCGGCAATAAATGTCTTTCTAACTAAATACTTCTACAAAAAAACAGTAATATTCTTGACAGCTGAAACCTCTTACGAGAATGAATATCCTTGGCTCTTATCGGAAGAAGAGGAAGACGGTCCTGAAGGTGTTCCGGACATAAAACTCGATTCAGAATCAGTAAAAGACGAGGATATTGGAGGTGAAACCTGGCGGACACGGGGAGACTGTTGGAATTCAGAAGTTTCTCCGACTAGAGGCTTATAAGAAGTGAACGAGTCGCCATATGAAGAAGTATTCTCTTCAGTAGAAGGAATTGTGTAGGTGTAATCGTAAGGGTTAGGTTTCTGAAAAGTTCGAACTTGTTGATAAAAAGGAAATTCAAATAAACCTCTATTCCTTGAGTAGTCGTAACTGATTCAGGTTGACGTGGATCTCTGCGGGCTGGAGTTTCAGAATGCACTCGATTTTGACGACGAATTTCTTCATAGTTCGTGGAAGAGCTAGAAAGATCATACTGAAATTTTTCTCGTGTGAAGGGCATTTGTTCGAAGAAACATACTTTCTTCCACAATTGATCTATTCTTGGTTTGATTCTATCTCGGCAAGTTCCCATGAACAAGAGATTGGAAGCAGTTAGAGAGCTAAACGAGACAATTAGTTGTAATTCGTTAGTCGAAAACGTACGCAACTCCCATAATTGCATAAAATGGCCATCCTTTGGGTCCAAAATGATATTGCATTGGAAGCCGTTGCCTTGCTACATACAGACTTCCGAGAATGGCTCCAGTGATTGGTAATCCTCGTGTCATGGTTACCTAAAACAGGAAATCATGAAAATTACTGAATTCAGAAGAAGAAGAGTGAATAAAACCTCGGTAGTGCAATTTCGCATCATTTCGGTCAATTCTTTCTGCTCATCACTTGATAGTTTGTTCAAAAGCGCATGAATTTGCTCATTGTTCAGCTCCACTTTTTTCGACGTACCCCCAGATGGTTGTGAAAACGAAAATGGATCTCCGGATGACATCACGATTGGAAAAAGTGTGAAAATTATTTGGAAAAACAAATAAAAAATCGAAAAACAAGGGAAAATGTAACTTCGCTCTATTGAGTGTCACTTTTGCGAGGGAGTTTAAAATTCAATTTTTCGGTTTTTAATATCTGCTTACAAACTTCTTGGCGATATTTAAATAAAACTATTTTTTCCAATTAATATATTTTTTTAGGTTCTACACTCTACACTGTTATCAACACCGCAAAAGCCATTCATTTGAATGTTGGTAGATAAATAATATTTGAATTTGTATTCAAAATCGCAAAATACAGTAGATTTTCCGAAAATATGCAGACAAATTACTGTAGATAACTAGTTGTTTTTGTCTTTTGAGTATTATTGTTGTCCGAAAAAATCGGAGTTGAGACGCAGACAGTTAATCGAAATATTTCTCTGCGTCTCCACCGACTATGCGCTATTTAGGCTTGTCGCTTCGAGGTGCCTACCGTATTCAGGCTGCAAAAAATACTCTCTCGCTCCAATTTTTTCGCACAACAATAATAATTATCGCAATTCCCTATTATACTGTTATAAATATTTCAATCCTGAGAATGGGTAACAAAAGTAGTTCTGTTCAACAGCCTTTGGATTCTTTTTCTCATTGGAACGATTTACCGCCCGAATTGAAATCTGCATGTATTAAGCACCTCGACTTCAAAACAAGGTAAACTGAATCGTTCGAATAATTGTATCAGTTACTAAATAACTTCTCAGACTCCTTCTACGGAGCACGTCCCGTGCAGAAAGAGCGCTCGTAGATAGTCAAAAATTCAATCTTGAACATGTTCAAATTAAAGGACTTCTACCATATCCAGTAAATGCACTCATTCCAACTGGATTCGATGGACAAAAACTCACAATTGTTCCATCGAGCGATGCAAAAACCGCAATTGTAATTCGCATCCGAAACCTTACTCGATTTTTCGAAACCGTTCTCCCACTTCTGGTTTTCATTCTCACAAGATCCGTCATCAATGAGTTTTCCGTCGAAGTGATCCATGGAAACGATTGGAGCACTATTCTTGGAGAGTCCTAACAAACGACTCTAATAAATGTCAGAAGCTTTCATGGTGTTGTTTTGAAAAACCCGGAACTGCTGTTTTTCGTCTCACGACTTGGTCCCATTACAAAATCAATTTATATGGATGGAAATACATGTAACAAGTTCCCAATCGAAGATCTAATAAATAACGATATTGTAAGAATTTTTATTTAAGATGATGCTTATTTAAACAAATATTACAGGTTACCAACGCTCGTATGGTTCGTATTCGTGACTTGACATGCAAAGATGCAGTTTGGAAATTGGCGGAGGTTACTGTCATTGCCTGCTCATCATTTTAATCATATTATTTGCAGAAGTGGATCGAAAACGATTCCGTGATCGGCACAACATTTCAAGTGACTTCTGTGCATGGTCATTCAATTCCTCACTTTGTTCAAAAATTCAGAGACCGAATCATGTGAAAATAGTTATGTCTAAACCTCACTCTATAATGTTTTTCAGTTTCGAAAATCACGAAGAAGTTAGAATCACAACGAACAACCCATCGAAACATATTCTTCTGAAACTTGCTAGAAGATGGAGAGTCTCCAGACCATTAACTTGTGTTGTCATTTCGTCGTATATGAAAAAAGAAGAATACGAATCTTTTGGGCATTGGGTTTCCAAAAAAGTGATGCCGATCTGGGAATACCTCTCATTCGTGTTCACAGACGATTTTCACGAAGATGATGGCCTCAATTGTTATAGTTTTATCATTTTAATTTTTCACTGTCTTTGGCTCATCATTACGGTGCTTTTTAAACATGTCTTTGGTAGAAACTGATTCTATTGTACACCTTGTTGTTACATCTTGTTATTTTTCTTCTTGTTGTTAGCTGAATAAAACCTTAAAGGTTAACAAGTTTATCATTTTCTTGGAAGCGTTCTCGGAACAAATTCCCGAAGTAAATAAAAAAGACGATGCGGCTTCAGACGATAGAAATACTCTCCTTGAATAAAGGAAAAAGGGATCATATTGTTTTTTTTTTCCTTTTCCTTTTTTAATTATTGGTTAATGAAAAAATTAAATTTTTCTGTTACAAAAATTGGGAGCTCGGTAGCCGAAGGCACCACAACAACAACTACAGTAACCTACAAATATTTTTATTTCATCGTCTTTCAATGAAAGACTTTCACTGCTTTTTGTCGAGTTTTCTGAAATTTTCCCCTATAAACGTCGGAAAATAAAAAATGGTTATGGTGAAAAACCGCACGGAAATCGAGAAAATAAATTCGGAAAATGAATATATAATTAGTCTACTTTTTGGTTACGGTACTTGTCGTTTTGGGACCTTCGGCTACCGGCGTTTCTCTTCCACATACCATAAAACCTGTATTAGAAAGGTCTATCTAAAAGAAGGGCCTTCTATAAAATTCACATTTTGTCTGGAAAATCCGAACTTCTACAGAAATGTGTTGAAACACAGTTTTTTTGGAAATTCGCTCAAGTTTGCCAAAAATTTTCTGAAAAAATGTTCTGAAAAATCGAAGGGCCCCTGATAATTGAAGGTCCCCTTCAATAAAAGGGCCCTCCGGAGACACCTTGGAACAATAGAAGGGCCGACCCTTCTATTGTTCCAAGGTATGTTTCAGTACTAGAATAATAGTCCTGCGGCAGGACTCCTGCCAGGTATTTTGGTAGTGTTTAGAATGATATGGAACAACAAATATTAATGGAAAGCTCGCCAAAAATTATTTTTCTGATACAAAATTATCACAATTTGATTCACAAACAAGAAATTATTATCTTTCCGGAAACGAACACGACTCAGCTCTCATGCACAATTTTTTAAATATATTCTTCTTTCTTTTTTTTGCATTCAGTTTCTTGAAAATTGCAGTTGGAATTGTAAATAGGATGTATAGTTGACTGATCATAAAAAGATCCATTTTAAAAAGTAACTCTTTATTCCCGAATTTTTCCGTTTCTTCTCACACTGCCAATTCCTTTTTTCTCTGTCTCTTTTCCCTTTTCCAGTTGTTATGGATACGTCTCACCGGACGAAAAACTTTGCATTATTCCTCTCGTTTTCTTTCTTTCTATTATTTTTTTGCTGAAGTCATTTTTGATCTTTTGACCTGTTGTCAAACACTTTCAGACGTCATTTTCCTTGCACCTATTATTTACTTTGTCAGCAGGAAAAGGGCGTTTCCTTTTATACACAGAGAGAGAGAGAGAGAGAGAGTTCAAGATAACTAAATATCATATCATTCAGAGTGTGGAAACATGTGAACTATGATTCAAAAAACAAACAGATACTATGTGTGGTAAAGGAAAAAGAGTTGGAAGAAGTTTTGAATGCTTTCAGCTTTTTTTCGGAATAAAATGAATTTTTCCAGAAATCCAAAATTTTGAAAATCTTCAGAGAATTTTGATTTCGAAATTCAATATTAAGAAGTTTTGTGTTTCCAAAATTCAAAATACAGAAATACGAAAATCCAACAATATTAATATCTCGGAAAGTTAGGCATTAGAAAGTTTTTAAAGTTTTGAGAATTCAGAAGTTAACAAGTTTGATATTTCCAACACATCTCCTAAATTTGACGGGAACTCAAAATTATAGAGTATGCGAATTCGAAGTCGTGAAACTTTTTCCGGAATTAAGAATTTCAGTATTTCCGTGTTCAAATTTCCGAGTCTTTGAATTTTTGTGTTTCTCAAGTTCTGATTTTCAGAATGTTGAAATTTCTAAACAGAAATTGAACAATTCGAAAATTTGAAGTTCAAGACTCTAACTTATTTGTTTCAGATTAACTAAAAAATTAATTCATTTTCTATTTTAAAATGCAAAAAAACAAAAATTTTTGATTTTATAAAAACAGATTTGCTTTCTGGTTTCTTAATATTGTTTTTCCCTATGTTTTAAAGTCAAAATTCTGACCCTGGGACATTTTTGTTGGAAAACTGGCTTCCCAAACGAAGCCCTTTCAAAAAAAGTTCAAAATTGAAAAAAAGACATTTTTTCAACATTCATAATCCCTTTCAACGTATGCAAGTGCAATATGATTTTGGATTCTCTCGTTTTGTCGAATTGTTATATACCCAATACACATAGTATACTTTTGTCCCCGTTTTCTTCTCTCCAGGTCAAACAAATAGCTTCAGAAGAGAGACGAGGAAATCCGTTAATTAGTTTTCTATTTTCAACCGGTTCTTTTAAAGTTTCTAACGCTGCCTAGAAAAAATTATGTCAGAGGACCTCCTAAAATGTTTATGCAATTTGAATAATCGCATTATACCAGGCCTCGAAAAGCAAAAACTGTTTTATTGTTCCGAGTTTTATTGTAACCCATACGTTCTCTCCCTCTTTTCAAAACGTTCTTCTAATGCATTTTTGAGGAGTTCCTGCTCTATGTCATTTGTTATGTTTGTGTGTACACCAGATTAAGTTACTTTTTTTCATTTGGCTCGGTCTATCATTATCAAGAATTTGTTTAATTAAGATCAGTTATTTGGCATTCACCTTTCCCAGTCTTGAAGTTCAAATTTTCCAAATTTTTTCCCTCTAATTTCAGCAATCAATTATTTTTACCCAAAAGTTCTCACTCCCTTATAGTAATCATATTTCGAACCATTATTTTATCATTATGTCAACATTTCTATCACCACCGAATACATAAATGTTGTGTCCATATATGGACAGCGCATACATACATTCGATGACGGTCTCACCATCGCTCTATTCCACGTTCTCTTTCTCCAAAAAAATCACAATTGAAGCTATACTTTTCCCCTCTATCTCTTTTCTTTTCTCCAGGAATCATACATTTTTTAGATTATTCATAAAAAGGACTAGGAGAAGCAAAATTAATATATGTCTGATTTCCCTCTACTATATTCCCCTTTTTGTTTTCCCTTCTTGCTCCTCTTCATTTTCGTCCAATCGGGACCTCGTTTCAGCTGTTCAAACTTTATGAACGCAACCGATTATATTTTCCCACACTAGTCATCAAACATTCTCTTCTTCTTCTTTTTTCAATCGTACTCCTTTTCAATATCTTCTCATTATCTTTTCAGAAATGTATCGACTTGCGGTATCAGCCAAACGAAAAGTTCTGCTCAATCCTAAAACATTTGCAGTCTATTTTTTCGCTATTTTCTTCACATTTTTATTGGCATATCATCAACGATTAGGACAAGTGAGTTTTGAGTCTGTTGGATTTGAAAACCGGCCATTTTTTTAACCAACGAAACTAGATATGATTGAACTAGGCGAGTACTACAAAATAATATTTCCATTAGGAATCTGTATCTTGGTTATGGCCAAATTTATAACGCCATAAAGCTTCCGATCCGTGGCGGGCTGGTCCCTGGCGGTTTTTTTTAGTTTATACATGATATAATGTTTAAAATAGTATCATTTTTTAATACTCGTCGAGTTCTATAATTTCCATTTTAGTTGGTCTGAGAATATTGACGCCAAACGAAACTATGGCAGGGTCTGCAACGGCCCGTTTTAGGCCCGTTTTTTAGTTCGAAAAACTATACTTTTCAAATTCCGGTCTCGGGCCCGGGTCGGGCCTGAGCAAATTTTCAAGGCCCGGGCCCGGCCCGGAAGGCCCGGTATCAAAAATGAAAAAAAAACTCGAAAAAAAATCAAATAAGGGAAAATCCCTTATGTGTTTTTTGAAATTTTCGAAACTTGTGAAATGACGGGCCCGCCGGGCCGGCCCTCCGAAATTCGAAAAGAAAGTCCGGGATGGCCCGGCCCGGCCTGTTACAAATATGCAAAAAACCTGTTGGACTTGAAAACAAAAATTGAAATTTTTCAGCAACTTGGACAGCACACCCACATGTCTCGAATTGTCAATATGCAATCTGCTGTTCAAGAACAGAATGTTCCTCAGAAAGAAACACCACAAGTAGAAAAAGAAAATAACGTTGGGAAAGAAGAACAGAAGGATGTTTTGAAAGAAATTCCAAAGGTTTCAAACCAAGAAAAAGTAGAAGAAGTATGCAGCAGGCCTCCTGAAGAAGTGAAAACTGATTTCAATGTAAATTTTTTTTTCTGGATTCGGTTTCTAGATTTTTTGGTCTTCTGAAAATTCTAGGAATATCAATAATTCCAAAAAATCCAAAAATCCGAAAAAAAATTCAAAAATCCAAATATCCGAAAAATTCAAAATTAAAAAAAAATTAGAAATTTGGATATATTCAAAAAAGGTAATACTTTAAATATTAGCAATAGCAGAGAATCTATAACAGTTTTTTCTGATTTTTTCGACATTTTCTAGTTTGTGGAATCTTCAAAATTATAGGACTTTTCGAAAAAAAAATTTATTTTTGGATCATCTGCAATCCCTGATATTCCTAGAATTTTCACAAAAATTCTACTAGAGTTGTTTTTATTCCTTTTCCGTTTGGACAAGTTTATTTTCAGACTTTCGATTTATTCGAATCAGTAGTGGCAAGTTCAAAAGCTCTTCCACAATCTTCAAGAAAAGCGAGAATCGAAAAACTAAAAGTCTACGTTCTCCCATTCACACATGTTGATCCAGGTATCATAAGAAATAAGGAGACAATTCAAGAATTAATTTTGTTTAGGGTGGTTGGAAACATTCGAAAGTTACACAAAACGAACGAATCAAATCTTGGACAATATGCATGAGTTTATGATGAAAAACGAGAAAATGAGATTCATGTGGGCGGAGTTTGTCTTTTTTGAAAGATGGTGGTCATTGAAGGATGAGAAAGTTCGAGAAGATGTGAAAAAGTATGCCCATGCAGTCTTTTATTCTAAAATTCCGTTTTTTTTTCAGATTAGTTTCTGAAGGTCGTCTTGAATTAGCAACTGGTTCATGGGTAATGACTGACGAGGCGAATCCCTATTTCCCAGTTTCTGTTGATAACATTGTGGAAGGTTTCCAGTTTATCAATCAGCATTTTGGTGAGGTTGAAACATTTATGCAATTTCAAAGAATATAAATTTTAGGAATCAAACCACAAACAATTTGGACAAACGATCCATTTGGATACTCAAACTCTGTTCCATACTTGTTTAAAAAATCTGGTAAGAGTTTTCTATTTTCTTCTTTTCAATTGATAACTCTTTTGCAGGTGTTCGTAGAAATGTGATCAATCGAATTCATCACAGAATCAAACAAACTCTTCAAGGACAACAAGCAATTCCATTCAAATGGAGACAATATTTCGATAAAGCCGGAGAGGATGACGTTTTGACTCAAGTTCTACCGTATACCCATTACGATGTTCTCAATTCTTGTGGATCCGATGCTTCTGTTTGCTGTGAATTCGATTTTAAAAGAATCACACACTGGTCTTGTCCCGGACCAAAACCTGTGAATATAAATGATCAAAATGTGGTTGCAAAGTTAGTTCTTTTTTGAGAAAACAGAAAAATAAATAAGTATTTTCAGAGCCGATAAGCTTGTTGGTCAACTGGAAAGAATGTCAGAAATGTACAAAGCTCCTGTTATACTGATGATGCATGGAGATGATTTCCGGTGAGATTTTCAATCTGATGGGAAAATATATTTTTCCGAGTTCCATTTTCAGTTTCGATATGATTGAAGAGTGGCATCAACAACACGACAATTTCCTTCCCGTTTTTGATCAGATCAACAAAGGCGATCGAGTGGAAATCAGGTAATCACCGTAAGCATCCTAATAGAAGATCCCTCGATGCCTGCACAACTAAATTATCTCAATTTCTATAAGAGATAACAAAAATTTGCCATCTGATAACATGTTTGTCATAGTTTGTCATAGTCGATGTTTGTCATAGTCACCAAAATTTTATCAGTGGACGCGTTTTAGATATTTTTTATAGAAATTGAGATGAATGAGCTCAAAGTGCAAGTATAGAGTGGCCTTCTATTAGTGTGCTCTCGTATTGTAAATGTTTTCATAATCCATTTTTTAGATTTGGAACATTCACAGATTATTTCAATGGTTTGGAAAAGTGGTATTCTGATAATGAAGACCATCAACCAGCAACTCTATCTGGAGATTTCTTCCCCTATATGTGTGCCCTTGGGGATTATTGGACTGGCTATTACACAACTAGACCATTTTTCAAAAGACAAGGGAGACTTCTTCATGTTAGTTCCCAGTTCTCGTAATTCTCGTTAAAAAAATCATTTTTCAGTCTCTCATTAGAAACTCGGATATTATGCTCTCTATGCTACGTGGAAATCTGAAGCAGAGGAAGATCGATGAGAACACGAAACGTCTTGAAGATGCTAGAAGAAGTCTTTCCCTTTTCCAACATCACGACGCCATAACAGGTAATCTACTTTTTTTTTAGCTTGTTATCATCAAAACCATTATTTTCAGGAACTTCAAAAGTTAGTGTGATGGATAATTACTCGGAAATTCTACATTCTTCGATCGGATCCATGAAAATTGTTTTGGAAAATTTGACGAAGAGTGATCTGGACATTTATCCTAGAATCCACGATGGTGTTGAAATTCAACAAGTTGTAGATTTCTCCGAAGACCCAACTGATAAGGAAATCAGAATATTCAACAGCCTTCTTTTCACAATCACCGATGTCTTCAGTATTCGAATCACTCTTCGAGAAGTAACAGTTTCCATCGATGGAAAATCAATCGAAGCTCAATTGGAGCCATTATTCCAGAAAGGAAAAGCTGAAACTGATTCGTTTTCGGTGGGTTCCTACATTTCCGCTCCTACATTATTTTAAAAATTTCAGTTGTTGTTCAAAGCTACAGTACCGCCTCTCAGCATGATAAAAGTGAGAATTCAAAAAGGAGATTCTGGTGGATTGACAAAAATAGCGAAGGTTGAATCAAGAGATGCGAGTGCCTGGGAACTAGGACAGTGGGTATTTTTTGAAATAGGGAATTCTGAATCTGCTTTTTATAGCGACTGGAAGGTTGGATCTCCGACTTCGTCTAGCCTGGAAACTCCCTTCCTAAAGGTTGCGCTCAATTTGAGCAATGGAGCTATCCAGGTTGAATACAAAAACGAAGAAAAACACATATCCATATATTCAGACTGTGGTAAAACAAAGTGACAAATCAACTTTCGAATGTCAACAGTCTTGGCATTTGTATAAAGAAGCGGGTGGTGGATCATATCTCATGAGACTTCATACAAATCCAACTGTATGTCTTAGATCCCATTGAATTCCAAAAAAGAAGTTGTATTCCAGGAGGTAAAAGAGTTCAAATGGTTGAAAGTGGCTGGTCCTGTACGACAATCTATTTATCAAAAATCTAAAAATGTTTTGCAAAAAACAAGTATCAATAATGTGGAAGGTATGTGATGGAGATACAAGGCGTCACCTCTTCATGAACTGATTTCAGGACCATCTGGAGAAGAGATTGATATTTCCATGTCTATCGATGTGACAAAAGAAAGGAATACAGAACTGATGACTCGATTCACCACAAACTGGGCAAAACCAATTACATTTACTGATAGTGTTGGAATGCAATTATTGAGAAGGGATTTTTATAGATTACCAATTCAAAGTAACTATTATCCGATGCCAACTTCAGCTGTTTTGCAAGAAGGAAAACAAAGGTTAGTTAACCTAAAAAAAAGAGAGTAATAATAAAGAATGAACAATATAATTGACTTCAGAATTTCGATAGTTTCCAATGTGGAACATGGAGCAAGATTCTTGGAAAACGGAAGTGTTGAAATAAACATTGATCGAATTCTGAACCAAGATGATGGAAAAGGACTCGGATCAGGACCCGATGCAATTCCAAGTGATATGAAACCAGTCGATATGAAATTCAAACTTGTTTTTGATAATTTGGGTAAAGAAGATCAACCAAATATTCATTACTCAACGCACACTTTCCGTGCTCAACAAGCTGTTCAATCTGTCATTTACCCACCTCTTCTATTTGATGCAAAACCGAAAAAAGAGGAAGACATTGAGGAGATTGAGGAAAATTCAAATTTGAGATTCCCTTGTGATGTTCAACTTTTAACGGTCCGTCCGTTATCCGGTGATCGGCAATTGATGATTTTCTATCGACATGCAACTTCTTGTTCAAGTGAAAAAATGAGCAACTGTGGAGCTGATTTCAAGGTTTTCATCTTGAATTCTGTCAAAGCTGAGAAAATATACATTTTGTTTTCAGAAGTCTCTTATGAACCTCCTTATCAGATTGGGCGTGAGAGAGGCTCAAAAAACGGATTTAAGTGGAGTAACAGCTATTGGAGACAAGGTCAACGTGGAAAATCTTCCAGATGTTGACATTAAAACTTTTGACTTTTTAACTTTAGTTCTTCATAGATAACTTGTTTTTGTTGGTTTTTTTCTGTTGAAGTCTAGTCTGAATTGTAATAATTAATTATGGGTATGGTTGCTATGCAAATCTCTTCTTTGTTCGTTCTCTGTGATTTGTTCCTAAAATTTTTTTAATTATATAAATTAGATAAGGTGTTGCCAAATATAGCTTCTGGTATTTGAATGTTTGAAATTTATATTTTCAGAAAGTATCAATAAAATTCAAGGTTTATAGGGCATTTGCAAGATTACTGAAAGAGAAAATATTCGAAAACGATAAGGATTACTGTGTAACATTCGAAAATTGAAAGGATTACTATAGGTGAAATATTCGAAATTGAAGAGGGTTACTGTAGCTGAAATCATTTGAAAATGAAAAGGATTACTATAGGGAAAATATTGGGAAATGAAAAGGATTAATGTAAGGGAAAAATTTGAAAATTGAACGGGTTACTATAGGGGAAATATTCGAAAATGATAAAAGGTTACTGTAGGAGAAAATATTCGAAAATCGAAAAAATTACTGTAGAAGAAAACATTCGAAAATAAAGAGGAAGAGGGTCACTGGAAAAAAAATTCAAAATTGAAGAGGGTTACTGTAGGGGAAAATATTCGAAAATTGAAAGGATTACTGTAGGATGACTAATTAGATAATGAGAAGTATTTTTGAGGAGCTAACTAGTAAGTCATCCAGAAAAAATTAAATTTTGAACTCGGATCTTCGTAAAATAGAATTCATAATAAATCTTTATTTCATTGGATTCAATCACAATCTACCGAGTAATATCTAGTTTTGTCAGTTAAAATAATCAGTCTTTCTTCGATCTGCGCATCTTCTTGTAGAAGTTTTGGACGCTTTTCACGACACTCTTCAACGATTTTCTGAAAACTTTCAAGTTGAAAAAAATGTTATTTTTTGAAAAATCACTTGTTGTTGAAGGCATCTTTATCGAGACAAATGAGATCTAATTGGTATCGGTTGAACTTGGGGCTCACTTTGTTTTCCTCAATCTTCTTCTCAAGCCACTGAAAATATTTCAAATTTTTCATTTCAAAAAATATGTATACCTTCTTATAGTGATCCTCAGAGATTTTGTCAGTCTTTCCCAAGTCTTGCATCTCTTCAGTGTACTCTTCCCATGGGAAGAATTCATGTTCCTCCTCCTAAAAAAAACGAGACTTGAAAGAAAATAAACGATGTATCAACTTAAATTTGCCAATATCTCGTTGTCCTCAACTCTCAATTTCATCGCTTTAGCTGCTCTTTTTCTCTCATACTCCGCCTCTGCTCGTGCTTCTTCCTCGTCCATATCATCGTTGAACATATCTTCAATATTTGGATTTCCCATTTCTTTCAGAGCCTTCTCTGCAAGATGCATTTTTTCTATTTTTATGTTTCAAAGCATTCAAAAATTACCAACTGCAGCTGCAAACTTTTTGGTTTTCTTCTTTGGGACGTCTTTTCCATTGACCTGGATATTGATAGCTTTTCCTACTCCCACGTTGAAGTTCATTTCATTGATTGCCTCCAAACCTTCAGTAACTGAAAAAAAAAACCATATTTCTCCTATCACCTATGCAGCATCAAAGGACTCACTTTCCTCCTGAGCTTTTTTGACATTTGCCATATGCTCGTATCTTCCCAACAAATGACTTGATTCCGATTTCTTTGGCAGCTTGTCCTTCTCGAGATCCCACTTTGATCTCAAATATCTCTTCCACTGTCTTCTCACTTTCTCCAGCTCTTTCTCCTTCCATTCATCCCATTCTTTCTCGTTTTCAATCTTTGCCATTGGAGTTCCCATTGCTCCGAACACAGATGGAAACTCATTTTTCTCCGGACTTTCCGTTTCTTCTTTCGAAGGTGATTTGCGTTTACGCTGAAAGACCTTTTTCATGGAAAACTGTTAGATATTATTTTTGGTCTTACCGTTTTTTTGGCTGGTGTCTGTTTGTTGTTGAGTGCAGCACTGATATCCAATTCTTCGTCGGACATTTTCTAGTTTTGGTCGAAAAATAATGATTTTTTTGTTTCCGAGGGAAGGCATCCTAGGAAATCGGATAGAAAAGTTTCGGGGAGTTTCACGTTTTTGAGGGGATTCCAGATCAGTTAAAAAATAGAGTTGTTCTAAAAAGACTATCTTGTCAAGCATCCCACAATCAAAAAAATTAAAAAGAACATTTAAAAATAAAATATTCTGAAAGTTCTGAAAAAAACACTCCAAAATTCAAACAATTCCAAAAAGTTTTTAAGATCAAAATTCAAAAACATTAGAACTTTCACAATTAAGTTTCCAGAACCGGAAAATTCGGGAAAATCTAAAGTTTCCGAAATAATTCCAAAAATCCTAAAGTCAAAATCTTGTCTCCTGAAAACCATGAAATTGCCGAAAACTGGCAAATTCCAAAATTCAAAATTTTATAAAATTACGAATACCATGAAAACTCAAAGAAGAACCTTTAAAAGTTCCCAGACACGAAAAATTCGGGAAAATCAAAAGTTCCGAAAATAAAAATGATGAAAGTTCAAAAACCCAAAGAATCTAAAAATCCAAAAATTTCATAATCTCAAGATTTTCAAAATTTTCAGAGAATCCTAAAAATTCTGAAACTTATAAAAACCTCTGGAAACTTGAAAAATCAAAAATTTCTGAAATTTGAAAACTCCAAAAATTTCAGGAAATCGTCAATGTCAAAAACACCAAAATAAACAGAATTCATTCAAGATAATCACTTTTTCTTCCCATAAGTATAATAGTTGTATCCGGGATAACTGTAGTAATAATTATTGACTGGTTGACGAGAGAATGTTCGATCCACAACTGCTCCACCAAGTGCTGCTAAACCAATTTTACCCCATGGACTGTAACAGAGAATCAGACTTTAGGGACGTCGGATTATTACCCTTACCTGAGAGCCTGAGCTTCAGCTTCTCCAATCCAAATGATGCCAAAGATGAAGATCAAGGGAATCAAAATGTAGAATTTCATACTTCAGATGGAATACTTCTGACGGAAGAAAATATTTTGTTGTATTGAATCCAACATTTCCACTTTTATATGCTAATCCTAATAACTGTTCACCGAATAGTGATCAGAATCACAATTCTATAATGTAGCCTACTGTCTCCGTCTTTTGACTTCTATTAGTCCAGATCTGTGATATCATTTCGACAGAAACTGGAGAAACGGTAGAATCTATAGATGTCCAATCGTTTTTATGGGGTTATTCATGTAGCGAAACTCTGTATTGAAATACCTTTCGGCGCCCTCGAAATTCAATGCAGGAGTGTCGTGAAATGTATTTCAAAGCATTTCGCGACATGACTGTAAATGCATTAAAATACATCGCGTG
>NC_013489.2:9048999-9115280 GCF_000004555.2 Caenorhabditis briggsae
CTCCACAAAGCTTAAAGACGCATCCCTTTTTCCAGAAAAATGATCCCGCCACGCGATGTATTTGAATGCATTTACAGTTATGTCACGAAGTGCTTTGAAATACATTTCGCGACACTCCTGCATCGAATTTCGAGGGCGCCGAAATGCATTTCAATACAGGGTTTCGCTATATGAATAACCCCATTAATAAGCAGGGTATACAAATTTTTAAATGACGATTTCCGCATTACCGCGGGAAACGGTTTCATGATATATTAAGGCATCAGTGCAAAGTACGTCTGATCTTCTGATCATCTTAAAACACATTTAGTGTAGCCTAGAACTAAAGGAAAATTAGCAGACGTTCAAAAACCAACTGATGTCCCAGATTATTTGATACTTCTCACGCTGTTAACGTTTGATTTCCAAAACTGAAATACTTTCTTCTTCAGTAACCCTTTTCATTTTCGAACATTTTCCCCTACAGTAATCCTTTTAATCTTCTTTTTATATAAAACGCTAGAGGCGTCTGTCCGTCCCCGTGTCCGTCTGTCAACTTTTGAAAAACTGAGCAACTAGATTGAACCGCGCCGAAGGCGCACCAGCTTGCTGGTATTCAAATATGAAATTGCTGTAATCCTTTTTCTTTTCAACAATTTTCCCTCTACGAGAATGCAAATATTTTCTCCCACAGTATTTAATCTTTTTAATTATCAAAGCTCTTTCCCTATAGTAATCATTTTCGATTATTTTTCGCTACAGTAATCCTTTTAGAATAAAAACATCTCATTTATTCATACATAATAAGATCAGCATTAAATCAGAGGACACATTTACTGTATTGCTCAGTGAATTCTTTATGGAATGTCATTGTGTTCTCATCGAGCAATCCGCGTTTCTCGAAAAAGTTGAGCATAACTTGGTGGACGAACAAATACTGATGATCAGTCTGAAGACACAACTTGGGTTTTTATGGAATCTTGTGGACGATTACCTGGACAGAGTTATTGCGCTGTTCACGAATCTTCTGCAGTATCTTATCACTTTCTTCAATATTCTGCCCATTCAACAATTGATCCATCACATATTCAATCATCACCACGGATCCAGTACGTCCGATTCCAGCTGAGCAATGGACAACAATCGGACCCCTGAAATCATTCAGAGTGAAAATCTGTGTATCAGAAAGTATCCTACTTGGATACTCTCGCCTTCTCTAAAAGTTCCAGAATTGCGTTATCTGCAGTTGGAACACCACGATCAGGCCAATCAATCCAGTGATAATGAGTTATTTTCAACTTCTCGCATCCGGCTCCTTCGATTGTTAGAATCGTTTTTGTGACTTTTGCGTTGCTACTGTCTCGGAATTTGATCTGAAATGTCAGGATGTATTGTATCAGACCTCACTCTGCTAGAATTTACCGAACTGGATGACTCGAACTTCACTGTTACTTTCTGACTCTTCTCCTTGAACGTCATTGTATCCGGCTTTTCTTCAGTCGGCAAGTATTCAAAACACTTTTTTGCTCCCTTCTCAGTGTAGTTGCAGAGCATGAAAATTGTTTCAACACGATCCTGCAAGCACATGTACCAAAAGTCAGCACAAGTCTTCTCCAATGGCGCTTGAGTACAAATGAAACGTTTTGGATTGGTTGGAGTTGCCACGTAGTTGGCATGAATGTATTCATGAGGCCAGGAACCACCTAACTTCACTCGATTGTTGTCTAAACATCCAACATCTTTGTATCGATTCTTTCCATGCTTCTGGTTTTCTTTGAATGCTTTCATCTTCGAGAAATCATTGAATCTTTTCATTCCAGCAAACTCGGAACGTAGTCCTGATGGTCCCTTTTCCAGAGTTCTTGCCACAAATTTAACAATCTGAAAAAGAAAGAAACCATTTGAATAATTTTAAAATAGTTTCTCACCTGCTTCCGTTCGCGTTTTCTATCAGCAGTTGTCGGCTCGTCAAGTCCAGCAGTCTTTTGGCTTTGCTCTCGTTCACGGACTGTTTTGCTCCGACTTTTATTCTCTGAAAAATACAGTCAGATGTTAACTTAATTCAGATTTGATCTCACTTTTATTCGAAGACATTTTTGGTCGATCCTAATTGAATAAACCGCTCGCCGTGTAATCAAAATATGGGAATGGTTGCGTAGAACTGAAACGAAAAATTGGATTTTTTTGAAGCGCAGAGAGGGAACTGAAAAACTAAACCAGCACGACACCCTCTTGTTTGAATAGGATTCACGTCACTCCCTTTCTCAAAGTTTAACATCGAGATAGTATTTTTCCTAATTTACGTAAACTTCGACCTGAAAAATAAGATTCTCTGTCATATTCCATTCAAGTTGTAACTGATTTGAACAGCTGTTCTCATAGTTTTTTTTGGCTTTATCAGAAGATATGGGTTCTTTATTTATTTATTTATTTACGATTTCAAGAATCGTGAAAAAAAGAAAACATTAAAGTACATGATAAGCATATTTTATTTCTTTGAGTCTTTTAATCTGGGATCGTCTTTTTCGCGATTTTTCATTCACAATCTGTAATTTTTTGTAGCAGCATATATTCAAGTTATTGTTGTTCTGTACCTGAATCACTTTGCAATTTATTTCTATGGAGAAAAAAAAATTGAACCTGTAAAATAGGGTTCAACTTTACAAAACATCTAAGTGCACCGAACATAACAAGTGGCTAAAATACTCGAACCGTTTTCGGTGTGTTCCAATGTGCAATGGTGTTTATATGAACAGCGTTTTCCTACTGTATTTTGAAGAATCCAGTTTTCTAGGTCTTAGTTCACGAAGTATCTCCGCCCAATAAATGATTATTGAACTTGTTATGAATATGACCAGCTAAAGACATCAAAAACATTTATCTTTGAGCTGATAGGAATAGGAAATAAGAAGGATTACTGTAAGGAAACATATTTGAAAACCAAAAGAACTACTGTAGAGAAAATTATTTTTCTTCACAAATCGTTATCAAGTAAAGCAGTTAGAGCTGGGAAACTCTTTAAACGATTTCGTGATTTTGGTATGGGTTTATTGGAAGATTAAAATTGTAAGGAACCAGATACTTTATTGTAAAAAACAACGGCGTTATGTCTTCTTCTAGCAAAATGATTTTGCCTGGTCATTGTATTACTTTCTCCTATAATTATAGACAGGCATTGGGACGCATTGATTGTATTGATAATTTGGTGCGTATGGTGGACAATAACAATAGTACCGAGGTATTCGACCGAAATAATCCACAAAATGAGAAACTGAGAAAATTTTAATTATGAGAAAAGGTTCTGAAAATTGTTGTGACTTACCTCCACAGTAACCGCGATTGTAGTTTCCATAACCGTAATAGTTTGGATAATAAGAGTAATATGATCTTCTGAAAAGTCCTCCGAACAGAAGCCGTCCTAGCCCAAATCCTCCCCCGCCACCATAATAGCTTCTCGAATGGTAATGGGATCCTCCACCTCCCCAGTGGTATGCATGGTGATGGTGATGATGATGAGCTGCCTCACAAGAAAGCACTGCGACAAATATTGCTTTATGAATTTTTGAAACGAACTCACCAATAATGGAAGGAAACGCATTTTTCCAAAATACGGAAAACGGAAACGGAAAAAACGAGTGAAACGTTTTTTACGGAAAACGGAAACGGAATCGAAATTTTTCTGTCTGTTTTTCAGGGTTTTCCCATCAAACATGAAAATAAACTCTTTTTAACGTTTGAAGACCATATTTGCATTACTTTCCATGTTTTTTTTCGAGCCAGTTTCAATTCAATGTTTTTGTCTCTTTTTACATTTTTTTTTCGTTTCCGCTGAAAAAAATTGGCAATTTTTCCGGAAACGGAAACGGAAATCGAATTTCACTTTTACGGGAAACGGAAACGGAAACGGAATCGAAATTTTTTCCCACGGAAACGGAAACGGAAAATAATCTCTAAAAACCAGGCGGAAAACGGAAAACGGAAACGGAAATTCTTCCCATCACTGGAACTCACCAAGAATAGCTACAGCTGCTAAACCAAAAACTAAGACTAAGTTGTTCATGTTTTTTCCGGTATCCAAGCTTTTTGATCTACTTCTTACTACCCAAACTTTTATGTCTGTCTGTCTGCCTGTCTGTCTCGGACATTTGCTTGAATAACTCGAAGGGGCGCGGGACTCCTAAAGTGTTGTGGGGTATGAATATAAGAGAGATCAAATTTCAAAATTTTCACGTTTGAGAGAAAATAATCGAAAAAGAGAAATATTATGAGAATTAACACATTAAAAACAACGATTACAAAAAAGTTATTTTTAAATGGGAATTTTATTAGTTTCCCCAGAAAATGTAGCGTGAACATTTATTTTCATTAAATCTGTTTTTTTTTTTTTGAATCGTTCTGCAGAACGATTCTGTGAAGAACACAGTTTTGAATAGAAAAAAAGAATTTCAATTTTTTCTGCGCCAGCACAGTATTTTTCAAAAAACCGTTTTGAAACTCCAAACGTGAAAATTTTGAAATTTGATCCCTCTTATATTAAAACTGATACATCAAACTTATCCTGCATACGTTGGACTACATTGATACCATTGGTAATTTGGTGGGTAAGGAGGGCAATCACAATAGAAACGAGGCATTTGACCAACGTAATCAACAAACTGGGTTACTGAAAAAAAATAATAGGACGTTTTTGTTATTCTCCTTTTCAACTTACATCTGCAAAATCCACCACCGTAGTTTGGATATCCATTGTATCCACCACCGTATCCATTGTAATATCTACGCCTTCTCCAGCCAAACAGTCGGCTGAGTAATCCACCTCCACCATAGTATCTGAAAACACGAAATATGAGCTTGATTTTTTATGAGTTTTTTTTCAGATTTTCGTTCAAAAATTGCGACATCATTGACAGTGAACGAACGGTCCGTCACCAAGCCGTTAACCCGCATCCGTTCGCGGCTTTTCAGCCGGCAATTAACAGTTGTCCATCTGGACACACTTTTCCTGTGTAAAAAATCAGGGACGAAAAATCTCACCGTCCTCCTCCAAAACCAGTGAATGGTCGATATCCCCATCCATCTCCACCACCACCACCATTTCCATGATCATGGCCCCATCCACCGTGATGATGGTCGTGATGATCGTGATGATCGTGACCTCCATGGTCATGGCCTCCATGATCGTGTCCCCCATGATCATGTCCCCCATGATCCATGAGCACCGAACACTTCTGAAAAAGATCTCGCATTATTTTCGGTCCTACCATTAGTTTGAAAATTTTTCAAAACTGATCCAATAGATTTTCCATTCCAATGTTTTGAAACTTATAAAACTTACCTAGACAAACAAATAAAAGTAGGAACATCAAAATTTGGAGATTCATATTTGTTAAGGAACAACAAAGTCAAACAAATCAACTCAGAAGGAATGAGAAGAAGGGAAAACGGTTTTGATGGTTGATCTGTTAAACCATCAAGTGATTTGATTCGTTTCTTTTTGATTTTAATTGATTTCCCTTGTGAGAGAGAGAGAGAGAGAGGTCAAGAAAACAGTTTTCTTCTGTTTTGGTTCTTCTGGTTAGTTCCAAATCAGAAAGAAGATCAGTTATTTTCGGTAACTGGTGATATGACTTACTGAAACATGATGAGTGTTTAATTTTTGAATATTTTCCCCCTACAGTGATCCTTTCAATTTTAAAATTTTTTCCCCTACAGTAATCTTTTTAATTTTCAAAAATTTTCTCCTACAGTAGTCATTTTAATTTTGAAAGATTTTTCAACTACAGTAACCCTAATAGCTTCCAATTTTTCCTACAGTAATCCTTTTAATTTTCGAATATTTTCCCCTACAGTAATCCTTTCCTTTTTCAAATATTTTCCCCCACAGTAATCTCTTTAATTTTCAAATACTTCCCCTTACAGTAATTGAGGATCAAACTTTTAAACGTTGCAGGAAAAAATCACGCGTTGCAACACGTTGATTAAAACTAATTAGGTAAAATCCACGTCAAATTGGAAATTATTAAATTTCTTCTGGCCTAAAAATTATTTGGGGCTCGTTTTTTGACCCGTTGGCTTGGACCCAAGTGGCTAATCCTTTTCAATTTTGAATATGTTCTCTACAGTAATAATATTTTTTTTGTTTTCGATGTGTTTTTTTCTCATGGTTCTTTTTTTTTGTAGAGCTTCAATTAACACGAATATGTTTCCAGAAGAAAACTATCACATTTCCTCTTTTGGATTTCATCACCTCTATTATGAAATTGATAGTGATTTTGAAATCGCACGTTTCATCACTTCTGAAACTCCGGAAGACTAATTGCATGCATGTTCAAAGTATCAGTTTTTGATTGTTCATTTCCGACATCATGAATTTGAAAAAAACTACTTTATTCTGAATTTCAGGTGCTAAAAAAACAATTCAGGTGACAGGAAAAAAAACAATAAAACCAGGTAAAATGAAACACGAAGACATTAAATATCACAGTTAATAAATTACTAGTTTTCTTTTTTCTGTAAAGAGGTTATGATGAAAAATCGAAAAACGTTTTAAGGCAACCAAGGGGACTAAATGGCGAGGGGTACAGACAATTACAATTTTTGGCTTGAAGATTAAAAAGGCAAATCAACAGATATTAGGTCATTCTCAATTGATAATCTCCGTTTTGAGTGACATAACGAACCCATGGAAGAGCTTGATATCCAGATTTCTCTATGATTTTCAGATAACGGACCTGGAAAATATAGAGTTAAATTATAACTTATTAACAGATTTAACAGATGAATGAGAGTACCTGTAGACCGGAAGTTGTGTAATATGGAATTTCAAACTTCACGTTGATTGGTGGCCGACCTTCGACTTCTTCTGAACCGATGGAAGGAAGCATGAATGATGATCGCATGATGTATTCACGACCTCCTGAAAATATTTATTTTTGTCTTTTTAAAAATTGTTTAACACAAACCTGGAAAGCTTCTGATACTCCAAACAATGGCATTCAATTCCGGAACATATTTAGCAGTTCCTGCTCCAGTTTTAAATTTCGGAGCACTGACATCAGAAGGAACTGGGATGATGACTTCGACGTGGTTAGCCACAGATTGGCGTTTGAATTGAGATTTGGCCTTAACCATATACTCAACTCTTGAATGTGCATGTCTCTCCACTGCTGCTTCAACCCAAATCAATGGTTTCACTTGAGTAGTCAATCGATAACTCATCAATTCGAATTCACCATCAGGTGGAATGAATGAAATGGTCCTTTCGAATCGAAACGGGATAAACGGACACATTGATGGAACTTGATGTCTTCCAATTCAACACCTTTTCCTCCATTTCCGCGTCCTGAAAAAAGAATTGAATGCTAAAATAGCAATGCTTTAAAAATGATTCTTACTGGAACTGGCACCAGATTGTTGGAAGAACACCTTGTCATTGAGTCCCAAACGTAATTCTGGCATTCCAGATAGAACTACACGGAAGCGAATGGAACCAACGATTTCTGATCGGAGAACTGTTCCTTGAGCATTTGCCAACATATTGACACTTTCGATAACATCCAGAAATACTTCGTTTTTTCTATATTTGATTCCCTCCGATCTCCATGACACTGCATTTGTGACAGCCATTGGTGGACGAACGGACTCCAAACGATTACTTTGTTGGGTAATAAATCTGGAAAATTTCCGTTTAAAATGCATTGTTTGAAAATGTCCTCACTCTTGTAGAATTTTGCTTTCTGTTGTCTGTGGGTATCCAAAATCCAGCATCTCGTCAAAAAGTTCGTAAATGATTACAAAGTTGTCCCGAACAGCTTCTTCTTCCAAAGTCTTGAAGTACTCACAGAAGACTTCGACGATTTTGTATAAAGCAGAGAGTACCAATATCACATTTGTGTTCTTCTTTGAAACCGTTACCACTGAAAAGAACTACATAGTTGCATAAATATTCTAATAGAAGCCCAACCAAACCAACAGCTTTGGGCTCAATTATCTATGTTCCTGGGAAAGATATCAAAAACTTGTCAACTAATAAAATGTTTATCATAACATCACCAATATTGTATCAGTTGACCAATTATTGATATTTTTACAGGAACCGAGATAATTGCGCTCAAAGTAGACAGTTTGATTGGGCTTCTATTAGAAGAAATATTTCACTTCTTTTCAGATAAACAGTTACTCTAACCAAAAATCAGACAAATCATGATCATATTGTGACCTGGCAACTTACAATAAACATTCATATACTTGATATATGTGTAACTAATTCCTTGATGCACTAAAACTGGAGAAGCAGTTCCTTCGTCTTCTTTCTCGACCAGCAAAGGCATGAATTTCTCGATGCATGACATATCCACATCTCCACGATAGTTACGAGATATTACCACCTGAAGTTATACAATACCTATGTATCTTTCTTTTTTCTCCTTTTTTCTAGTCATTTTTCCTAAAACTTCTTTTTCTTCTTCTAACTCCTATCCTTGGCGTCTAATAAAATGCCAACTGTGTGAAGACATCACATTTGACGGCCTTCTGTCTATTTCAAAAAGCAACGAAGATTCTCGTTTTTAGTCTTCTTTGTGCTGCTACCAATAGATTTTTGTTTAGAAGTTATATTTGGGAAAAATATGCTTTCAAAAACTCACGTTCCCTTTGAGGTCCAAGATGAAGAGACCTGAAATCGACATGTCGATTTCCCCTGTTGTCTCTGTAAACGTCTTTGATAGAGATGTCTTTTGAAACGTGGCATTTGGTAAAAACGTGGGAAAAGGCAAACGTGAACGTCTTAAGAGATTACTGTAGCGGTTACTGTAGCCCAAACCTAATTGTTGAAAAGTGACTCAACAATCAGGAAAACTACTTAATTTGGAATAACAAATTAATCTGAATCTTCTTAGAATCTTCATAGAAATTCCCTGATCAGGGTTTCTATATAAGTGCCAAAAACGTATTTGCAGAATAATTGAATTTTACCCAAGTACCAAAATTTTTCTATTAACTAGAACTTGATGTTCATCCAACTGTTAAACCAGTTCACATGACTTGTTTTCATTATCATAAGTTTTGATTTGGATTAATCTTTTTATCGAGAAAGGCTGTAGAAAATTGGGTTAAAATATTCTGCTAAACTTCAGAAGACAATCCCAAACTATTATTAGAACATCAGGTTATACGTGGAAGGGGACATAGAGAGAGAGAGAGAGCTTCTGAAGAAGAAGAGGATCTAGGGAAACAGAGAAGCCAACTGATAGTAGAGAGAAAAATGGAATGGCTTGGAATTGGAAATGGAAAGGTGCGGGAGAGGAAGACAGGCAAAGAGAACAAATATTGTATTGTATGCAGTCACCGAAAGTGGCGCACCGTGTATAGGTGGACGCAAAACTATTCTCAATCTGTGTCTCTTCGTTTCGCATTCTGCTTTTCGGTTCCCCATTCTTTTCTGATCGTACTCTCTCTCTTTTCAATGCATATAATTTTTCGTCTCCGTAGCATGAGAATGCCCATCGCGATCAGAATAGTTATCGATTGATTTATGGTTCTAGATGAAATAATATATGAAAATTTTATGGAGCATCACAACGAGCATCTTCTGAAAACACAGACTGCACCATAACAACCTGTATTGGGAACGTCAGGATGAAATGAAGAGAAAAGCTTTCTTCTGTTAAACTGAGAAGACATTGAATACGTTAACTCTGCGTCTGCATAGAAACGAAGGGAAGAAGGTCCTTTGGTTGCTAGGCTTTCAGTTAAGCGGATTATTTCGGAGCAAGATGTGCATATTCTAATTGCGGGAGATTAGTCTGATATTCTGAAAACACATAATTATCTCAAATTTTCAGCTTCAACTCTTTTCTTCATATCTTTTCTTGCTTTATCATAGATTTTTGAAGGTGTTTTCTATCTTGATTCAAATCTGAAAGTTAAAGGAGCAAGGCACGCTTGTCGTTTCGGGCTTCGCAACGAACAAATTTTGCGCGCCAATTCGAAAATCCATGTTCGTCTTGCTTTTTTTGACGATTTCGCTTCTCTTTTTAACAATCTCATGTTTATTCAGATGAACAACTTAAAAATAAGTTTTCAGAATGGTACTAAATGACTCATTCTCCTCGCTCTTCTCATCGCCGTTAAGAAAAGCAAATGAAAGTTTCAATGAATCGTTCGGCGACAAGGTGGGAATCGTATAAATTTGAAACACTAAAATCTCAGTCTTTTCAGAACACTCTCTCACCCGCCACAGTTTTCCGATGCCTTCAAAAAGAGTATGATCAAATTTCCACGGTGTTACAATCTCATCCTCCTACATGTTCACAGTACCAAACTTCATTGAATGAGTAGGACTTTCCGTATTTTTCTTTTTGCTGTTCAAGAGACATTTTTTCAGACTGATTTCATTGTTTGAACGAGCTGAGGATCAGTCTATGTTTGGAGTGCAAAAACTGATTTTGTCTGTATTTTTAAAGCTCACTGGCAATATTCTCAGCGTTCTCGGAAAAGTACGCCACCTTGAAAAATAAGTCACTAAGCTTGCTCTTTTCAGCCGAAATATCAACCGACACTCTACAAACTAGCTCAGCTCATCGCTTCGTCAATTTCTCCTGACTTGGGAGCTGACAATGAAATTGAAGAGGAAAATATGCACAAATGGGCAGACCGAATTATTATTGGTGAACATTTAATTCAGTTTTGTGACAATCAGTATTCATTGCAGAATGCTCAATTCATTTGCTCGAATTTCCAAACTATAAGATGGATCTAGAATTCGTAAGTAAATATTTTTAGTGAATACCAAATGAAATACATTTTCCAGAACATTGATGAGATTGTCGATGAATTGGTTTTGGCTAGCGGAAAGTTCCAGTTTGTGAAATCCGCTGTTTTTGTGTAAGCCACTCAAGTTTTTACCTTCAACTTTAAAATGGTTCCAGCGCAGCTCGCGACATGGTTTCCGAAATGGATACAACTGTCGAAATCACTCCGGAATCTAGGTGCACACTAGGAAACCTTGCTGATGAGAATATCCTGCGTTTATTGTTGTGGCTGTTTCTTCGTCAGAAATCGACTTTGAAAAGCAATCTTCTTCCGTCACTGTTTCCAAACCTTCCGTTCACCTTGAAAGCTGAAGAATATGATAGAAGTGCAGAATGCTCATTGTTAGACTTGAAGGTTCGTTTTCTAGCTTCAAACAAAAACTTACATCCGAGTTTTCAGCTGTATCTAGTTTCTCTCTCCGTGGTATCCTCAACGACTACTGAATCTGGAATGACAATGAAATCGGCACCTACAATTGCTTCTCAACTGTCGTTGACCAAACATCAAAAAAATTGCTGGAAAGCCATAGTTGATGCATGTGCAGGGTATGCAAATTCAGTTAAAAAACTCAAATTATGCAATCGTCCGCAGTTCTTCCAGAAAAAAGGTCGCAGCAATTTCTCGTCTCCGCACTTCACAACTTGTCGAGTCGGTTCGTTTGATTTCCGATGGATCTGAAGACGTGAGAGTTCTTTTCGACGGCTGGAAATATTGTCTTCAACCTTCTGCAACATATGATGATGATGTTTATGAGGCTATTCAAGCTGTAACCGAGAAGTACAGAGCTAAAATGAATTCTCTTCTCGCATATGGGTTTGTTCGATTGATGGAAACTAGATGATCAGAAATCTGTATTTCAGTCCATTCTACACATCTGATCCTTCCTCTTTCTCCAAATCAGGTTCAGTGTGTCGTCGGGATATGAAAACTCTATTCCCACTCCAGTTCGATTATGAATTCGTCAACACCACAGAGGCAGAACACATCGGAACGGTCATCAACAGTCTGTAAGTCTGAACAACAAAAAGAAAAAAAATTACAAACTACTTTTCAGCGAAGGATACATGAGTCCACAACCTGAAAACGATGTCACTGAAGAAGAGGATGCGGAGGTTTTGTCAACCAAAGATTTCGAATCTGCGGGCGACGAAACATTCCACAGTGTCGGTTCAACGTCCGATCATTATTCGTCTGCAAACAACTCTCAGTTCTTCTCTCCGCTACAACATAATCGTGATTCTATGCTCCCATCTGCAGTCTCACAACTCATCAGAGAAGAATCACTTGCAAACACGTCTCATGTTTCCACAAAATCTCTGATTCTGACTCCAACTCGTGGTACTTCAGCTACACCAACACATGCGTCGCCTCATCCAAACATTTTTGACCTGTCCATAGAACGTAAGTGTTCCTTATAAAGCCAAAGTTTTTGTGTCCAAAAATAGGTTGAAATATTCGTTTCCTTTACATTCGGTTTTAGGACATCAGAATGTGTCGGTCACCGCACCAGAGAAAAGCGATTTGGACCATTCTGATGAAGAAGAGGACGAACTTGAAGCAGCATTGCTCGAATCAACTCAAAAACACGAAAAGTGTATCATAGCTCTAAAGACGCCAGAAAAGTCTGTCAACGTTGAAAAACTCACCCCAACTCCTACTAAAGATGCTCAAACTGCAACCGATGACGCTTTCATATCTTCTGGTGAAAGCAGCATTGTCACTGTTAAATATACTCCTAAAACGGAATCAACAACTACTCTAAACGCTGCCCCGCCCATTTTTATTTCCGATTCTGAAGAGTACGATGATGAAGAGTACTACGATGAGGATGAAGAGGAATATTACGACGAGAAAGAGGAAAACGACGAGAGTCTGACGGAAAAGGAAGCTTATTTGAGTGAATCTGAAATCGAAAGTTTGATGGAACAGATTCGTGAAGCTACACTTTTCATGTTTAGAGACAGAAGAATGAAAATGTTTGGACTCGAAAACCAAAAAGTGGGTTTCATAAATCCAGAAGCTTTACGGCATGATCATGATTACAGATACAGCTAGACAACACTAATGATGCCGAGATTCTGGAAGCTGCGACGAAGAAATTGGAAAAGTATTTGTTACTATATGTATCTGATTGTATTTTATCTGGTTTTCAGAATCTCCATGGACCTATCTGCGACGTCGGAGAGGCTCGATAAACTGAAAATACCTAATCGTTAGCTAACTTTGGGTTCTCCTCATAAAAAAGTATGTTTTAGTTACTACCATGTTCCCGAGTACTGCTGAACCATCTGTCCAAGTCTTACCAATTCCTTTGCCTAAAACTGCAACAGAAGCAACCACAGTCGATCACAATCCACAAAAATGTCTTGGATGTCAGGTAGGATTTCTGAACTATTTTTTCTCAATTTCTTCATCTCTTTATCAGTTTTCAGAGTGACGAGATACAAGAATCTGCACTTCGTCGTCTTGAACAAATGGCAAACGACTGGGATGCAGAGGGCAACGACTATTTGTTCAAGTGACTCGAATATTTTTAATTTTTAATTTCTATCGTTTTTTGTTATCTAGGTTATTTATCTATTGCTTCTCCCCTGTTCATTCCTTTCCTAAATGTGCCCTGTTGTATGAATTTTACTTCATCTCATTCGAATACGAAATCATGAAAATGCATTTTTACTGAATTTTCATAGACAAAACAAAACAACAACAAAAATAACAATTGGTATGAATGAAAATAATGAACAATAAACAGAATAACAGCAACGTGTCTAACAGTGAGTCTGCAAACACAGGTGACAATTTTATAATTTCGACAATAACCAGATAACAAAAAGTTTATGGATGTATTCAATGACGACCTCCGGAAGAGAAACGCTTCTTCTTCTTCGTCTTCTTCTCTAGCGGATTTTTTTCATCAGGAATCTGAGCTTGAATTGCAGTTCTGAAAAATATGTTTCAAAAAATTCAATCAGAAGAGGGGAAATCACCTTTTACTCTTGACACTGATAAGTTTGTTCGCATATTTCATATTGACTGACTCATATGCTTCAGCTAACTCTTTTTCGTCTTGAGTAATTTCGTATTTCTGCAATTCGGATCCCAACTCGGCTAACAGAGCTTTTCTATCCTTCTCATGACGAGCACGGATTTCTTTTGCAGCTTCATCGAGTTCATCTTCGAGGTTTGCCAGTGGCACTGCTTTTGGCAAACTAGAAACTGTTCTGTTGTTAGATGCAGCCTCCGATGTTTTATCGAGATTCTCTCTGAAAGTAAATTTTTATTTTTGAGTTGTAATAACTAAAAGGAAGTAGTTTTCGCTATTACCCACCTGACCGCAGTTTCACAGACTTCATCAAACCAGTCACCAATTCGTCGAATTGCTTTAGTGAGAAGAGCAAACACTTGATTCGCCGGAAGATCGAGCTCCTTGGACACGTCATCGAACTGTTTGCGTTGGAGACCACGAGCAAGCAAGATGGCAGATTGAGTTACAGCTAGTTTGAGCTGGAATGAAAAACATGAGTAATCTACGGAAAAAAGGTTTACTTACATCCTGTGGCAATCGCTGTTCAAAGTACAGTTTGGCAACAGTTGGCAAAATGTCTGTGATGATGTGAGAATCGACCATGTTACGTCCGTATTGGCTCATTCTTCGCAAGTCAGTGTTTGATAAATGAATCGCCAACTCGGATCTTTCAATAACATATCGTTTCATTTGTTTCTCGGCGCTCTTATTCTTCATTTGAAGTAGAGAAAGAGCCAATTGAGCTGAGAAAGTCGAGAAATCGTAGGAAAGCAAATTCACCAGCCGACGTCGAAACTCGCGCCAATAGACTGGCAGCCATGTTGCCATCGGCTCATCTGGAGAAAAAAGTATACACTGCTAAGCAATTGTGGAACTCCTACCATCGTTGTCAGTGCTTCCTGCCTCAAGCGCTTTGAGCATAATGCAGGTATGCTCACCGGTGATATCGTTAGAATTCTGTCGAATGTAAACTGGCACGAACTCACAACGCTTCCAAAATTTCAAAAGGGGAACAGTGAGACCGAATGATACTCCTAAGTAGTCTAACTTTTCCGGTTTTCGTTCATCAAGACGTTGAAGAAGTGGAGGTAGATCTGCTCTTGGCTCGATGCGTTCTTCGAGAAGTTCTACAGTATGACCATCCTTCACTTGCTTGATAGTAGTTTTCTTCTGGACACCATTCGCATGTTCATCTTCATCTAAAGATGCAGCTAGTCCCAGGTAATATTGCTCGATCAGTTGGACAGCACGGCTTCCGTATCCCATTGATTGATAATCTGGATGAACTGCAACTCGAACGATTCTACCACCACAGAGAGTTCCGAACTGTTTATCCATGAATTGTTGCGAGATCGTCCATGGAATAAGATCTCCAGCAGCTCGTTTCCCACTTTCCAACCCATTTTCAACTTTATCTGAATCCAAACGACCTTCAAGACACAATTGAACCACTGCCAAAACTTCTGGAATTGTTTTTCGAGATTTGTCGATTGGAGCCATCAGAACAAACAAATTGTGAGCTGGAGCATCAGAAAGCATCTGAAAAGAAACATTAGAAAATACGAACAACTCTAACACTTTCGAACCTGTAAATCATTCGGGCTGTTTTTGTAATGAGCAGAAACAAAGATCGCCATCACTTGTTGAAGGAAACTCTCAGATGCATCATGAAAGGAGAACAGAGTGTCTCGGTTGACAATGTAAAGTTCGCAATCAGCTGGTGGAGGCGTTCCACATTCGAGTTTCAGTTGACAACTTGTGGCATCGAGGCAGAGGAGACGGTTTAACCATTTTTCAATCTGCATAAAACAAATTACAATTTTTTTCAGTTTTCTTAAGAACATTAAACTCTCACCTTATCTCCTGGCTTATAACGAATGCTCTCCTCCATGTGCATCTCGTGAAGAGTTCTTCCTTTGCTGGATGCCACTTTTCCTTCTTTGGCTTCTCCTCCAGCTGATTGTTGTCTCAGCTGCTGCAACAGTTTCAGTGACAACGAACGACCAGTTCCTTCGTAACCATTTATAGTTGATGCCAAAAACGAAACGTATGGGCCTGAAAAACTTCCATTAAAGCGAGGTGTAGGCCGAATACTCACCAGAAATGAGTTCCTTAACAAGAAGAAGGGGAATGGCAGCGGCTTCATCAATCACGATCAACTCACATTGTCCAAGTTTTTCGACATCTGTTGGACTGATATACTGAAAAATATCGGTGTTACAATTAAGAAAGAATATGATATGAACCTGAATTGTTTGCTTATGCTCCCGAAACACTTGAACTCGAACTAGACAATTTTTGAACTCTGGATTAGCCGATTGGATGAGCTCGTAATCAGTATGCTCTTGGTAGTCGAGAGCATCAAGTCCTTTGACGACGAATTCGAACAATGTCTTCAAATTTTCCGGTGTTGGAGATGTCACGAAAATGTTGGTGTAGCCAAATGCAACAGCTCCGGCTAGAGATAAACCGACAGCCGCTGATTTACCACGTCCACGGCCAGCGGTGAGAGAACATGTAACATTTGACTGTTTTTCAGTGATGACATCAAGGAAACGGAGAAGAGCTTTGGCTTGGCATGCTGTACGAGCACGAGAAAGCAACGGACCAATTGGTTTTGTGGCCTTCATTGCTTCTTTGAGACTTGCAAGCTCGGCATCAGATTCACTTTGGATTTTCTGCAAAGAACTTCTAGTAAAAACTTCTGAACAGGCTGAACCTACCTTTTGAGACGCAGAAACGGCTTCAACATTCTCAATATGACTTGAAATCGGCAAAACTTTTAATTGATCGTCAAGAACAAGAATCGATGAGCATGATGCCAATGAAAGAATGAATCGCTCATTGAAACGTGCTGTGATTTCATTGTGAGCTTCAGTACGATATCGATTATGAACATCCATTGAGATCGTGTAAAGCTGGCGAAGAGATCGAACTGATTGCATCAAGAGAATAACCATTCCACCTCCCTCAATAGTTTCGATAGTTCTAGCAAGAAGATTCGGTGTCATTGCTTCGAAGTCCTGAAGAAACAATTCATATTATCTGATAAGACGAAATATTCCTTACTTGTAAAACGAGAACTCCGAATGTGTTTCCCAGGATTTTTTCGGTTTCGTTGTAATAACAATATCTGATTTGAGTTGATGAAATGAACACATCAAAAGGATCAGCATCTGGAAGACTGCCAGAAATTGTAGTCGTTGCCTTTTTAATCTTCTTGGCCTTCTTTTGACGATGAGTTGAGAATGATAACTCTTTTTTGTAGCACCAGAGAACGTTTGGGCGGGCAGAAACAGTTGATTTTGATAGAATATGATAAAGAATTGGCACTTGATCTCTAGCTTTATCTCCAACTAGTGCGAACATAGAGCGGTGCCCGGTGGCGACGCCATTCTCGATTTGAGTACGAATACGGCCATCAAGTTTGGTCCGCATTTTGCAGTCCTAAATAATTAAATTAAATAACTTTATTCGAAAAAAAAATATCTGAAGAAGTTGTAAATTGAATGCAGACAACAAAAAGGTTTTAAAAATAACAATTTTTAAACGACTTCTGCGCCAACGATCGGGTTGTGCGCCATCTGAGGGGTTGGCGTCTTTCTCGTGTTTCGGTCGGCCACCTTCGAAAGGATTACGGTGATGGCATATGAGGAGTGCCTAAACTGGTATTAAAAAGAAAAGAAATATGAAAAGATTAAACAGTTTGGGGAAAATATAAAAAGTATAATCCAATATGCGAAAAGTTGTTTCAACCTTCAATTCTTCACAATTTCCTTATGATCTATACCATATAGCACTAGGCTAAACTCTACCGTGATGCCTTCAGTCAACATTTCACTATTATCATTGTCAACAAATGTCACTGATAACGAGAGCCAACGAGGTACTTAATAACTCAAATTACTGTTATAACAGCAGAGTTTGGTGAACAACAAAAACTGCAATACCTACTTCTCCTATTTTTCAGATCCAGTTATTAACACCACTATGTTTGGATTGCTTTATTGGGTTTTAGGCCTAACTGTTCTAGAAGCTCTCCTATGTTTTGGTGTAATATTCGCTTTTTTTTTGCTAATTCGATATTGCCTAGAAACTGTTTCAATAGACAATCTTTCAAAGAGAGCAGTTTTTATCACTGGATGTGACACTGGTAATTTTCAATATTCGAATCATTTGAACAACTTTTCGAAACTAAGGGTTTGGTCGTGGATTAGCTCTGAATGTCTAGAACATGGGATGCCAGTTTTCGCAGGATGTTTAACTAAACAGGTAGTCAAAATCATTTTGGTTTTTAATGTTTGGAATCACTTGGCTCTAAAATAAAATTTCTGCAACGTTCTCATTTTGAATTCAAACACTGCCAAACTTCTCAACGAGTGTAGTGAAAAATCAGATACAATACAAAGTACTAAACTGGAAGAACCATATACTTTAAAACATGTAATAGAGGGGCTATTAACGTTTTGAAACGTTTTGAATACGATTTTCCGGAATTTCGAAAATTGTATGAATTTCTGAAATTCGTATTTTTTTTTAATTTCAGAACTTCAGAATTCCACAACTTCCTGAACTTTCGAAGTTTTTGTGATTTTCAGAAATTCTGAATTTCTGGGATATTTTAATTTTCTGGTATTTTTGAATCTCAGTTTGAAAGATTTTCAGATTTTGAGAGCCTTTTCGCAAATAATTTGAAGATTTGACATACGAACAAAACAGCGCGTTTCCCAAAAAATTCTACATTTTCTAGAACTACAGTAATCCAGCCGAAAATTATCCTTCCAAACACAGAGAAATTCTCTCGGAACCCACCAATCTTTTTTGTCTTTATTAAAAATAAAATTCTAGGAATCACATGCTCTCAAATTGTCAAGTTGGAGCTGCTTTTTCTTGGATCCTATTCAAGATATCAAAAATGTGTCAACTAAAAAATTTTTAATGATATTATGATAAACTTTGTATTAGTTGGCAACTCTGCATATCTTTTACAGTAACTGATAGCGAGATGAATACCGTAAACACTCTAGTAGAAAGCCACCAAAACTGACAAATATTTATCATAAAATCAGCAAAATTTCATCAGTTAGCCACTTTTTGATATCTTTCACAGAAATCGAGATATGTTGGCTTCAAGTTGTGTGGCCTTCTATTAGAGCGTTGACGGTAGGCTCAAATTTGAAAGTTAGGAGCCCTTCTTTTACAGGTTCTACGGTATTAGAGTCAACCTTCTTAAAATTTCCCGTTTTCAAACTTTCACCACCACGACACAAAGACCCACCAGTCCCCCCGTATCACATAAAATTGGGGATTGCCCATTTCAGGGAATCGAGAGTCTTAGTGCGGAGGCTCGAAAATCTATCGGAAACGGGCGGTCTCTCGACGCGTTTTTGATGGACGTGACAAGTGACGAGTCGGTTGAGAAAACGGCCAAACGACTTGAGGAGAAATGTGAAAAGTTTGGAGGTATGGGAAAAAAGGAAGAGAGAAGATATCTGAGAACGCATATTCCTAAATGAATAATTTCCAGGTCTCCATGCAGTGGTGAATAACGCAGGAATCACGGGAAAACATATTGCAGATGACTTTTTAGACATGAGAGAATATCTGAAAGTAGTTGAAATCAATTTATGGGGTCCGGTGAGAACGACGATGGCGGTCAAAAAACTTTTGAAGAAAGCTAGGTATCATTAATTTTCACTTTGTTCTATATATCTGAACTGATTCAGAGGTCGTGTGGTCCAGGTTGCTAGTATTTGTGCACGTGTGGGTCTTCCCGGTCTTGGGCCATATACAGTATCTAAATATGGTGTTTCTGCTTATTGTGATGTGATAAGACAAGAGCTCCGAGCTTTTGGGATATCAGTACATATTCTGGAACCAGGTTTCTTTGATACACCATTGATCAACAGACAGAAAATAGATGTGAGATTTGTTTCTCCAAACTAAGTCGACCAATAATTTTGTTCAAGGCAGAAATTTCGGAAGCTTGGGAGCAAGCCCCGTCAGATGTGAAAGCGCAATACGGGGAGAAATTCTTTAATGATGGTAAGGATTTCGTTATCATGCGTAAAACCCTCCTTTTTGAAAAACAGCTCGCCAGTCAACACAAATGTTCTTGAATTCAATTGCTTCTTCTCAAATCTCACTTGTGGTTGATGCTTATTTTCATGCAATCACTGCCAAATATCCGAGATCTCGATACCAAATAGGATGGGACAGTATTCTTTTGTATGTTTAATCAACTATCCCTTCTCCACGAAGATCACCCTGATCTTCAGGTTCATTCCGTTCTCCTATCTTCCAACAGGACTACAAGATTACATTTTCGCTGCCGCAGGTCTCTTCCTACCAAAACCGGCTTGCCACTGATGTCGAGAATGATGGGAGAATCAAAATCAGAATATAAATGTATTCCACATTTTTTTCTTTCTCTACATGTGCTTTTGTCATGGAAAATTCAACTGAACATCTTGCATTGTAACTTGAAAAAACTCTTTATAAAAATTTCTTTCAATATCTATTTATCTTTTTTTTTGATAAACAAGTATTTATCTTCTGTGTTTCAACGGAAAGAACTAAATAGTTCTTGTAATTATGATAAATGTACTCTTTGAAAACCTGGGAACTTACTAACTCTTCCACATCTATTGGAAGAATTTATCTCCTGGTCCAAAGTTCAAAATAATATTCATTGTTTCTCAATGATGAATGTTTCATGAATTGACCGATTCTTTGGTGATAGTTGCAACTTCCCACCAACTTCTTCCTTCTTTTTTCCTCTCTCGAAATGCTAGTGCGAGGACGCTTCCTTTCTATATCGATCTAGTTTTGGTGATGTCGGCGCATTGAGAAAAAGAGGGAAAACGAAGGAAAAAAGACGAAAAGAGCGAAGAGAGGGGGAGCTGTGGAGCTCTCTCTCTGTGCTCTTTTCCCAGCAACCCATTCCCACTACTTCTTTTTTTTCTTTTTTCCACAAAGCCTTCTTCTGGACATTTTCCCTTTCTTGGTGTTTCCACTCTCTGCTTTTATGGCTAAGCCCCAGTCTAAATGTTGTCTGATGGTGAAATGATATGGACACTTACTGAAGCTGTTTCACTAACTTTTCAATGCATCAGAACGGAGAACGCATTTTGCTCAATGAAGAAAAGGTATCGCTTACTCTCTTTTCTTTTCTTGCTCTTTATTTAATTTTTAATATATTCTTCTCTAAATTGGATCTTTCATCATTCAATGATAAATATGAAGAATTTCCAAAATTTAGTAAAAACAGCTGCTAAACAACGCGCAGTGCGTTATTTCGGAGCGTTGTAAAAAATTAATTTCCCAGTTTAATCTCAATTTCACCCAATTTTGAAATGTTTTCAAACGATTTTCTATTTCCCCATAAAAGCCTTTTCACCAACTTCAATGGTTCTTTATTATAAGAACTGTCTAGTCTTCAGTATAACGAGACATAATGAGAAATCTATAGGCGCAGACGGTGCGAAAATACATCATCAACATCTGCCCCGTTTCTTCATCACCTCTACCGCCCGTCGTTTTCCTCATGAAATTCTGTCTTTTCTCTCAGTTTGGAAAAATTGAATAGATGATAGTATTCAAAGAATGAGGAGAACGCAAAGAAACAAAGAAAAGAGCAAAAACAATAAAGCTCCCTCTGCTCTCCTCACCTTTTCTCTTGTTCTTATTTCCAAGTTTTCCTTATTCTTTCTCCCGCTCTTCTTCTTCTTCATATTTGATTTGTTTTTATAATATCAAAGTTTTTTTTTTCAGTTCATGACAGCCAGGTCTTCGACAATCGTCTTTACACGAACTGGTGATGCCGACGAAGGTAAAAATTAATTATTAAATGTATTGGAGATGAATAACTGTAATTATTTCAGAAGGAAAACCGCCCGAGGAAAATGGAGAAAATGGTGAAAAAGTAAGATAGCTTTGATAATTTTTTCTTAAAACCAAAATGTTCTTAATTCAAGGTGGAAGCACCGATTCTCCGACCGGACAATGAAGCGAGAGATATACCGTTGAACTCAACTTCCGCAGGTGGTAATTTAACATCACGAGAGCCTCAGAATACAAAAGAAAAACTTGGACATCGGCGAATTGATGAGCAAGGAGGGGTTTCATACAAAAAAGTGCCCACAAATGCGCTTATGCAAGCTATTCAGTTAGGAATTTCGAACTCAATAGGTAATTTTGATAATTTCACATTAAAAAATATTGATTTTGCTTCAGGAAGTCTTGCGTCTTTACCCAATCGAGATGTCCTTCTACAGGATTTTGAAAAAGTTGATATTGTTGCGTTTCCGGCGTAAGTTAGCATCAGTTTCGACCCATAATGGCTCGACCACAAATGAATCAATTTTTAGTGCTGGTTCGACAATCACTCCGTCTCACTCCTTCGGTGACTTCAGATTCCGAACATATGCTCCAATTGCTTTTCGATATTTTCGAAATCTTTTCCACATTAAACCTGCTGATTTTTTAGTAAGTGTTCTTTATCACCGATGTAACGAATAAAGCTTTTTTCAGCGATCAATTTGCACCGAACCATTGAAAGAATTATCAAACGCTGGAGCTTCAGGATCAATATTCTATGTGTCACAAGATGATCAGTTTATCATAAAAACGGTGCAACATAAAGAAGCTGATTTTTTGCAAAAACTACTTCCCGGTTACTACATGGTATGTTTTGCAACAATTAAAGAAATTATATGAAATTTCTTGCAGAATCTAAATCAGAATCCACGAACTCTTCTACCTAAATTCTTCGGATTATTCTGCTATCAGGTAATTAAAACTAAATTTATTAATTTAAAAAACTATTTCTTTCAGAGTCTCGGAAAGAATATTCGACTATTAGTAATGAACAATTTGTTGCCTCAAACTGTCACAATGCATGAGAAATACGACTTGAAAGGATCAACATACAAACGAATGGCTAACAAAGCGGAGCGGTCGAAAGCTCACCCGACGCTGAAAGATTTGGACTTTCTCGAAAATCACAAAGATGGAATTTTCATTGATCCCATTGCTTTAGATGCGTTGATGCGATCGATTAGTAGGGACTGTTTGGTGAGTTTGTTGGAATTATAAAGTGTTGAAAACTCAAGTTTCCAGGTGATGGAGAGTTTCAAAATTATGGATTATTCGCTGCTTGTTGGAATTCATAACGTTGAATTAGGAATTAAAGAAAGGGCAGAACAGAACGGAGAGGTCGCACCAGCTCCATCAACATCAACTGATCAGTTTTCTGGAGAAAAAACAGAAAGCCATAAAGTGCTCCAAGAGAAATTCAGCGTCTGGGACACAGGAGATGGGGATATTCCTCATGGCGGAGTGCCTGCTAGAAACTCAAACGGTGATAGACTGGTTCTTTATTTAGGTAAAAACAGAATGAAGAAACCAAGCAATTGTAAACGAAATTCATATTTTCAGGTATCATTGATATTCTTCAAAATTATCGGCTGCTAAAGAAAATGGAGCACACATGGAAAGCGATTCTTCATGATGGAGTGAGTCTATAATTGAAATAGAAGAAGACCATATCGAAATGTTTCAGGACACTATCTCGGTGCACAATCCAAATTTCTACGCATCTCGGTTTTTGAGTTTTATGACTGAAAAAGTTTTCAAGAAGGGCACAGGTATGTTTTTTAAAATCAAAACGTCGTGTAGACAATTGTCAAACTTTCTTTTCTTTTTTCCATCCATCTCTCTCTCTCTTTCTCTTTCAGCTATATTTCCTCTATCATCCTTTAGTTTTCAATGACCAGCACCCAAAATCGAACTTCCCTATCACTTTCCACTTCTTCTATCCTTAATTTCAACGACTGGGGAATATTATTCAGTTTTTGGCCTATCAAAAAATGTATCTGAAATAACTACAGTGAAATTTATGCAGTTGTAGAGTATGAGCTAAGCAAAAGATAAACAAATTAAACAAAATTTATTTTTCCTTTTTTCTCGTTTGTGATGACTGCTTTGTACAGTTTGTACACTCGTGAAGAAATTTTTGCGTTATGTCCGTTTCTGATGTGATTCGAAAACATTTGTAATTCGAATAAAGTCTGTTATTAGTTGAAAGAATAAAAATCCTTTGAAAAAAAACTATTAAAGGCACTAATTAAAATTTCTAGGTCTATTTAGAGACTAGATTCCAGTTAAATGATCGTGTCAGAAATGTTTTCTACTAAAAACTTCTACTCTTTTTCTTCTTTTCTCATCTGATTCCTACCTTTAACCTTCTATTATGGCGATTTGAAAAAAAAAACGAAACTAATATTATAACAACTTCTTCCCTCTATTACTCCTCATTATCTCTCTCCCAATTAACGATTACAGCCGACGAAAAGAGAAGCGCGAAATTTCGCACTCTGGTCCACAGTTATCTCGGTGATTTTTTTAAACAACTTATTTTATTTATTATATCAATGGAATTATGTTTCGTCGCGTCCTTTTTACAATTGTATTTTGAGTATCTCCAGTTAATTTCTAATCTGGTTTCTGTTATATTTAACAATCGTAGTTTCTGGATGTATCCTAGTTTTCGTCTCACAAGTTTAACACATAACCTAATCATTTTTGAAGGTCTTTAAACAGTCTCAAAATTAAAAAAAATCAACATTTAATTGATATGGTCCGAATTGTACCCGTAGTTCGTGTTTGGTTCTTGTCTTGGATGTAATTTCATGTAACTAATCTTCTATCAACTGTGGTTGGTCCTCCCCTAATCAGCTGCCTGCCCTATCCTGTTTTGCTATTCTGTTATATTTCATTACAAATTTCCTTTTTCTTTTCTTTCATTCTGGCATGCCCCACAGAAACGTGAAAAAAATTCAATGACAATATTAAATGACATCCTGTCAAAAAAAAAAAAAAATTTGACCTATATTCAATTTTTTATCAGTTTAGCGAAATTCGGTTGCACAAATTTTACAATTAGTGATATAAAGCAGGTCCTTCTTCAAATTACGGCTCGGTTTTATACATAAAATGAGAATGTCACCAGAAGCTTGGAATATTATAAATAGGAGACCCGAAGCTTTTGGCGCGAATTGTAAAAACTTGCACATTTCAATATTTTCACCAAAAAATGTGTTTCAGTTAGCTGGAGCCTTCTTTGTGCCCACTTCTGATTCTATTCTTCTTGTGATTCAATTTTTTGTATTTTAGCTCTTAAACAATCTCCATCGCGGCGACGGATGGTGAAAGGAAGCAGTTACGAAGATGAACAAACAGTAGTAGTCAACAGTGCACATCGTCCACATCGAGAATCCGAGCGGGACGGTTTGAATATGACAGTTACGGTACCCGATGGAGCCAGTAGTACCACTCCACGTGATTCGGCTCTTTTCGGGTCTCAAACGGCGAGAGAATCTACTAGGCTATATAATAGGGAAACGCCTGGCATGAGTGAAGATCGCGGTACGTTATTCGTTCTCTTATTTATTATATGTATTCCCTTTTTGTGAATTTCAGCCAATTCGGCACGAGATCCTTCATCTTCAATGTCCCGTGTACCGCTTCGAAGGTCTTATCGAGACGCAGGACAGACAATGAGCATAGAAAAGAAAGAAAAGAAGGTATTGAATCCGAACATATTACCTTTATTCATTAAAAATGGAATAATTACAGGTGGAACGACTGTTCGCTCAACCGAAGCCAACTGATGAGAAATTGGCAGAAGAGCAGGATGAAATAGAAGAAATAGTGAGTGGTGACGCGACTACGGCGTGAAGAGACACACCTTCTTCATCTTCTACTTCCGTTCTTTCAATCTTTCCATTTAGGTATTCTTTCTCAACGAATAACCTCTATGTCTTTAAGTGTAACAAACTGCGCCTTGTATGCTTGATGTGTACGTGTCTAGTATCGCTTCAAATAGTGTTTATAGTTAGTAAGAAGAAAAACAATTCAATAACAAGAAAGATAATGCAACATTATCAAATTCCGATATAACTAATCGTTTCATAAAAGTCCTAATCCTGTAGAGTGTGTCTAATTGTCTTTGCTTCTCACTTTCGTGTGTCTCTCGTCTCTAACCATCTGCATGATAAATCTGATTCTTAACTTTTTCAATTTTCAGACTCGATTATAGTTCTACAACAACTGTATTTCAATTCCCTAGTCGTCTATTTGTCATTTCTCATCCGAAGTCAACTCCTTCTACAATTTGCTACACCTGCCAAAATTTCTCTTCTTTTTTCTATTGTGAATTTTAAAATTTTACCGCTTCCACACACACAATTTGGCTTTAGTTTCCATTTCCCAAAATCTGGATGTGCTCCCAAATAAGAACTTCTTTCCCCCCTCTGAATGTGATTTTGCTCTCTCGCGCGCTTACTTTAGTACTTTAATTGTTTTTTCTCTTTCCCCTATTGAATTCCATTGTTTCAAAAAAAAAAATCCGAAAAATGTGCTGAAAACTAATGTAGCTAATTTTATTTTTTCAACTTAATGTATTACTATATATTGTATCCTAAGTTTAAACAAAATTTTCCAATTCGGCTTTTGATTTAAAATCAAACAAAAAGGCAAAAAAAAACTATATAAAAGGAAAAGAAAAACAGCTTCATCTCGTTGAAATTCGGGTCGATTGACCATTGCCTATTTTTAAATTATCTAAAAAAAGTGAGAGGGGTTCTTATTGAATGTTTTGTGTTTACAGATGGTCCAAGAAAAAGAACCAAATAACACACAGTTTCTATCACTATGGAAAAACTCTGAAAATATATCAAAGTTGGAGTCACATGCAGTGAATAGAGGATTAGTCACAGCTGCGAGGTACCTTCATGATTTTCAGGTTTTTGTGATCACAGTTGCATACTCTGTCATTTTCAGAGATGCTCCGAACGATTCATCGAGTCGTTCTACACTCTGGCAGAACCTCTCCTCAATGTCTTCCGCCGATCAAGCTCATCTGATGAGTCGACTCTCATCAACGTGGCCGTTCCAGCAAGAACGCAGAGCTCTCACTTGGCCCGTTCATGCAGGCTTATTAGCGAACTGTGTCACCTCCTCTTTAATTGGTGAGTCTTCAGTTAAATAATAACATTTTTATGAAAAGTGAGTTTCAGCAACACGAATCAACTCAGAAATGTTCTTGTATGATGCAAAGGCAAAGTTCTTCGATTCAATTAGGAAATGTCCAAAATCGCCTTTTGTGTTTGGAGTGTATTCTTCTGGCGTCACTTATTTCATGCTCTATCAGGTACTTAAGAAAAAAAAATCAAGTTTTCCCAATTCAATTCCGAGTTTACAGATTATTGTTACTCCAAAAGTGTTTAATGAACTGACGCCCTGTCCTTCATGCCTCATCATCAACAGTTTAGCAATTGGCTTGGCTACGGGAATCGCACTACCAATGTTGGCTACTCCCTACTTGGCTCACTACGTTCTGATAAACAGGGAATCAGCAGTTGGAAAGGCTAAGTCACTGCCAGTAGTTAACAATCTATTAGAATTCCTGACACTAGGTTGGGAAGGTGGGTCATTGGTTTCTTTATGTGCAAAGTCAAAACGATATTTCAGGATCTAAACCAGCCCGCTCTGTAATGGCGACGTGCGCTGCGATTCAGATGCTTGCTAGTTTTGGAGCAATGTATACGATGCTTTGGGGTCGAGAGCGCATGTTCAGTACTCTCGAACTAGATTCCGATTTGGCTCGCCGGTTAGTCGCGGAAGCACAAACCTCTACATCGCTGAAACAAAAGATCCTCGACTTCTTGCGACGTATCCCACTCATCAATGGAGCTATTCCGGAATCACCAGAGAATGAGCGTGTTATATGATTCATATCGACAGAATAGAACAATCTTCCATTTAGCTTTAGTTATTCTTGTTTCTTTGTTTTTGTTTGAATTTCATGAGAATAAAATGTTTCAAGACTGTTCGGAAAGTACAAGAGAAATCATATAAACTAGCGAAAAACAACTGAAAAATCTTGTGTCTAATTTTTTCGGCACAGATTTCTTGAATTCACATTCAAAAATGGTTAATCGCACTACCAGGAAATGGTTGTTTATTCACAGCAAAATTAGGACAGCCATTTTCGAAGAAAGATGCAATTTAGAACCAGGCTATAAGCTAAAACAATGAGCCAGCACGATTCGATTGTGAAGAACTACTTGATGAAGACGAATCGGACCGATTTTTGAGTCCCAGCAGATCCTGAATGAACTTTATAGTTTTGTAACAAAAATCACAACTCACGAAATCGAGATCTTCATTATCAGTGATGGATCCTGCTACAGACGGACTTGAAGATGTAGGGGTGTTCCTCAAAAAGAAGTCATCTTCATATTCGTCATCATCAACTTGCAGGACTGTATTCGCCATTTCCAATTCTATCGATTTGATTCTGAAATATTTTGGTGATAGCACGGAGTAACAAACAATTATGTTTGTAGGTACGTTGCTACCATCTGTGATATGTCAACAAAGAGATAACAAAACGCTGATTTCGAATGCTAGTGAAACTCACAAGTCTTTAAGTTTTTCGTTCTCGAGTAACGTCTCGTCTATCTTTTTCTGATTTTTTTCCTCAAATGATGCCAACTTCGATAGCTGTCCCATAAACTCCTGTGCCTTTCCTTCGATTTTGGCGATTTGTTCTTTTCGAATTGCCGACTAAACTTGAAATTGTTAGGAAAAATTTTACACAATCCTCGTTGCCTTTCTGTTTTCCATTTTCATCTGTAGTACTTCTGATACTTCTGGAATTCGATGGCTTTGTTCAGTCGTTTTTGAATTTCAGCACTCATTGCTCCTATGTCCGAGAAAACTCTCTTCACATTTCTCGGCAAGCTTTTATCCATTTTCAGCATTTTAGCCGGTATTTTGCATAGGTCGCAAAAGTCTGAATTCGGTGTCGCACGACAAGCTTCGCAGTAGACATGTGAGCAGGCCGTAATGAAAAAGTTTCTTTTACTGGGCGGACACCCACAATTGTTGCACACAACAAAATCCATACCGATCACTTGAAGCTTGATAACAAAAAAAAAGAAATTCAGCACTGTTCTCTTTAAAGGTGCGTTGTTTATGCGTGCCGTTTTGGTCTCGCCACGATCGTGGGTTACTGTAGATAACCTGGCGGGAAAATTGCCGGCATTGCGCCACCCGTTTATTTTTTCCATTTCGGAAGCTTTTCATTTTTGAAGTTTTGTCTTTTGTTTGCAAATTTTTTATTTCTGCTTTTTTTCAAATGAGAAATTGCCATAATTCGGAGGGTACAAAGATCTGGGGGGTACAAGCGGGTGCAAAACCTAAAACTTTAGGCTAGAAATTTTGAATGTTTTCATGTATTTTGTCCCCGAATTGCTTTTTACCCCAATGATCGCAAAATGTTTGTACACTCCGAAATATTTTCGGATAAATTCAGTTTTTGCCCTCTCAAGAATTCTCGGAACACTCGTTTTTTCCCACATTTGCCAATTTACTTGGAGAACTCCGTGCATGAACTAAATTTAGATAAAATATCGCTAATCATCAACTTGATTCAAAATATGCGTACTGAGAATACATCATTTTCAGCAATAACTAATAAGCGACTTATGAATAAGTAATAATGCCGCCCCATCCACCAGCACCGCCTATGCCTCCAATGCCACCGATGCCGCCAGTCACGGCTCCGCCGATGACTCCGATGGCACCAATCCCGACGAATCCACAGGAACTTCATCAGAAGAGTGGAAACGATGCATGCATCAAGCGTCTCGGTCAACTCAATGTAAAGTTAGCAAACGATTTTCTTTCTTATCAATCAGAATTTAGGTCGAAGCAGCCCCTAAAGTCTATCTGAAACCATCTGAGCCAGGAAAAGTGGGCAAGCCGGCTGACATTCAAACCAACATCTTCGGAATCGAAATCGAAAAGGAGACTACTGTTTTCCGCTACATGGTGCACGCTAAAGCCGAGCTCAGTCCAACGAAGGAGGCGGTTTTCACCAAAAAGGGCAAAGAAGACTTCGTGGTATTGGATCGACACGAGAAATGCTGTAACATCTTCTTCTACGCTGTCGAGAAAAATCCCGATTTCTTCAAGATGAAGGATGGCAATTGTATTATTTATGATGGACAGAGCACTCTTTATACAACTGTGAATCTGTTCTCTCAACTTGATGCCAAGGAAAAGAAATCTCGTATATTTGAAATCAATGGTGCTGAGATTGAGAATCAAGAGCTGAAATCTCTCCCTTGTATTTCTCTTGAGGTTTACTCTCCACGGGACAATGCCCTTGTAATCTCATCTGAGACCCTCGGAAAGAGAACTGCTGATCAAAACACTGAATCCAACAACCGAGAGTATACGCAATTCTTGGAGCTCGCGCTCAATCAACATTGTGTCAAACAAACGTAAGGATTTGTGATCGTTAGAGTAAATGGATTCTTTATGTTCATATTTCAGAGACCGCATTGGATGTTTTGAACACGGAAAGGTTTACTTCCTCAGAGCCACCGAGGAAGGTTTCGATGCGAGAGATTGTATCGACGTTGGTGATGGAAAAGTTCTTTATCCGGGCCTCAAGAAATCGATTCAATTCATTGAAGGACCTTATGGTCGTGGACAGAACAACCCATCTGTCGTCATCGATGGAATGAAGGCTGCGTTCCACAAGGAGCAGAATGTCTTGGAAAAGTTTTCTGAAATCGTTAATAGAGATGTCTCTCGAGGAATGTCTGATAATGATAGAGATAAAGCTTCTCAAGTCATTCGAGGCCTCGATTGCTATGCGAGCTACTCGAACAGAACTCGTCATCTGAGAATTGAAGGAATTCATCAGGATTGTGCTGCAAAAGCTAGATTTGAGTTGTCTGACGGAAAAAGCTGTACTGTGCAACAGTACTATCATGAAAAGTACAACATTGCTTTGAAGTTCCCTGGTGCAAATCTGCTTATTTGTAAGGAGAGAGGAAACAAAAACTTCTATCCTGCCGAATTGATGACGATCACCAAGAACCAACGCGTTACTATCCCACAGCAAACTGGTCAGCAGTCGCAAAAAACCACGAAGGAATGTGCAGTTCTTCCTGATGTTCGCCAGAGATTAATCGTGACTGGAAAAAAGGCTGTCAATATCACCGAAGAAAATGAACTTCTTCAGGCTCTGGGAATCAAAGTTTATCCAGAACCATTGATGGTATGCTCTAGATTTAACGAGTTTTATGATTTTTTTTATTTAGATCAAAGCTCGTGAACTTGAAGGAAAAGAAATTGTGTATGAAAAGAAGACTAGTTCCGACGCTGGAAAATGGAGACCACCACCAGGATGCTACAATAAGCCAGCTGTTTTCCCAGACTTGTGGGCCATCTACGCTGTCGGTACACAACACTCGAGATTCAGTGTTCAAGACCTGAAGTGAGAAAGAGATTTTAATACGAGACATATCGAAATCGATGTTTTTCAGCGCATTCTGCAGCATGTTCATGGATACTCTCCAGCGAAAAGGCATCACCGTCAAAACTCCGGCAGAAACTAGCCTTCTCCATGTAGATCAAGCCATGTCTAAGCTTGAGAACATTGCCATGAATAAGTGCAAATATGTATTCATCATCACTGATGATAACATTACCCATCTTCATCGTGAGTTTAATCAAACTAGACTGGCGGTATATAATATTTTCAGAGAAGTACAAAGCTCTCGAACAAAGAGACATGATGATCATTCAAGATATGAAGATGTCGAAGGCAACCTCAGTCTGCAAAGATGGAAAACGACTCACACTCGAGAACGTTATTAACAAGACCAACATCAAATTGGGCGGTCTCAACTATACTGTCTCGGATACCAAGAGAAGTATGACCGATGATCAACTCATCATCGGTGTGGGAATCTCTGCACCGCCACCAGGAACGAAGTTTTTGTTGGAGGGAAAGGGCCATCTGAACCCACAAATTGTTGGATTCGCTTCTAATGCTGTCTCCAATCACGAGTTCGTTGGTGACTTCGTTCTTGCTTCGGTTGGCCAAGATGTATGTTTCTTCTCTATATTTATCTGGTTTATTTCAAATATTTTATCGATACAATAAAATGTGGACCGAAAAACCATATTCAACAATTTCAGACCATGTCTTCGATTGAAGATGTCTTGAAGAACTCCATGGAGATGTATGAGAAAAACCGCAAACGTTTCCCTAAACGTATCATCATCTATCGTAGTGGAGCTTCGGAAGGCTCTCATCCTTCGATTCTTGCCTATGAGATTCCGCTTGCACGTGCAATCATTCACGGATATTGTAAGGATATCAAAATGATCTACATTGTCGTCACCAAGGAACACAGCTACCGCTTCTTCAAAGATCAGGTTTGTAAAGTGAAAAAAGATCAACACAATCAATTTCTTTCAGCTCCGCGGAACCAAGGCCACCGAAATGAATATTCCACCAGGAATCGTTTTGGATAATTCGGTCACTCACCCTGCCTGCAAGCAGTTCTTCTTGAACTCTCATACAACCTTGCAAGGTACCGCCAAAACTCCACTCTACTCGGTTCTTGCCGATGATTGCAATGCCCCGATGGACAGACTCGAGGAATTGACCTTCACTCTGTGCCATCATCTCAAATCGTTGCACTCTCCACCTCGGTCCCAACTCCGTTGTATGTGGCCAATGAGTACGCCAAAAGAGGGCGCGCACTTTGGGCTGAGAAGACGTAAGTTGTTGACTACAATAACTACAATAAAGTACGATTTTCAGTGATGGTGCTCCGATTGAAGCCGAAGGATCCGAATCGAACCGTCTCAAGGACTTGACCAAGGAGTTGTCATACCAGATGACCGACTTGCACATGAAGCGTGTCAACGCCTAAACGTCACTCCATCTTATATAATAACTCGATTAAACCAGTTTTTATCCTATGCTGTGGTCATCTGACCGTTTTACACATCCCCTGCTATGAGCACTATCCGTTATTGGCATGTTTTATCCTTATAGGGCATGTATTTTTGTAATAAAGTGCAGTAAAAATTAAGATTCTAGACACAATTTTTTATTTAAGCTTTTTTCGATGTGTTAGACTTCGTATGAAATATACAGAAAAGTGTTTGATGACCCCGTTCAAATCTAAAAAATGTAACCAGAGACGTGAGAATGGGAAGTGTTTTGTTGGGCAATATTGGTCGGTGCTCGGGGTTCACAACGTGCCAGCCGGTGATGAACAGATGAACAACAGAATTTTACAAGAGAGATGGGAGAAAATGGGAACTCTAGAGGAAATGCACCTGTGGACAAAATAGTTGAGGACAGTTTTAAAAATTGACAATACTTCTGTATTGGAGAAATGGAGGTTTTTGAGGCTTCTGAAAATCTATAAACACTAGCCAGGAAGAGGTACGGTATTTACATTTGGAAGAAAAAAGGATGAGGATGATGCCTATTAACAATTATGTATAAGCTTAGAAGTGGGAGAAACTATTTGCTTTTCCAAAAAATAATGAAGAAAACCAAATCATTTAGATTCTTCATGAAATTCAGATTACTGGAATCCACGTCGCTGCGTCTGGAGGCAGATAAAAAAGGGTTGTCCGGGGAGGGGTCGATGAGCCAGATGAGAAGTTTGGTGGGCTGTAGCATTGCATTGAGAGCTGAAATTATAGTATGAGATAATACCATTAGAATTCAAACAATTACCTGGAAAGCTACTCTGTCAATCATGTTCAGTGTCATATGTCGTTCATGAGCCATCAAGCAAACAGTGCTTTCATCGATAACTCGATACAAAAGCATCAAGAAATCGTATTTAGCTTGACCAGTGACGAGGAGAGATGAAGACGTTGCTTGAGAAGTGGATGCTTCAGATTCGGTATCTGATCCAGAAGAAGACCATTGATCGTATGTAACACCGTTGAATGATGTTCCAAAGTGAGAATCCAAATAATTGCGAAGTTTGTTCTCTTGAGAGTTCAAGTCTGGGAAATCGATGAAGAAACGGGAGCACATGTATCTGAAATTAAACAATGAGAGATTTCAAAAATACCTAAAAAATGAATACCTCTCCAACTTGCGGCAATTCCATGGTTTGGCAGCTTTGTATCCTCTGATGATCAGATGACAATACTTCAAAAGACCACCTCCACGGATTTCTTCCGGTTTAACAGTATCAATTAATCTTTCGTGAAGATGATTAATCGCTTGATGAATATCTCCATACATGCTCTCAATTGTCACCTTTTTCTGTTCACAACTCTCAAAATCGTCGAGAAGTGGGTCAAGATGGATTTGGAATGAATCGACAGAGAACTCGAATTGTCTTTTCATCTTGTTCACAAACTTTAATTCAATGCACCGTCCGTATTCGTTGTTCAGAGAGAACAACGACCAGACGTCGTTGTCGGATGCAACCTAAGAATAAATTTTATTAGTTGAACATATTGAAGAATACAACAAACCTTGATCATCTTCCTAATGTAAACATCCTTGAGAGTTTCAAAATCGAATTTTTCCTTTCCAATGTTATCCGGCATCAGCTCACGAATCGTTGTGAATACGGCCTCACGAATCGATTCGAAAATCGTCTTTTCAGCGTTCTCACCACTTTCATCGTCGATTTGAATTGGGAAAATCAGGTCGAGATCAGCATAGGTGAAGTCATCGGATGAGGCAACAAATGATGCAGCACCGCCATTCAATCGAATATCACGGGCGCGGACTTGAGCAGCTCTGAAATATTATAATTCATAAAATCAATTTTAGTTCATTGTTTCCATAATGCTTGTATAAAAATCGGGGCTTTGGAAGAGAGAAATCTTGTGGGCGTGGCCAACGATCCCCGTAACGAAAATCACCGTAACCTAAAATTTCGGCCTCCAAACAAGTCATAAAATAAAGTTTTTCTAAATCAAAAGAACCAATAGTTGAAACCTTTTGTAGAAACGATAAAACCTTTTTAGCTGTGAAACAACTTTTTTAAGCAACGAATAAACTTTTTTAAGTATCAAAAAAACTTTTCTAAGCCCTTCTCTAACTTTTTCAAGCAACGAATAAACCTTTTTAAGCGACAGTAAAACTATTAGCACTTTCAAACTTTTTCGAGCAATGTATAAACTTTTATAAGCAACAACGAAACTATTCTAAGCCCCTTATAAACTTTTTCAGCCGTGGCTAATCGGGCACCTTTTTTAGTTTAATCGTGGCTTGTTTATGGCTCAGAAAGGTTTTCCAAACTATCTGAGCGGAAAACGGACGAAATTGAGAAAAATATGAAAGTAATAAATATCTGCTAGTTACGGTAGTTCCGCGGCCACCAGATTTTCTCTTCCTCATAGTCAGCTCCCATTATGATTTTTTACCTTTCAATTAGCTCCGATTTTAGCCCAAAAGAAAACGTCTCACTCACCCCAAATGTGTCCGAACACACCGAATCAAATCAATGAGTTTTGTCGAAATCGTCGGGAAATTTCCTCTTCCATGAATCTCAACACGTTCGTCTAGAACAGCTCGAAGTCGTTTCATCTGAAATATATTTTTTTTTGTTTACATATTGCATGTTCAGCCTCATTAAAAGTTTTCTTTTCTAGTTCCCTTCTGCCCCCTTCTTTCCATTTTATTCGTATTCTTATTCTGTGTTTTTTTCGGAAAGAGAGAGAATCAGAGAAACATTCCAATCTACGTCATCATAGTCAGCTTCTGATGCGCTTGTGATGTTAAAAAAAGGACTTGTTTTTGGGCGCAGGGGGTGGCATCCGAATGTGTAAGGTTTTCAGTGACATATTATGAGAGAGGGAGAGACACAGAGAAATTAGGAAAATAGGGGAAACTGTTTGATCAGGTGTTCTAAAAAAGTTTGTCTTTTTCATAGAAGGTGTGGTTTAACCTTTGGTTCCGCATCTTTTGGAATAAATTTTACAACATATTCATCTGATTTTTCTTCAGAATCTTCACCGATACTCTCTCTCCAGTCATCAATCAAAGTTGTAAAGACACTCCGTTCTTCTTCTATTTTTAACATTATTTCTTATTTGGAACTAGTTTTTTAAAATCCTAAGTTTTGAGAAGTTTCTCAGAAAAACATACCTGTCCTTTGGCCAAAAGCATCGTCCTGGATACAATCTTTTCAACAACTGCCGTTTCTTGGATTGAGTTCTGATTGTTATTTTGTGCCGCGTGATTCTGATGACTTTGATGATTCTGGTGGTTTTGGTAGTGTTGGTTCTGCTGAGTGTGTTGATTTCCTTGATATCCGTTTCCGTTTCGCATTCTGTTTGATCCGTGTGGAGTCAGCTGAAATACAGAAAAATTTAGAAAAGGAGCAAAAAAATGTGAAGAAAAATCTAGAAAAAAAGAAAGCGTTGTTGATTTTCGACCACTGGAACTGATAAATTCTCTCTTTTTTGCTCTTTTTGTGTGATAAGGAAAAAGTGCTGAAGTGCTGAAACAGAAAGAAACGAAAAAATTCGAAAATGGAGAAGAAATTTCACAATTTTGTATTGAGTCTAATTCAACAGCACTCAACTCGTTAAGCTTTAATTGAATTGCGCTCTAAATGAACTCAAAAATGTGTTCGATGACCCAAGAAATGCCAAAGAATGTTATATGCCAACAACTCTAACTTCTCCGAAAATCAAACAAAAGGGATTGCTCACAAAGACAACTTGGTACCGTTTTTTGACACTTTGAAAATTTCCGAACTAGTGGATCAGAGATTGATTTGCTATGAGGGAAATGAGACGGCAAACCTTCAGAAATCATTTGAAAATCTTTCAAATTTATAGTAATAGAAGGGCTTCCTAACTTTCAAATTTGAGCCAATTTATCTCGGTTTCTGTGAAAGATATAAAAAATGTTCAACTGATAAATAGTTTACCATAACATCAAAAAAATGTTGCCAGTTGACACATTTTTGATAGTTGGCACAGGAACCGAGATAAGAGCTTAAACTTGAAACAGTGAGGAACGGAGAGCCGAAGGCGAACCAGCCAGCTGTTTGAAGAGCCGAAGGCGCGTCAAACAGGCTATATAAGGTATGGGAATGTGAACTTACAGTCTTATACATGTTTCCATGTTGATCATAATTGATCACAGTGCGAGAACGTCTTCCACGCATTCTTAAGATTCTTAGTCTGATTCTTATTCAGTGAATAGTTAGAGACAAAGTAGTATGATGTTCTTCTCAAATGTACATAAAAAGAGAGAGAGAGAGATGTGCGTTTCTCTCTCTTTTCGAAACTCCGCCCGCTACGTCCCAAGCCCCGCCCCTTTTCGCGCACGCTGACGACGTCATTTTGTTTTGGCGTCGACCGCAAGGGGGTTCCTCTCAATGGCCAGGAGAGAGAGTCGCCCTCGCAAAAAAGGAGAAAATTAGAGAGTATGGAGATTGAAGAGAGCGTTTGAAACCGGCTCCCCGAGTCCTTGCTTTCGCGTGGCTATTTTTTGCGAGAAAGCACCACGAGAGCCAATAGAGAGTAGAACCCCTTTTTTGATGATGATGTCATTTCTGAAGACGTCGACAACGTCATTTGGAACTGAGGAATAGAAAAAGAAAAAATGAAATAAGAGAGGTGTAGGAGGAGAGAAAAAACCGAGTAATTTTCATTTATTCCGGCATATACACCCTTTCAACTTTGTACCATTAGAATTTCTAATGACGTATGTTTTCTTTCTTTTTGGGTCGTTCTCTTTTTTTTTTTTAGATTATTGTTTTCAAGAAGTCTGGAATTCTATTGGGTTACTGTAGGTTGACCCATATTGCGCATCTCTCACTGACGTTATGCAATATGATCTAATTCTAAACATAAGATCTCAAATGACGTCGAGTCTAATTAATGCTTTTGCTAAAAAAAAACGTAATACTAGTTTTTGGCACAGCCTGAGTGTGACTCATGATGAGCTACTAGCTTTTTGCCGGTGTTACTCAAAGAGCAAGTCTCATTTACAAACAATACAAGGTTGACCGAATGGGTTGGAGATCACGAAAAGATCAGATTGGGGGAGGGTTGTTTAGGGAATTGGTATACTAATAATATTATTGGAACAAATGAAAGAAGGAGACTAACTGACCACACCAAAAATCTTCAATTACCTGTTGCCTTCTATCCTTTCGCATGGTCCCAAAAGCGCTTCAGAATTGGTTTCGAATAATTTCCGAATTTCAATTTGAAAATTTGCAAAAGTTATTCTCAACTCCCAAATTCTCTTTTATATCCTCTGTTGCAACTTTTCTGGAACCTTCTCGAAGCTACCCGTTTCTCTCTTGTTTGCTTGTTTACTCTGCGTCTCTTCTTCTCATACACTCTCTATTCACTCTCCGCCGGGCAAGACAACAAGAAGAGGAGGACAAGAGGAGAAGAAGAAGGAAAGTTCCAGAAGCATCGAGAAAATACCCATTTTTGATCTTTTGGAATAGTATGTTTCAGTGTCTCTCAAGTTCTCTAATTTATTTTATCTGTCACCAAAATCTCCTTTCTAAACTCTTTCAATTTTCTTTTGATTTTTAAAAGGTCATTTGGAATTTGAGAAGAATGTGAAAACAGGAAGATCACACATTTTTTTGTCCTCTAATTTCGGAGTGCATCGAAATCGAAACTTAAATGAGAGTAAAGGAGACAGTGTCATGAGTTTCGGTACTTATTTTTAGAGTTTGGGAATGTATTCTTCTTGAGAAAAGTTCGAAATACTGAAAACAAGTTCGTTGCGGAGAAGAAGAAGTGAAGGTTCAAATGATCTGTATCTAGGAAAGGAACTGGAAGTCAACCTAATTTGAAGGATTCAATGTTCTCGGATTCAGACGAAACCTTCTTGATGCGGTTGTTCTTGAGCTCAGTTAGCTTGATTTCTATGCAGGATGTTAAAGGAGGCGAGACCATACTTGTAATCCGGGCCATTGCCGGGCCTTCGCGGGCCCTGCCATAATTTCTTTCAGAATCTATATTTTCGAACCAACTAAATTAGATATGTAAGAGCTCCACGAGTACTACAAAACGGTATTATTTGGAATACTGTATCTTATCTATGAACAAAGTCACAGGTCATAAAGTGGCTTTTCTCGCACGGCCCGGCAGGCCCGGGGCGGGACTGTTTTTTTTTTGCTCCTTTTTCTCTGTAACTTTGTTCATAGATAAGATACAGTATTTCAAATAATACCGTTTTGTAGTACTCGTGGAGCTCTATCATACCTGATTGAGTTGGTTCGAAAACATTGATTCTGAAAGAAGTTATGGCAGGGCCCGCGAAGGCCCGGCAAAGGCCCGGATTACAAGTATGAGTCAACTGAATTTTTTTTCATTATCTGATAAGCAATTTATCAGGTCACTAATTTTTTTATATCTTTGACAGGAACCGAGAAAAATTAGGTCAAAGTTAAAAGTTAGAAGGCCCTTCTATTACAGGTTTTATGGTATTTCAGAATGATCATCTATTCTTTTTTCAGAAGAAGAAAAATATTCGAATATTCGTAAAGAGGCTAATCAAAGTTTTTCTCTCAATCTTGTATATCTATAGTGGCACAATCTCATCTCTTCTTTTGCAATTAGATTTCTCCGATTTCTTATATCCACTAGACATTTTTTTGTTCAAGAAGAAGTGAATCTATACAATTTTATTCATCTGAAAAGATTTCTTCTTTACTAATTAGACATCTCACTATTTATTGTTTTTCTATTTATTAGTCTAGATTTCTATATTTTCTGTGGTATACATTAGGAGGGCACTCAACCGGCAGAATTTCTAGAATATATTAATACAGTTCTATTTTCAGATTCAGTTTTAAAATAGAAGAAAAGCCCCCGACGTCATCTTTAGGTTAGAAAACACTAAAAGTTTGAAGTCTATTAAAAAGTGGATGAAAAGGAAACCAATTGAGAGACTCAATCGTAATGGGGGTTGAAAAAAAAGGCAATTCAGACGTCAGAATTCCTTCAATTTCTGTTTCCTCATTCGTTTCTCAGAGCTCAAGATTTTGGGTGGGTGGATGGGGGAGAAGAAGTTTTTTTTGGGAAGAAGTAGGGTTAATAATTCAGAAGAACATTCTGCAGGAACAACTAGTCTCAAAGAACTGGGAATCACTAATGCTTTGACAATCCAGGAAGTTCCTATTTTTAATTTTGTTGCTTGTTTCTTTTTCGTTTTTTTTTTGAAAAAACTTCCAACTTCAAACATCAAAGCATGATGCCTAGGATTCGGAGTGTGTACAGCCTGTATTTGATCAGATTTTCGCAAATATCCACCGATTAACGACAACACATTTAAAGCGAGAAACAGTGTGAATTTATGAGAGAGCACTAGAGAAACCTCAAAAAGTTTGTGGAATTCCATTGAAAAAGCTCTCATGGACAAAATATGAAAAAAAACGAGATGTGGAAAAGTGCGAAAACCGGGGGGAAGTGATGGTGAATGGTACCGAGTATTTGGGCAGAGTGGTGTGCCCATGTTTGACACCTGCTAGAGCAATTAAAATGAAATGGATCCAGGGTAATGAAAACAGGAAAAGTGCATGCCTATAAAATTTTTAATTTTATAGTTAGGAGAAATACGGGATTACTGTAGTCACGTGGTATTATGATGTTATGCTAAAATTGGAACTGTGGAATAAAAAAGCTGGCGGCCGTGGCCGAAGGTATCCCAGCGGTAACTACCGTAACCTGAAAATGTTTTTTATTTAAAACAATATTGTTAGGATATGGTAGATTTCGTTCCGGGACCTTCGGCCGGTGTTTCTCTTCCACAGCTTCCATTTTTTGCACCAGCATAATAGTCCAGAATATTAGGATACTAACGGATACAGTTTCTAATACAACAACATCACACAAAAGGAAAAAACAAACTGACTGAAATTGTTAAAACTGAAAACGGAAAGGTTTCGATTGCGTGCCGCTTTTGAATTGGTTTTAATCCGATTGCGGAACGAATGAAACTTGAAACAAAAAAAAGCGAATTTCGATGAGTCGACACGATGTACCTAATCGAAAAAAAAGTTGAAAATACAAACAAAAAGAAGAGAAACAAAAGTTATTTCACTGAAATTGAGATATGAAACAACTTGTTTTATACTAAACAGTCTCAGTTTGAATACGGAATATTCGGAATATTCACAGACTGAAAAACACCGATTTTTGATTTTCAGACTGGATTTGTGTTTCCGAGTTTTTCGGTCAAGTTTTGTGTTATCCACAGGGTCATGGCTTATGCAAAATTTGAAAATTTTGGAATATCAGAATGATCAAGTACTCCAAATCTAGACGTTGTTGTTGATTTTACCTAAAAAACTGCTTTCGGACGTTTCGAACTCTATAAATCAGAAATCAGAGGTATAGTACGAACGACTTCGTTATCGGATACCATACAGAGTATACTCTATTACCTCTAATAGAACCCCTCCAAACCGTCAGATTTGAGCTCAATTATCTCGATTTCTGTGAAAGATATCAAAAAGTTTTCAACTGACAAATTATTAATCATGATATCACCAATATTTTATCAGTTGACAAAATTTTGGTATCTTTCATAGGATTCGAGATAGTTAAGCTGAAAGTCGTCTACGTCAATGGTGACACAATTGGGTCAGCTTAAGCCTTGTCTAATTATGGCAAAGCTGAACATTAGAATGAGTTTTACTACAGTAAACCTCATTACTTTGCAAATCAATATACAGTTGTGGATGGACCTTTCAAAAATGAAAGTTCCAAAAATTAGATTGTGAAAAGAGATGACGTCTTCTCGACTACAGTAGTTCATCCGTTTTTATTATTCTCTTCTTTTCCAGTATATTTTTATTTTCTTTCGTTGTTCCCCTGACTTTTGCCTCTTCTGACAATAAATGTTATGTCAATCATCCCCTCCTGCACACACACACATCATTTTTCAATTTGTTGGTCTTCTTTCTTTTTGTTCCTGTCTCTATGATGTCATCTGGAGCATTCCCATTCATCAGAAAGCTTTTAAATATATCCAATGCAATCCCAAAAAACAGAAGCATTGAAGTTTAATATCACCTAAAAAATATCCATTTTAAGATATTTATCGCATTACCTAAACAAAAAGATGATTTTTGATGCCTCCGAATCATACTAAACTTCCGGTGCAAAAAAAAAGGAAAGACGACGATAAACTTTTTTTTTTGGGTGTTGAATAGTATTCGAAATCAGACGGAGAAACTTTTGAATAAAAAAAATAGAAGAGAAAAGAATAAAGAAGAGCAAGGAAAAGAGGAAGAAGGAAAATGACGAATTCTGTTAGAGAAGAAGAAGGTCCCGCATCTAAAATTAGAAAAAAGAGAGAATGCTTCAAGAAGATTCAGATTAGAACTCCAAGGGACATAAATAGAAAAAGGGGTCATCTTGAAGATACATTTTTTGTTTTCAGTTTTTCTTTAATAGGGGTTTGGATTTTGGATATGGAAAGGAGACATATCCAGGGAACCCTGGCAAGGATGTTCGATTCGGAATTTGGAATACTCCCGAAGCTTCTTTTTTCGGAATCAGAACTTTTTGGACCCGAATAGTTGCTTTCGAGTCTCGGGTGGAGTCATTTTTAATAGTTTTTGTTGCGTTTTTCAAATTTTTCATCAATTTTTTGCACTTTTGTGATAGGAAAGTCTGATTCCGAAAGTTAAAAATGGGAATACTTCGAAACTCCGAAATTCCGGAACTCTGAGACTTAAAAAATCGGAATAATCCGAAATTTCGAAATTTTATAATTCGGAATATTCAAGAAATCCGAAAGTTGAAACTCGCAATTTTCGAGATTCCGAAACATTCCGAGAAGACCATTCTGAACATCCTTGCCTAAGAACTGTGTCCACTCGGCTTCCGGATATTTCCACTACAGAAACCAAGAATTATTTTATCAAATGAAAATACAGTCTAGCACCCGTAATTTTTCGTCTTCGACCTATTCAATAACTTCACCTACAGACGGTATGTTATTTTGCACTATAATATCATATGACTTTTGTGACAATATTCTGTAATTATGTTTATCGTAAATACACATAATTCACTGTTATCATCACACCCACACTGTTCTTGCTCTCATTTCCCTTTCCTTATCGAACAAAACGAAAAGGTTTTGTTTGAAGAAACAGAGATGTGCCACGTCATAACCATTTCATCATTACAAGAAACAAAAAACTAGAGCGATAGAGCGCACTTTCTTCTTTAAGATATTCAAATATAGAGAGAAAACACTAACCTCGACGATTCCCTCGACCTTCTTCCATACTACCTTCTTCTTACCCATGATTTTAGATTCTTTCCCAAAATTTGCTTGGTTACTGAGATCTGAAAAAAAAGAATTTTAGGTAACAGACGCATAATTTGAAATCAAAAAAGTACAATAGAGCGCCAATGAAAATCATGAGGTTCAAATTTCACTTCTTAAAATAGTATGTGAATCGGAAGATACCGATCGGAAAAAGAAAAATCAAAGAAAAAGAGTCAAAGTTCCAATAATTCCCTATTGACAGCTGATTTATTGGGGATGGATGACATTGATGTTTCGTATGATTAAAATTGGAAAAAAAATGATAAGAAAGTGAAAAATTGATGCAAGGGGTAATAAATAAGAATGTGGAAAAATCTGGAAGAGTCTAGAAAAAATAACAAATTCAAAAGTAAATAAAATTTGTTGTATCCAAAAAGTTGCAAACCTGTGGAAGAAGGGGTGATAAAATTGGGCGAGAGAGGGTGTGATAAGGAAAATGCGAGAATCAGAGATAAAAAGAGGGGACAAATGGGAAATGTGCTCTTTTTTAATAGAAAACTGTTTACTCCTTTTATTGGCAACGACAAAAAAGTTCAGACAATGAAAGAAAATTATTTACAAAAGGAACAAGGAAATGGGAGGAAACGAAGATTCTACAGTAATCCTAGGATTACGGTATCAGGAAATGAAAAGAAATAAGCGCCGCGAATTTCCCTATCAACATGATGAGTATATGGCAAATTAATACAAAAATATAGGCGACTCCCAAAGATAAAATTTGCATGTTTGACATTGAAAAAATGGTTTTAAAAATTTTTGAAATGTGGGAATATTGTTCTGGTTTCCCATGTCAGGGTACTGTAACTTTTTCGACCAAATTTGAAAAAAAAACGGGTCGATCGGAAGGAAATACTTGGAAAATTCCTAATGTTCTGGTACAAAAAATCGGAGCTGCGGAAGGGAAACGCCGGTGGCCTAAAGACCCACAACGACAACTACAGTAACCTAAAAATATTTTTATATTCAGAATTTATTTTTTCTCGTTTTTTGCTGGATTTTTCTGTATTTTTTAATGGATATCAAGAAAAAACTCTGAAAATAAACATTTTTTAAAGGTTACTGTAGTTGTCGTTGTGAGACCTTCGGCCACGGCCACCAGCTTTTCTGTTCCACTGCTTCGGTTTTTTGCGAAGTACAGTAATCGTGATATGTCTCTGTATACATACAAATAAAAACTGTTAAATGGAGTCATAAAAAAAACGAAGTGAAATGACACAAAATTTCAATAAAAAAGAGCACAAAAGGGGGTATTTCTCTCTGTAGTCGTGTTTATGTGATATTCCAACTACTTTTAAGAACGCCTCCGCTTTTCTATAGAGAAAAACGAATGAGAAGGGTGCTTTTCAAATCGAATATCGAAAAATTTTGGGAAGATTTCGAAAAAGGACGATCGGGAAAATGGCAATTTTTCCCCCCATCGGCCACACCACCCACACTTTTCCCTCCGAAACGGTGACATTGCCCCCTCACTCCATATACAGCAGAAAAAAAGAGAAAAAATGTTGATTTCTCTGCGTTTTCGAAACTGTTTCGAACACTTTGTGTGTATGTTTCATCAAAAGAATCTGTTGTCTTTTCTCAGCGTTTCATATTTTCAAAACTCAAAGATTTGAGAAGCTTTTGCCATCTCTCTTTTTTCACTGCCAAAAGAGAAGACTTTCTGGAAAGATATTCATATTCCACAGATATAAGATTCCAGATGTAAAATACCGTAAAACCTTCAATAGAAGGGTCTCCACACTGTCTATTTTGAGCTCGAATATCTCTATTCCTATGGCAGATATCAAAAATAGGACAACTGACAAAACACTTCTGATATTATGATGAACAATTTGTCAGTTGACAACTTTTCTATATCTTTGACAGGAACCGAGATAAATGGCTCAAAGTTCCGAACCAGGGTATATCATGTTCCTTTCTGGAATACTTTAAGAAACATACAGTTTTTGATTTGAGAATTTTTCTAGAATATGAGATATGACCTAATTCTTTGAAAAGTAAATAGTAATGAACACAAATATTCTAAAAAGGAAATGAATTCGAAATGGAATGTTTTGATTGTTTTGTCAGCTAAAATAAAAACAAATGGAGAAGAAGGGAGTAGGGAACTTGAAAAAGCTTTGATTTTCTTTGAAAGAATGGGCTATAAAAATGACTTCTTCCACTGGTAGACGAGGAACTGGAAAATAAAAGAATAATGTGAGAGAGAATTTTTGGAGATATTTTGAATTCGTTTGTTGTTTTCTGTTTTGAACCACTGATATTTTATACAGTTTCAGAACATAAAAACATGATAACCAGAAGGGCAGGGGAGACTGAGAAACAACTTTGAAGAAAAACAAGATAGAGCCAGTAAGTCAAAGAGCATTCAAAGTTTTGGTTCAAAGCATCAATGTCTATGTGAAACCTCAAAACTCTAATGGCCACAATTAATCTTCTTGAAGTATTGGTCCTAGAGCAGAAGTACCCGCACCATCACAACTGACCCAGAACCAATTTTATGGGATTGCAAAGCTTCATTCAATGATTTTCAGTTTCGAAACGCGAATGCACCGGTGAAGAGGCTCAAAAATTTTTAAATAACATCCGAAGAGGAGAAAACTGGCGAATAATTGCTAGTTGGCAGCCGAAGGAGAACCGACGGGCCGCTGACGGACTCTCGGCAGACCAGTGGAACTTCTTGAGAAATCAACTTGAAATTGTAGTTTGAAAATCAGCCAGGGAGCTAATTTTCATACTCCCATTAATAATGATAGAAACTAATTTTCCTCAAAACGGACCACCTCAAAAAATAGGTTGTTGAAAAGATTACTAGCTGATTGGTCAATGACCGCTGGTGAGCGGACCAATTTTTTCACAAAATGGAAAGTTTTGAAGAAAATGGTTTTCCATTATTACAGTATAAAGGTACTGTAATTCTAAAGGAGCATTTCTACAAAAATTAGAATCTGGGAGTCGGTTGATGAAAAGACGCAGACTCTCATGAGAACTCCAATGTTTCATGTCAATTAACTAAAAACTAATAAATTAAAATGTCTCTCTAATTGTCTGAAAAGTGCTTATTTTCTATTTGTTTACTTTCCTGTCTCTCTGAAAAAACGATTCGCGCCCTTTAATGGAAGTGCTTGGTTGTACCACGTGAGAAGTAGAGACTGAGCACATGTGTCGACTCTTGATTACTGATAACTACTTTTATAAACTCATTGATAAGCAAAACCAAACAAAAAAGGAATAAAGAAACACGGAACCGGATTTGGGTGACTTGCGTCAAATCGTAAAATTGGTTATCAGAGAGTTAATGATCTGGTACGAAATAAAAGAAAACAGATGATATTATTACTGTACTACTGTAGATTTGGTTTCTTTTCCCACATGTCTCATTGAAATTACGCTTTTTAAGACTATTATTTGAGGGTACTCTGTTTGAAATTTTCAGTTTCTTCATCTCTGGGTTACGGTAACTACACAAATTCAAGAAAGATTCCGAAATTGAACCCTGTCTTGGGATAGACAGAAATAGAAAAATAGAGACGGAGAGATAGAAGAAACAAAATAAAAACAGTGTCAGTTGTTCAGATGGCCTGATGCCTCCTCTTCTATATTTTTTCTGGTTCCTCTTGTTCAGAAAACTCCTCTGGACAATGGCTCTTTGAGCACTTTGAAGAATCAGTTAGAGATAGGAAAAAAGGATGAAGAGAGAGCAACTGTTATGTTTCAAATGCTCTTTTTGTCATGAGAAATGGATGAATCAGACACAGAGAGACCAACTGACAAAACGAACCAAGTACAATCATGAAAGAGCAAATGAGCAAAGAAGAAGAAGAAGTTGGAGGAGTAAGGAGATTTCAGGGGTTTAATAAATCAAAACATGGAATTTCGTATGATATCACTTTTGAAAACCTGAGATTGACAGAAAGTTTATTGAATTCGAAGGGCTTGTGTGACCTAACGTCATTCTTGAAAAAAAAAACGCTTCCGTGAATTGAAAAATCGTATTAAAAACGGTTGTAACATTTACTCTAAAATGGAAACAGACGAAAAGATCGGGACGAAAAGGATGACTTAAATAGGGAATTCGAGATTTTAAATTAAGAAAGATGACGAATAGGGACGACGATTTGAATTCCCGCGCAATGAGAAACCTAGGCCACGCCGGAAGGACGCCTTTTAACAAGGCAGTTTCTTCCGGATTTTTTTCGGCACTTACAAAAAACGTTTTAAAAACCCTATCCGCCATTTTAAAAAGGCGTTCCGCTGCCGTGGCCTAGGGGTCTCACTGCGCGGGAATTCGAATTCTTGTCCCTATTCTCCACCTTCTTGTATTTTCTACGGCGTGTTTTTCGGGGATTTCGGACTTGTTTTGAATTTTTTCGCAATAATATTTGGAAAATACATAACCCCCTCAAAATGTAGTGTAATTTGCACTTTTTTTAATATCTACCAAGTATTCAGGAAGGTCCAAATTACTTGAAAATTCTTCGGTCCATTGAATCCCATTTAAATATTCTAGATGAACCCAATTCGAAACAAAAGCCAATTAGTCAAAGGGACAACCTAAATTTCATGACATTTACAAAAAATGGTAGAGAAAATGAAATTTGCCAAATCATCGAAATGTTAGGAGAGGGACCGAAACAACTGGCAAATAGGGAACCATGAATGATCCAGAAGACCAATCTGCCGACATTTGAAACCTCAAACATCGGACACTTATTATCATTTAAAAAACGTTCTGAAGTTCAGAAAAACAATCAGTGGTCCATTATATTTACACAAAATATGTGTAACTCATCGTCTTCTTCTTCTTCCACGATAAGTAGATCCACAAGACAATTTATCTATTTTTGCTCTCCCTGTGTTCGATGGATCCTTCGTTTTTTTTTATTGTGCTTCCTATTTTTCTTTGTAAAACAACAATAATGTTTGAGATCTTATATGAGTGGGTCCTGATGATGGTTCAACAATTTTAGGTTTAAATTTAAAAAATCAAATTCAATCTGGAATCGAACTGCAAAAGATATCAAAAAAAGACATGAACCGAGGGGATTGACCCTAAATCTTTTTCGGAACTTTTTATTGCTCATCACCAGAAAAATGGATGAGCAACTGAACAGATTGCTCATTTTTCTAGGAGGAAAAAAATATGAAAAATCTTGAACATGTGTTGCTAAGAAAAATGAGTCCCAGATGTCAATAAATAGAGAAAACCAAAGGGTCAAAAGTTATCCGAAAAGTGTTTAGAGGGAATCAAATGAAAAAATTGTTGATAATTTGTGTTGAGAAGAAAAATAATTCAGGAAATCTGAGAACTATAGCTGCTTCTCACTAAAAATTGGCCGCCCACACCTTGAACGATCAGCGGTCGTTTATGGTTTTTCATGACACTTCTGGTCATAAAAAATATGGGGAAGAGAAAAGAAAATCGGTGAAAAAAATAAAAAAAGAAGGATTGAAAGAACACAGCGAAACCCAATTAGAAATAGGCTCCATATTGGGTTAGCGTGACAGTGAATGAATTGAAAAACAATCCGTCAAATTTTCAAAATTAGGTGCCCAATTTTCGAAGATGTCACTTGCATTTTTTTGAATGAAATGGGAAGATTTTTATTAATAAGGAAATAGGGAAGAGAGTGGGGAAGTAGAAAAAGATCTATCTATCTCTCTCTCTATCTCTTCCTTTTCAAAGTTCTAGTGAAATCTCAAAATCTCATTCCCGACTATAAATCACATAATAAAAAAAGGGCGTCGTTTAAAACGAAGTAATGCTTGTTTTCCAATAATAATCGGTCATATTTTAACATGTTGTTCCGGTTTTATTGTTGGGGATTCAATGGACAAGTTGGTTTTTTGTTGGTGGTGTTCTCTCATGACCTGACAATGGGTAAAAAAACAGGTGATAAGAAGAGAAAAAAATGTTTGCTCTTTTTTTGACTGAGAAACATAGATCTATATTTTTGTCTAAATCGTTTTTGAGTCAAACATTTAGTTATTCGAAAGTATTTTGGATAAACCAAAAAAACCGTAAAACCTGTAATAGAAGGGCCCCGCCCACACTATCAAGTTTCAGCTCAATAATCTCGATTCCTATCCAAGGTATCAAAAATATGTCTCCTGGCAAAACACTTCTGATATTATGATAAACAGTTTATCAGTTGACTACTTTTTTCATAACTTTGACGGTAAGGGAGAAAATTTACCTCAAATTTAAGTAGGAGGCCCGGAAATTCAAACTTGAAAAAAATCTAAAATTTGAGAAATTTTCTATAATTTATTTTTGAAAAAAAACGTTGAACGATACTCCGTTCTTTGCAAACTGTTTATTTGGCGGAAATGTTGTTTATATTTTTACTGACCCCGAGAATTTGAGACACCTCTGAATGCGAGGAAAACGAGTCAACTGCGGCAGAGTTAAATCGGGCGCACACCGTAAAACCAGAAGGGCCCCCAACTTTGAACCAATTTTTGTTGGCTCCTGTCAAAGATATAAAAAATTTGTCAATTGATTATTTGTTTATCATAATATCAGAAAAATTTTTATTAGTTGACAAGTTTTGAAGATCTCGGAACCGAGATATATTCAGTCAAAGTTAACAATTAGGAGGCCCTTCTGTTACAGGTTTTACGGTAAATTTCAAATTTTGCAACCAAAAATAAGAAGCAATTAAAACTCATTGAAAGTTTGTTGGGACAAAACTTCCATACTTTTCTTCAAAAAAATAAATAAACTACTCTAGAGTTTAAAGTATAATGGTAAACGACTGATCCTACAGATTCTATTCCGAAGTCGGGAAGCAATCCCATAAACTCTAAGAAATCGTCTCCTCTCAGTTTGAAATTCAAACCATCTGACCATCTCACACACGGAACTAATGACCAAACTCAAAACAATGCCGAATTTTAGAATAAACGAAACCATCTACTAGAGAGATTTCCTTTTGTTTATTGTTTTTCGTTCATGTTCCGTCTCAGTTTCCAATGCCGAACCGTGGAGAAAGTGGTAAGAAGAATCGGTAACAATTTTGCAAGTAAAACGGCCAAAAAGGAAGTTTGATTTTGAATTTAGATTATGTGTGTTTTTGAAGTTGAAGGTAAATCGCATAGTTAGAAGAAATATGAAAAAATTGAAACTTACCGTATTTCCTCTAACAGAAGCCCACCAAACCGTCAACTTTGAGCCCACATAGCTCATTTTCTGTGGAAGATATGAAAAATATGTCAACTGATAAAATATTGATTTTATTATGGCAAATTTTATCAATTGACAGGACTTTGATACCTGTCACAGGAATCGAGATAATTGAGCTCAACGTATTTGGGAATCAGGGTCTGAAGACCTAAAATACTCAGACTTTCTGAAAAGAGGAGATTGGAAAAAATCGAATTTAAAACTTTAACTCTAAAGAGGTGAAATTTGAAAAATCCTTATTCAGTAATCTAGAATTGTCACGGCAGCAGAGGCTCTACTGCACGACCTCAATACCAATAATACTAGAACACATCTAGAATGATCAATCCTTCTCAATCCTAGAGAAGTAATCAACACAGAGACATATTCCACCGTGACCAACGTGACAAGCACCTCATCTCATCTTCTGATCAACCCGACCTTTGGCTTATCTACGATCAATCCACGTGCTCATCAGTCTCCTGAAGGATCTCCCATCTGCCAGTCCAGAAGAAGAGCTCCAACGGCCCACCGTCCAAAGGATCCGCCTCGTCGCACTCTTCTACTCTCTCTACCACTATGAAGCCCAGTCAGTGCTCTCTATGTTGATCTCAATAAACCTAATAAGCCTCTTATCCTTGTGCTCTAAATTCCGACACAGGGCTCACCACCTCATGTGTCGGAACAAGAATTTTCAAAACTAAAAATCATCCCTCCTTGACTGAGATTTACCATTTTATACTTTAAAAAGCTGGAATTCTAAACTCAAATTTCTAAAAAACAATATCCAGATTTTAGACAGTATGACCAATGACTCATGTTGATTTCTAAAGTACAAACATTTACCGAATGTATTGCAAGATAAACAAAAACAAAGAAACGATTTCCATGAAAACATCGTTTTGTTTTTTTTTTCAAAAACCTAACGAACCAACTTTAATGACAGTCTAGACGATTTCAAACGATCTTTATCTTTGAATTCCTCTAGATTTTTTGGCAGTATCTCGGTTCAAAAAAGAAGGAGAGGAAAAGAAAAAACTAGTGATTTGACTCAAATTCCATTCGGTTACAAGTCAGAAGATACTGTGAAAAAAAAGAAAAAGGAGAAAAAAGAAACAAGTGGAAGTATCATCCCAATACAATAAGTAGAGAGAAAACAAACTACCAAATAGGGAGGTGCCAAAAAACTTAATTAGGTCTAAAACACTGTCAACCCATCGAGAAAAAAATAAGTATATTCAGATAAAAAAGAAGAAGAAGAAGAAGAAGCAGAAAAAACAGAGGGAAAAGACATGAAACCGATCAGAAAACTGTGACATTTGAGAGGAAAAGAGACAAAAAACCGTGTGTTGTAATACAGTCTGGTGGCCAAGAAATGGCGCAAAAAAAACGATGAGAAGAAGCTGTGATTCGTTTTTTTTCTGTTGTAACGAGAGAAAAGATAGTGGCAACATTACTTTTTCTTGGGTACAGAAAAAGGAAGTTTCTTGAGTTCGCTTGTCAAAAAATAGTTAAATGACAAAATGGTGTTGAAATTATGATAAATATTTTGTTAGTTGAGCCCATTGTAATATCTCTTACAGAAAATGAGATATATAGGCTCTAATCTGATTTGGAAGGGCCGCCTTCTTAAAAGCATATTTAAAAAATCAACAGGCCCCATCTGAAAATAATTTTGCAATTTCAGAAGTTTTTCAGAAATTTTTTGTAAACAAATATTTTTAAAAACAACTACTGAAAATCCGGGTCGAGAAAATTCGGAAAAAAGAAAAAATAATGGCACGGCCCGTTGCAAGTATGCTTGAAATAACCCTGAAAGTCGTGGGCTTAAACTAGACTGCCTTATTTTTGATGGAGCAGTTTATATGATTAAGCCGAGTATGGATGAATAGAATTCAAAGCACTACATCTCCCATTCTTATTTTTGAATTACACAACTTTTAAAATCAAAAACTTGACCACTTGGGTTGTTTTTTGGTCATTTTCAAATGTGACTTGTACCTTTCCAAACGTTTCTTTATTTAGTTACCAAACTACTAGATCATTTCCTATATTCTTCATTTTTCTCCGACTGAAACCCCTGAGCATGTCAAACCCAAACACAAGTCACACCGAGATAGATCATTAGATTAAAAAAAACTTGATGGGTACTGCCAAAAATTCAGCATCATGCCATCTCTTCTTCTCGCAACAATATTATCTTTTTTTCATCAGTTTTCAATTTTCAAAACGAATACCGAAAATTCGGTGAGAGAAGCGAAAGGTAAAGAAATCGAAAAAAAAAGAGAGATATGAATCAAGAGCGATGGGATGAAAATGAAACAAAAAAGGCGATGGTGAAGAAAAATAGTTAGCCGAAATAAAAAATAGAGAAAAAGGAATCATAATTTTTGGGGGTGGACCGGAAACAAATGATAAATACGAATTTTATGATTTTTTTGTTACAAAACTTACCGTAATCGGTTGTTTGAAAAAGTAGAAAAATTATATTTTGAATTCCATCTCGCTCTAGCGTAACGTTTATGTGCGCTGCTGTCAAAAATTCGGGTGGGCGGAGCTTAGGTCCGGTAGCGAAATTCTTAAAGGAGCGTGTATTTTTCGTAGTTATTTTCTGGCTCATTTTTTTGGTTTTTTCGATAATTTTCATAGGTTTTTAAGCGATCTTTGTGGTTTTCGTTTTAAAAAAGTTCCTAATCGATGGATTTTATTGAAAACTTAAAAAAGTCTAAAATTCTAAAATCCAAAAATAAACGAAATTCACAGTCGGAGAAATTTAAACCAGAACAGAATATAAATTTCAAAAATTCCAAATATTTGCAAATTGAGATCCACAAAAATAACACCTTCACAAAAACCCCTTTTACAGGCATCACAATCCTACGGTCTAAAAATCTCTAAACTGAAAATATGTTGGTGAAAAAACACAATATAATGGAACCTAGTACCCACACTTTCTTCCTCTCTTTTTGAATGTTTTCTCTCTGAAAGAATCTTCTCGATTTTTGACCGTATCATCTGTTTTCTAGTACTCATTTTTACTGAAAGTTAATAGCACACAAAGGTACTCACTACTACCAATCTAACATTATTTTTAGAAAATAGTACTTACATCGAAGAGGCACAGAGATCAAAATGAGGAATTTTTATGAGGAAAAATAGAGAATGAGGCAACGGTTATCTTTCAAGTGGACACCAGTTTTATTGAGAGAAAACTTCTGGCATTTCGAATATTTTCTGTCCTATTTTCCTGAGAAAATTGGCTGGGTTTATTGGAAAAGAGCAACAACTTTTTTTTCCGTGCATTTATGTTGTTATACTGTCTAGAGTAATTTAGGTCTCTTGGGATTACTGTAAAGATTTTTTCCAGATAGTTTTTGAAATCTTTGCTTTCCAAACGTAGGAAGAAGAAGATTGTCTAACATGTAATCTACTCGAGTACCTGAATTCATGAACTTTCTTTTTTTCTCAATCTTGATGAAATTTGTTATCGTCGAATGGCAGTTCAAACTGTTTTAAGGGAAAAAAAGAATAAGAAGACCGTCAGAATGCGGAAGTTAAAACGAAAAAAAATGAAGATAAGAAGGTGCCAATACCACAGCAATTTTTTCTCGGTTTTTTGAACTTTTCTTCAGAAGACTACACAAACACTACTAATTATTAGTTAACATCGTAATGAAAGTGGAAAACTTTTGAAAATTAAAAATGAATCCGGAACTTCCAGAGCGGTTTTCGAGTTTCCCTTGATTTTATAGACAAGACAAATCGTCCCTTATTCTTCCTCTAGGACAACATCAACGAGAGATTATTGAAATCGAAGAGAGTGGAGAGAAAATACAATGGTTTGACGTCACAAGATTTGAGAAAGTTTCGAGAAGAGCAACATTTGGGATGGGAAATCAAAGGGGAATCGAATGGGGGAAAAGATAGAAACCAGAGGATAATGGATTTCAAGAAAATGGAGAGCATGGGGCTGAAAAACTGATCTGAAAGTGAAATTTCTTGTTTTTCAGATGTGGGAAAAGACGCAAGTCGACACAAAGTCGACTTTTGTCGCCTAACTGTTGCAAATTGAATTTTCTAGGCCACTGAAGTTATGACCTAGAAATGGTCTATCATTATCCCGGTGTGATTTCTAGGCCGTTTATCAAAAATCAGAACTTTTGAAAATCTAAAATTCAAAAATTGAAAAATTCTGAAACCCCGAAACTCCAAAAACTCAGAAGTTAGGAAATTCAAAAAAATAAAAGTACAGAAAATTAAAAGGAAACCCCGAATTCCGAAAAAATCCAAAATTTTAAGAAATTTGAAAAATCGAAAAACTCCAAATTCCAAAAATTTCGAAATTCAGATCTTTCAGAAATTCAAAAGTTCCGAATTTTCAGAAACATCTAAAAGCTCAATAAATCTGTAAAAGCGAACTATTCGAATATTCTAGAAAGTTTCGAATTCCAAGAGAATTTCAAATTTTGAAAAATAGTCTAACATTCGAAAGAAAATCATAAATTTCAGAAAATGTCAAAATTCTGCTTCGATTAATTTTTTTTTCATAGAGAGACAGAAACTTTTTCCAACCAAAAGTTTTGCAGATCTCAAAAAAATATATCTGCAATTCTTTTTTCCGCCAAAAAAAAGCAAAGTAAACGTTAACGAGAAGCCGAACAAGAAGTAGTATTGAATCTCGAATGGATATGGTCAGTTAGGAGAGAAACAGAGGCAAAGAACTGGTTCGTGGATGGATGACAATGTTGAGTATTCATAATTTTAGAGTCTTAAAATTTGAATAAATATCTCCCGTAAAATCTGTAATAGTAGTCCCCCCTTGTCAATTTTAAGCTAATTTTTCTTGGCGCCTATGCAAGATATCAAAAATTTGTCAACTGATAAAATATTGGGGATATTATTATAAACAGTTTGTCAGTTGACAACTTTCACCTATCTTTATCAGGAACGGAGATAAATTGACTCAAATTAATAGGGCTCTTCTATTACAGGTTTTGCGGAAAGTGATTTTCGATCGCTGAAAAATCAAAGATGTTGCAGGCTAATTAGAGGGAAAGGGGGGAAACCGTAAAAAGAAGATAGTTCTATGTTGTAGTTCCAAATTCTCTGTGTTTTGGAAAGAAAAGCCACGAGAGTTCCGTTTCAAAATAGGTTTACTTCCTAATTTACAAGTTTAAAAAGGATACAATTACCAAATTAAAAAGTTCAGGTTTAATTGAAAGTTGGATATAAGAACAGAAATATTTCATTCGGCAAAAACGGAACCACGTGTCGTCGGGAAGGATTCAATGGGATTCAGTACTTTCGGAATTCGACAAACTCCATTTCCCCATCTGTTTTTGAGTTTAAGCTTTTTTTGTTCCCTAAACAATGATTTTCTATAATTGTCATTCACTTTGTCATTCAGAATATGACTCATATTTTCAATTTTCAAATGTCAGAAAAAATGAAATAATTGGTGGCATATTGAGTCTTAGTTTCAAAGAAATCAGATGAAGAAAGTAGAAACGAAATTTAAATTTTGAAAATCAAGCAAATGAAACACTGTCAAGGAACCGAGATAAGTTGGCTCAAAATTGAAAATCGGAGGATCCCCTCTTTTAGAGGCTGAAGTCACCAATAGTCTGAAAATGTTTATTGTAACATAAATAAATAAAAATTTCCATCGACTCATATCCTTCCTTCCAATAAAAAAGACCAAGTACGGTACCATGCGATTATTGCAGTGGGAAAAAGGCATAAAACCCGTTCAGTAAGTGTATTAAAATGAACGATAATCCGTGTGGAAATCCGTTTTTTTCGGGGACCGACAAATTGTTGGTCAGTCGTATTTTATGAATAATTGGGGAAGATCAACGGTTATACTACGATATCTTTTCGAGAGTTTTTTGAAGTGAAATCGAAAAGAGGAAGAGAGGAAAAAACGAGAAAGTGGATGCGTAGGTTAAAAAGGTTGATGATCAACAATCGGGCCCCGATTTTTTAAATAGAAGAGAGTGGGAAAATTTGGGTTTGAAGGGGATCTAATTAGAATTTTCGCATCTGAGGTGCCTTCATTGCTATAAGCTGCGCAACAATTGGGATTTGTTTCGAACTCCGTATTCCCCCTTACGAATCCCTCAACTTGAAGCTCAATTATCTCGATTTCTGTGAAAGATATAAAAAATTGTTAACTGATAAATTATTTATCATAATATCGGCATTTTTATATATGATATCGGTGGCCTACCATCATACGAAATAATACGGTAATTAATCGGCCGTACAGTTATTTTTTCATGGGTCAATTATTCCTCATCCAGGTGAAAGGAAAGATATCTGAATTTATCTATGAACTTCGCTCGTGTCAGAAAGAGGCCGGAACACAATTTCGTATTTATTTCAGCCCTATTTTTTGTTGAAACATCCATTTTATCAGAAATAGAAGAAAATATGGAACAAAGAGAGTTTTTAAAATGTTTCTCAGAAGTTCCGCCTTTCTCTTGGTGGTTCCAAAAAATATATAGTCATTAGAAAAACAAATCGTTTTGGTCGTCTTATTTCATTTCACACCGTTTCAAATTGCTTTTGTTCCTTTTGCTTTCCCTTTGAAAACGACGACTTCTTGTTCGAAGAAAACGATTGAAATCGAGTATATTTTGGAGAAGAGTGTGACTAGTAACTGTAAATAAGGACCAAATGGAGGAAGAAGAAGATTCATGAAGCGGTCAGGAGTAGAATAACTTTTGGAAGAATTTCAAACTTAAGAAACATAAATATTGAGTGTATTGCGTTATTTGGAAACTTCTGAAAAAAAAGTTGTCATTGTTCTTGGAATTGCCGATTAAGTTTGTAAAATTATTAGAAAGGTCTGGAAATGGGAATGGCTGGTGCGCCTTCGGCGCGATTTAACCTATTTACTTTACAGCTCGCCGCTCCGCTCCTCACTTTTTGATTTCTCCTTTTCAAAAAGTCAAGTCATAATATATTTAATTTTCAAGTTAAAAAAAATTGTTCACGTAACGCAATAAATTAATAATTCAGTCAATATGAGGCCAAGCTCTCTCCTTCCGTCTACGTTTAAAAAAACATCCACGTGTTGAAAGAAAGTTCTCTGTGAAATCACACCCTTTGAATGTTATTGCTGGATAATTTTCACAAACCCTTCTCTCTGGTTAGAAGCTCTTTGCATACGCTTAACTTTTCTGGTTCATTTTCTTTTTTCTTTCGATTGGTCGAATGCGAAAAAGTACTAGAAGGCCCTAAGGGTCGCCATGTTTTGGGGTTCATGGCTAGGTAGAATCATTTCCACTGAACGTCCCCCTCTTGCAAAAGATTCAATCAAAGATTTAAAGAAATGAAAAATATCAATAAAAAAGCGTAGGCAAGGCGTCTTAAAAGGGAAAAGGAACTTTGGAAATTATCCAACAATGGTCCTCGGAGACCAGGGCGGGGGGACCCTTTCATGTACTGAGGCTCTACGTGGCGAAAGGGATCAACAGACGAAAGTCTGGCTAATCAGTACACTTGTTATTTTTCATTTTAAAAAACCGTGATTTTCTGTTAGTTTAGACGATTATCAGGAGCCTGGAGCTCGTCTGTAATGTTTCCAATCTCGGTCTCTTTGACACCCTCCAAACGGTTTAAAGTGATTGGAAACTTGACATCCGACCACCAGACTTCTGAAAATCATCAGAATGGCCGAAAAACGACTGAAAAATATGTTTTTGTAAATTTCAATGACCTAATTCTGTAGGTTCGGATATTCAGGATAAATTTTTTTACATTTTTAAAGGTGGCTGGTGCGGCTTCGGCGCGACCTAACCCAGTTGGCCCATTTTTGATATCTTGCATCAGAACCAAGAAAAATCAGCTCAAACATGACAGTATGGGGGCCCTTCTATTACAGGTTTCACGGTATAACCAGAATAGCTAGAAGAACGGAAATAGAATCTACAGAAATTCATAAATTTGTAATTTCTGATTGCACTCACAACTCCACCATATTGGTTGTTCCATGAATCTATTTTAGGTCAACCAAGGACTCAACAGAATCATTTCAAACTTCAAAACACGGTCTCGTGATACCTAGACTGTCTAGGTGCCATTTTCGAAGACACGTGGAAATGCCAAGTACCCAACCTTCTACTTCTACTTCTACTTCGTCTTTTTCTTGTTTCTCCGTTTCCTTTAATGTCCATTTTTCAATTCAACACTCTTTGCCAAGGTCACCCTTTTTAGGTTTTCTGCCGAAATCATACGAAATCTTGGTCTATCCGCCGTCTTTAATTTTCTAAGTCTTTTACTATCTGACACTTCCTCATCGGCAGCTAAAGGAAGAAAGAAGAAGACGTGGAGAGAAATAGAATGATCAGAAAGCGAACCGGGAAGTATTTGGGAGAAGAATTCGATAACTGGTAAGATGATCTGAAGACCTTATGCTACTACCATAGCCGTGCGGAAACTGAGAACAAAAAAAGAAGAAGACGAAGTAATTTTTAGAATGTTGGGGAGAAAGAAAATGCAAAACTTTATCTTTTTTGTGTTCATCTGTATATCATCAAAAAAAATTTGTGCCTTTCAAAAAAGTCTGATCTTTTTTGAGAGATTCTGGTGGAACGGAGAGGAAGGGGGATTAGGATATTGCTGTTGTGGGAGCACATTTTCATAATAAAGTCATACTGAAATATAAATTCAGTTTCTTCGGTACCTGATTTCCCGGATCGAAAAATGAAAACCTAACCTAAGAGCACATGTAAAAAATTGAACCACAGAGATACAGTAACCAAAAATTTACAGTAAAAGTATATCGCTTCCGAAAACGAGATTTTAGAAGCTGAAAATCAGGATTTTACAGCTGAAAGTCAAGGATTTTTAGCTTAAAGCTAGAAATCGGGATTTTAGATCTAAAAATCTAGATTTTACAGATGAAAGTAAATAATTGAACTGGGAGTACAGAAATGCAGTAACCAAAAATTTGCTGTAAAAAGGAGGTAGTTTTGGAACGGTTCTGGAATTTTCTGTTGTAGATTTTGGCACAGAAATCATAGAAATCCGAATTTTTAAAACCAAAAATTGGGATTTTGAAGCAAAAAAAAATAGAGTTTTACAACTGATGATCGAGAATTTTTAAAGGTGAAAATCGAGATTTAAAAACTGAATATCAGAACCCCTCGTTAGTTTAGCGAGATTTCAGAAATAATGTTAACATTCAGCAAGTTCTACGTCACACATCGTATTCATCTCTGTCATTCAATTAACACAAAATAAAGAAGATAAATGAGACAAATGAGACAAATGTAAACTGATAAGAGCGAACATATAGCTGTTGAACATCCATGAATCCTCCCTTCTATTTCTCTCTACAGAATGCCATTTATCCGAAGAATGAATTACGATAGAAAGTGAGATTAAGCTTAGACGATGTATAGAGAAAAAAGAGAGAGACGAATGGTTACGCAATCTTTTCGATACGCGATTTACAGGGGATGCTAATATTCAAAGGGCAGAACTTGTAGCTTCCGTTGAAGCATAACGAGGATTCTGAATATGCCAAAAAAAACAAATAATATTTGCGATTTTTCCACTCGAGAATGACAGTAGTTGCATCTTGTTTTTCCCCAAAAAACATTCGACTTTATTCAGGTAAGATGGATGGGACAATTAGACAAGTTTGGTAGGACGAATGTCCAGCTTAATGATCATCAAAAATAGGGGAAAGCTGAGAAGAGATGGTTAAGCTGGGAATTGGAAAAAATTCATTTTTCAGTCAGCTGATTCATGAATACACTCTTGTCAGGCTATGTTTTCTTTGATAGAACGGTATACCGTAATTTCACAACAATGATATAGGTTTCTGTGTGCGAAATCAGAAAATTGTCGGAAGAAAAATAGTTCAAGATATTATTCTGGTGCAAAAAAATAGGAGCTGTGGAAGAGAATCTGTGGCCGTAGTCGAAGGTCCCACAACGACAACCACAGTAACCGAAAAAATTGTTTCTTTTCAGAATTTATTTCATTAAGAATTCATTAAGTTAATTTATCGACTTTTCAAGGGAAAAATAACAAAACATCGAGAAAATATATTCCGAAATTTTTTAGATTACTGTAGTTTTCGTTGTGGGACCTTCGACTACGGTCACAGGTTCTCTTCCACAGCTCCTATTTTTTTTTGTACCCTAATAATATCTTGAACTATTTTTCTTCCAACAATTTTCTGAATTCCCTCACAGAAACCGATATACTGATACTTCCAACAAAATTCGAAAAAACGAAGGGGATTCAAAAAGAAGGTTGGAGAATGAAACCCCAAATTTCCATCCCTTCCCCATCATAACGAAAATGGGTTGCCTGGGATACAGAAGATGGAACCTAATAAATTTTTATCGCCCAGCCTCAGCAATTATTTTTTCAGTGCATGTATTGAGCTCTATCGAATTCTCAAATTCATTAAGAATGATCCGATTTAAGCCTCCATTCTGTATTTCATTGATCGGGAAAATACTGCATAGAAAACGTAAAATACCAAAGAGATTTCATTAATCAGTGTCAGTGGACCAAAACATGGAAATCGGGATCAGAAGGCAAAAATACGGGAAAGAGAGAAAGAAGCGAACGCTTTCAGATTAGAACATCTAGAGTTGAGAAAACAGGTTTAGAAGGAATGCATGCGGGGAGGATTTTTCCCTCTGGAATTTTTTGGCGGGTTACTGTAAATCAATGATAAAAACGGAGTGAAAAGAATAAAGCAGTAAAGCGAGGAGGAGAGCAGTAAAAAAGGAAAAAAACAAAAGAAACCAGCAAAAATACGATTTAAGAGTAAGATGAGAAGAAGACAATTATAAGTTTGAAAATTTTCTACAATTATAAATTATTTGGGGAAAGATTACATATTGGGTGGAACATGAGGCACGAGAGGAGAAGCTTATAGAATACATAATGGATTTGTTTTGTGGGAAATTAGATATAAATTAGAGGAGAAAAATAAAAAAGAAATGAGGTGTTGTATTCAGAGAAGTTCAAGAATCTACGAAATAGTAGTGAAATGCATGTGATTGTGAAACCTATTCTAGATTCTTTTTAGATTTTTGGCCCGAAATACTTCCGGTACTGTCCAACTACATAATGACGAGTTGGTTCGTAATACAAGTGTCGGAGGTCCGATAAAGCGCGATTGTTCTCAATAAAATCGTTGTGAGCTGAGCCGTCGGATCGCTGAAAATTGAGAAAAAATAATTTTTGTAGAGACTTGTTGCTGTTGCAAACCTCGAATAAGACAATAACTACGGCGATAAGGAGAAGAAGAATGAGGAAAATGACGAAGCATGTGTTGGCCACACGAGATACCAAACTCTTCTGAGTGGTCATGGATTCTTCTGACGAGCTTAAAATTGAGTCCTGTTTCTCTTCTGTGCTTATGAGTATGTTTCCATTGGTGTGAACTGACTGAAAATATCAGATTGTTTTTAATAAAACATCTGAAACGACACCTACCTTTTTATCAGCAGATGATGAAGATCCTCCATTTGCCAACTTGCCGTTCCCGTTCTTTTCCAGAATTTGCTGAAAAAAATGTTGAGTAAATCTTGAAGAATTCTAGAAATATTGAAAATATGGATGTGGGACCGATAAAAAACTGAGCTATTGGTATTTTTGCAAAAAGCGGTGAAATTTGTATAAACGAGAGGTGTTTTCGTGAAGGGAACAGTAAGAAAAAGGTGAGAAATTTTGAGAATTGATGAGTCACAACCACACAAAACTAGACCGAAGGAGGGATGAAGAAGACCTTTGCAGATCTAGGAGTGCTAGAAGCCAATGGTCGTCCTATGTCCATTTCTCGTTCCACAAGCTCGTTGAATTTATTCTCCAAGGTCTGTGCTCGTGTCTGAAATGTCACACAATGCACATAGAAATTTCGGTTAATCGTGTTTTCTGAAAAGACAAACCGCATCGAGCAGGCAAGCAAGAAGTGAGGAAACATAGGAAATGGTTAGAGTATAAGCCGGAGAGAAAAGAAACAAAAACTACAATCATTGTATCCTGGCTGAGACCATACCTGGTGAAGCGGGACTCCATAAATCGTTCCTGAAGATGATGATGACGTGGCGATCTCTTCTCGCTTGATCAGATGCACAGTGAAACTTGTCTGCAACCACAGGGAAAAAGGAAATGTCAGATTATACGAAAATCGGTTAGCATCTTAAAGATGTTTTCATACAGAATTGATTAATTGAGTATTAGGATACAGAGGTATGTGAGTGTTTTCAAGTGGAAAAGTTAGATACAGTATTACGAAGAAAACGACATGTGCTTCGCAAGACATGGTGCGTTCATGCATTATTATAAGCAACTATGTACAGTGGTATATTTCAAACTATTGGTCTACATGCTGCCATCTGATTGAAATACACCGTCCGTTCTGATAGAGTCCTAATTTTTCAAATCGTACACATCCCTCCCAGTTGTTAGTGTCTGATAGCACTCACTGAATTATGGTCTGCATGCTGTTGAGTATGAACAATTGGTATTGGAGAGGTAGATTCCGGTGATGAAGATCCTGAAAGCATAACATCAGAAACAGCGATTGATTCGGACTACATACCTCCAGCATCCATCGACACATTCAGATTTGTGATCTTCGACAGGTTGTTGTTTTGATGCTCAGAACTATCAGGAGATGAAGAACTGGATGCGATCGTGTCTGAAATGTATATACTTTTTAAATATGATGCCGCTCTTTCAAAATACCAGTGTTATCATGTCCGGAAATTTTTAGGTGAGAAGGCTTCAACCATGGTTGCTCAGCACGTGGTGTCTGGCGTGGTAGTTCGTATCGTACGACTCCGGAGCAAGATGACGTTGGAACACTCAAAGACGAGCTGAAAAATAAATAGTTATTATCTTTTTACTAGAAATGTGAAGGTGTACCAGTTTAGAATAGATTCTTCGTTTTCATTGGACATGGTTGTTTCGTTGAAAACTGCAGATGTCTCTAGAATACTTTTATCGAACTGAATTGATTTAACATCTTCCTCTTCGATTTCTTTGTAGACGCGTTTGGACGGGAATCGGAATGTTGATCCTCGAGATAGCAATGGGATGCGTGGCTTGGAGAATTTCAGTTTAACATCTCGAGCCGAATCTTCATTGAAAAAGGCTTGTTGTGACAGGATATGAATCCAGAGATGTTTCGCAAACTGAGAAGATGGGCAAGTGTACTTCAATGTCATTGGTTTCTTCTGGAAATCAAATCAATTCTTAGTTGCGAACATTTCTGGCTAATACAAACTTACCACTTGATATTTATCCATTCCACTTGATCCTGAAATCGGAGATCCTGGTCCATGTCCATTGAGGGTACCTGTTGGCGTTCCTGCAGCTGTGATTTGCCCTCGATAGGATTCCGACAGTGTTAAACGAATCTCCTTTCCCGAGTAGTCGACTTTAACCAGTTCGCTCCAGTCAATGTTATGGGTTCGTGCCTGCCCAGCATATACTAGGATGCCTTTGCAAGATGCGCCCAAATACACTGGTCCAGAGTCCTGTGGATCCTTGATGGTGTATGGATCAAATGCATAGGTGTCGAGCTGGCTTGCTTTCTCCAGAAACTCCAATTCTGCAGCATCGCTGGACTTCCCTCTGAAGGGAACTACATATTATAACCACAGAATAAACGCTTAATGCAAACCTCATCTGTTTATGATTTTGAGCAATTCGTTCTTCTAATTTCGGTGTCTGTTTGAGAAGCAGCTTGAACTCGCTCACATAGTTTCCAATGTGTTTCTCTTCATCATAATCTCCCAATTGTGTTTGCAAAATGAGAGCTGCAAGTTCGGCAGCAGAAGACGTCGGGCAGTACAGGCGTCCGTGAAGGAGATCTCTTTGAAGTTGGACGAATAGTTGGTATCTAAATCGGAATTATTTCATTGACACTTGAAGCAAAAAAACCTTAGATTTGGATCTCGGAGATGTGTAGGGTCCGATGGATAATAACGAAAACGGAGGTGAAGTGTCATTGTTTCGGCTGAAACATATATAATAAAAGTGTGAAGAGATTGGTTGAGTAGGTTGGTTATGGAGAACTCCTTAAAAAAGGAGAAAGAAAATAGTAGCTAAGCTATTTAGTGATTGAAACGCCGGAACCCAAAAGCTTCACTTCAGAAAAAAGAATGATATTTGAGGAATCTTCTTGAGAAAAACGGGCACTGCTTGAACAAAGGAAAACGGAAAAAAAAACGGTTAATTTATTAGAATACATTATACTTCGGGGAAAGTATGTCACACGAAAACTTACTTTTGCCAACTTTTTTGATTTCCTCTAGAAAAAACGAATAGATTAATTTAAAAGTATGACCTCAACCAGTATTCTGAGAGTCACTGACTTCCTCAATGTTTCTAGAAAAACACTCACTTCGAAACTGTTTAACAACATGTCCGATAGATCGAGAAAGGTCGAGCCAGTACTGAAATACGGATTCTCTTTGTTTTGTTACTGTAAATGAATAGAAAACTTACACGATGCTTATTGTGATCCTGATACCGAAGACCTAAAAAGTCTTTCTCTTGAATATGTTTCATTTCGCACACGTAATCCAGGATCGTTTGAGCGGATTGTGTTCTCTGAAAGTAAAAGTGATACTGGAAGGTTTTTAAGTTGATACTGTAGATGGTAACTAACCGGAAACTCGTTACCAATAATATCAGAGTCGTGCAATAAATGAACGTTGCACCGAACATCCTTGGCTGACAGAAAACTCGATCTGGAACTAGGAAAACGGTAATTAACGACAGTGGAGTCTTGTAGTATACCTCGTCGAAGTCGTTAGGCGTCCGAGGAACGACGACGACGTGTTGTTTTGCGGCATTTACCCCTGAAACAAAAAACTAGACTGGCTGGAAGTTTTGGGTGTATTCTATTCAGAAAAGAAATAAAATACCTTTGGAGTGTGCGAGAATAGGAACATAAACCTTGATAAACTGTGATGAAAGTGATAAAAAAAGACGATGGATGGTAAATAAAACAATGGTGGAAGAAAACTGATAAAAGGTCGAGAGAAGGCCTAGAATGGGGGTAAAAAAAGCTGAACTAGACAAGAAACAATTCCGATCGAAATTTCCAGAAAATAGGGTTTTCTTGAAAATCGCATATGTGCCGTTTTCTTCTCATTAACATTCTCAAGACAATCCGCTGCAGCCAAAACACAGTGATTTAAACCGAAGAAAACGGAAAACGAAGCGTTGTTCAATGCCAAATTTCCGAATTAATTGTATCTAATTGACCCAGATACAACGAATTAAAATGAAGTGAATTGAAAGCTCAGCGGTTTAGATTTACAAAAAAAAGACAATTTTATGACCATGACCATAGATATAGTTTCTATACGATTATTGACTATAACTAAAAAATAAAATCCAATCTGATCTGACGAATCCCCATTGCTTTTCTTCACGGTGTTTGTTCTGTTTCCAACGGAAACATATAACTGGAAACTTCTGTGTCATGTACAAAAGATGATGCCAGAAAAGAAAAGGGAAAAATTAATTGGACCAAAAGTTGAAGAGAAAAGTTTTTATAGGTACATCTGTTCCGTGTTCTTTTTCTTCTGTTCCTTTTTTCGGAAAACAAATACAACTGCAAGAGAAATACTGTGGGTGCGAAGGAGAAAGAGAACAGAGTCAGAAGAAAAAAGGGAAGAGAAAATGAAAAAAGTGTTGGTTGCACACAACAACATACATACTAACACTTGTGCGTGTGTGTCAAGCAGGGGTCTATCTAAATACGGCGCCCGGAGGCAGATGAAAAAGAGAGGAAAATGAGGGAACGGGGGAAAATGGTTTTGCGATTGGAAGTTGGGAGTTATGGAGGAAGCAGGGATGACCGAAATATTTCCGATTTTTTTTCGGAATTAGAGACTTTCGGACTACGATATTTCAAAACTTTTCTAGCGGGTCTCGAGCGGAATTACTTTTTATGGGGTTATTCACCAAAATGTAGAAAAATTTCGCAAAACCGCGGAGAATGAACCAATCTCGCTGAAATCTCGGAGAAAATCGGAGAAAATTATAGAGAGCATATTCACAAAATTTGGGGTCAAAATATCCACTTTGACCATTTTGTCTGAAATTCC